>NW_024464918.1:16800000-17400000 GCF_017591425.1 Ochotona curzoniae | reverse complement strand
CATACTTCCTTTATAGCAAACTTTCATGGAAGAATTATACAATTCTCTTTCTCCAGTTCCTCTCCTCCTGCTCTACAAAGTGTGATTTCTTCGAGTCCCTCCACTTTCCTGTTCTCGGTGATGGTGGTCCCTCTCCCTGCCATACTGTCACTCTAATGGTCACTTTTCAGGCCTGACCTCAGTTCACCCAGAGTTGCCGAGGCCCTCCTGCCTGGGGCATCACTCTCCAGGTTCTCTACCTACTTCCTTCCTGCCTGACAGTGTCCCCAAGGGCTCTCTGGAATGGTTCTTTGTTTTTCTCACTTCCACCCTAACTGATCTCATCTGCCTGTTAACTGGCAGCTTCTGAGCCTACACATGCAGCATGGTTGGGCATCTCCTAAGCACAGTCCATACAGCATCTGCAGCCCGAACTCCACTTCAATCTATTTGGAATCAAACTCCTGATTCCTCTCCCTGGTGCAGTCTGGGCCTCTCGCATTGTTAGCTACCTTAGTAAGTGGAATTTGCATCCTTCCAAGTTGCTTGTGGTTAAAAATTTAAGCAGTCATCTTGACTCTTTACTTTCTCTGATACTCTGCCTACTATCCATCTACAAATCTCAGTAGTTCCGCCTTACAGTAGTTCCAAAATCTGACAGCTTCTCACCACTCTCACGGTTACCACTTGGCCAAAGTCAGCCCCATTCCTCACCTGGATTTCTGAAATAGCCTCCTCACTGAGCTCTCTCTTCCTTTCCTTGACCCCTTCAATCTCTTCTCTGCCCAAAAGCCAGGGTGACCCCCAACTTGGCTTTCACTGGAAACACTTGAAGAGTTTCAGAAATTCCAGTACTGGGCCAGGCAGGCACCATGGCTCAGTGGCCTGGCATGGTAACCTAGTGACTAAAGTTCTTACCTTGCATGTGCCAGGATCCCATATGGGTGCTGGTTTGTGTTCCGACTGCTCCACTTCCCATCCAGCTCCCTGATTGTGGCCTGGGAAAGCAACAGAGGACAGGCCAAGGCCTTGGGACCTTGTACCCAAATGGGAGACCTGGAAGCAACTCCTGGGGTCTGGTTTTGAATTGGCTCAGATTCAGTTTTTGTGGCCACTTGAGGAGTGAACCAGCAGACAGAAGACCTTTCTCTCTCTCTCTCCTTCTTTCTGTAAATCTGACATCCCAATAAAAATAAATATTTTTAAAAGAATATATAAGAAATTGTGGTGCTCAGCCCATGTCTCAGACCCGTCTGATCTGAATCTCGGGGATCAGGTTCAGGCACAGATGCGGTTGTTGTTGAAGTCAGATCACAGCATTCCTCTACCCAAGAATCTCCAGAAACTTCTTATCAGATTAAAATCCAGAGTCATATCCGCACCCCCCACCTCGCTTCCATCTTGCTCCCACTCACAGTAGCCAATGAGGCTTCACGTTACTTGTTCTCAGTCTCATTGGATTAACACAGTTAGGCCCTGCCACCATGGTCTTTGATTCGCCTTGCTTTAGATAAGGCCTAAAAGTCTGCATTTAGGGGTTGATGTTGTGGTGTAACCTGTTAAGCCACCACCTGCAATGCCAGCACCCCATACGGGCATGGATTTAAATCTTAGCTGCTCCACTTCTGGCCCAGCTCCTTGCTAATGTGCCCAGGAAAGCAGCAGAGGATGGCCCGAGTACTTGGGATCCTGCACACAAGTGGGAGACTTGAATGAAGCCCCTGGATCCAGGTTTCAGCCTGGCCACTGTAGTCATTTGGGGAATGAACCAGCAGGTGGAAGATCTGTTTCTTCCTGTCTCCCTGCACCCTCTCCCCCATAATTCAAATAAATAAAATAAATATTTTTTAAAGATTTGTTTTATTTTTACTGGAAAGGCAGATATACAGAGAGGAGAGACAGAGAGGAAGATCTTCTGTCTGATGATTCACTCCCCAAGTGAGCGTTGCAACGGCCGATACTATGCCGGTCCGAAGCCAGGAGCCTCTTCCGGGTCTCCCACGCGGGTGCAGGGTCCCAAAGCTTTGGGCCGTCCTCGACTGCTTTCCCGGGCCACAAGCAGGGAGCTGGAAGGGAAGCAGGGCTGCCAGGATTAGAACCGGCGCCCATATGGGATCCCGGGCGTGCAAGGCGAGGACCTTAACCACTGCGCCATTGCGCCAGGCCCAAATAAATATTTTTAAAGAAGAATCTGTATTTCTAGCAAGTTCGCAGGTGAGACAGGGGCTGCTGGGAACTATACCTTGAAGTCCTCTGCCATATACAGCCCAGCGCCACTCCTTCTCAGACATGTCTTCTGTGACTGTGATCACTCAATCTGTTCCAACGGCACTGACCTGCTACAGCGGATCAGGTGCCCTCTCACTGTGTAGCTGTTGCCCTTGCTCCTTCTTCTACCTGGATATCCCTCTCAATCTCTTTCCAGTCCCCTCTAGGTATAACCTCATCGATGAGCCTTCTCTGGCAACCTCACCACGACAAGGTGCCTGTAGCTCTGGCGATGGCCACCAGAGGCCAGTGTTGTGTCACGAGTGGAAAGAGGGCAGACAGCTGCTGTGTCTTCCATAGCCCATTGGCCTAACAGAATCCTGGTGGGGGAAACAGCAGGCAGGCAACTGGGTTCAGGCAGTCCACACCCAGGCACGGAAACATGTTTATTATGGCCTGCTAAATAAAGCCTGTGCCCTTTGCCTGACCCTGTGGCTCCCAGAGGTCAGCTGCAGCTCCTGTCCAGTAAGCTTCTGAAAGGGGAGGCGCCAGGGTCAGAGCATTTCCAGAAAAACAAGTGCCCTGTGGAGAACCCTCAGGAAAAAGAATGAATTTGGCCTAATGTGCAAGTAGACACAGCCCAGGGTGTGAATTAAATCAAACAGGGAAATCACTCCACGTCAGAGTCCAGAAGCTAAATTAAAGAGGGCGTCCAGGAGAAACTGCCCTGAATATATCTGTTCCTGCACTGGAACCAAGAGAATTAAGGCAAAGAGAAGGGATAATGTGAAGGGGATGGATCTGTGGCTTGGTCACACTTGGTCACACTTGTTCAGTCAAGGGCCTCTTAGCTCTAAGCCACCCACTTAGGAGCAGCAAGATTCAGTTAGTGACACAGCCCAGAATCACATTTGGTATTAGAGCGGAAAAAGATCTTAGAGATGATTTCACTTTCAGCCAGACTTCATGCTTGTTAGATGGTGCAACGCTGGGTGATTAGCTAGCGTGTACCCAGCACCCCAGGGTCCTGGCCCCCCATCCTCTTTGCCCTGTGCCACCCTGAGTCCCCTGGCCTGCCACTGTTGGCAAGGTGTTTTTTGCAGGAAGATTGACACAGTAAAGGCAGTCCTGGTGAGCGTTGTCCTCCCAGCACCATCTTCTCCTGCAGTGCTTCTGCTCTGCTGGACGCCACCCAGGCAGGCTCTTCTGAGCCCCTGGCTGACCAGAACCGTCCTTGCCTGAAATTTCCTCCTCTGCCCATTTCTCTCAAAACTGACTTTTTCAACATCCTAGCCAACTGTAAAATTAAAAACAAAATCTGCTCTGTGATAAGCTCCTTCATGTTTATGACCGATAAGGGACTCAGATGGTTCCATGATTGTTTATTTTTTTTTTTTAAGACTGGTCTTCTAAATTAATGAAACCTTTGCCCAAAGGGATAAGGCCCTTAGGTTAGAATTCTGGGAATTTTTTCAGTAGAAAATCCTCCCCAGCGTACCTTCAAGTACACAGTAGAAACAGCCACGTAATAATAGATAATGTTAGAGCTCTGTGTGGTCTCAGCAAAATTCTGATAATGCACTGAACTGTTTTCTGGATACAAGAGAATTCTTTCTCCTTATCATATGTAATCTGAGCTCATTTGTCTCCATTTCCTTATAGCACCCTTGACTTCTCCCTTTCACCCAGTGCCAGGAGTCAGAGGGTGAAGGGTACATAAGGAAGGTGTCTGCTACCCTTTACCACCTCTTACAGCAACTGCAGAGGCAATTACAGTCACTCCTTCCTAAAAAGCTCAAGTACCAAATCCCAAATGCCTCATTTCTGCAGCCCTTTATCTCTCTCTTTTTAAACTCTTTTCTAATTTAATTGTAATAATAAAAACAATGCGGTGCCAGCTGCAATAGATCCTCTCTCCATGTCATCATAATTTGGTCAGCCCAAGAGATGGGAGAGCCCATTACAGACAATCAAGGTAGAGATCTGGTGTGACCACTTTTCCTGTTTGTGTCTATTATTCTGCCATAATTATTAACAGTACCTTTCATTCTCAAAACTGTCCTGGCTTGCATGATAAATTTATATGGGCTGTTAGCAAGATGAGCTGTCAAGTGAGTTTGACCTAAATGCACCTCCCAATCTTGCTTTTGACTGACTGAATGACCTTGAAGAGGTTGCTTAAGATCTGTGAGCCTCAGTTTCCAAACCTGCAGACAGAGGACACTGTTCATGCCCAGTTCACAAGATCTTTGGGAAGAACAAGTCTTGGCCTGTGCCAAGCACGTGATAAGATTGGAACCTGGTTCAGCTGTGATTCCAAAATTATAGAGCATCCGCCTACATCCTCCTCATTTCTGTGTTTGCCTAGGCAGCCTCTTTTGAGGAATGTGTGGTGTTAGAAAAACCTGGGCATGTAACCAGACTAGCATTCAAATCCCAGGTACATCATTTTTCTCTGTCAAAACCAGGGGTTTAAAGATCTTTCTGAGCCTGTCTTGCTCATCGACGCAATAAGGATGAAACTTATTTGTTGTGAGAAGATAGATATTGGAAAGTTTTGTGTTCTGTAAAAAGAAAATGCTTCCTCTTATTGTAACATTTAGGGAAAGTGAGGCACATGGAGGTGAAAGCCCTTCCCAGGTACATAGTGAGGTTCACCAGTAAGGATAGAGCTGACCCTGTGTGTTTTCCACTGTATGTTTTGATCTCTGAAGATTATGTTCTCCTTCCTGGTTGGGTCAAAATCATGTTATAGAACATCAGCATTATTTCCAGCTGTAAGTGCTTCCCAAGCTCTCCCCTTCTTTATCATGGCCATCTAAAAGATAAAAGAAGCATCGTACATATATGCAGCTGGCCCTGGGGTTTTTGGACCCCAAATTTCATGTTTTGTGGAGTCAAAGTCAACCCTTGTCTCATTGGGTATATCACCTCACTGAGCTGCCATTCCCTCATGTGTAAATAGAAAATCATGAGCTCTTGAATAAACTGCTGCAAACCTAGTCTTTCTGCCTCCCAAGTTCATGCTTTTCAACTACTCTGTTTCAAGTATAGGAGAGGTTCCATCCCATGGAATGTAAAGCTAGTTAAAGTGATGCAGGTGGTAAGACTAGAGTTTCTGGACTACACTTCAGGCATGTGGGATTGCGGATTTGGGCTAAGATGTGAGGTGTGATGGTACCTCTTCTGGACAGGTAATTTATTCAAAGTAATCTACAAAGCTTTCAGGCCTAGTTTGTTTTCCATACTATAACACTTAAGCACAAACTACACCCTGATAATCAAAGCCAATTTGCTGGCTCTTTTTTTTAAGATTTATTTTTTTATTATTTTTTCATTGGAAAGGCGGATATACAGAGAGGAGAGACAGAGAGGAAGATCTTCCGTCCGATGATTCACTCCCCAAGTGAGAGCAACAGCCGATACTATGCCCGGTCCGAAGCCAGGAGCCTCTTCCGGGTCTCCCACGCGGGTGCAGGTTCCCAAAGCTTTGGGCCGTCCTCGACTGCTTTCCCAGGCCACAGGCAGGGAGCTGGAAGGGAAGCGGGGCTGCCGGGATTAGAACCAGCGCCCATATGGGATCCCGGGCGTGCAAGGCGAGGACTTTTAACCACTTGCGCCACCGTGCCGGGCCCTGCTGTCTCTTTTTGAGAACGGTTTCATTGGAGCACAGCCATGCTCATTCATTCATGTATTGCATGTGGCTTCTTTCTTACTATCATGGCAACTCTAAGTAGTTGCAAAAGAGGCAGTTGCAAAGGCAAAAATATTTGCTATCTGAACCCTCATAAGTAAAGTTTGGAACTCCAAAGATATAACAACACTCTAGTTTTCCCTTAAGACAATCAAAACCATCCTGGACACTGTTATGGGCTTACTATGTGTTAAGTGCTGTTCTAAGGGTTTGTATGCGCCGTCTTAGTACTTGCTACATTACACTTAGGTTTTATGAGTGAGGAATCAGACAGAGCCCATTGAATAACGTAAGTGGCATGGTGGAATTCTAAATTCAGTAGGGCTGAGGATTAGATTTCCTTGGAAACATTTTCCTTTATGATCAACTTGCCCCCTCATGATGTGAGAGACAATCCCAAGTGTTCTATAAACACATCATGAAAAGTCATCCTCTCCTCTGATGAGAAAGCTATTCCCTTGTAAATTGTCTTGAACATAACAAATCTCCTTTGTAACAGAGACAACAAGCTGTCACTTCCTCCACAGCAATACCTGGCTCTAATTTAACTGTTTTGCTTCATTTCATGGCGTGGATGTTTTTATGTTTACCGTCTATTTGTGGCAAACAATCATTGCTTTCCCCGCTGTAATGTCAGTTTCCTCCTAAAATAAGTTTATTTTAGAAATAAAAATGCAGAGTTGATTCAAGTGTTAAGGGAATCATGTTAATAGTGTTGCAAATGATGTGGAAATATGACACACATCATGACAATAAGGCAGAAATCAATGACAGATGTAGGAAGCCCTGCCTGGAATGCTGGTTCAGGAGTCAGGAGACCCAGCCCTGACCCCAGTCAGCAGCAGTTTAGTCGGCGACTGTGGACACATTGGTTCCTTCTCTGAGCTCAGGTTCCCTATCTCCAGACTGAGGGAGTTTGGATTAAATTATCTCTAATGTGCTGTGGCATTCAAGTTTATTTTTCCTGGCCTAGATTTCACCATACTTTAACTTGAGCCAAGATTAAATGAGACTTGCTAGAAATCCATTTTCTCAAGCCCTATGAGACAAAGGACTTACTCGTACCCCCCTGTGAGCCTATTAATCCCCATCTAGAGCCCTTACCAAAAGGGAAAGGAGAGAAATGCATTCAGTGCAGGATTCAATTTGTGCTTCTTACCTAGAAACTCAACAGGTGCAGGTTGGTCCTGGACATTTACCAGGAGAAAAGGAAGTTCCTGGAAACTTCCGCATGCATAGTCATTTATCCCGGACCCAGCAGGCAGCCCAGTGGGGTTTCCCTCCCATCAGAGGGTTCTTTGTCTTCTCACTCAGAGACACCCGTGGGTCAGGGGCTCAACATGACTAGAAGAGGGTTTTTCTTAAAAACCCAAGAGACAGCACTGCAAGTTTGAAAAGAATTCATGAAAAATAACAACCTGACCCAAAGTGACTCGTTATTCCTGCATTTAAGGAAGGTTGTGGAGTGGAGGGGTGTCCAGAGTAGGCAGGTGCCATCATCTTTGGTGTCAATCTGCTAGATTTAATTCTTTAACCCCACATCCATTCTGAAAGGTAGAGCTTGCCATCATCGTTATTTTGTTAATTGTATTACATGTTGTAGTACAAGTTAAACAGACTTAGGAAACTTACAGTCACGTCTAACCTTATTACAGTCCTAATGTAAATAGGTGCTAGTGATCTCTATGAGTTAGAAGGGTTAATTCACACAGCTGGTGAGTGGTAGAGTAAGGATATGAACACATGCTGACTCACTATAGGTCTTTTCCCAGTGCTTCTCTTACAGGGCCTGTGGGCCTCATAGCCTTACAGCTCTCAGGGGGAGAAGGATGGTGGGAGATGGGGCAGGAAGCAAGCAAATTCGGTGCCAAGTGAGTCCACAGGAAGAACAAAGCAGGGAGAAGAGCCCGGAACTTTCTCCCACATGATAGGTCGTGCTAAGGGCACCAACTTCACTCAACAACATTGTTTTTCATTCCTCACTCTGTGGCAGGAACTTTTAGGTGGTCACTAGGATGTACCTCTCCCTGCCCCCCCAACCACCCTTGTAGTTTTTGAAACCATCTATTAACCCTTCCCAGTGACAGCTGATGGCGACATTTGTGATTGAGGCCATCACTGCCAGCAAGGAGCATATTCAGAACCTGTCTTCTGTTTCCATTAAACTCTTTCCCACAGACTCTTCCATATGCTCTGTTCAGAGGCTGTGCCACATGACTTCCTGCAGTGCCAGGACTTCTGTCTTCAGGGAGTCCCCATCTGTGGTGGGCATCCACAGTGCCAACACCCTCATGCCTTCATTGCTTTTCCTATAATCCCTCAACCAGCATTGGTGTGCTCTGCTCACTATGCCACACACCTGTGACTGTCCTCAGGGGCCTGTGCTTGGGCTGTCCTTACTCCTGCGTGGTTGGGAGTATCTAGCAGTCAAATCCATTAGGATAGGAGCATGAAAGCCCAGCACTCTGCATCACATCCGGGCCAGCTCTGAGCTGTATTTGATGCTCCAGAGCTTCCTCAGGTCTGAGCCAGTTGGCATGCAGCCTAGAAGCAGACCTTTACTTGGCTTCTTACTCCTCCCCCTCTTCTGCTGTACCCACTCTCCCCAGATTTCCTTTAAAAAAATATTTGTTTTTTATTTTTATTGCAAAGTCAGATATACAGAGAGGAGAGACAGAGAGGAAGATCTTCCATCTGATGATTCACTCCCCAAGTGACTGCAGTGGCCGGTACTGCGCCAATCCAAAGCCAGGAGCCAGGAGCTTCTTCCGGGTCTCCCACGCGGGTGCAGGGTCCCAGGCTTTGAGCCATCCTCGACTGCTTTCCCAGGCCACAAGCAGGGAGCTGGATGGGAAGTGGAGCTGCCAGGATTAGAACTAGCACCCATATGGGATCCCAGCATGTTCAAGGCAAGGACTTTAGCTGCTAGGCCACGCCGCTGGGCCCCTCCCCGGTTTCCATTTAAACATTCCCTTGGTAAAGCACATGCCACTCCAGTGTCATCTCGGAGTCTCCTTAAAGGAAATGTAAGACATGATCCCTCATCCACCAGTCATCTTCTTTTCCTCTGTGTCCACAGACTTTCCTCCCCTCAATAGCCAGCTCCTCCTGATCATCTCCTGCCTCAATCTCCCTGTAGAAGTTTGTCTAATGGACATAAGCACAGGAAATGAAAGTAGTACTGTTAAAAGTTCCCAGATATATCAGCAGTTTTCTAAGCAACAATAAACTCAATCTAGTGATGTTCAGGTCCATCTTGTACGTAAAGCCTTTCAGATAGAGGATTTCATTACACACAGGGCTGACCTTATCCCATTCTTCAATAAAAAGATTAAGAAACTTAGAAATGAGTTTCTTCTGGTCCAGTCACTTAATAGCTAGGTGACCTTAAATAAGTGACCTAACCTTTATATAAATATAAATATATATATTTAAAGAACAAACAGTTTTTTTCATCACTTACTAAAATAATGTCTTCTTTATGGGAGAATTTTGGAAAACTTAGATAAATGACATCGGTCAGTGCTTTTCATAAATTCTGATCCCATCTTTTCTTTTTTTAATGCATAGATTCTCAAATAATTGTGACAGAAATCAGTTGTGCTCATCAGTTTGTTCCCAAGTCCTTCCGGGTAATGGGCTAATCATACTTCCCTGGGTACTAGGCATGGTCCCGTGACTTGCTTCATTGAAATGCTGCTATTGTATTTAAGAGCCAGATTCCATCCTTCATTTTTCCGTGTCCTCTTCTAGTTGTGGTAGAGCACACAGCTTCAAGTAGAGGTGGTGGCAGCCCCATCCACCTGAGTAGTGACTGTTAGCTGAGTCCCCAAGTAGGTAAGAAACATATGCAAGGAGCGAGCTGCTATTTTAAGCCACTAGGACTCAGAAGACATCGACCAGTTTGTAAAGAATACGACAATAAAGTTCTACAAATTTGGTGGCTTAATACCAGAAATTGACTTTCTCTCAGTTCTGGGGCTTAGAGGGACAATCCAAGTGTTGGTAGGGTTGGTTTCTTGTAAAGCTCTAGGAGAGAATCTGTTCTGTGTTGCTCACAGCTTCTGGGGGTTTGTTGATTTGTGACATTTGTCCTATCTCTGCCTTCACCTTCACCTGGTGCTAACATCTCAAGTCACGTTCCAAGTACTGAGCATCAGGATTTCAACAATATAAAGGTCAGCAGCAGCAGAGTGGGGCAGGGCAGCGGCACAATTCAGCCTGTAACAGTGAGTGCTTGTTAGGATAGTAGGTTTTAGCCTACACTGACCATTACAAGGGTTTTCCTTCTCATGCTATGTTTTTTTTTTAAGATTTATTTATTTTTATTGGAAAGTCAGATATACAGAGAGGGGGAGAGACAGACAGGAAGATCTTCCATCCAACGGTTCACTCCCCAAGTGGCCACAATGGCTGGAGCTGAGCCAAAATGAAGCCAGGAGCCTAGAGCCTCATCTGGGTCTTGCACGTGGGTGCAGGGTCCCAAAGTTTTGGGCCGTCCTCAACTGCTTTCCCAGGCCACAAGCATGGAACTGGATGAGAAGTGGGGTTGCCGGGATTAGAACCAGCGCCCATATGGATCCTGGCGCACTCAAGGCGAGGACTTTAACCACTACGCTATCACGCCAGGCCCCAGACTCATTTCTGAACATCCAAGCTCAGTGACCTTGAGTGTCTCCCTTAAAAATTCCTGACTCTGGGGCTGGCATTATGCACAACTGGTAAAGCTGCTGACTCTGATGCCAGCATCCCATATCCGCTCCAGTTAAAATCCTAGATATTTTATTTCCAGTTTAGTTCCCTGTTAATGCACCTGGGAATGCAGCAGAAGATGGCACAAGTTCTTGGACCCTGGGTCTCTGCACCCACATAAAAGACCCAGAGAAAACTCTTGGGTTTGGTCTGACCCATCCCTGGATGTTACAGCCATTTGGAGAGTGAAAAAGCAGATGGAAGATCTCCCCACCCCCACTTCTTCCCACCCCTTAACTTTCAAATAAATAAAATAATCTTTAAAAGAATCCTGACCCCACTTACTCATCTAAAGCTAAAAGGGTAAATCATAATTCCTGGAGAACACTTTCTCCAGTGAAAAAAACGCTGGTTTCACTCTTCCCAATCTTGGCGACATCTTTAGAGCCAGACAGACATTATTTCAGTTCTGAGCTCTGCCACTGCTCAACGTATTGACAAACTTGAATGACAACCTTTGAGTCTCAAGTTTCTCACCTACAAATCCATCTGTAACATCTATTTCAATAATGGATTATTGAGAGATTTTAGAAGCAGCATTAGATCACTCATTTAGTACAATGTGGTGTACAAAAAAAACACTTTATAATAACAACTTAGTTACCGTGATGAGTTATCATCATCACCATCATCATCTTATCCCCACCAATGTGCCCGTGTCTCCTGGTACATGATGGCTTAACAATTCTATGATAAATGGAATGGGTTCTGGGGATCAGACCCTTCTGGTTTCAAATATGGGATCTACTGGGCAACAGGTATTTGACCTTGGTAAGTGTTTTATTCTGAGATTCAGTTCCTTTGTAAATGGTTACGTTGAAAGTTATTAAGTGAAACAATGCGTGTAATTTCCTGACTGTGGTGGCTAGCACAAGGTGATAGCCTAATCTTGGAGGGAGATGGAGACCCAACATCTCCCTTTCTTTTCCTCTGCCTTTCTATCTGTATTTCTTTCTCTGGTGGTTAGTAGGGAAAACACCCATTTCTGCCAATGATCACCATTGAAATGAAAATACCTCGCTTTCCAGAGAGACAAAGAAGAGCTAATTTTAGGAACCAAATCTGGTTTCATCCAGCTTTCCTAGTAATATTCTTGCTTTTGGGCTGTAGTTTAAAAAAAAAATTACTCTCCCCACCCCCAAGTCATCCCTTTCAGAGTAGAGCTGGGGAAGATAGAGAGTGGCTGAAGAGCTCTGAACAATGGCTAATCGTGTAATTAGCACTTCAGAGAGAAGTGATAACTGGAATCCACTCAGCTCTTGGGAACAGCAGGGTCTGATCAGCGTTTTCCTAGAATGGTACTCGAAGCCACGGAGCTCCTTCTTCTAGTTTGTCTGTCTCCTAGAGTTGCCTCTTTCCTCCCTCTTCTGCCACTTTCCTTTTCACTTTGTCTGTATTCTGTTCTGTAAGAACTCCCAGCTGTTTGTCACCATCAGTTCTTTTCTCCTTTCTCTCGTATTAATGATGAGTGCCTGTATACTGGGTGTTCCTACCATTATTTGAGAGACATTTGCTAAATACTTAATAGATGCTAAGGATACAGTAAAAAATAAGACGAAGAAAAAAGGAAGAGAGGGCAGGGGTGGTATTATGATGCAACAGGATAGGCCATGGCTTGCAATGCTGGCACCCATATTGGAATGCTGATTGAGTTCCAGATGATGGGTCCCAACCCATCTTCCTTCTTTTGTGTCTGGGAAGATGATTGATTAAATATTTGGGACCCCGCCACTCATGTGGGAGACCCAGATAGAGTTTCAGGTTCCTGGTTTTGGTCTATCCCACCTGGATGTTGTGGCCCATTTGGGAATGAAGCAGAAAATAGATGATGACTCTTTTTTGTCTCTAGCTGTCTTCCTGTTACTCTGTCTTTCAAAATAGCACTTTTGAAGAGCATAGATTCTCTAGACAGCCCCATCAACAAGTTCAGATAAATGAAAGATGTCTGGTTTGTTGGTGTGGGAGCCTGGAAATGTGGACTTGTGAAAACTATAAAAGCAGTAGCAGTGGAGCTGGGAATATTTGGTGCAGTGAGAATAATTGTTCAAAAGAGTCCCAGACTTCATTGTAGTTTTCCTGGAAGTTAGCCATGATTAGGACACCACTGCTTCCTTCTCTATTCCATAAGGGATGAACTCAGACTGAACTTTCCACATGATTGATAGCTTCCTTTGTCTGCTACTTTTCCATGCTATCAACTGCAGAGCAACTGATGTTCCCAGATCATTTCTACAAATGATTGGCACCACAAGTCTGGACTAATGGCACCAGATAGCTTATGTTTTCCACACTCTGCCAAAGCTGTTTCCCCACTATTTCCATATTAACAAGAGCAAGGGCCAGTGGGTGCTTGCTGAAATCAGATCCCTACTGCAGGTCCAAAAGTGGCCTTTCTATGATGTATGGAAAGCAGTAATTTTGTAAGTTTAACCTTTTCCCGGGAAAACCTATTCCTTAACCTATGAGCAGTTCAACCCAAACCCTGATCCATGATTGGCAGAGACTCAGAAGGCTTAACATGGCAGTTTTGTGGGCCATGCAGAGGTTAACAACAAGGACAACCCAGAGTTCAAGCACGGCGTGAACTGAAAGAATGGACAATACAGTGAAGAAGTGGGGACAGTGTATACTAGGAGTCATGAGAAGCGGGCAAGTAGAGGTGTCTGGAACCTCTAGCTGCAGTGTCTGTGTGGTAGGCACCTGCTATTTCTCAGCACACCAAGGAAACCTCCTTCCTCATCACAGTATGCAGTCCCATGGCCTAAAGTCCTGATCACTTGCTGACCAAGGAGGTAGCTGATTCATGCCATCGGATTCCCTCAGGAATTTAAATCCCGAGCATAGTGACACAGAAATGGAAAACCATGGTGCTGAAAATTAAACGAAGTTCCAAGGGACAGACTAATTTTCTACCCTGGTTTCCACAACTGCCTCTCCAGGGCTGTCCAATTTCCATGTTTCCTTGGGTTCTGTTGGTCCCCACAGGCTTCCGTTAGACCCCCATTGAGCCTAAATTAACATGAATCAGACTGGTGGCTTGCAAGCAGAGAGGCCTCACGGGCAGTCTCTAATGCTGAAGTTCATTGAATGGCTGTCATCCCAGGAAAAAGTAACAATAGAATTTGTGCCTTATATTTGCATAGTGTTGTACAGCTTCATTGCACTAGTCTCTGTCACAATTAGTGATATTAAAGTTGAGATTCAGAAAAATAGGGGTCAACTGGCCTACTGCTGGCAACCTCAGATTGTTGCTGGAGATGAAGAGAAATATGTTAGTTTCAAGGATGGGTCTTTATGTTGCCTGTTGGCAAACGGCCTCTGAAGCCTGATAAAGAAATTAAAGTCAGGTGCACACAAGTGCTTTTCTGTGTTTGAGCATCACTCGATAGTATTGCAAGAAAACTTGTAATTTTTCTGGAGTTGTCCTATGTAAATATGGCTCATGATTGTGACAATTCAAAAGCCAGCACATCCTCTGGAACCTGTTGACAGCTGCTCCTTGCTGTAGCTTTGCCTGGAGTCAGGCTTGCTCTGATTCTACTCTGTGTTTTTCTATGTAGAGTACTGGAGGTAAGAGATCTCTAGCATGGCCCTTGAAGAAGTTTATCCTGAGAAAAAGCCTTTAATCCTTGGATTCACTTATCTACAGCCAGGCACTAAGCTGCACATTCCAGATTTCACTCCACTAGATAGAAAGAAGGAAGAAAAGACACATGGATTTTCAGAATCACAGGAGATGTCAGTGTCCTTTAGGACAATGTAAGCAGATGCTGATCTTCTATGCACTTGGCTGCTGGGGGCTTAACCCCTCAGTGCTGTGTATAATTAGTATCAGGGAAACTTGTTATTCATCACGGCCTTGAATCTGGTTGTCATCCTACAAAAGCTGCATTCTGTATGATGCATACTGGATAAGAGCATTAAATCCAGGCTGGGGAAGATGGCTCAAGTCCTCTGCTATTAAATATGTGGCCTGATTAATGAGGACTTGTTTTGTCATCTTTGAATCTCACAGCCAGAAGCAATTTTAAAGCCCATCTATTTTCAAACCTTCATCTAATCCCCTCAAATTAATATTATATGTATGGATATGTGTGTACAGAATGCTTACAGGCACCATACTAAGTATTTTATGTGGATCCTCTCATTGATATGCTCTGAATCTTCCCAGCAGCTCTGCGAGTCATTTGCTGTACTGCACAGACCCAGGAACTGGGGCGCAAGAGCTCCCTTTACTGCCTCCAGGTCATCTAGGGAGTGTGGAACAGAGCCTATTCAGAGAGGGCAGACGTAAGCAAATCTAACTTACACAAGTGCTTTAACAGTTTTTTTTTTTTTAAGATTTATTTATTTGAAAAGCAAAGTTTCCCACACACACACATAAACAGAGACAAACACACAGAGATTTTTCATCCACTGGTTCATTCCACAATTCATCACAATGGCTTCAGCAGGGCCAAACTGAAATCAGAAGCCAAGAGCCAGGAGCTTCTTCCTAACCTCCCACATGTCTGCAGGGCTCCAAGCATCTGGCCACCAGGCCTCTGCTGCTTTTCCAGGCAAATACAGATGTAGCATTTTATATTAGAAACTCTCCACATCATGTGGGTATCCCACTTTAGACTGTCCAATGGGCCGTACCCACAAATCCCTGAGGTAGGCCATGGGATCCATGCATGCCCAGATTCGTGCTCACCCTGTCTGTCTCTATGGCCTTCATCATCCTGGGATTCTCTTGGTTCTTGTACTTGTCAAGGTCATCTTCAGGACAGTTGCTTTTGCCTATTCTCCTCACTGGGAAAGCTTCTTCTTCCTGTGTCTGGCTTGTGATTTAACATTTTTGCTTAGAAAGCAATTCCTCAGGGAGGCTTTCTTGATTTCATTATAGGTAGAGTAATGCCTCCTGCCACCCCCAGAGGTGCTCACATCCTGATCCCAGACTCCATGAATGTGTTACCTGACATGACAAAAGGGATTTTGCGAACGGGGTTGAGTTTTCTGAAACAGTGTAGTTACCCATAATTGTGAGTATGATATAATCACAGGAGGCCTTCTAAGAGGGAGATAGGGAAGGCAAGGCCAGGGAAGGAAATTGGATAGCACACATTAAGGTTGACATGCTGCAACAAAGGAACCATGAAGCGAAGAATACAAGTGGCCTCTAGAAGTGGGAAAAAGGAAGAAAGCAGATTTTCTCCTGGAGCCTACAGGAGTAATACAGCTTTGAGAAAAACCTTGGCTCTAGCACAGCGGAGTTGATTTTGAACATCTGACCTCCAGAACCGTAAAAGAGTAAATCTATGTGGTTCTAAGTCATTAAGTTTGTGGTTACTTGGTACAACAGTAGCAGGAAAAGGACACAACCATGAACTCTAAAATATTCCCTCTCTCCTCATTAGTCTTAAATGTACTCAACAATTAAATCCTTCTATGCACTTACCACAACTCAGTATTATTATATTTCATTGTTTATTTGCTTAGTCTAAATCTCTTTGGCCGCTAGACTAGAAGTCCCAAGAGGACAGTGCCACATTTATCTAATTCATGGCCGTTGTTCTGGAATAGACTACAGCATCCAGCAACATTAGAAGTTCAGCAGGAATTAATGGAACACTTAAATCTGACTGAATCTCACTACCTTTTCCAAGTGTGTGCTGATTACATGTTGAAAATGTCTGTACTTAGCGATGAAACTTAGGCTTGAACTCAGTTAAGCGTAGGTGTTGCTCCAAAGCAGAAGAAACAGTCAGAGCCCAAGGACAAAACATGTGATGATGCACTCTCTGCTTCCTTGCTAATCTCAGCATCACCTGGGCACTTGTTAGAAATGCAGATTACCAAACCTTACCCCAGAGCTACTGAGTCAGTGCCTGCATTTTAATAAGCTATCCAGGAAATTCAAACGTATACTAAAGTTTTGGAATTACTGCGTTGTCTATTTGGCTGGGCATAGAGGGAGTGTGCTATTCAGAAAGGAAAACTACAGCTTCATTTTCACAGGAAGGTGCACTCAGCTCGTGTGACCTAGCTGTTCACTAAGACAACCCATCAGCTGTTCTCTAGGCTGAGTTCTCTGAGTCTACTAATAAGGCTCCTTACTCCCATTTCTCTTCCCCAAACAACCTGCTACATTTATAAAGAAAAATAAATAGGTGATGAGTTTCTAGGCTCATATAAGTGCGGTAAGAACCAGGTTTGGTCAACGTAAAAGCCCTTCTCCACCAGTGGTGGTGCTGTTGAGACCTGGCTTCACTGAATCCTACCCTACATTAACCTTTCAGAGAGTGGAAGAAGCTAGATACTACTGAGAGCTTCAGGACAGCATGATCTGAAGTAAACCTACTGAACTACCTCTGCACTTAACCACTCCTCACACCACTCCTGTGTGTGCTGATAGGTTTATGAAGTGCAGATGAAACCCCTGTGCACTTGAGTAACAGATTTGCAGTTGTTCAGTATTTCTGTGGCTTCAGAAAGTGCTTCTTCTTTCCATTGGCTAACACCTAGAACAGCATCTGGGGTATAGTAGATATATAGTAAATATTTGTTAGATGGATATATAATCCCCAGATGGTCTGCTGAAAAAAATTAGCTTACTGTCCTGTGGTGTCTACCATTATCCATGTGTTTGGGAAAGTCACTTTTTTTTTTTTTTGGTAGTATAATAAAACTCAATGGAACAGAGTTGAACAAAACAGAGTTTATTGGCTCACATGAATGTAGTCTGAAGGGGGTACAAATTATATCCTCAGGACTTAATTTCCCTCTTTCATTTTCCTTACATAGGACCTTATTCTTAGACATATCTTCCTCTGGGCCATAATAAAGCTGAAACTGCTCCACATCTCACCTCCTTTCAGTTTCAAATATATTAACTCTCAGCATGAATCTCATTGGTTACCGTTAGGTATATGTTCATCCCTAAAGCAATCCCATAGAAAATGCAGTTCAACACTAAGCTTAGATCTGACTTATGCTCACTACCAGCTGTAAGGTAAGGAGTGATGGCCTTCTATGCCCGAACTCATGGGCCAAACATGGAGGAATAGATCTTAATGTAATTGTAACCAGAAGCTGGGTGGCGAGCTGCTGGACGACCAAATATGCAAACATCTCTTGTCAACCACACACAGTGCCTGTCTAGATCATTCATCTGTAGTTGGTGTGGAGGCACCAAGGTAAGGCTTCATGAAAGAGCACTGGTATGACTTAGCAGAGTAGAGATGGAAAAAAAGATGTTCCTATAAATAGAACCAGTTTGAGGCAAAGCTTGACAAAACCGAAAGTGTTTGCGGGAAACAATGAATCCAAGAGGGTGTGGGAAGGAATAAACAGGACTAAAACGAGAGTCAGACTAGGAAGGATCTGAAACTTCAGCCTAAGCAAATTGCTTTCAAAGAGGCTATAGATTATGGAAATTTAAAATACATACCAGGATAGTCAAAACTGTGAGGCAGCCACACAATAATATGCAGCAAAAGTGAAATGAGGCATCAAGAGACAAAAAGACATAGAAGAACCCTAAGCATCTATTGCTACCTGGCAGAAGCCAATCTGAAACAGCTAGTTACTGTGTGTTTTCAAACCATGATGTTCCAGATAGGAAAAAACTAAGGAAAGAGTGGAAGATCAATTATTGCAAGGTATTCAAGGGCTGAACAGACAGAGCACAGCAAATGTTTTGGGTTTTTTTTTTTTTTTTGGCAGTGCGAGTATTCTGTATTAATCAGGTAAGATGGATACATGTCATATATATTTGGCAGACTCATAGGCCACATAATAGCAAGAGTGAACCCTAACATAAACTATAGATTGAGAGTGTTCATGATGTGATGAATTTTATTCATCTATTATATCACACTAATGCAAGATGCTAATCATAGAACAAAGGGGGAAGTGGGAAGGAATATAGGAACTTTCTTTGTTCACTTTCTCTAGTGAAGTTTATCTATAAAATAAAGCCTGTTAATAGTAAAGATAAAAGAGGAAAAAATTAGGGCTGCTTTGCTTTAAATCTAGGTTAGGCACTTAAAAGTTGGGAGAGCTTAGGCAGGTTATTCACTCTGCCAACCTCAGTTTATTCAGCTGTTAGAAGACAATGTTGGGCCTGGTGTTGTAGCCTAGGAGCTAAAGTCCTCGCCTTAAATGTGCTGGGATCCCATATGGGCACCAGTTTGTATCCTGGCAGCTCAGCTTCCCGTCCAACTCCCTGTTTGTGACCTGGGAAAGCAGTTGAGGACTGTCCAAAGCCTTGGGATCTGCACCTGATTGGGAGACCTGGGGAGAGTTCCTGGCTCCTGTCTTTTGATTGGCACAACTCCAGCCGTTGTAGTCACTTGGGGAGTGAATCATCAGATGGAAGATTTTCCTTTTTGTCTCTCCTCCTCTCTGTATATTTGACTTTGTAATAAAGATAAATAAATCTTTAAAAAAGAAATTTCACATGCTTGATAATCCTTTCTCAGGATTCCTCTTTATAAAGTCACACATGACAATCAGTTGCATAATAGAGTTCCATCCAGAAAAGTTAGAGGCAAGAAGATAAATGAGGACTTATTTCCAGAAGACATTAAGAGAAGACAGTAGAGATAGAAGGAGAGGAAGTAGAAAAAGTGTTTATCAAGGGGATGTATGCTCCTTGTAAGGAGAACAGGGTGCCTTAAAAGAATAATATGGGGATGAGGAAATAAGCAATGGAATCATACACTGTTGAAATCCTGAGACTGTGGAAATCTTGTTTACCCCTTCCGCTCTGGCTGAACACAATCCTCCTGACTGACTGGCATCAGAGAATCTGCCATCATTTACCTGCCCCAAATCTTTTTTTTTTTTTTAACATAGAAATGTACATGCCAGCTGCATTGTTACCTAGACATTTTTAAGTGTTACCTGCCCAGCTGTGTCAGATATTTTTTGCCAGTAAGAAAGTGACAAGCTTCCTTAATGGGCATTTGTGTGTTCAATGAAGTGAGAGATGGGAAATCCGGGTCCTTCCAAGGCAAAGGAAACATCAAAATAAGGTTTCCAGCAATTCTCTTGAGGTCTTCCTACCCAATGGTCCCTGGTTTAGCCAAGCAAGGTATTCAGGAGATAAGCTGCCTGGGGCCACCTTTCCACCTCCTGCTGAGTCACCCCAGCAAGCTGCAGTAAACAAATAAAGCTGCCTAAAAAACCAGGCCCCAGGGGGGATAAATATTGGCCTTTTCTATTTGGAATTAGGTGGAAACCATTGTCATCAGCCTGTCCTAGGAAAAAGAAAGATAAAGCTGTGTTGATTTACCTCAGCAATGTGGGAGGGAGTCCCCTCAGTGAATGCATTCCCTGGCTTTGTCATTCAAGCTTCTGTCCTGGGACAGGACACTTTCCCTGAAATCAGGGCTAGCTGATTAATTGGAGGCCTTAGAGCTGACCTCAAGTTAGTACATTTTACAACTAGGGAATTCAAAGCCAAGAAATGAGAAGTATCTTGCTGTAAGTCTCCTGGTGAGCCAGGGGCTGACTGACCTCCCATGTCTTCTAGAACCCATTCATGAGTACGCCCACTAGGTATCTCATGGTTATTAAAAGAGTGGGTTTTGGTGATATCAGGAAGACCTGAGGCCAAGTCCTGACTGTTTCCCTGGATCAAAACTTTTTTTTTTTTAATTCCAGTTCTCTCCTCTCTTTCCCTTATTTATTTTTTATTGGAAAGTGAGATTTACAGAGAGAAGGAGAGACAAAGATCTTCCATCCACATATTCACAGCTGAAGCCAGGAGCTAGGAGCTTTTTCTTGGTCTCCCACGCGGGTGCAAGGTCTCAAGGTTTTGGGTCCACAACCACCTTGCCAGCCCATAAACAGGGAGCTGGATGGGAAGTGGAGCTGCCTGGATATGAACCAGTGCCCATATGTGATCCTGGTGCATGCAAGGTGAGGACTTTAGCCACTAGGCCACTGCACCGAGGCCCTTGTTCCAATTCTCTTGACTATACTATTAGAGCAATTTATTGGATCCCAAGTACTTGAAATTGTGTCAGGCACATGTTGTAAGTGTACAGTAGTGGCAGTTTCTAAGTATGACTAGTGTTGACTATGCTCATCTTTACCTAGCATGCCAGTGGAACCATATTTACCATCCTGACTTTACTGCTTATCATTTGCTTCAGGGTCTCAAAGGAAAATAAGATGAATATGGCCTTCCAGGAGGGCATGCTGACAGCAAATAGCATGGGGTAGCATGGGATATTGCCTCTTTACCAATATATAGCTCAGTATACCCCTGATTATGCACAGTATAGCCTTAGTACCGATCCAAAATGTCTCGAGATTTCCTTATGAATACCAGCTTGTCAGCACCTCGGACAGCATTCAAATGATTAACAAAATGCCAGGTGGATGGCAGCTAAGATATTTAGCAAGAAGAGGCGCAGAAAATTTTCTCTGTGACCGCACTTCTAGGGGATTTGTACACACAGGGGATATTAAAAAACAAAGCAAACATAAAACCCCCCATGAGTATGGCCTTCATTCTTCACTCCCCAAGCCTTCTGTTCGTTAAAGGCTCAGAGTGGGAAAGCAAACAGGGATGATACCCAATCCAAAGAGTGATTGAAAGCAAGTTGGCACATTTTACAGAGTTGATTGATTTGCCAGTTCCTTCTGTGCCATGTTGTTTTGATTACAGCTATTCTTGTTGACGTAATTCATTATGGTTCCATTATTTCTAAGACGCAGAGAAAAGCAAAAATCAAAGGTTTATCATCTGGCTGGAATTTGTGGAATGCAGCAGACTACCTGCTGAGCCACAGCCAGGTAGCAATCAGAAACCACTGGGGGACAAATGTGCATCCCACTGAGCTCCTTTGTCCCCCTGGAAGAAGTTATGCAATTTCCATTAGGGAAAGGAGGCTGCAAGCCCTCTTTTTGCCTTCTGGGCAGCTTTCTGTCATTTGGCTAAAAGGTCATCTACTGTCTGAAACAAAGGGGTGTAGTCACTCTCACTCCCAGAGCCCAAGGGAAGGAGATCGTATCCACCATGCACCAGCAATGGATTAGACGTAATACAGTTGAGAGTGTTAGTATTAAACTGTATTTGTCGGGAGGCAAAACTAAGGCCCAGAGAGGTAGTTTAGGATTCTCTCAGTGACAGAAACCCAGTTCTGACATGTTTGAAGAAAAAAGGGAATGTACTGGCTCAAGAAATTTTTTAAAAAGTCTAGAAGTAAGCTGATTTCCAGTTGTGGCATGGTAGAGGAAGGAAAAGGTATCATGACTCTTCATCTCTTGCCCTAGTTTGTCTCTGTGTTGTCATCCCCTTTCTCCCCCAACCAAGACAGGCTCTTCTTGGCTACAAGGTGGGAACCATTGACTCCTGACCTCATCATCTCTTCTAGCCAAGCAATCCTAAGGAGAGAGAGTTTCTCTTCCTCAACAGTTTATAGCAAACATCCCAGGACTAATACCATTTTGGCTCATGGTCAGGGAAGTGGAACAACACAGGCAGGCCGGGCTTGACTGAAGGATCCATAGCTGGAGCTGGAAAAAGCCTACTAACTGAATATCACACCAGCTGGGAGGAAGGACAGTGTGTTTTCTTAATGAAATCTGACTTACAGCTTCAGCAGAAGGAGGAAAGCATAGAGGCATGCAACAAAAACCAATGTCCATGATAGCCACCCTGCTGAGAAGCAATCGCAATCTTCTCACAGTTATGCAAGTGACTTAGCACAGTACCTGACACATACCAGGTACTTTATGAAGCTCTTGCTTTGGGACCATGCTATTCTACAAGCGGAGGTAATATTTTATGTTCCCACTGAGGATTCATATAACAATACCAGAAAATTATGCTAGGTATTGAAGACTCCAGCATTTTCCTACCTTGGTTTACTGAATGACCAAAGGAGAATATTTAGGGCTAGTCTTAATTTTATTTATTTCATTTTACATGCAAGGGGAAGAGGAATAAAGGGAGGAGAGAGAGAGAGAGAGTGAATGTGAAGCACAGGAAGTCTTCTATCTACTGCTTCACTTTCCAAATGCTCACAGTATCCCGGGCTAGGCCAGACCAGTCAGCAGCCAGTAGCCCAGTCTGTATCTCCCCTGTAGGTGAGAGCAACTCAAGTTCTTGAGCCATTATCTATTGCTTCACACAATGTGCATTAACAGGAAGCTGGATCAGAAGCAGATGAGCCAGGCTGGAACCAGGCACTCTGATATGGATGTGGGTGTCCCAAGTGGTGATTTAATGTGCTTCAGCACAATTCTTTCCTCAAAAGTCATACTCCTAAGATGACAGATACTTTATCATCTTGCTTTAGGGACCCACCAAGAGGAAGATGTGCATCTATTGTGTTTAAGATCTTGTGCATTGGGCCCAGCGTGGTGGCCTAGCAGCTAAAGACCTCACCTTGAACGTGCCAGGATCCCATATAGGCGCCGGTTCTAATCCCAGCAGCTCCACTTCCCATCCAGCTCCCTGTTTGTTGCGTGGGAAAGCAGTTGAGGACGGCCCAATGCTTTGGGACCCTGCACCCGTGTGGGAGACCTGGAGGAAGTTCCTGGCTCTTGACATTGGATCAGCACAGCACTGGCTGTTGCAGTCACTTGGGGAGTGGATCATCGGATGGAAGATCTTCCTCTCTGTCTCTCCTCCTCTCTGTATATCTGACTTTGTAATAAACATAAATAAATCTCTTAAAAAAAAAGATCTTGTGCATTACACTGAGGACAGAAAAAGAAGACATTTATTTATTTGCTTATTCAAAAAATTTAATTATTTTCATTGGAAAAGCAGATTTTTACAGAGAGGAGAGACATGGAGAAACTACAACAACCAGAGTTGAGCCAATCTAAAGCCAGGAGCCAGGAGCCTCTTCTGGGTCTCTCATATACGTGCAGAATCCCAAGGCTCTGGGACATTCTCTGCTGCTTTCTCAGGCCACAGGCAGGGAGCTGGATAGGGAATGGAATAACTAGGATGCAAACTAGCACCCATATGGGATACTGGCACTTGAAGAGAGAGGATTAACTAATTGAGCCATTGCACTACGCCCAAGATGACTAATTTAAGAAGAAAAAAAAAAAAAAAAAGCTAACTAAGCCACTATCCTTGCCACAAGGGTGAAATAAATTTTTTTGTTAGTTATTGTAAAAAGAGAGTTTTGGTTATTACAATGTTATTATGATAGTATTACACACAGCTAATTCCACAGCCTGGTTCTTTACTGTGAGCTGAAAACACCAGATGCAACGAGGTATATTAGGAGGTTTATTTCAGCAGGAAAGGAATAGGACGGGGTTGTTGGGAGAAGAGGAGGAAAAAGGGAAGGAAAGGGGGAAGCCGGAAGGAGAGAAGAGAGAGCCGCACCTGGTGGCCTTTTTGCCTTAGAGCTGAGCTTAGGACCTGAACTTCTATTTGGTATGCTCTAGGGAGCTGTTGAAGGTTTTTGAGCAATGACATGATTCAATTAGAAAAAACCCTAAGGAGGGATTTAATGGATAGCTTCAGGCAGATTGCTTTCTGTCAAGGACAAAATTCTGAGGAGGTATGGGCATGACAATGGCATCCTTAAAGGCACAGAGGTGCAGCAGCTGCACAGTCTAATATGCTCCAGTACGTACCAAAATGAGGTTTGGAACTCATTTCTGCTTTGGCATGTAGCAGATCCTGGGCTCCTTCCTGTCTCTCCAGGTGGTGAGGATTTGGCGACACTGCATGTCCTCAGCATGAGACAAATGCTGTTTGTCTTCCTTGTCAGTTTGAGCACAGCCATCCCCTCATCCCCAACACCTGGGACCAGCTGGCTGTTGGCCCTGATGCTCTCAGATGTTTCTTAATGTGTTAGAATCACTTTGGGAATAAGGCTTGAGCTCCACGTTCCTCTCTCCTGTTCAGTTCTGAAACCCAAACCTCTGCCACAGCTGATCTGTGCTGGCCTCTGCAGCCTCTCGCAGGTGATAGGAAGGAGCAGCCTGTGCAGCCAGCTTCCCAGCAAACGCTCAAGGGCCCAATACCCACTTGCACATGTTATTTCTTTGTAAAGAATCTCTCCCAACCCAATCAAAAGCTCAGCAGGCTTTGATACGGCTGAGCTGGATCATTCTTGTCCCCTCTTTTTCTTAAACATGCATCTCACCTCTCCACAGGAATGGTTTGAAGTGTGGGTTTCCCTGTTGGGTTATCTGTATATGTGTGTTTCAGCAAATGATATAAATGTTGGCCTGTGGCAAACAACATGGTTGTCCTCTGAGAAATGATAAGTGTCATGTTCATGCACCGAAGTCACACCTCAAAACAGTGCTCTATGGCACTGCAGGGTTGGGTATTGCCCAGTTCTTTGTGATTTAGGCTTCCTCCACAGAGCCCAGCACACTAAGACTGGAGATAGCAACTGCCATTCCCTGGGGCAGGACTTGGAGCTTGCAGGTGTCAGATTCCTGTTACATGTGACATGCTCAATTCCCACCAACGGGCGCCCTCTGGAATGGAAGGAGAGAATTACAGCTAGTCTTCTGCGCATTTACTTAAACTCTTTCAGTCTTCCCAAGAAAATTTGAAGAAATGCAGGTACAGCAAGACTCAGGGACTTGCTGAAAATTCACAGATGTTTGGTAATGTTTCCTTTATAATGAAATTGTTAATCCTAAAACTGAAGCTAAAAATAAATGTAAGTGAAATTTTTTAATGAATCTAAACAAATGTTACACAGATTTTACTAGAAAGAGCAGGACAGAATGCAAGCATCGTGTTTGCATCAAACATTGGAGACCCCACACACCTATCCTCCCTCTTTGCCAGTGGAGAAGTGTTGTCTCTCCTTATTTCGGGACATGACTAGAGACACCTCATGCCTGTTCCTGTGGGTCATTCCTAACGTAGTGCTCATCACCATGCTTGTTTCCGTCTTCAGCAGTGAGTTTTCAACACCTAACTTAGTGCCTGACACTGGCTGGAGACTGTACTTAGATGAGTCCCTAAGTTCTAGCTGGACTCATAACGGTAATGATTGTAGGCAAACCATTGCCTGGTTAATGCTTCTGTATTCCCTAAAAGGAAAATGAGCACCATTGATTAGTTGCCTGAGTGATATATCGTGTCTCAGATATGTTGTGTCTGTGGAATTCCAAGATCAGAAGCAAAGGATCTGGAAGGCATGCGCATTCTACCACATGCAAGAATGAGCTTTCCCTCAGCTGTCATGGGCAGTATCTGAAAGTGGAAGTCCTCCACTTTGGCATTTGTGCTGTGGTTCTGCAGACGCCACCTGCAACAGTGAGGTATGATTGAGTTGGAAATAGCACTTTCCTGAAATGCTGCATCCAAAGGCTGCCAGGTGACACTTGGCATGTTTGGCTGATATGGAGGGCCAGGGCACAGGCATTGTTCCAAGCACTCAGCTGACTCTGTTGGGAAAGAGACAGTGAAAAATCTCCAGGAACACTGAGCAGGCAGCATTGGGAGGTTGTCAGAAACACTTAATAAAGCTGATCATAGGCGCAGGCATTCCGTCCAGAGGCTTAAGATGTCCACAGCCCACATTAGAGTACCTGAATTTAATTCTTGACTAGCTTTCTGCAAATGAAGACTGTAGGAGGCAGAAGCAGTGATTCAAGTAACTGGATTCCCAGCACCCATGTGGGAGATACAGATTGTGTTCCAACACCCAAACTAGCACATAAGAGGTAGCACTCTTTCTTTCTTCTCCTCCCTCTGAAATAAATAAACATGTTTTGAAAAATCAATCATATTCCCAACACTGCAGTTGGTAGTTAGGGTGGATAGGTTTATTTTCTGGATTCTTGATGCCTTCACCTGAGGTTTTCCACTTAGTGCTTTCTGAGTAACTGGATTCAAGTCACAGTCCCTTCCCTTGTATAGGTTTGGAATATTAGTAGATTCCATTAATCCATTGTTAAGGTATATAACTTTCCTCTACAAGAGCATGAATTCCATGAGGGCTCAGATACTGCCTTTTTTTTTTTTAAGGGTTTGACTTTTTTTATAAGATTTTATTTATTTTTATTGGAAAGTCAGATATACAGAGAGAAAAAGGTCTTCCGTCTGATGATTCACTCCCCAAATGAGCGCAACGGTTGGTGCTGTGCCGATCTGAAGCCAGGATCCGGGAACTTCTTCTGGGTATCCCACATGGATGCAGGGTCCCAAAGCTTTGGACCTTCCTCGACTGCTTTCCCAGGCCACAAGCAGGGAGCTGGATGGGAAGTGGAGCTGCTGGGATCAGAACTGGTGCCCACATGGGATCCTGGTACGTCCAAGGCGAGGACTTTAGCCACTAGGCCATAGCGCCAGGCCCAGATACTGCCTTTTTGAAAAAAGGTTCATTTGTTTATTTGGAAGGCAGAGTCAGAGAGAGATTGAGAGAGAGAGAAAAAGAGAGAATCTCCCATCTATTGGTTCACTCCAAGTGACCATAACGGTCAGGGCTGGGCCAGGCAGAAGCCAAGAACCAAGAGCTTCATCCAGGTCTTCCATGTGGGTTCAGGGACCCAAACACTTATTTCATCTTCTGATAAACACATTGGAGGCAGAGCAGCCAGGAAGCAAAATGGCACTTATGTAGGATGTCAGTGTTACAGGCAGAAGCTTAAGATATAGACTGGCCAATCTTGATTTTTGCTCTTCTCTTAGCACCTTGGTCAACACCTGGCATATAGTGGGCATTTGAGATATACTGGTTATAAGAATGAATAAGTGAATAAATAAGTATCAACTCATTTTATAAATTCTAAAATGTTCTCTAGAGTTTGTGAGTTCCTGGTAAATCCTGACCAGAGACTGTAAGTAAAATAGTTACTCATGAGTTCAGGGGTTCAAGAAATATGTCAGAAGAGTCTACCCAGAAGACTCCTAGGAGACAATACCAAGTACATCCTAGCCTCAGGGTCACCATCATCCTCATCATGACTACCATTTATTGAACACTAACTGTCCAGAAAACCATTGCCTATAGCAAGAAAAATGTGCACTTGCTTTAATATCATCTACATATTTGTGTGCCTCTACATTTGTAAATATGTACACACACAGGCACCCAGCCTCTGTCTAAGGTTCGTTCTCTTCAGAGAAGACCCCAAGATAAAGATCAGTGTGCACATGGCTCTTAGGAATGTAATCCCTTATGAGGAAGTGGGTTAAAAAGATAGGAAAGAAGGAAGGCAAAAAGGGAAGGAAGGAGGAAGGAAGCCAGTGTCAGGTATATTACTGAGAGGGGGACTGGCTGTGGCTTAAGGGGCTGGAATCTGCTGGGGTCCTTACAGATACAGAGTTGCATGTCCAGGGATGAAAATCCGAGATACCTATTCACCAACTTCATGCATCACCCAGAGGATCAACTCTAGGCATTTCTGGCCTGCATAAGGTCTCCAAGCAAAAAAGTCTGAGATGTGTTCATACAGAAGCAGAAGTGGCAGTTTGGGACAGTGAGTACCAAGGGGACATACACAGAGCAGGACTAGTGTTTGCTACGTCATCTCAGAAGATGTATCTTGATAAATGAAGTCTCCTTTGCTATTGTACCTAAAGCCAGTATTAATTGGTGAAGATGGGACACAAAGTTGGAGGGTAAAATCTAAAGCTAACTTTATCTGCCAGAAAATAGAGTGATAAGGAAATCACAGAGGGAGCACAGGGTTCAAGGGTAGATAGAAAGACATGATCAGGGCTCTGTGTGGTAGCCTAGTGGCTAAAGTCCTCACATTGCACGCAACAGGATCCCATTTGGGCACCGATTCTAATCTCTGCGACCCCACTTCCCACCCAGCTCCCTGCTTGTAGCCTGGAAAAGCAGTCAAGGACAGCCCAAAGCCTTGGGACCCTGCACCTGCATAGGAGACCCAAAAGAGGCTCCTGGCTTCGGATCGGTTCAGTTTTAGCCATTGTGGCCACTTGGAGAGTGAATCAGCAGATGAAAGATCTTGTTCTCCTCCTCTCTGTATATCTGCCTTTCCAATTAAAAAAAAGAAGAAGAAAGAAAGACATGATCAGATGGTTCACAACAGCAAGTGAGGGGAAAAAGAGATGTCTGTATAGGATTTTCATATAAACTTCTATGTACTGTCTTCCGTATCTCCTCAGAAAAACTTTGGTAACATTTATTCTGCTACTGAGATCATCTATTGGACTGGGGTTCAAGGAGAGTTGGTGAAATACAGAGTCCCAGTTTGGAGATGGTACTTTTCTCAGTTTGTACTCTGGACACACAGAGGCAGCCAACATCTAGACAGCACACACCTGCTCTTTTTAATTCTCACTATTTTAACTTCTCTATATTGTCAGCTATGACCACATAGCTTCATAACAAATACCTCTAAAACTCAGTTGCTTGTAATAAAAATCATTTGTTTTCTAGGGCATGAGTCTACAGTTTGGAAAGGGCTCAACTTCAAGCCACAGGAAAGATACAAGTGGATGATTGCGTTCTAGTCTATTCTTTACGTATCCTCTTTCTCCTCACACCAGAATATATAAAGTACATGTTCTTCCAGTGATGGATCATAGGACATGAGAATAAACCCAAACTTTGTGGTCTCACACCAAATCCATGATATTCCAATGGCCCAGACAAGCCTCATGGTCAAGTCTAACCTGGGCGTCCTGACAAGAAGGAAGTAAAAATGTCAGAGTGATACGGGCCTAAGTAACTTGATCTTTATCTAGGTTCTTATCCCCCATAATGATAAGAATTCAAAGCAGAGGCATAATTTAATATACAGTAAGGACAGGATTTATTTTAAAACATGAATATACGTTCATCTGTGATTATAAGTGACCTCACACAGATAGTCATTATGAATGGGGTAGAGAATGACCTGTAAGCAGAGAGAGAGTAAGCAACAGTGAGAGAGCAAGAGAGAAAAGCCTCAGTCAAGTCCTCAAAGGGCAAAAGAGGGTGTCCCTCCCATTATCAGTCTCTTAAGAGGAAGGGGGTGGTGCCCCAAATGATTAAACCAATAAGCAAGGGTCTTAGCATGCAGAAAGCTTTCTGGGATTTTATGGCATCTCCACATGGAATTTAACTTTCATGTGATCGTCCTCGCATATCCTTCCAGGGCCAGGATGAGACACTGATGAATCCTGGGAATGTGGACATATTAGATTGACAGGTGGAAGGATGAAATTACAGGGCAGAACTGGCCAAAATTCCTGCTCACTTGGGTCTTACTAATTCCCAGTCTAGTTACTCCATATCAGCAGCCAGCAAACTGATTTAGGCCATTGTGTGGGTGGTGAAAAGAATTCGCCAGCAGAACACAGAAAAGAATGAGCAGGCCTAGATTTACTATAATATACCATGAGGGAACAGGGGTAGGCAGGTCAAGTAGGGTCTGACTGCTGCAATGCACTGCAAGGGGGTAGCTGGCAAGCAGGCCAGCTGGAAGCTTACAAGAGCTGCAATACGGATTCTAAACCGGAAGAGACTGATCAGAAGCAGACTGCTATTGGCTAGAGCCTTATTTTCGTTGGGGATCTCCTTATTGCCAAGCACCCAGGTGACCTCCACAAAACCCAAGAATTTTCATAGAGTGAGAAAATAACACTCTTGCGCATATGTGTGCATTGGAACAGGAAGGGAATAAAGGATTGAGACTAAAGATCTCATTTGCATCAGTCCCATACTATTCCCCTCAGGAAACCAAAGCTGCAGACAGTTAAACTTCAGACTGAAGCTGAAGCATTATTCATGACGCAGCTGGTCTTTGGACCAGTTCAGTCTGACATCTCTGCTAAAAATGCCAGGTGAGTAAAACCTCACTTGACAGTGTGCAAAGCATCCAAGCTATCCAGGGGTCACATTGCTCAAGGTCATACCATTCTTGGATGCTGGGTTTAACCTGGGAAACTTGTTCTTGTTTGTGCTGTTTACAACATGCTCCCCCAAATAGAACCATGTGCCTGTGACTTTAAAAATGGCACCCAAGGGGTTTCCTCCTCTCTGAGGATTTACTCATTGCAGTGGAGCCAGAGGTTGTCAAAGCAGGCCCAGGGGGCCCAGAGGTGGCAAACAGTTCCCTTTTCACTCCCTTAAAATTTCTCCTAAATGTACCTACCCTGCCAGTTGTATCTGCAAAAAGGAAAAGGTGAAGTTCACACCATTCCACTCCCAGGCTGTTGCCATGGAGCCCATCCAGACACCAACACTCCAGCAACTCCGGCTGCCTTTGCAATGGAATCAAAGAAGAGGAAAATAAGCAGCGGGGGAGCAGACTCTTGTTTAAATGCAAATACCTTTGAGAGGAAGCAATTGAGGGAAAGAAATTATGAAAACCCCAGTAAAGAACGTAGAGTTGGGGCTAGGGCTGATAAGCCATGCGGTTCCCCCAGCGGGACAGTTCCTGCTTCATCTCCTGCCAAAGCGGAAACAGGCTTCCAGGAGCGATTTGCCAACAGTACACATCTGAGTCACCCCTAACAAGGTTCTTAGAATGGAGCAGAGCAGACTTCCCAATGGGCAAAGAACCCAGCAGAGCAGAGGGATGCTGCTGGGAGGGCTATGCTGATCTGCACTAGAATTTAACGTGAAGGGAATGAAGGCACAGAAATGTGGCCCAAGTGGGAGACTCTGGTTGATGTTGTCCACTCCCTCACTGAGAACGGCTGTGTTGGGAGGAAAGGCTGAAAGCTCCTAGAGGAGGAGAAGCTTTAGGTCTCTCTGATAAGTATTGTAGTCAACTAGTATTTGATCAAGTTTTAAAAAAATTTATTTTGTTTTCATTTAAAAGGCAGAGTTTCAGAGAAGGGGAGAGAGAGCTAGAGATAGAGGCAGATGTCTTCTGTCCTTTGGTTCACTCCTCAAATGGTTACAGCAGCCAGAGCTGAGTCGATGTGAAGCCAGGAGCCAGGAGTTGCTTCCTGATCTCCCACATAGATGCAGACCATAAATAAGCAGGGAGCTGGATCAGAAGTGAAGGAGTCGCAACTAGTGCTGGCACTCATATGGCATGCCAGTACCATAGGGAAAAACTCAATTACCATGCCACCATGCACCAGACATCTGTGTCTTCCTTGTCTCTGACTATGGGATGCCTTCTGCCACCTGCCAGCAAGAAAGACATTACCCAACACAGTCCCTAGAATAAAACCTGAAACCAAAATCAACTTCTTTACTTTGCAACTCACCCAGGCTGTGGTATTTTGTTATCAGCAATAGTTAACAGACAACAGCAGTCTCAGTTTTTCTATCTGTAAAAGGCGATTGTTCAGGGAACAAAATTAGATACAGAGTGCTTTCTCTACCATAGAAGGTTACAAACTGGGAAACTTTGGGTTGCGTCTTGGCTACAGCCATGTCTTGATTTGGCTTACAACATGTTGTTTTATTTTTTAAAATCCACAATCCACACCACTCCCTACTTCCTAACCCTAAGGCTGAGGATGAGTTGTACATGTATCAGGTGGCCTACCTGGGTTGCTTTCCCACATCTCACTTGTTCTTGGAGCAGAGTGACTCACACAAGGATCAAAGCAATGGTTAAGGAGCAGCAGAGAAAGTAAGAGCCAGAGGGGCTCCAAAAATAGGAATTGAATCAAACATCTTCTTTTTAGGAAGGGTAAAGAGACTTGGCAAGGTCCATTGACTTGCAGACGGTCACATATTCCTTAGAAATATCAGTAATAGGGTTAGGCTGAGAAACATCAAGTGGAGTTAATTAGCTGGTTAGATATATTCTAGGCTTTCAAACAAATTGAGATTGTAGTTGCATGTAAAAAGACTTAGAAGGGAAGGAGAGTCGATTACCTGGAGAAATGTGCCCGTTTTTGCCTATGTAGTATCAATGAAATTATTCTCCAAATCATAGCAATGGAGTATCATAGCCATTTCACTATTTCGTTTTGGAAAATGATAACAGAGGAACAGGATCACCAGAGGTCCCATAGGCCAACCCTCTCATTATATTGGCAAGAAACCTGAGCCCCAGAGGTGAGGGATTTGTCCATTGCCCAAGTCTGCTGCAAGGCTGGACAGGAACCATTTCCTGTCTTTGCCTCTAACTCTCTCGTATCCCTCCCTGCCGTTGTTGGCTTTTCACCAGCCTGGTTCCAGTCTCTTTCTGGGAAGCATTTTAATGATGTTGTTCAGAGGCTCTGAGCCTCATTCCTTAGGGGCTCAGGAACGGGAGGACAGCTGGTCTAAAAAATGTTCACAGCTGGATTAATAAGAAAAGCAACACCTCAAATTCCTTCACTTCCTGCAGGAGGACTGGGAATGCAGCTGTTTCTCTCCGCTTCCCAGCTGCTCCCAGGGAGGCAAAGATGTTCCTTGTTTTCCTGCTTGGCTAGAATCAGGCATCTCTCCTGTTGGCTGTGTGCAGGTCCAATGTCTCTCCCTCCAAGCAGCCTTCTTTGACTTCCTGGGGGTGTCGGCACACCCTCCTCTGAACTTGTTCTTGCAATATTCTCAATGGAGAAAGTCTTCAACCATACCATTTGATTAGCTGTTGCTGATCTCCCTGATTGTATTTAAAGCTGCTGAAAGGCACAAGCTAAATCTGATTCATCTTTTCCCTCCTCAGCTCCCAGCAATGGTGCACTTGGCGCACAGTCATAAAATTGGTTGCTACCTTTTAGCCAAAGATTGTTGTAGCTAGAGTCTTGGCTAAGCACCTTGCATACTTACTCTTAGTGAATCCTCACAGCTGCCCTGCAAAGGAGGTATAATTGTTCCCATTCTGTGGATATGAACTTGTTCACAGGATGCATTGTAGAATTAAGTTCAAAGCTTCCCATCATGGAATACTTCTTTCCTTCTCCCTTTATTTTCTGTATCTCTCCAAGACCCTTGTACCTGTTCAGCCTCTTCTTGCCTCGGAGTCTTCACCAGGCATTTTCCTCTGCCTGAATAACATACCCTTCTTCATCCAATTAGTTTTAATTTTGGATCTGAAGATGTTGGTGCAAAAGGTTTTCCACAAGGCAGATTATTTTAACCCCTAACCTAGGAGAAGCCCTCTCATCACAGACTCATCCAGCTTCCCCAGTGTTTGCTTCATGGCATTCAACAGTGTATCACATAATGTTGCACTGTCTTCTGTATCATACAAACTCCATGAGGACAAGCACCTGGTTTACTTTCCTTATTATGTTGACTCTAGGGCCTGGCACGTGACATAAAGTGTATACCTAATAAGTGCTAATCAAATAAATGCACATCTGACTTGAAAGCTCAAGCACTAACTACCATACAACTCAGAGACGTGGATGCTAGCAAATGATATCAATGGGTGGAGGAGGTGATCAGCTGCTTGGCTACTGGAGAATATGGAGACCAATAGTCTGCTGGTTCACTTTTCATCAAAGCTGTACTTCCTGTTTGGCAAAAAAAAAAGAAACTAGTTTGGCTTCCTAGTTTATCTTTTCACTAACTAAGGAGCCCGTGGCTTGAACAGCCATTGAGTACAAATGAGAAGGTAGCTTAGCTCAAATCAGAAAAAGAGTGTTACTTATTCATAACCAACTTTCACTTAGTGCACTGGAAAAGCTGCTCTATTAAACCAGCCTCTGAAATCATATGGGGAATCTTTTTAAAAATTATTTTTAATTGGGATTGAGAGTAGAGAGGAAGATTATGACCCAAGGTGACTGGAAAATCAATATAAAGGCTTCAAAATAATTCTGAATGAAAGACCCAGAGGGGCCCTGTGAAGAGACTGTGAGGGGAGAGTGGGATGTCTTCTCTCCATCCCCTGTGAGTAAGAATAAATGGGCACATGCAGATGAAAAGTGTGGCTGGATAGAATGCATGCCCATGGCTTGTCTGTAGAATCACATCAAGGCTGCAAAGTACCTGGGAGATGGACCCTTACAGTCCAGCCCTTCAGCTTCTATCTATCCAAGGCCAGCAGGGGTCAGGATCACCACCATGAATCAAGGCAAGTTTCCAGAATAAAACCCTGGACTCCTGGTTCCCACCCAATCTTGTCATCATCACCAAGATTGCTTCCTCAGAAACTCGTTGAGTGTGACAGACAGAATAATGGCCCCAAAGCATGTCTGTGCCCTAGCCCCAGAACCCATGAATGTGTTAATCTATGTGGCAAAAAGACTGTTGTCTGTGTGATTAAGTTAAAGCTCTCAAGATGGGATCTCATCCTGTGTTATCTGCACAGTCCCACTGTAATCACAGTGTGCTTGTAAAAGGAAGGCCAAAGGTTCAGTATAAGAGGATAGGATCCAAAGCTGAAGTCAACGGTATGAATGCAGCCTCTGGTCACTGCAAAAGATGAGGAAAAAGATTTTTCCTCCAAGGGCTTTAGCCCTGCAGACCAATTTTAGACAAGGGAGATCAAAATATTACACCTCAAATATGTCTTTAGTATATTTCAACCTAGTTATTCAGACAAACTGCAAACCTCTGTAGACATGGGAACAGTGCTACAAAGTTGCCCTTTTGCAAAGAGAGACTTAAAGCCATCTGCACTCATCCAATAAGCAACAAATTCAGACACAATTTTTTTGTTCTGCCATCCCCATTCTTCCCAAGGAGGAAATGGGGTCTCATGCCTGGTCCCAGTAGAGATGACCACAGTTGGTTGTTACTGGGAGCCCTTAATGGCTGTGTACTCCTTTCTCCTAGCCTCCTAAAGGCTGTGCCACCTTATTTTCCCCAGAAACCCAAGTCCTTTGTTCAGCTCTCTGTAAGATTCAGCCAGATTGCTCCCTTTGAGTCTCATGCTACACATGTGTGGCTCTCATTAGGCATGAAATAAAATCCAAATGTTTTTTTCTCCTGTTATTTGGTGTACTCATTGACTGAAATTATTGAAACTTTAGAAGAATGAGACTGAATTCAAAAGTCCTTACATGGACTTTTGATCTCCAGAGCTGTAGTTTTAAGGCACTAAGTCTGTGGTCATTTGTTACAGAAGCAATCAGAGATAAATATATCCAGTGAAATCAATAACCCTGTATTACTGAAGCAAACCTCTCAGAAATGGACACCTCAGCACCTCCCACTGAGACTTAGAAGCTTGGTGATTATAAGCACAGTCTAGAAATAATTCCTGGGAGCTTCCACAGGAGAATAGATATTTACACTGTACTAGGCTCACACCCTATGGGACACGAACACAATTCTGATAGGGGGAATCTCACAGACACAGCGTCAGAGAGAAAGAAGCCAGACACCAAAGACCATATAACTAAAATTCAAGCACAGACAGGAGGAATCGATAGTGATAAAAGTCAGGAGTTTGGTTATCTTTGGAGGTAGAGGGGCAGCATAAGGAGAGGGTGACAAAGGGGATACGTTGTGGCTTGAAATATTCTCCATCTTGATATTATTACAAGGATATATATATAGTTGAGCTATACTCTAGGATTTTACTTTTCAAGAGGTACACAGCAGTAAATACATTTAAGGGCAAGCAGTTGGACTAATGGTTAAGATGCCAGTTAAGATACCTGCATCCCATTTTACATGGACTTGGTTCAGTTCTTAGCTCCACTCCTGATTTCAGCTTCCTGTAAGTGCAGACCCTGGGAGGCAATGGCGACAGGTTCAAGTGTTGGGTTCCTGGCACCCATGTGAGAGATCTGGCTGAATTCCCAGCTTCTGGCTTTGTCTCTGGCCGTTGAGGGCATTTGGGGAGTGAACCAGCACATGCGAGTACTCTGCCTTTCTCCTCTCTCTTAAGAAGTTTAAACAGTAAAGTATAAACATTTTTAACACTAATCCAAACAGCACAGGTTCTGGAGACTCTGTGGAGTTTAATATCAACTACATCAATTCTAACCACACGAACCTAGGCAGGTTACTGAACTTAGCTGTCTATCTCTCATTTGTAATCGTAAGGATATCAACAACCCCTACCTCATAGAGTCATTGTGAGTTTAGGATATGCCATGTGCCTGCAACTGTGCCAGGTGCACAGTGAGCTCTCCTTCCAGCCTAGTCCTCCTTCCTCAGCCCGAGAGCTGACTGCATGCCCCTTTTCCCAGCTGCACACTCAGAGGCAGGATGGCCATCAATCAGTGCCCTTTCTGTTTCTTTGGAAAGTCAGTAAACACTTTCTAGCATACCACTGTGTAAGTGGTTGAAAATCAGATCCCCTCTTGAGATGGTTTTATTTTTGTAAGGGTGAGAGACCATGAGGGGTTGGGGTAAAGGAAAGCAGGACCTATCATCTCCTCTCCACCAGTCCTGACTGGACCTGAGAGGCTGAAATTGCTGCCCGGGGCCAGTCTGGAGGCAGACATCTGCTAATGGGCCTCACAACTCCCCCACAGAAAACTTTCCTCCTCATTCTGTGATTAATTTTAATGACTTACGCATAGCAGCTTCACCTTCAGATCCTTTCTCCCCTCTGTGCTACTGAGAGGAAGCCTGGCCAATCTTCCCACCCATCTCCTACACAACAATCCCTCTAACCAATTCCTATGTATCAGGTCTTTTTCATCGTTGATGTCTTTGCTTGAAAGTCACCTCCTCAGAAAAGTCCTTATTGACCACCTTCAACCCCTCTTCATCTTCTCACTTGTCAGTGACTGATTCTTATGCATATGACTGCTGGCTTTGTATCTGTCTTCTAACCTGGAGCTAAATGTCAGGAGGCATACTATTTTCATCATCCTCTTTCTGTGTATGTGTCAAACACATTGAGTAAGTCACCTGCTGTCACAATCCAGAAGTAGCAGAGCTGAGATTTGAACTCACCCAAGCACTGGCTCTTAACTAAGCATTGCCAGTAGACAGATCAGCAATTGCATAGGCAACAGGCTCGTCCAGACAGAGACTGCTCTGCAGGATCATAAAGCTGAGAACCTACCAACAAGCTAAGGAGTTTGACAGAGTCTGGCTAGAAGGTTTTTTGTTTTGTTTTTAAAGATTTATTTTTATTTTTTAATTGGAAAGTCAGATTTACAGAGAGGAGAGGCAGAGAAAAAAATCTGTCCGCTGGTTCACTCCCCAATTGGCTGCAACAGCCAGAGCTAAGCTGATCTGAAGCCAGGAGCCAGGAGCTTCCCATGCTCTCCCATGTGGCTGCAGGGTCCCAAGGCTTTGGGCCATTTTTGATTGCTTTCTCAGGCCACAATCAGGGAGCTGGAAGGGAACTGGAGCAGCCAGGATATGAACGGAAGCCATCTGGGATCCTGGTGCATGCAGGGCAAGGACATTAGTCACTAGGCTACCACACCAGGCCCCTGGCTGGAAGTTTGAAGCTGTAAATTACCAGGCCGTGCCTTGCCAAGATGTGGAGAGCAATGAAGAGCACTAAAGAAGCAACACACTGCATGCAGTGCATGCCTATTCTCCCTTGTTTTTCGAGGATGAGATATTAATCAAGAGCCCATTCTTTGAACTGTCAGTGCCTTCTCCTATGGCAGTAAGTGTGATGAGCTGAGGCTAGGGAAAAAAGTCAAATCCTTTGCTTTCCTCTTAGACTTATGCTACTATCAGTTTCCTCACTACAGGGCCCACTGCAAACCGGAGAATCTATCCTCTGGATGAAGGCTCCGTGCAGGTCAAGAGGTGAAGAATGAGAATATTGGAAAGCCAGTTGAGGCCATAGTGTGACTCCTAGCTAGGAGATCTCAAACTGCATAGCATTGCAGAGTTTACTTAGCATCACGCCTGGCACACACAGAGCACTCAATAAACGTTCATGGTGGTGGCCCTGGCTCCATGTGGCGTTGGGCAGGTCACAGCTATTTCTGTGCCTCCCTTACTGCCTGTGCAAAAGACAGATAGAAGACTTGCCTGCTGAGCCCTCTTCTCAGGATAATGGAAGATTCTCTGCAAGGTGGGAAGTACTCCATAAATACTTGTCGAGTATGTGTTGCATGGTTAACCACATAATCCTACAAAAGTGGAAGTAATTATTTCAGTAGCCATATGACAACGGATCACAATATCTGGGCCAGTGGTGAGCTCCCCATCGCCAGATGTATCCAGAGAGGAGGTACTGGTACAGAGCAGAGGGTTAGCATGGGTTCTGTGGGGAAGTGATGTTAATGGTGAGTCAGCATTTGTACTTACCCCTGGGATTTAGTTAAATTCCTTAATGTCCTGGACCCTTGGGTCCTTCATCTTTAAAACTGAAATAGTAGCATTACTTGAAGTTACTTCAAGTAACATTATTTGAAGATTCAGTGATATAATGGACAAGGAACTAATGTTTTGAGCCATTAACATTTTTTTTAAACTTTTAAAAAATTTTTTGACAATCTCACTTTTTTTTTAAAGATTTATTTTTATTATTTTGTTTATTGGAAAGGCGGATATACGGAGAGGAGAGACAGAGAGGAAGATCTTCCGTCCGATGATTCACTCCCCAAGTGAGCACAACAGCTGATACTATGCCGATCCGAAGCCAGGAGCCTCTTCCGGGTCCCCCACGCGGGTGCAGGGTCCCAAAGCTTTGGGCTGTCTTCCACTGCTTTCCCGGGCCACAGGCAGGGAGCTGGAAGGGAAGCGGGGCTGCCGGGTTAGAACTGGTGCCCATATGGGATCCCGGGCGTGCAAGGCGAGGACCTTAACCACTTGCGCCACCGCGCCGGGCCCAACAATCTTTACATTGTTAATTAGGGTAAAAAGGTACTAGGGCTGTAGGAAAGTGGGAAAGACTATTATTTCCCTATTTTTTCCTGCATATATCTGAGGTAAAGGGAATATTGAGGGAGAAGCCCCACCCAGTCTCCCACCTGCCCCAGGTCCCGGATGTGGGGCATGCTCTGAGATCCTAGTTCAAGTGGTTTTGATAGTTCACCAGTCACGAATTGCTGCCAGTCTTGCCACTCCAAGCTCGATGAGGTTGTTGAAGAATCCACTGATTGACATAGTCTGTCATAGAGATGGACACCATAGCTGGTTGACCAGACTGAGGCCAGAACTTTCTCGGTTTTTTTTTTTTTCAACTTTTATTTTTCATAATGCAGTTCCATAGGTTCAGGAATTTCTCCTTCCACCATTCCCATTCTCCTCTCCTCAACTGATTTCTGCTATAATATTACAGCAATATAGCCCTTCAACAGCAGTCACACAAGTCCATCATTCTGCTATTTAAGTGTAATGACATTGTAGGTATAGACAACGGTAGAAAGCATGTTATGGTCAAGGTATATTGAACATTTTCATTGGGAATCCATCTTTCATTCAGGAGTAGAGATGCACACTGCACTGTTCTCAGTATACTGGTTTTCGGAGGACACTCCCACATCCTGGGCAAATGAGAGTGAAGGCCTGAGAAACCCAGAGCTCTCTGTTCTTCCTTTTGAAGTGATAGCCAGCTTGCCATCCAGGACACCTCTGGGTCTGCCTTTCAGCAGAGCCGCCTGGGGCCAAGTGTCAGCAGATCTGATGGCCAAGGGGAGCCTTATGGAGAACTCAAAAGGAAAGGAGCTAAAACTCTGACTATATGAAGTGATAAAGCAAGGCCCATTTCTCACTGAGGCCTGGGGCCTCTTGCCTAAGGGTCTGTGTTAATGGGGTGGTTACTGGTGTGCTGGTTGAGAACAGCAGAATAGCTTGAGACAAGGTCTGTGGCCAATAGCCAGCTAACAGGTGAGAAAGAACACGTTGGCAAGTGCTTGGAAGGCTGTCAGAAGCCTCCTTGAGTTGTGCAGCCAGGCAAAACATTTCTAGATTCCTTTCTCTGCCTCCCACCAGTCACGTGACATTTGCTAAGTCAGCCCACCTCTCTGAACCCAGCTGCTGGGCAGGGATTTATTCATTCCACAGACATGTGAGGAGCCCCCAGTTGGAGACTGGGGCAAGAATTTTCACTCTTGCCAGTTCCTGCACTGTAAGAAGAGGGAGCACAGACTCAAATGTCAGGACCCAGACAGGAAACAGAACTGCAGAGGCCGAGCGAAAATTTGGCAACAACCAGTTAGGTTGTCCCAGCCCATCACAGTCAGAGCATCTGATTCTTTTTAAGGATCTGCAAATTTATAAATTTATATTGTCATGTGAAATTTTGTCATTTTTAAATATCAGCAACTAATTCAAAATTTTAAAAATATCAGATCTGGCATTGTGGTGTACTAGTTAAGCTGCCAAGCATCGCAAATGGGCAGAGGTTCAAGTCCCAGCTGCTCCACTTCCAATCCAGTTCCCTCCTAATGCCTGAGAGAGTAGCAGAGGATGGCCTGAGTGCTTGGGCCCTCACACCCACATGGGAGCGCTGGATAAAGCCTCTGGATCCTGGCATCAGTGCAGGCTGCTGTGGTCACCTGGGGAATGAAGCAGCAGATGGAAGATTCTCTCTCTTCTCTCTGTAACTCTGACTTTCAGTGACTAGATAAATATTTTTGAAAAAATGTTTTTGATTGCCCATACCAACCAAGCATGTGGAATAGATTGGATCAGCCAGGGCTTGTTGGAGACCACTGGGAAAGGTTGTGAGGTAACAGATGTGAAGGGCTCTGTGCAAATCTACCTCAGCTTAGTTTCCTCAGTATTATTGTGATTTATGATGCACACCCAGTTCCCAGAAGGGGAAGTCAGGCACACAAACACATAGGTACAACCTGTGGTCAAAAGTGCTTCTGTGACCTACAAAACAGCAGAGGAGAATGGGGAGATCATGTCCCTAGAAAACAAGGCAGGCTATCTAGAAGTGGCACAGGGATGGGCTCAGGAGGTGTTGTAAGCCAGTGTTCCTGGGCTGGCACAATGGCTCAACTGAACTGGCTAATGCTCTGCCTGCAAACATGAGCATCCCATATGGGTGCCAGTTTGTGTCCTGGCTACTCCATTTCCCATCCAGCTCCCTGTATGTGGCCTGGAAAGCAGTAGAGGATGACCAAAGTCCTTGGGACCCTGCACTCACATGGGGCATCTGAAGGAGGCTCCTGGTTCCTGCTGTCAGATCGGCTCAGCTCCAGCCATTGTGGCCACTTGGGGAGTGAACCAGCTGACAGAAGATCTTTTTTCTCTCTCCTTCTCCTTGTAAATCTGCCTCTCCAATAAAACTATGACAAATCTTTAAAAAGAAAAGATTCAGTGTTCCTCAGCATGGTATCACATAGTATTTCACCAGTTCCTTACTCTAATGAAATCATCAAAAATGTCTTTTAGTACTTTGTTCTTTGATTGGAAGAATCAACATCATAAAAATGATGATTGTCTCTAAGTTGACTTATAAACTCTAAATAATCCCATTAAAGATGTTATCAGATTGTTGCTGCAACTGAACAAATTAATTATTAAGTTTACGAGGAATAAAAATAAGCCCTCTACTGCTTTCTTAGGCCACAAGCAGGGAACTGGATGGGAAATGGAGTCACCAGAACATGAACCCGTGCCCATATCGGATCCTGGCAGAGACAAGGAAGGAATTTTAGCCACTAGGCTACTGTGCCCATCCAGTTTCTTGTAAGGATAAATACATGCCCACCCAGAAATTCTACTCAGGTGTTTGCCTAGGAAAATAATGAAAACTTGGTAAAAAAAAAAGACTTTGCATGTAAACGTCCTAGAAGTTTTATTTGTTACTAAAAGAGGGAAGAAATTCAAAAATTCAGCAACAGAAACAAATAATGATGAAATTCCTCTCCCTTTTCAAAGGAGGATATAATCCAAGAGTCACAGTACATGCCTGAAACCACAGATAATAGTGAATATTCAATTTCATTCTCTAGTTTGTCCTCTCTATACAATACTTACATACACCATGTTTTTTTTCACACTTACATATCTATGTAAAAATAAATTATAAAGTAGACACAGTAAGAATTAACAGCAATAGCTAATAATCAAATGGGACAATTTTCAAAAGAACTTGCATCATGAGCACTGTAGTACCAGTACAACTGATCTGATAACCAAGATGGCTAACAAATGACTAATAACATACACAGCATAGCTACACTGGACAAGGGATGACTCAGCAGAATTCACTGATGGAGTGAAACATTGGAGATCTCATCATGCCACTAAGAAGGAGCACCCTTTAAATTTTATAAGTTGTTTATTTCAGGATTCTTTTTCATTAATATTTTTGGACTATGACTGACCACAAATTAAAGTAACCATGGAAAGTGAAACCACAGATAACAGAAACCATTGCTATCTCAGTGGGATAAGAGGGAAGGAGATATGAAGACCTGTAGATAATTTAAGAAAACACTGCAGTGCAAATCAAGTGTTGCCTGGTGGCCCAAGTCTGACTCTTGAATTACCGGTGAGTAGGATGCAGAGCCACACACACACACACACACACACACACAGACGCACTTAGACTTGGATTTCAGCTTCCAGGCCTTTGATTTGTTTTCCTTGACACTAACAATATCCCTGCAGGCCCTTCACTTCAAAGGCCCCAGAGTTCAGGAGCTGAGGGCCTGTAGCCCTACCACACACAGTCAGAAAACAGTAGAAAAAGGATTTTTTTTCAACAGCAATCAAGATGAATGGCTTCAGCCACACTGTTTCTAGGATTCAGACTGGGTTGAAATCCTAGCTTCACCACTGACTAGTTCTGTGTTCTTTAGGAAGTTTCTTAAATTTTCATCTGTAAAAACAAGGTTAATCCCCAATCCTGCTGGTACTGTCCTGGTAAGAAGCAAAGAAACAATGTGTACCAGGAAGTCATAATGTCTGCAGGCAAGGAACTTATTGCCTAGTTAGGAAGATGAAGTTAGAGATGCAAATGATAATACTGGAAGACACAGCATGCTAATCTCCCCAAGGTGGAAAAGATAGAAAGCAAATCATTCCTGCAGCAAAGACAGGAAGGTCTCCTCGGGGTGGTGACATTTTAGTTGGACTAAGGATGTATAACCTTGGGGCAGCAGAGGCCAGATGGCATGAGCCAGGGAGAGAGGAGCTCAAGGCAGCTTCCTGGCAGGTGATTGGTTCTTTGGAGGAAATCAAGAGCTCTGTTTGGCTGAAGAAGGAGGTTCAAAGAAGATAGCACTGAGAGGGGCTGCCCATGGGCTTTGGGGCAGGCTCTGTGGGAGCAGTCTTAATCTCACTTCAAGAAGCAGAGTTATTTGAAGAGAGCAGCCGAGGGAGGTCCAGTGGGAAAGGAGGGTTAGGGATTTTAAGAAAGTCAGGCTTTGTAGCTGCTGAGGGATTGACTCCTTTGTTCCACAAATAATTGCTACAGTGCCTCTGGCTACCCAGCAGTGCTCTAAGGGCTGTGAAAGAGATGCTGCAGGTGGGGGTGAGGGCAAGAGCGGAGGGTGACAAACAACCATCAGTTAAGTAAGTTCACTTAGTAAGGAGTGCAGTAGAGAGCTCTTGAAAACAGAGCAATGGGACAATGACTGGTGGGGGAAGAGCATGGATGGAGGAAAGAGAAGGGTTCTCAGAGCTGAAATCTGTGTGGTACAATCCCAGGTGGCAAAGGTCTAGGGGACCGGTTTGCCAGTAGAAGGTTCTGAAGTAAGAATGAGGGATTTTGACTCTGCAGGAGGGGAGATCAAAGAAAGCCAGGTTCACACGGGTGAGTTGGAAATGTTAGTCTTGTCAGTGTAGAGTAAGTGTGGTTTGGATGTTATTTTGAGCGAGAGTAAGAGATTTGAGGGTGTTAAGCAGAGGGGTAGAATGACCTGATGGGCAGTTATTATACTATCTGGCTGCCATGTGGAGGATGAAAGCAGGAAGACCAGTTAGAAAGTCATGCTGGCATCCAAGTGTGAGATGGATGATGTGGTCAGGGTCCAGAGACATTCTTGAAACCTTGACAGGAGGGGGATTGGAGAAGGGGCAAGGTGTGCAACTCCACTGCAGAGGACCTGCTAAGTAAGGTGTGACTCATTCATGAATCATTGCCCAGCCATGGCCATGGAGCAGATCCGAACACACTGCCAGCAAAAAAGGCACATTGTGCAACTACACAGATCCCTTCAGGACCCAACCACGGACAGTTATGTTCTCATTCCTCCAGCTGTTTATCTACATCTGGGAAGAGGCTCACTGCCTTGCTGTCAGTGATTTTTCTGGGAAACAAGGCTTTTGGTTTGCCCTTTTTTACTTTGTTTTTGCCACTTTTTTGAGTTAAATATGTTTCAGTATGTTACCATTGTTAGGTTTTAAACACATTTAAAGTTCTTACCTCCTGCCAGGCAGCTAATTCCTGCAAGCAAGTCCTCTTTTCACAGTTAGCTAATTACTGCAAGCCAAAATCTCAGATGTAGCGAGGTGCTTAGTAGGTCCTTTATTCCAGCAGAATAGGGATAGGAGGTGGAAGAGGAAAAAACTAGAAGGGACACATCTCCTGCCATGGTGGCAGGATGGGGGCTGCCAGAGCAGGGGAAAGGACAAGATGGAGGAGGACTGGGGAGAGCCTGGTGAAGAGGGGAAAGAAAGGGGAAGAGACACACGGAGGCTCATTTATACAAAGCAGGTGAACTGCAAGGTGTGGGAGGGGCATGGGGAGTTGGTTGGGAGGAGCTGTGGGCCGGGACTAGCGGGAGGGACCACAAGAGATTTCAGGGTGGGATTCCCAGGTGTGGTTACATCTCATTGGTGGGTAACTGGAACAGCGTGATTTTCCTGTGCTGTGGGAAAGGGGAAGCAGGAAGCTGCACCTGGTCCAAGAAGGGTTATTCAAATCACTTCTCACTTTCCTCCCTTTTGTTATATTTAAAGGAAAACGGGCTTTGTTCTCCTCCATGGCTTCTTCAAGCTGAGTTTGGGCGCAGTGTTCTCTCAGCAGTGGTTTCAACCAGGTGGTCTCAACCTGGTGGGGGAGGAATGGGAAGCTCCGAGCCCTGCAAAACATGCTGGTTAATGGTTTGGTTAGGATTTTTTTTTTTTTTTTTTACCTGTGAGTGGATGACACAGGAATGGAGGGAGGGAGGGGTTAGGTTTTAAAAGTCCTTTTGAAAAGATGGCTTGAGTTCTTTCTGAAGCTTGCTGGAATATGTAGTCTCCGAGGGCTGGTCTTGAGGAGCTTCTTGGGGGTGCCTCTGTGGTAGTGGATGGATCATGATGACATGATCCTTCTTTGCAGTCCAGATTCAGCCAGATGGAGTGTCCATTTGGCTTTGGCAGAGAACTGGGGTCACTTATATTCAGACCCAATATCCCAGCCTTTTGTTGTATGGTATTAGTGGGGAGGCTTAGGCTGGAACATGTGTGAAAAATTGCTTAAGACTCTGATGAGGCCTTAAGAAACAGACAGAACATAAAAAGAAGTAACAAAATAACAGGTATGGTTACAAGCTGCAGGTCCTCCAAATGCATTTTGCCTGGCCCTCACAGTGCTTAAGGACTGTGAATTAGTTGCCAAGGTCTACATCTTGGGAGATTTTTTTTTTTAATGTGCATCTCTTGGAAAATGGTATTTGCCAGGCCTGTCTTCCCACCTGAGAATAATGAGCTGGAGCTGGGCAGTGGTTTCCTCTTTAGTTTAGTGCCTGCTGCTTGCCACTCACCTCTGCAGCTTTTCTGGCACTTTTCCTACCGCTGACACTGAACAACTCCTTCACCTTTTACACAAACCTGTCGTGGGGAAACCATATGCTCTTTGTGGAAGAGGAAGCATAGTTGAGAGAGTTTGAATGGCCTGCCCAAGATCACAAAGTTCCAGTGACGCAGCAAGGAGTCTGACTTCCAGCTTAAGAACCTATGCCCTTGGATGTGGGTTAAAGTCAGTCTGTGTGGCATTTTTAAGTTTCTTTTTTTCCAGGAAGAACTGGTCCTCCAGCCTAAGAGACAGCACCAAGTGTCAGGTGGTTGGCCATATTAATACAAAGAATGTATGGACTGCAACTGCAGTTGGGAGTGTTCTCTCCCATAAAGAGGGAAAAGAAATGGGGCTTAAAGTTTTGAATCTGTGTGCCGAGACCTCTGCTGCCTGCATGGGTGGAGGGGTTCCAGTGCCCAATCCCTGTCTCCATCCTTGGACCAGAGCAATTTGCTTTGTTCTCTTTTCTATGTCAGATTCCATTTAAAGCTTCCTTTGGGGGCAAAAGAGGATCTTGTTGTTCAAAAAATAATTTGGAAAAAAAATTGACACTTTGGGTTTGTGTCAAAAAGCTAGAGATATATCTTCTTTGTGGCTAAGAAGCTATCTCCGGGAAATGAGCCTGTGGGCCAAGGCCAGCTTCTTATCTTCAGCTTTCAGGAGAGGCCTCCTGCTAAGCTCACCTCCCCCGACAGCTTCTGAAATGGAGTTGGCTCTCCCAGGACTCCAAGCAGCGCCCAGAATTTGTTTGTGTGGATTTACATAAAAAGCTTCACCGAGAATGAGATTCACTGAGATGCACTGAATGCAGGTGAGATTCAGAGTCCCCCGGAGGCAGTGGCTTTCTCTTGGCATTCATTTTCTCTTAAGAAGCAAGTACTTCATATCTGCTATTCTCCCTCCATCAGGCCTGTGTTCCCTGCATGTAACCTTATTCCTCCATATAGAACCAATACACACACGCATGAGCACACACGCACATGCACATGCATGTACACACGGATAAATACACACGCACCTAGCAGGCTTGCTGAATCACTGAATGTCGCTTCAGTAGCACTTAGTTCTCCTGGTTTGTCTCTCTAGCCTATAGTCAAGTTCTCCTGAGTTGAGAAGGTGAAACTCCGGGGCCCAATTGCCTTGAGCAGTGCAGTAAAGCCTACAAGGACCCATTTGTTAAACCCATACCCTATGTTACTGAGCCAGCTCAGGAATTAGGGGGCAAGAGCCCAAGTCTGTAACCAGTTTCTCTAGTGGACCCAAAGGCTTGCCAGCTTTGAAAACCAGGGGGGAAACACATCCCCTTTCTTCCTACATCTAGATTCTTTGGTGAAAGCCTTCTTACTTGTGTCTCCCAGATGTTGTCACCTGTCCTGCCCGTGGGAGTGACTCTTGGTAGTATGGAGTCTGCCAGAGGAGGGATTGGAAGATTTCAATGACCCTTACTCATGCCAACAGACAGAATATGGAGATAGATGCCTGTGGCAAAAATGCTTTCTGTGCTCAGACTCCACTTGGATTCCTCCGAACTCATGTCTCAAGGAAGCCCTGACTTTCAGACTTTTATATTTTGTCTTTACATTGTTCTCTGCCAGCAAAACTTCTGTTAAGTCAGTTTAACCAGAGTCCCCCACCCTCAGTCTCTGAGGGGCTCCCTCAGCTGATGTCTGGTCACCCAGGCCAGTCTTCGAGAAGAATCTTCAGCCAGGTGGGTTCAGATGAACAGGTGGCTTCCACCAGGATCTTCCTTACTCCTCCTAGTAATTTTCCTCACCCTGCTGCTTAGCTATAAATTCCTACTTCTCTTTGTGGCTTTTAATATTAAAATTAACCTCTCTTCTCTATTGTAAAATCCCATTATATCATGATGTTGTAAATTGTAAAATAAAAAACAAAAACCAAAAAAACCATTATATAGCATCTGCCTTTTCATCTTTAATACGTGTCAGAATAAATTTTGTGCACCTGCCATTCTAATCAGAGACCCAGATATACCAAGACACCATTCCTGGGCTCTGAGGATGAGGTGAAAGGATCTCACACCCCATTTCCCAGTTCTACAAGGCAATGTTGGGGGCAATGGTGCTCACTGCTGGTTAAGGCTCCAACTCCAGTTGTCTCTTTGGGGTTTGGCTGCATCTCTTCTGCCATCCCCCTGCTTTCATATCACCATCTCCTGCCCCTAACCAAACCAATGTGGTTCCCTCTTCCTGATTCCCCTTCCTCTTCTGTCTCCTAGGTGACTACCCAGCCCAGGCTCCTTATGTCCCTGTCAAACTCATGGCCACGCCCATTCGCCTCTAGTAACGTAAGCAATAGCAATACAAAACTTACTAAGCTCCTAATATCTCCCAGGTACTTTTACTCATTTAAATCCTATAATCACCCCCCATAAAGTGAGTCTTAGCATTATCCATGCTTTATAAATGAGAAAACCACAGTTTGAAAACCCACTTAAACTCAGACAGTTAATAGGTGGCAGAGCCAACCTTCACCTTCAAGTCTCTCTGGGTATTTCATTCCTTTATTCTTACTTAACATTGTTATTTATCCATTTGGTGATTATCCTCCAGAGTGTAGGCTTCGACAGTAGAGGGGTTATCTTATTCACCACTTCCTATAAAATATGTGTTAAATGAATGGATGGCAAATTCCATATTCTACTTACAGATACATTTTTTCAAAGCAGCAATATTCATGGCTTAAAATATTAAGGAGTACAAACGGTACGTAGAAATTTAAATCTCCTTCCTAGACAACCAATTCTCTTTTCTTCAAGGTTACAAGGCCCTTATGTAACCTTCCAGAGATTTACATATTCTTTAAAACTATTAGTTTTATTTATTTAAAAGAGTTACACACTGAAAGAGAGGGGGAGGGAGAGAGACAGAGAGACAGACGAAAATGGTCTTTTGTCCACTGGTTTACGCCTCACATGGCCAGGGACTGGCCCAGACTGCAGGGGACAGGAGATTCTTACTGGCCTCCCATGTGAGTGTAGGGATCCTAGGACTTTAGCTGTTCTCTGTTGCTTCTTGAGCCAATTAGCAGGGAGCTGAAATGGAGGTAGGGTAGCTATGACTCAAATCTGTACCCGTATGGGATGTGAGCAGTGCAGGTGATGGCTTAACACATTTTGCTGTAGCATTAGCCATAGCATTAGCATTAGAATGTGTATTCATAAGCAAATATGTATATGATATATGCTTATGCTATGTCAGACCATAGTAATCATTCTGTGGGCCCAGCAAGGTGGCCTGGCAGCCAAAGTCCTCACCTTGAACGCACCAGGATCCCGTGTGGGCGCCGGTTCTAATCCCAGCAGCTCCACTTTCCATCCAGTACCCTGCTTGTGGCCTGGGAAAGCAGTTGAAGATGGCCCAAAGCCTTGGGACCCTGTACCCGTATGGGAGACATGAAAGAGCTCCTGGCTCCTGGCTTCGGACTGGTGCAGCACCAGCCATTGAGGTCACTTGGGGAGAGAATCATCGGATGGAAGAGCTTCCTCTCTGTCTTTCCTCTTTTCTGTATATCTGACTTTGTAATAAAAAAAAATCTTTTTTTTTTAAAGAAATTATTCTACAACTTGATTTTGTTTGATGTGTCTTGGAGTGTTTCACTTTACACACATGCATTTATTCATATGCCTGTTATCCATCATCACACTAAACTTCAGTCACTGTAAGATGATACCACTGAGCGATCCAGAATCATGGGAACAGCGGGATCTTTGAGATAATCCTGTTCAACACTCTTGTATTACAAATGGAGAAACTGAGGCCCAGGAGTTTATTGAGAAGGGGGAATGGATACTGCCAGTTTCATTAGGAGTTAATTACGGACCTACAGTGACAACCAGGCCTCTGCAGTCCTTGGCCAGGCTCCCACTGTGCCTGTCTCCTCTCCACTTGGCAAGCTCAAAAGGAATCCTAGCCAGTTCCCAGCAGGGAGAGTGTTTGGTTGAGCTCAGTCAATGGCCATGCCCTCCCAGGCAGGCTGGGGTGAGAGTGATTATGTAGGTCGCTTGGTAATCAGAAAAGAGAACTCAAGCCCTTTAAATGCAGGTTGTTTCATTTGGTCCCAGAAGATTGGATTAGCATTGATTGTCTGCACTGAGCTAGTAGATAAAAGGCTAGTTCCCCCAAAGGGAGCATCAACCTAAAAGAATGAGCCAAGGCACCTCACACTCAGTACAGCCTCCTCTCTGGGCCTCTGGGACTTCCTGAGCCCATCAGTGGCTTCCAGAAGTCTGTATTTTCCACCCTTGTTGGCAGAAACAAGTGTGAGTCAGTGGAGCAAAATTAAGAGGCAAAGCCTAGGAAGCAGAATATGGGAAAAGGGGTCTCTGTTGGGCTAATGCCCTCCTCCACATGGGCCCTGTTTGCTCCTATCACTCACCTTAGTCTCTCTCCCCCATATACAAACCACATACATCAGAAGCTCCCATGCTGTCTGGCCTGACACACCCTCTCTGCTGTGATTTCCCCAGGGCTTAAAAGGATGCTTTAAAAAGTTTGTGGAAAATTAAAAGAAAAGCTGATTTTAGGGAGAAATATTTGAAACCAATCCCTTTTTTTCATAATACATATTTTCATGAACTTTTTAAAACCCCTTGTATGCATTTCCACATTAGGTATTTAGGAAACATTTATTGAAGTAATACACACACACATACACAGTGTTTCTACATGCACAGACATATTGTACATTCCCTCATTGTGGGTTCTTGAATAACCTGTTCCCAAGCTTTCACCTGTTCTTTTCATTCCCTGTTGCTGAAGTCTAGCTTTCACTAGGAAACCTCACCAGCTACTCCAGAACCAAAAGCCTCTTTTATTCCTAAAGTTCTTGTAAACTTGGTGGGCAAAGCAATCATATCTTTCCCTATCCCAGACCCAGGCATGGTCTAATGGATATCGTGAACTCGCTAATGGCAAGACAGAGTTTAGACTCATGACCAGCACAGAAAGTTAGGGTTGAAAATGTATAACGGGTTCAATATGTGAGATGGTTAAGTCCAGATTGCCTTTTAGAAGTACGGAGGGGTAGTGATGTGCCTGATTAGGGTTCAAATCCTGACTTTGTTGCTTGCTAGTTTCACCATATTAGATAAATTATTGAGCCGCTCTGTATCCAGCTGTCATGTATGAAATGGGGTTAATAAGACTCTCCAACAGGTTTGTGAGTGTGAAATGAGTGAGCCCTGCAATGTAAGGTGTTGCCCAATGATGTATTCCAACACCTAGAACAGTGCCTGGCATATAATAGGTCATATCTGTTGAGTGAATGTGTAATAGTAACAAAGGTAGTTGCTACAACTTTGCTATGGTTTGAGTCTGTCCCTGAAAGTTTCATGTGTTGGAAGCTTGATCCCCGGTTGTGGTTGGAGTTAGTAACCATTCACAGTGTGTCTAACTCTCATACCTTCCTGATGTGATTCTTAACACAGTCTTGTATAAGCAAATCCCATTTTAGAGATGAGAAAGCTGAGGCTGAGGCTGATATTGTGGTACTGAGGACTAAGCTGTCACTTGTAACGCCACCATGCCATGATTTGAGTCCTGGCTGTACTGCTTCCATTCAGTCCTCTATTAATGCACCTGAAAAAGCAACAACAAATGGCTAAAGTGCTTGGGTACCTGCCACCCGCTTGGGAGAGCTGAGTGGAGCCTGGCCATTGTAGCTGTTTGAGAAGTGTGGACTAATGGCTGGAAGATCTTTCTGTCTACCTCTTTCTTGCTCTGTCTTTCTAAATAAATTTTAAAATAAAAAAGCTGAGGCTAAGCATCAAGCTTGTTAGCAAGCCTTCAGTGAAGGCTTAGCCCCCTGCCTGCTCCCATTTGCTGCTGCTGCCTTTCTTCTCTTGCTGTGTTTAGCATACTCAGCCTTCAACACTTCAATTCCTAAAGCTCATCCTTGTCCCTTGTGGGTCTCAAATGTGCCCTGCCTGCTTAGGTTGAAGCTCCAGCCTGTATATATGTCCACACAAGAAAGCCTTTAATGCGCAGATGGATGGATGCCCATTTTCCTTATTTTTTCCCCTTAGGGACACAAAGTAGTTGTCTACGCTTCAAGACCAGTCTTCACTCTTAGTGTTGCCTTTGTGAATCACTCCAGCTAGCCTGTGACTTTCAAGATGTAAGCAAACCTTTACCTGGAACACCCCTCCAGTTCCCTTCACTTACAAATGACTGAAGATTAAGGGCAGCAATCTCCAGGCAATCTCTGGTCCCTTCTCTGCCTTGATCGAGTCCCTCTCCTGGTTCTTGTGACTTTGGACCTCTGCCCTTCTACCCTCATTACTCCGCGTTTTCATTGCCTGTTAAAATGCCTACCTTCCTCCCCTGGACTCAAAGTTCCTAATTGACAGCAAGAACCTTTTCCATCCCACTTACCGCTGTGTTCCCCACACACAGTTCAGTGGCACAGTGGAGAGTTCATTAGCATCCTGTGGGGGAATGTCCTGCTCTATCAACCACCCTCACATTCTGCCATAACCACAGTCTTCCCAGTGCTGTCTGCCACCCTGCCACTCTGCCAGCAATCTCTTCTCCCACTGAGCCAGACTTTTGGATTCAGCCATTCCTTACCAGGCTGGCCCACTTACCACCTGCGTTGGGAGAATTCTTCCTCATTGTTCATACAGCTTTGCCAGACTGCTGGGGAAAAATAAAAATATCTCCTAGATGCAAAGCTCAAGTAATCTGGGTTGGCTTCAGGAGTGCTGCTCAAGATCACAAAATCTTCTATTTTAAAAAAATATATTTATTTTTATTGGAAAGGCAGATTTACAGAGAGAAGGAAGGACAGAGAGAAGAACTTCCAGCTACTAATTCATTCCCCCATGTCCTCAATAGCTAGAACTAAACTGATTCAAAGCCAGGAACCTCTTCTAGGTCTTCCGCATGGGTTCAGGGGCCCAAGGCTTTGGAACATCCTCTGCTGCTCTCCCAGGCTACAAGTAGGGAACTGGATGGGAAGTGGAGCAGCCAGGACAGGAACTGGCAAAACCATATGGGATGCTGGCACTTGCTGATGGAGGATTACCTTACTGAGCCAGTGTGCAAGCCCTGCAAAATCTTTTCTCTGTATTTAACCTGTGGTGCACACTAAGCCAAACCATGAGAACTGTTCAGAAGATGGTATTGCTCAGCTTTTGTACCCAAAAATACCTAAGAGAAGCTACTTACTCAGCTCATGGTTTGGTAGGTCCATTATCCATCCAAGATTGGCCTCATTAGCCTGGCATCCGCTGGGTGTAGTGCCAGTGGAGGATCACAGGGCAAGCCAGGAAGCAGAGATAGCATGGTGACCTGTATGGTCTCTCCTAGAAAAACTGCCACGATCCAATCAAGGAGCCTGTGCTGGCAACCTAATTCAGTCCAATCACTTTCCAAAGGCCTCACTTTCAAATATCATTGATCAGATCAAAGCTTTACTCTCTTTAGCACCATTTACTTGCAACTTTGAGGTTTATTTTTTTAATATTTGTTTATTTTTATTGCAAAGTCAGATATACAGAGAGAAGGAGAGACAGAAAGATCCTTTGTCTGCTGGACTACTCCCCAAGTGACCGCAACGGCCATTGCTGCGCTAGTCTGAAGCTGGGAGCCAGGAGTTCTCTCGGGTCTCCCACGCGGGTGCAGGGTCACAGGCGTTGGGCCATCCTTGACTGCTTTCCCAGGCCACAAGCAGGGAGCTGGATGGAAAGTGGAGCTGCCGGGATTAGAACTGGCGCCCATATGGGATCCTGGCATGTTGAAAGCGAGGACCCTAACCGCCAGGCCACCATGCCAGGCCCACAACTTTGAGATTTAAACATCTGCATGAGTCACAGAGCCAAATATTACTCAAACCACAGAGACGGAATTTTATAATCATAAGACTCAAGACCACAGCTTGAACTAAGAATATTGTATATCATTAATATAATGATATACACTGCCTGCCTGGTTGCACATGGCGAGTAGGATAAAAACATGAATAGAACTTGGCCCTTCCCACTCTATCCCCTACCCTGCTTTCTTAGAGAACAGTGAACGTGACTGCAGCTAGCGTTATCAGAGAACATGCAGTGGGAAATAAAGCTAGACTGCAAGGCTGAGGCCCCAGCAAAGGCAGCTGGGGCTGTCCCCAAGAAACTCTGGAAAACAACAGGGAGCCACTGAGGGTCTTCGAGCGGAAGAACTGTTAGCTAATAAATTTGGGTGGAGAAGCAATCCTTTTGTGTGTGAAGAACCTGCTGGGGAAATTCAAAGTCTCAGCATTGCCTACCTCTCAAGTAACACCTCTCCCGGCTTTCCCCCCCGACAACTCTGAGTTCACAAGTTCCGAGTTCCTGGGGGAGAGGTTAGAGGCAAGCAGAAAAATTCTCCAAGTAAGTCATTAGTTGGAATCCCCACTGAGAGCTTTGCTGAACAAATCTACCCTCAGAGTCCAGGCCTTGACAAAACCCATTGTGGGACTCCAGGGGATCAAACCCAGGCTGTGCTGCTGCGGTGCCTGGCTTTCCACTAGTAGGCACTGAGCGGAGCCAGGGAAAGATCCCAGGAGGACCAAATCCTTAAAAAGCCCTGGCTTTGGGGGAAAATAAATGGTTCCTGTAGGGAAACTCAATCCAAGCCAGAACTGTTTCACCACCCATGCTTCTGCCACTGACCTGGACTCAAGGGGATGACCTAGGAGAAAGATGTAGGCACAGAGAAGGCAGCCCTGCCATGAATGGGTTCCTTGGACAGTGTCTAGACTTCCCTGGACTTCCATTTTCCTAACCATTGAAGGAAATATCGGGACCATTTAGAAGTGGCAAATGGGTTTCCTCTCCCCTTTCTAACTCTCAATTATCAGCGGCTTCCAGATGCTCTGAGTAGGGGAGAATTATCCTGGAAGAAATACAGCATTCTATCAGGCTGTGTGGAAGAACGGGTAGTTTATCTCCTATTGCTTTAACTGATTGGCATGTACTTTTTTTTTTATAAGTTTGAAAATATATTTTTTTGTATTACAAAGTCAGATATACAGAAAGGAGAAGAGATAGAGAGGAAGTGGAGCTGCCAGGATTAGAACCGGCGACCATATGGGATCCCGGCGCATCCAAGGCGAGGACCTTAGCCACTAGGCCACGCCGCCGGGCCTGGCATGTACTACTTTTGACTAAAAGCACAAGCGTTCCCATTTTCTGATGACCCATGTGCTTCTCGGCTTGTGGAACCCTCTCCCATCCCCAACATACAACACACTGCACTCTATGACCCCGTCCTCAGGCTATCTTCCATTCACTGGTCCACTGTCCTCTACCTCTTCTACAAGCAAGGACTCCTGTGATTTATATGTGAGACAGCCAGATAACCCAAGATAATCTACCCATCTCAAGAGCCTTCCCTTAATCATCCTGCCAAAGTCCTTTTGACCCTGTAAGACAAACACGCTGCTCTCAAGGATTAAGGTATGGATATTTTTGGGGGGAACTGTTACTTAGCCTGGCTTGACAGGAAGCATTAATTTGCAACCCCTATAATCAGCATAGAATTGGAGCTAGAACAAAATAACAGAGTAGCTCTGTGCTAGTGTTTGAGGCCTGGTGGATGGGGGTTGTAACAAAAAAAGATTGCACGTGGCATCTCCTCCATTTCAAGAACTACTCCTGCCTCATTGAAATTCCACATTCCACTGCCTCCTCCTGACACTGTATCATTTACAATGCTCCCGAGGCCAGTACAGTGACTCATTATTATTAGTTAATGAAGCATTGAAGGCCTAAACCCACAGTTGGCAGCTGGGATAAAGAGTGAGGATGGAGCTGGATGGCAGGGAGGTCTGTTACTGAGATGTGAAGCAGAGGAGAGAGTGGCTGCACTGTCTTCACGCCTTCATTCCCTAAACATTTACTGAACAGGAGCTATGGGGACAGCAGCACCAGGGCCTCAGAAGGCCTTGTCCTTTAAGAACTCACAAGCAAATAGGGGAAACAGACATGGACAGAAATCTGTCATGATACCTCGACAAAGGAAGTCCATGTCAGGGAGGCACTGAGACAGTCCATGCCCCCAGAGGATCAGGGTAGGCTTTCCAGAAGAGGGAGCAGGTACACTGGACCTTGAAAATCAGCATGGTTGGGCCCGGTGTGGTAGCATAGTGGTGAAACCCCTTGCCTTGCACCAGTTGGGATCCCATATGGGCGCTGGTTCTAATTCCAGTGGCCCCACTTCCCATCCAGCTCCCTGCTTATTGCGTGGGAAAGCAGTGGAGAACAGCAACAAGGTGGAGGAATCCACCATGGGGGTAGGGTATGGGGAGGGGTTGAGGGATCCCCAGAGCCTATGAAACTGTGTCACATAATGCAATGTAGTTTATAAAAAATATATATATATATTAAAAACAAAAGAGAACCCAACATCACTTTAGTTTAAAAACAAAAGAGAACTCAACATCACTTTAGTTTCCATACTAGTACAGTGTGGGAAATAGCGTTCTTGCCAGATTACTGTAAAGATTGAACCTAGAGGTAGCATAATCAGAGTCCCACCTGATTGTTGGATTCCCACCCAGGGGTCTCAGAAAAGTCCTGTCCCCAGCTGTGGAGCAGTGATTCTCCCATTGAACTGAATCCTATAGCTCTAAGAGTTCAATGCAGTCTAATGATGGAACCTTGTCTCCTTCATCTGCCCAGGGGGCATCCCTGTAGAGGAAGCCCTGAGGGCTGATCCTACCCACTTCCTTGTCAAGCGTGTGGATACAGTAGCCAAATACTATGTGTGTGCCTCACAACAGGAATATGTAATCTGAAAGGACTCGGAAGAGAATCCTGTGACTCCCTCTCTGCCTAGATTTCATCTTAATAAGCTGCCGCTAGTTTTTAGATTCTCTTAAAGAAGAGCAGGCAGAGCTGTCTTAGAGCAAAGAGTCCTTCTCCCTAGCAACAGGTGTGATATGAAATGAGAAGAATCTATCTCCTGGAACTGCAGGAGATAGGCTTGGTCAGCAATGATCCTGCCCACCAACTATTATTCCTCAGTCTATCTGTGCCTGACAGACAAGCAGGGATCCATAAATATCTGGAGAATCAAATGAGTGTAATTCTTGGCTGCATGGCTCTTCCATCCCCCACCCCCATCATGTGATTTCAAGCTGTTGCTGCTGGGCTCCCGTCACACTTGGACATACTATTCATTGCAGGAGATTCCTATGTGTCAGGCCCTGAGCTAAAGGCCTTATCCTGCATTGATTGTCTTAGCTGTTCCACCCGGTCTCCAGTTGTGAACAGCTTGAAGGAGAAAGATGGGGGTTATAACTTAAAATGTTCATTAAGTGTTTTTCTTTAAATATAGTTAATGAAGCAGCCTATATTACGCGTTAGGAAGTTGATCCCCAGAAGCTCAAAAGACTTGCCCAGACTCAGAGGAAAGTAGCGATCCCCCCAGAAGCCAAAAACAACACAGTCATTGAGCCCTCATCAGCATGGGTGAGTGTCCAGCAACACCTGCAGCTAATAGGCAAATACAGCCAGAGGAGAGAGTTGGAGTCTCCTACATTAACTCAACAGTCACCTACCCAGTCATGTGGGAGAGTTACCTATGCCACCATAATGTGCTTTTCATTAGAACACGGCTTCTTGGCAGGTAGCCTTTGAAATGTCAGTTTTAATTAAACCTTAATCCTAATAGGCATACCATAGATTAAAACCCAGCCAGAGCAGCTTCCTGCTGGGTGAACTTCTCACACTTCAGCAGACAAAACTGTCTCCAGTGAAAGGGCATGTTGGGAAATGTCCACTGTCCCCCGGCAGCCTCACCCTCTCAGGGTTCCGCAAATCACCAAACACAGCTTGTACTGGAGACAGTTGGGTGCCAGTCTCAAGTGCTCACCCAAGTGAAAGCTGACACTCATCTGTATTAGAAGGGGCTCTGGACCAGCTCCATTCCTTACCATTAATGCAGTCTGACACCAAGGGGCACCCTCTCCCCCACTGCCTCTGCCCCCCATCGCAGGCACGTCTCTGTCACCCCTGCACTACCAGAAGTCCCTACCAGAAATCCACGAGTCTGCAGTCCCTTTCCTTTCATCTCTGTGTTGAACATAAAGTGCTTTCAAAATAAAAAGAAGGGGCGCTGAGATCCTCTGCGCTGTGTTATTCTATGGATGGGGAAATTGAGCCCTGGAGAGACAGGGACAGAGGCTGGTTTTCTGCATCCACGAGACCAGCACCCTCTGTGTTTATCTGCCAAACAGCAGCTGTGTATTCTTGGGTGATTCCATTTCCTTTCAGAACAAGGGCAGCTGTCAATTTCAGTTACATATTAAGAACATCTGGGGAGTTTTTATTTAATTTTTTTTAAGATTTATTTATTTTGAAAGTTACAGAGATAAAGGGAGAGACAGAGATCTTGCATCTGCTAGTTTACTCCTTAGATGGCTACAACTCTGGTCACTGGATTAGGTCATAACCAAGAACCAGTAACTTCATCCAGGTCTCCTAAGTGGGTAGCCAGATCCAAGTACTTAGGTCACCTTCCCATGCTTCGCCCAGACCATTAGCAGGGAGCTGCAATGGAAGTGTGGCAGCTGCAACATGAACCAGTACCCATATGGGATGCTGGCTTTGCAGGAAATGGTTTTACCCACTGTACCACAGCACTGACTGGGGAGCTTTCAGAACACCTGGTGTCTTTACCCTTCTGAAACTAAATCATCAGAGACTCGGGAGGAGGGGGTGTCAGTGGGACCTGGACATGAGTGGTTCAGAAAGCACTGCTGCTGGTTCCAATGTGTATCCATCCTGAGAGCTAACAGAGTTAGTTATCACTATTGACTGTCTTTTGCTCTCTGACTTTATGAAGTTAGAGCTCTTTTTTTTTTTCTGGAAACTTTGGTGCATCATTCACTCCAATGTTATCCTCGATATACACATACTTACCACTCAGTTTATTTGAGCAATTCCTCCCCATACTTCATGAAGCAGAGGGGACCATTACCCAGGCTCTTTCCCTTCTGCAGCCTAAATAATACTTGAAAGCTGTGAGTAATTCTGCTCCATGAATGTTTCCGTTGTAGACTGAGTGACAGCAGAGGCTGTTTGGTGGCAACAGATAATGAATGCTCTGAGGTTGTTTTAGTCAGCTAGTATATCCTTGACATCTTACACAATGTTAGACATACAATACATGCTCAAAAATTGTGGGCAAACAAATGAATCGTCACTCAGAATCATATCATTAAGTCCTTCAACTCCAACATTTGCTCAAAATCCTTTTATTTCTTCCTACTAGTCACAAGCAAATAGTTCCAAAATTCAGTGTGAGCCCATCAAGCAAGGGCTAAACTCTAAAACTTTTCACTTTGTAGAAGGGCAAGTGGGAAGCGCAAACTGTTATTAGGATGATGATTGTGATCCAACCTTAATGAAATCAACGTGTGGTCAAACAACAGTTTGCTGAGTGTAAATTGTTATTGCTATTGATGAACCATTTCCTATCCCAGATAAACACAGCGGGGCGGGGGAGCAATCTTGATTTTATAGATTCATAATCATTCCAAAGACATGCAGTGTACTTCTGACCACTGTGGGTAGCTTTTGGATAAACAGATGCTCAGTTATAGCCCATACCTGGATTTCACCTTCACAGTCTGGCTCTTAGACCTGCTCAGGTCCATCACTCCAAGCAAACTCCACAGACTCGGGTCTGCCTGGGCATTTTCTGCTACTTTGGGTGATCCGAACAGTAAGAGACTATCAAGAGTGGAAACCAGAGCACATGTCCACTCTTCCTGCCAAGGTTCCAGTCAATCTCCTGTTGCCTTTGCTGGGCATCACCGTGGTCTCACAGGGCCACAATTCCCAAGTTCAAAGGCAGTTTTATGTTGTTATCACGTTTTGAGAGTCATCTAGAGATTCTCTGACAATGAGACATGAACTCAAGACAAGGCCTCCCTGGCTTCTGCTGAGTCTCAAGGCAACTTGCCTGAAAATATGCTACCCAACATGCTGATAAAATTGGAAGTAAATTGAATGGGGTAGGGCATCTAATATAGCTGTTAAGAAGCCCCAGGCATCTTGTACTGTGTTCCCAGGCACATTAGCAGGGAGCTATATCAGAAGTAGCAGGTGAAACTTGAACCGGTGATTATAGGGCATGTCAGTGACACAGGCAACAGCTTTGCCAGTTATACCACAACTCGACCCCATATGATATTTTTAAGAAAGTATAAAGACAAGTGTTACAGATTGAACTTGACTCCTCAAATTCATGTAGATGTTTAAATCCCAAAATCGTATGTCAACAGTTAATGGATTATTACTAATGTTGATGGTTTAGGGTGGGAATTTGATCTTATTGTAGCAGCTGGGAGGTGGTCCCATGGGAGATCTTTAGGTTTTGGAGAGCTTGCCTTCAGAAGGTAATTCTCTCAAGGAGGTTGGTTATTTATGCTGAGTTCAGCCTAGCTTCTCACTGCCTTCTGATTCACCATGTGACCATTCTTCCACACCTATTCCACTATGATCAGCCTCTACCAGATGCTAGACAATGGGGCCACCCATTCCTGAACTGTAACCCCCAAACTATAAGTGTTGACACAAACCTTTTCCTTCCCAAGGAGCTTTCTTTGAAATTTTGAAAGTAATTAAAAGCAAACAATACAGCAAGCCAGAGTAGAAGACATGTGGAAAAAATTTAACTGAAGGATCATATTCTGAATGAATTAATGAGAAGACTTATTCAAATCAACAAATAAAATACAATAGAAAAGCAAAGAGATTGGAAATATAACCTCAAAAAGAACTTATGCAAATGGTTAAGGAATATAAGAAAAAGATCTCAACCTCTGGTCATCAAGGATTGCCAAGTAGAGCAACAAAGCAAAACACTATGTGTGATATCACCAGAACACCTAATATTTATTTTTGAAGATTTATGTGTTTATTTTTATTGGAAAGGCAGATTTTTACAGAGAAAAGGAGAGATAAACAGCTTCTGTCTGCTGGCTCACTCCCCAAGTGGCCACAACGGCCGAAACTGAGCCAATACTAAGCCAGGAGCTTTTTCTGGGTCTCCCATGCATGCGCAAAGTCCCAATGTTTTGAGCCATCCTCCACTGCTTTCCCACACCACAAGCAGGGGAGCTGAAAGAGAAGTGAAGCAACTGGGATACAAACTAGCACCCATATAGGATCCTGGTGCTTTGCAAGGTAGATGATTAGTCAGTTGAACCACAGTGTCGGGCCCAACCAGAACACCCCAATTTTTTTTTAAAGACTAACTGCCAAGGATTGGTGAGCCTATGGAAAAACAGAACTCTTGCTCTTTCATTGCTGGTGAAAGCAAACCTTGGTACAACCACCAGGGAAAACTTATAGCCATATTTCCTGTGATCTACCAGTTCCTTTAAGTGTGTGAGAACACTTTAGAAAGTTCATAGAAAACTGGAATTAAAGCACAAATCTGGAGGCCAGAACTGTGGTGTAGCTGGTAAAACAGCCACCACCTGTGGAGCTGGCATTCAATGTAGGTGTTGATTCTAGTCCAAACTGCTTCATTTCCAATCCAACTCCCTGCTAATGTTCCTGGAAAGCAACAAAAGAGGACCTAAATGCCTGGAGCCCTGCCCCCCACATGGGAGACCGAAGAAACTCCTTCCTGGCTTCAGAGCAGTGCAGCTGGCCACTTGGGAACATAGTGGCCATTTGGGGGGTGAACCAAAAGATGGAAGCTTCTCTTTCTTTCTCTCCTTCCTACCTCTCTCTGTAAAAGCCTTTCAAATAAAAACAAGTTAATCTTTAATTAAAACACACACACACACATACACACATCTGGGGCTAACATTGTGGTTTATCAGGTTAAACCTCTGCTTGCCAACTCCAGCATCCTATATTGGAGCTATATTGGAGAACCAGTTTGAGTCCTGGCTGCTATACTTCCAATCCAGCTCCCCACTGATGTCTAGAAAAGTAGTATAAAAATGGCCCAAGCCCCATGTGGGGAGATAGAGTTCCAGGTTTCTGGCTTTAACCTGGACCAGCCCCAACCAAGGCTTTGAACAAGTAGCTGAAAGGTCTCTCTCTTTAAAATTTATTTTTTAAAAAAGAAGCCAGGAACGTCTTCCAGGTTTCCCATGTGGATTCAGGGTCCCAAGGCCTGCTGCTTTATGAGGCCACAAGCAGGGAGCGGGGTGGGAAACAGAGCAACCAGGACACAAGCTAGTGCTCATATGGAATGCTGATGCTGGCAGGTGGAGGATTAACTAGTAGAGCCATCGCACTAACCACAAATAATTTTTTTCATAACATTTATTTTCATGAACTTTCTAAAGACTCTTCATACCCGTAGGTTTCAAATTTTTTTTTCACCAGAATAAACATTTAATTCTATTTCCATGAACTTTTTGAAATGCCTCTATATGCCCAACGAAAATTTGTACACAATAGCCTCAGGAAATATATTAGAATTTTGTTTGTAGTTTTCAGTACTTTTTAAAAAATATTTATTTATTTTTATTGGAAAGACAGATATACAGAGAGGAGAGACAGAGAGGAAGATCTTTGTCCCTCAAGCGGCCACAGCGGCTGGTACTGAGCCAATCCGAAGCCAGGAGCCTCCTCCGGGTCTCCCACGTGGCGCAGGGTCAGAAGGCTTTGGGCCATCCTCGACTGCATTCCCAGGCCATAAGCGGGGAGTAGATGGGAAGGGGGGGGGGTGGAAATAGGATTAGAACCCGTGCCCGTATGGGCTCCCTGTGCATTCAAGGAGAGGACCTAAACCGCTATGCTATCGCACTGGGCCCAGTTTTCAGTACTTTTTAATAGCTACAGGCTAGAAAAAAACCAAAATGTCTTTCAAAAGGAGAATTGGATAAATTGTGTAATGTTTATAGAACGGAATATTATACTGCAACAGAAATGTATAAGATACAACATATAAAATACATGATAATGAAAGAAAAAAAATTTGCCTCCAAAAAGTATATACTGATTAATTCCATATAGATTAAGTTTAATGTCAGTTAAAGCCACATTTTAGTGTTCAGAGATGCATCCTTAGTTGAAAGTATTGCATGCAGAAAATAAATAAATTATAATAGAGAAGATACGTTCATGAGATAAAAGCTACCATACACAATTATTTTAAACAGGCAGTATTTACTATAGCATTATTTACTATAGCATTATTAATTGTTTAAAAAAATTAAAAGGCAGAAACAGGTTCATAGACATAGTAGCTGTAGCAAGCAGCTGAGTGGGAGTGTGGTCAAAGCGAAGAGGTTAGAATGACAGGCACTTGAGTGCTTGGAGCGGGGACCACACCTCTGAGAAGGCGTGCTGGCCTGCTGGCAGGTGCTGATAATGTCTTGAAGGGGCACCAGCCTATTGTTTGTGTAAGGTCTGGAGAAACTACACATAGCAATCAATTTCTGATCCTGAAACAAACTGCTTCACTGTGATGCAGCTAACAGGTACAGAAAACAAGTGACTCGTCGGGTGTAAGTCCTTTCTCCCTTGTGTAGGCAGAAATTAAGAGAAGGCCCATGATAAAAGAGAAAAGTGGGTGGCAGTATTCCAGCCTTAGCACCATGAAGCAGACTTTGGGATGGTGGACTTGACACTTGGAGACAATAGCTAAACAAGCCAGCACAGACTAAAAGGTCATGGTAACAGCTTAGGGAGTGGGGAGGGCGTGTAGCTGGGAAGAGACATTTAAGGACAGAGGAGAGCCTCCTTCTAGGGTGCATTACTTTGTGATGTGGGGGCAGGGGACTGGCTGCCAAACTATGTGTGTACACACAGTCTACATTTGGCTTATAAAGGGGTAGCTGGGGGTTGACAGCAGTGTTAGTGTAGACTGGAAAGTCAGAGAAGACCTCTCCTTGGAAGGGTTATTTTTTTTAAAAGATTTTTTTAAAAGATTTATTTAATTGCTTGAAGGGCAGAGTTACAGAAATAGAAGGAGAAATAGACAGGAAGATCATCCACACAGTGGTTCATTCCATAAAAGGCTGGAGTTAAGCCAGGCCTAAACCAGGAGCCTCTTCTATGCCTCCCACATGGGCAGCACAGGCCCAAGCATTTGACCCATCTTCCTCTGCCTTCCGCAGGGCCTTAGCAAGGAGCTGGATTGAAAGTATAGTAGCAGTGTAGTTACCCGGTACCCATGTGGGATGCAGGCAAGCAGATAGTGGCTTAGTATCCTGCACCGCAACAACCATCCCAGGAGGGGTCATTTGATCCCAGCTTAAATAATTAGAGGTACCTCTGAGCAGAATAGAGAGGATGTGCCCTATATTATAACAGGTCAATGCTGCTGGCGGTGTACTGAGTACCTGGAGGAGCATGCGGGATCAGAGGCAGAGAGGCAGCAAGATTGCTGGTGTTGGCAATGTGGGGCACAGATAGGGGTGGCCCTGGCTTTAATGACAGGAGCAAAGCACCCAGAGATTGAGCATCCTCTTACTCATTGGAGGACCAAGGAATTGTTTCTAGCACCTCTAAAATACCCCGGCACCAGTGTCCTGGACAACGTCTCTAAGTACTGAGAGCTGATTTGGGGATGGAGGAGGCAGCAGGTGAACTGGTTCTGGGGAGAGTACCTGCGGTTCCTGAACCAGCTCCAGGCTGCTTTCTTGGAACTGGAGGAGACAGCCAGAGGACAGAGATCTTAGTTCATGCCACCTGATTCCTCTTTCTTTTAAATTTCCTTCCTCCAGGCTTTCTTTTCTTCCTCCCAATTTGCTCCATCCCTTTCACACATTTACTAATTCATGCTCACACATAATACTCATGTGTATAAATAGATACAGCCATATAGCCACTTCCCACACAAAAATCCTCTGCTTTTTCTCTTTGCCTCTCTCTCTCCCGATCTCTCTCTCTCTCACACACACAAACATACACATGTAGTTTCATTTATAGACTTTTCAGTATGTTCACCTTATGCCACTTAAGCCTGTCAGAGCATTTTAAACTTCAACTTTCAAATGCATAGCCTGATTGTGAGTCACAGCAGCTGCATTGTGCAAGTGAAAAATTTAAGATTCAGAGATACTGAGGAATTGGTGGGTCACAGAGTAGTGACAGATTGTCATTCAGATGAACCTGGTTCTGACTGTGTTTCACCCTGCCGTCCACCCCTCACTCTCAAAACTAGCCCCCCAACCCACCACACACAGCACAGATGCTTACTGTAAGCATACTCACTCTCTGATTACACTTGTACAAATGTGGGCATTTGCATGCAAACTCCGGAACAGAAAGTTCATTCACATGTCGCCAAGGAGTCTCGGGAAGCATATGTCTTCCTGAAGATTTTCTGGCTTTCTTGTGGTCAAGGCTTCTAAATTGTATACCACAGGTTTCTAAGAGACACCAGAGGTCTTGGATCAATAGCTTTGCTCTGACAGATAGAAAAATCAATGACAGGAATGAGCATTTGTGTTGTATGTTTGATTTTTCACATCCCTTTCTATCTTACTTCTGATCCTAGTCCATTCTTTTAAGGACCTTACAGGTAGTCATGAGAGGGAAACATTACGTACATATTAGAGATGGGAATCAGAATGTTCAAGAGAAAGCCAGAACCTTGCATTCCTTAATGATCAAGGTCCTTTTATTTTGCATGCCCAAATAACAATAACCCAACCTCCCGTCTACCACTACCCAAGATGATATGGGTACCCAGGAGAAAAACTTAAATGTTCTAGCAGCCCCTTCTGGCTGTCTTGCATCACATGTAACCTTGAGTTGGTTCTTTTTCTCTGATTCTTTCCCTTTGGTTGGTCTATGACTTTCTCATAATCTCTGCTTCAAATCAAAAGCAACTATCCAAGTCCTCCCTTAATCATCTGAGCACATTTCCTTGGATGTACTCAAATAAGCTTAAACAACCCAGACATTTTATTCCATTTTAAGCCCAAAGCGCAAAAAAAAAAAATCTGGTAGCTCCAGAGCTACTTAACTCCAAAGCTCAGCAATATTAGCAAGGAATCAAATTTCCTCCATTTTTTCATCCTCTAAAATGTTGGTTCTGCTCCAAAGCTAATTCCCTCTTCTGGGGAGTTGCAAACTGGCTCGTGCTATTCCAGGCCTCCTTGGCAGAAACAATGTCCAGCCAAAGAGGGGTCTTTTCTTTCTGTGTGTAAGGGCAAGGATATCTCTAGAAGCATCCCTGCACACTTACCTTTATGTTGCACTGATCAGGATTTTGGTCACCTGAAAAAACTTCAAGATGTGACTGGCATGCTCATTATTGTGATTGTTGGCATGCTTTCACAGCTGTCTGCATGTGTCAGACTTTACAGTTTGAATCTGTACAATATAAGCATGAATCGATTATACCTGAATAAGGCTATTTTAAAATTTCATATAAGTCATGAATAAATATGTTTAAAAATTAAGACCTTACATAACAAGCTAAAATATCCTTTCTACTATCTCTCATCCCACCCAATTTTCAAATGAGTGTCTATCTTTCCAGATCATTTCTGAGTATTTATAAATATAATTGTTACCCACAGATTATAAGGCAACTTTGAACAGTTGGTGGGAAATGCGTTTTATGAAAAAACTATGCATGGATTTCAGTTTTTTCATTATGATAAACTTACCACTTAATTTCATATTTTTCACAAACTGAGGTGCCTCTTCTGTGTAGTGTTGCCTATTTGCTATTCTTGTTTTTATATACACATCTTGCATAAGTTATATTAGAATTTGCTTTTTAAGCATGTCATTTTGGGGGCTGGATACTCACTCATTCTTTTTAATTTCAAATGTTGCGAGATACAGAAAGGTCAGGGATTATTCAGATACTCCTCTCTGCTCTATTTTGTTACCAACCTTATACTATTTCTCACAGTCCTGTTACAGCAAGCATCCTGAGCTAGGCCTCTGAGCAAACTCCCATGAAATGGAGCCCAGGGAAATAGGGTTTGTACAATTTTGCCTTTATTATTGTATTAGTTAAGAGGTTGAGAGAGATGGACTTAAACAGATCTACCATCCACTGATTCACTGCCCCAAAACAGCTTGGACTGAACCAGGCTGAAGCCAGGTGCTGGCAACTCAATTCTGATCTGCCATATGGATGAGAAAAACCTAAATACTTGAATTGTGGTCTGTTGCCTCCAAGGATGCACATTAGCAGGAAGCTTGAATTGAGAGTAGAGCCAAGCCCTGAACCCTGTGACTCTGAGATGGGATGCAGGCATCCCAAAGGGTGTCTTAACCACTATACCAAATGCCCTCCAAGGAGTGGTTGATACAAAATGATTTGTCATTATTTTAATTTGCATCTTGGGGTGAATCTTCTCCAACCTTCTCCAAAAAATGGGTTCCTACACCAAAATCTCAACTGTTTGAACTGTGAGGCTCAAGAAGCTGCATGATTGTTCTCCAGGAGGTGCTGGCAAGCTTTGGGAACTGGCTGGCATGAGGACTGACAATATCCCTTTCAATTCAGTTGCTCTCTGGCTCTGGACTCCTTCCTTCCCTGTGGTCCTAGATCCATTTAGGCCCAGTGACTGCAGCCTCTTTGCCTCTTAATAAGCTATTTTCTCCATGAGAGGAGATTTTTTTTAAGACCCAAGAAGTCTGGCAACTCTGGCCACTTACGAAAGGGGACTCAAAGGAGTATTCTCACACTTCAAATGAGGAAATTAAGGACTAACCCAGACTGAGAATCTATTGTTTGCTGGGCACAATACTGGGTATTTGGCTCCTTCACTTGTACAAGGTCATTTAAATCTTGCAGTTGACCCTACTCTATAGGTGAAGGCACTAAAGCCCAGAAACACCTTGTCAGCTTTCTCAAGATCCCACAGCTAGGAAGGAGCCCTAATATCTGGTCTATCTGACTCCAAAGAACCAGAAATTATATAATTATATGCTACTTCATATATCATTTTATCATTTGCCTGTAAAATAAGAAGTATTAGGAGTGGGGTCAGAGTTGTGGCATAACTGTTAAGGCTGCCACTTGAGATGCCCGCATCCCCTATGAGCTCCAGCTGCTCCACTTCCAGTCCTCTAAAAGCACCTGAGAAAGCAGTAAAGTATGGCCCACATGCTTGGACCCCTGCTATTCATGTGGCTCCTGGCTTCACTACGCCCAGCCCTGGCCCAGCACATGGCTAATGCAGCAGTGAGGAGAGTGAAGCAGCAAATGAAAGATCTCTCTCTTTCTAACTTTCAAATAAATGTATGTTATTTTTTAAAAAAAAAAAAAAAGAAGTCAAGAGAAAAAGATGCTCAGAAAAGTACTTATTGTGGTTCCCAGCTGCCCACTTTCCTAAAGGCCTCTGGAAAATTGAGTCTTACTGTTGTATCTTACTTAGCATGGAGCAACTTATTTGATTCAACCCTGGAGAATTTACTGCTGAAAATATGAGCTGAAAGATAAATGGAGTGGGGGTATGGAAAAGAGAATGATTGAGTTCTTACCCTTCTGCTTCCATCTTCTGGGATTAATGTGGAAGATGAAAAGTATAAAAGTGACTTGCTCACTGAATCACAATTGACTGCTCAATTTCTTGTGTGTGTGTGTTTAAATTCTGAGAAATTTAAAAAGAACAGCATGCACCAAATAGCACCACTCTCTGAAATAATGACCACTCAAAAATGTTCGTGTTATTTCTTAAATAAAATCATCAGCACATGGCTCATCAGAAGATGACATCCGCTTGGTTTCCATTCCAGGTTTTTTGCCTCGCCCACCTCATCCCCCAGCAACCTTAGGCACAAATGTAGATTATTTCTACCATCTTCATTTTTATACTCACAAGCAGCCCTTAAACACATGTTTCATGAACAAGTAAAAGTGAATGTAGTCTATATAAACAGTGTCACACTGGCCCTGTTATCCTACCGCCTGCTTTTCTCCTCTTCACGCTAAGCCGCTGAGAGCTCTCTGAAAGTTAAGAATCATGTCTTATTTAATCTCTGCCTCCCTGGTGGCCTTGTTCATTCTGAATGCTTAATCAATCAGCAAGGAAAATGGGAGGGAGGGAGAGAGGGAGGGAGAGGAAGAGGGAGGGGAAAGAAGGAAAACAGGAAAGAGAGAAGGGAAAGAGAGAGGGAGGTCTGCAAACGGGGTTAGTGTTTTGAATCAGCCTTGTGTGGCTCCCAGTTGGAGCACAGGGTGACTGTGGAGGTGTGAGCTGTCCACTCCACAGTCTGCCAGCTTCTGTGAACTTTTCCCAGCTCTCTCTCTCTCCCTGGATCTTGTCTAGGGAAGTCCCAGGCATGTCTGCAACACATTCCAGGCCACACAGCTGCCTAATGGATTTAGCTCATCTGGGGGCTCCACTCTCACTGGTCGTAAATCAAGCAGCCAAGGATCTGGGGGATGAGCTTCCAGTTCCAACACTGCCTTCCCTCCTTTAGTCTTCCCTCCATTCTATCTTTGTCTGTCAATGTCTTTCTCCCTGAGCTTCCCTCTCTGTGATTCTTCAGAATCACGCCTCTGCCTCCCTTCCTTCAGGCCCTCCATCTCCCTTGCTGCCTTTCCCCTTTCCCTCCCCTGAGTCTTGCTACAGCCACAGCCCCAGGATCCCAGCTGGGTCATAGATTTCTCTATTATCACAGTTCTCTTCTCCCTCTCTCTTTAAAACACTCCTTCCCGGCCCCTCTCCCTGCCAGCACAAACAGCTGTTGGAGCTTGTTTGGGGGGAAAAAAAAACCTCTGGGAGCAGATGCTCTGGCAGCCCTTCAGGTTCTCCTTTCCTCTGTATTCTGAGATGGAGTTGCGAAGAAATGCATTCATTCTTTAACTCATTAAACAAATATTTATTGAGCTCCTGTTACACGCCAAATACTGAGGCCGACTCTGGGAAAATAGCAACAGGCAAAAGAGCTCTTGTGGAGCGTACACGCTAAACATGGAGAGGTAGATAGAAGTCTTATAAGCAGCCCCAAATGTGTAATAATCAAGGGTGATCAACATCATGGAAAGGTGATCCCTGGCACTCTCGTTGTACAGCAGTTTATTTCTCTTGTGTGTCCATTGTACACCTGGCACTGTTCTGAAACTTCATCTACAGTTCCCTTAAAGATTTGCATTTTTCTGTTTTACGTGTGATGAACTCAAGTGGTAAAGCAACTTGCTCAAGGACATACAGCTTGTGAGTACGGGAGCCATGGGTTGGGGAAGCAAGAGGAGGGAAGCTTTCCCTAAATTCAGTGTCCTCTGTTATATGAAGGATTTTTTTTTTTTTGTCCCAAGATCACATAGAGCATTGGAGGTAGAAAAAAAAGATTATACTCAAGCCTCTAGAATCCCACACTATTTGAAAGGCAGGGGGCTGGAATATGAAGGGTGGCTCTACAAACTACCATGTCCTAAAGGGTTGTGTGTAAAACTCAAGTGTGCGGGTGGAGACACAGCAGCAATGGATACTTTACACTCAAGATGGCATAAGCTCCTGGAAGGATCCGTTGTGCATGCTCCATAGCATCTCCTACACGTCACACAGTGCCTGGCACACAGAAGGCCTTTGATCATTGTTTACTGAAAAACACATGAGCAAACAAGTCAAGTTCAGTACACTGCGAACCAATAAGATGGGGCAGGTGGAAGCCTGGGAGTTGTGACTGCAAGCATTTCTTTCTATTCTCACAAACACCCACCAACAGCATGAAACTGTCCTGCCAGCTATCTGAGTTCAATTCTCTCATTTCTTCTAAAACTACATATTTAAATGTTTTCCTGCTGTTTCACAAAATTCTCTTTTAAAGTTTTTTTTTTCTCCAAGTTTTGTTCTGATTCACTTAAGAGCTGAGTTTGATCTAGGAGCCTTAAATCTCCTTTAACAAAACACTCCCCAGAGGACTAGTCTCTTTGAAGCCTTTTTATGGGTTCTGGAGCTGAATGAAGCAGCGACCACTTCTGAGATCATTACAGTGGAGCAGACACACTGTTTCTGGAATCTGTTTCCCAATCTGATTACACAGAGTGAGGTCCTTTTTATGTTCTTGTCAGTAACACACACAGCCCTCTTCACTTCCCTCTGCCTGGAGAGCTGCCTGGGGGTTATTTCATCTTTGGACAAAGGAGGAAGGAATGTTCCAGAGGACATTTTCCTCAGGAAATTTGGTTAGGAGGGGGCCTTTGGCTGGAGGGACAGTTCTTGGTGGATTCTAGCATGTCTGATGGTTTTCTTTGTCCCACAAAGCAGATAGGGAAGCCAAGAACCACTGGGCAAACTCAGAAACAGAAAAAAAGCAAAGAAAAAAAAATGTATGAAATAAATGAAGAGCCCCTAGTCTAAAGGAGTCAGTGAAAGCAATGGTTACTGCCTTATCTTTTTTGGTCCGTGACATATCGGATAATGTACTTGGAAATCAAGCTGACTGGGTTCCAGTCACCATGTGGTCACTTAAACTAGCTGTGTAACTAGGACTTGTGGCTTAAGCTGTAGCAGCTCCAGTTTTCTCACTGGTATATTGTGAATAACAATAGAATTGATCTGAGATGTATACTGTAAGACTAAAGTTAGGTAACACCTTTAGAAAAATGCTTGGCATGTAAGGACAAAAATTATTACTCTTTTTAAGGAGTTATTTTTACTTGAAAAGGCTACAGAGAGAAAGAGAGATCTCTTCGAACCACTGGTTCACTCCCCAATGGTCCCAACAGCCAGAGCTGAGATAATTCTAAATTGGGAGCTAGGAGCTTTTTCTAGGTCTTCCATTGGGCACAGGTACCCAACGCCTTGAGCCGTCCTTCACTGCTTTCCCAGGCCATCAGCAGGGAGCTGGATTGGAAGTGGAGCAGTGCCTATACGGGATACAGATGCCATAGACCTGCTACAACATCACATAAGCCCCAACAATTGTTACTCTTATCTGTGACATACAAAGCACTTTCTCATTCATATTTTTATGGGATTCCATTGCCCTTGCTTTCCTTGTGGGGGACCTACGTCACAACCAGGTTTTAACTCAGTCTCGGCAGTATTTCATTTTGGACCATTCCCAAGGAATTTCACTCATTCTCTGTGACTCTAGAACCAAGTATGTAGAAGCTCCAGGAAGACAGATTTGGGCTCCAAATAGGGATGTTTATTTTTAACAGTCAGAGCTATTCAAAACAACAGTTTTGGAAAAGCAGTATATTTCCTGTCCTTGAGGGCACGCACAAAGGTTGGCTGGCCCCTTAAAGAGGATGTTGTAAAGGGCACAGAAAAGTTGGTGGGTTTCACTTTCTGAGCTCCTCCCGGGTGCTGAGGTTGCCTGTTTCTTCCAGCTCTCCCACACCAGACTCCTTATAAACCCATTTAACTTGATAGCTTTAGTAACTGAGAGCTCTCACACTCCAGCCTGCATGACCAAAGAACTGAATTCTAATCTCCAAGGAATCTTGGAAAAGAAAATTTTGTAGGCTACAGCTGCTCAGGATACTTTCTTCTTTGCTTAGCTACAGCTCCTACCCTTTGGGAACCACCTGGACCCTACTCTCTAACTCCCTGTGAGTCTAGTAAGACTGTTCCATGGGTCAGCACACAGCCCACTTCTCACCATCTGCAGTTGGTTCAGCTACCCAGCCACAACGGTGGGTTCAGGAATGGGCTTCTGAATCCGATCGAGCCAGCAGCATCCATCTCCACACCTAGGCTTGTGGCCCTTCGCATCTTTGAAGTACACAGCACAACATCCTCTAATCTGACTTTGGCACTCTTGCCTCCCCATATGAGAAAGAAATCCTTGTGATCATTTAGACTCCACTCAGATAATCCAGGAGACTCTCCTTAGCTCAAAATCACTCACTTGGTCACATGTTCCAAATCCCTTTTGCCATGTAAGATAACATATTCACAAGTTCTGGAAATTAGGATGTAGAGAATCTTACTCTGCTCAGCACAAATATGGAGAAGCAGGTACTGTTATTGTTCCCATTTCCAGAGAGAAAAGTTAAGGCTTAGAAAAGTCACGATAAATCTGATAGCTAGTAAGAATCATGTCTTCCCCCAGATCTGATTCACAGTCTACATCCACTGGTTAGAATCTCAAAAACCCAACTACGTATAAATAAAGGTCACACTGATCTGGACAAGACACTTAACCAGCACTTTACTTCTGTCATCCTTAAAATGAAACTAACAATATTACATATATCAAATTTGAGATTATGCCTTCTTAGCATCACGTCTAGCAGATGTTAGGTGTTTTGACATCATTGTTAATTGGTGAGAAAATGAACAGGTTAAAAAACAAAAGAACAGGAAAAACACCCTCCCTTCTTCCTTAACTACTTTCTCAGATCCTTAGTAACCGACCTGTCAGCCCATTTACTCAAAATAAATTATTGGCCAAGTTCCACTCTGACGAACATAACTGGGGAACAAAGATACCACCCAGTCCCTAAGAACCTCCTGGCTGGATGTGCTGTCACCGTTCACCCCCCTGCCAAGCTGGTTTGCTGCAGGGGGCTGCTGACAATAGAAGGACAAGATTTAACTACTGTTCTAATCTGTCCATTTGTCTCTGGCTTAGAGGATCCCAACAGGGTTGTTTTCAGGGACCTCACAGAAGCATGCTGGAGTTCTTGACCGAGATGCATGGTGGTGATTACACGCAGAGTTAGGCACAGTTACTGCAAGGCCTGCAGCTGCAAGTTCTCTCTGGAGCATGATCTCAAGCTGACTCCAGGACCTCCAGCTCCTTTTATAAACATGTATAAACATGACGGGGCCGGCGGCATGGCCTAACGGCTAAAGTCCTCGTCTTGAACGTGCCGGGATCCCATATGGGCGCTGGAACCGCTACAGGTGCTCCTGAAACATACAGAAGGTACTGCAGAAAGGCAGGCTACCTGGGGCTCCTACCTTGGGTAGCAGCACAGATCCTGCAAGAGTGATCTTGCCCTAAATCATATCAACACCCTATAAATAATACATATTTGATCCTCTTGGTGAATATTGCTTCATCATGGCCCAGCAGTGTCAAGGTCAAATTCAGATTTTTTTTTTTTTAAGATTTATCTGTTTTATTGGAAAGGCAGATGTACAGAGTGGAGGAGAAACAAAGAGAAAGATCTTCCATCCAATGACTTACTCCCTAAATGGTCACAATGCTCGGTGCTATGCCGATCCGAAGCCAGGAGCCAAACACTTTCTTCAGGTCTCCCATGCGGGTGCAGGGTCCCAAGGCTTTGGGCTGTCCTCGACTGCTTTTCCAGGCCACAAGCAGGGAGCTGGACGGGAAGTAGAGCTGCTGGGATTAGAACCGGCACCCACATGGGATCCTGGCACGTTCAAAGCAAGGACCTTGACCATTATACTATCACGCCAGGCCCCAAATTCAGAATTTTTTAAAAGACTCATATTGTTTTTATTGGAAAGTCAGATATATATAGAGGAGGTGATAGGAAGATCTTCCATCCACTAATTCACTCCCCAAGTGACTGCAACAGTCAGAGCTGAGCCAATCCGAAGCCAGGAGCTTCTTCCCAGTCTCCCACACAGGTAGAGGGTCCCAAGCTTTGGACCATCCTTGACTGCTTTCCCAGGCCACAGGGGGAGCTGGATGGGAAACAGGGTTGCCATGATTAGAACTGGCACCCACATTGTATCCTGGTGTATACAAGGCAGAACTTAAGCCACTAGGCTATGCAGGGGCCCCAAATTCAGAATTTGAAGGAGGTCCTTCCTGGAGCATGGCAGAACAGGGCAAACTAGCCCCTGGTGTGATCCTCTTTCCTTTCTCTCCCTCCAGGCCTCAAGTGCTTGAGCTCTATCTGCAGGCCCTGAGAACAGCAGCACCTTGACCCCCTCAGGCCATACGAAACCAGTTTGGGAGAGCTCCATCCTGTCCTGCTTGCCCAAGCCATAGCCCCTATCTGGTCATCCTTGACCCTCTGAATCCATTCACACACCTTCAGGTTGCAGTGAGGAGAGAGCTCAGAAAGCCACCCACCCTCAGATCTTCCGCATTAACACCCAGCTCCTCCCATAGAAAATGAAGCAGAGGAAAGGAAATGAAGTCCAGAGCTATTGCTGCAGCCTACAAAGGAGATAGGGACAATTGTGTACCAAGGTCACCTAGATCATGAGCTCACGTCTGCTTCACTATCTCACCTGAAGTTCACTTATTAAATTGTACTATCATTGAGTTTTAGCAGTATTATGAGATGTGTCACTTGGGGATGATATCAGATCCCTACAGGTCAGTGATGATCAAAATGCAGTCTGAGACCAGCACAGTAGCATGACTTGTTATTACACACAAGTCTCAGGCCCCAGTTCGACGGACTGAATCAGAGATTTGAGATAGGGCCAGCCAGCCACATTTAACAAGCCCTCCTGAGGCTTCTGACTACAATGAATGCTGAGAAACACTGATGTAGGCAACTCAGATGTCTGCTTGTCATTGTGTATTCATTTAAAGCACATTTACAGAGGGCGAAATGCTGTGAGACCCTTGAGAAGATCAGATTGTGCCCACAAGTTAAAAACAAGAGGGATGAACAAGTAACACATTGCCAGCGAAGGATGGTGATACAACGCCAGTCCCAGAGGCAACTCAGCACAATATTCCTGGTGTCCTGGGGACAAAGACTTGCCTGCATCAAACTGGTCACTTTCCTCTGAGCCTTCTCACCAGATCTCATTCCTTGGCCTCCATCTTAATTTTACACACCATTGGTAATAACAACAAAATCATACCAAGTCAGCTCTCACCCTTGAAATCTGCTCAAACTCCTCCTCTCTCACTCTTGATGCCCAAGCTCTTGGTGTTTAGCAAGCATCCTGTTTTCTGGTCACCTTGGCAAGAATTCCCTACAGTGATGTCTCTTCTTAGTCATTTTCCATCCTTCAGCATTCACTCTGCCCTGCAGTTAAAAATCTTCAACTGGTTGCGTTGGGAACTGAACTCTCTCTCCCTTCCTGTGACACCCTTATTACAAACATCCTGAGTAAAGCCTGCCTTTCCTGTTTTAGCAGGTGTCACAGTACATTTGTTTATTTTTTCTCTCACACTGTCTGAGGGAGCAGAGGCCCCGAGGAAGGAGAAAATGTGGCTTGGCCCACGGACATTCTGAGAGTGGCTCACACGTGAGAGACACAGTGTGAGCAAGGTGGTGCTGGCCTTCTGCGGGTGAGTCAGGGTAGCTGAAGATGGCTCTGTGAGTCTCTCTGGGGTTTCTCCATGAAGACAGTCTGGAGGAATTTGAACCACACAGTGACTAGATTTTTTCCTTCATTCTAGAAAATTCGGTTCTGGCAGTCTGCCACAAGGTGAATGGGCTGCAAGGTTGAGAGGTCCTAGCCTGGAATTCTGAATAACCTGAGAGAAAGCTGTTCTCCACAGGGAGCAGAGGATTGGATAATCTAGGCCAGGGTAGAGGACTGTTGGGGTATGTATTGTTGAGGTCAACTCAGAGAGTGGCCTGCATAACAGAACCACCTGAAGAACTTTGTCAGCTTTACACTTGTCCCAGCTCTGTCAGAACTCCTGAGTCAGAAACTCGAGCATCTGTGAGTTTAAAAGCTTTTTGGGGCAGTTCTGTATAGTGGCTGATACATTGCTTAGGACACTCATATTCCATACGGGATAACCTAGGTTCAAATCTTAGCTCTGCTCTCGATTCCAGCTTCCTGATCATGCACATCCTAGGAGGTAGCAGATTATGCCCAAGAAACCGAGTTTCGGTCAACCACACAGCAGATCTGGATTGAGTTCCTGGCTCCTAGTTTTGTCCTGGCCGAATCCTGGCTGTTGTGGGCATTTGGGAAGTGACCTAGTGGATGGGGATTTTTCCCTTTTTCCTCTCTTTATCTTTCATTATCCGTCTCTCTCTTCCAAACAAAATAAAAATAATGCACGCGCATTTTTTAGAAAAAGCTTCTCTTATCATTCATCTGCAGCCAGGGCTGAGAATCACTGTGGTAGAAGGTGGTATCATTGACAAACAGGGTTGAAAGAAGGCAAGGCACAGGAGAGAAGGTGTTGTGTGTGTATGTGTGTATGTGTGGCAACAAGGAGTGTTCCCAGGAGTATCTGTGACTCATCAGGGATGCCAGGTCCTGCACTTTGAGAAGGCAAACTGCAGGTTAGACTGAGAGGCCAAGGGTAGAAAAGTTCACCCAGTTTTCTCTCTGGTTTTGAGACGGCGAAATCTCACACCAGGGAATCATTTGACAACAGGTTGTTCCTGGGTTACTCATCGACTCCATTCACTCAAGAGATAGTTACTGAGCCCAGCGTTATATAGGGTAAGCCACAACCTGTGACACGCAGCTCCTTGCTAATGCTCCTGGGAGAAAGCATGTGATGACCTAAGTCCTTGGGCTCCTGCCACCCATGTGGGAGACCAGCATGGAGTTTTGGACTCCTGGTTTAAGCCTAGCCCAGCCTAGGATGTTGTAGCCATCTGAGGAACGAGCCAGTGGATGGAAGATCTGTCTCTGTCTCTCAATCTGTACTCTGCCTTTCAAATAAGTCAGTCAAGAGAAAGAGAGAGAGAGAGAGATGTTTACTAATGGTTACTGTGGACCGAGGCTGTGCTATGTATTAGGAATAGAATGGTGGATGAAATCAGACATAGTCCCTGTCCTGTTGGAGTTTCATTCCAGAGGAAAAGACTGACTTCATATAAGCAATGACAAATTAATGTAAAATTACAACTGTGATAAATGTGAAAAATGCCTAAAAACACATAATAAGCGATGTGATCCAAGTTGGAAGGCCTAAAAATCTTCCCTAAGATAGTGTCACATGACCCAACGTGCAAAGAATAAATAAAAATGGCAAGCAGGATGGGAGTTTAACAGGAAGAGGGCACTATAGGCAGAGGGACAGCATGGACAAAGGTGCAGCAGCTGGCCTTCATCCCCAAGGCACACAAGCCTGGGAAAAAGCTTCCTCTGGGACCAAATGCAGTCATCCCTTTCAGAAAACCCACTTTGAAACTGATGCTGGCCAAATACCCCAAGCTTCTCGCCAAGGGGAGGTGGCCAGAGGCCCATGTGGAGTGCCTTCCCTGGCGGCTCCCCAGCAGGTTGCAGCACTGGCTCAGGTGTTTGAGCTGAGACAAGCTTGCAGTGAGGTCCTTGCACGTGGCCTTCTGCTGTCTCTGCAGGCCACAGTGCTGGCTCACTGCTGCTCTGCAGTGATGCTCCTCCCTTGCTCTTTGCTCCCTCCTCAGCAGGAGGCTGGGTCTCTGAAGAAGTCAGGATGACCTTGCAGACTGCAGTGACCATTCTTGGGCCTGCCTAAGAGTTCCTGATCATCTCCCTCCTCTGGCACTGGCCGGCTGCTCTGAATTTGCTCTGTGACACAGGTTTTTATCAAGCACCAGTTGTATGTCCAATAACGGAGCTGGGTGTCAGTGAATGGGAATGGATAACAAGAAAATTTTGAATGGCCTTTCCACTACCCAACTCAGAAAAAAGTGACCCCATAGAGCCAATGAACAACCGTTTGTATGTTGTGGGAATATCATAGTTATTACAGTCATTACAGTCAGTTAGGGAGTGAATTAGTGAATGAAGTTCTCTCTCTCTCTCTGCTTTTCAAATAAATAGATCTCTTTTAAAATTCTCAATAAATGTTAGCCAAAGCTAAAAGCAAAACATTTGACAAGTGTTGACATCTGGGAAGCAGAACATGGTGGAAGCAGTTGGTTTTTATTAAAAACTATCTGAATTAAATTTTATGACCAAATATATGAATCATGCTGCTAAAAATAAAGTGCATATGAATGTGTGTGTATATATAGATATAAATATAAATAAATAAATAAATATATATATATATAAAGTGGGTGATTATGATGGAAAACTAGACCGTATATGAATTCTTTTGGCCTGAACTAATCTCCTTTCTGGCCTCTGTCAAAGCTCCCCTGCCTTTCCTGGCCTATCTTCATCCCAGTTTCCTGCCCCCACTCCATAATCCATTCCTTTCTCTTTATCTTCTGACCCTTAGCTGCTCTTAGTAGGATTTAGAGCCTTTATGCCATGTCATCCAGCCCCTGAACCCTTTGTCTCTGCTATCATGGTCCTAGAACAAACATCAGACACTAACCGGGGGTGAATGGTGTAGCGTTTGCACTTATAGGTTGCGGTGCCTGCCACAGGGCAAGTGGTTTCCAGAAATGCCCACATCCCATTTCAGGGTCTCTATGCCTCTGCAGATGCAAGATAGTTTGCTGCATGGGGTTCCTGGGACTCTGGACTTCTGGACTACAATGCTGACAGGCTGTGTGACTACAGACACATTACTTTCCTTTTCTGACTCTGAATTTCCTCTTTGATAGAATGAAGGAGTTGCTTGTCCAAAAGGACTTGAATCTTATTCGCTGTTCCTCCTTCTATCTTTGCTAGTCATGACCCTTGAGGTCTCTGAAACAGCAATGTGTACATATGCCAGGTATCGTACAGAGACACATATGATGACAGAGAGGGACACTGGATGGTCTTAACCCGCACGACACCCCCCTTCATCCCTCTCCTGGAGGCAGGATGATTGTTTTGCTTTAGGGCTTAGCTTTCTGCATTCTTGGGCCTGGAGGACTCCACACCCTACGTGAAGACTAGTCACTGAGGCTCGGTGTGAGATTATTAGCAAGAAGTTGGGAAGAAGTCAGATTTTCCCCTGGCATTGCTGTCTGTCAGGATAATGTAAACCTGGAGCTCCTAACAGGTGGTCTGCCATCTGCAGAGAGTAGCACTCCTGGAGGACGGGAACATAAGGAAGGAGAGAGGAGGCAGGGAGAAGGAGAGGGAGAGAGGGAGAACTTCTGTGGCTTTATGGCAGGCAGTGACCACCTGGAGCTCACTGTACCTGAGATTTACCCTGGACTTGTCAGTTAAATAAAGCAGTATGTTTCCTTCATTCTCTTTGGTTTCTTGTCACCTAATTTTTCTTCTTCTTTTATTATTATTATTATTTTTTAAAGATTTATTTATTTCTATTGGAAAGTCAGACATTCAGAGAGGAGGGGAAAGAGGAAGATCTTCCATCCCTTGATTCATTCCCCAAGTGGCCGCAACGGCCAGAGCTGAGCCAATCTGAAGCCAGGAGCTTCTTCCCAGTCTCACACGTGGGTGCAGGGTGCCAAGGCTTTGGGCCATCCTCGACTACTTTCCCAGGCCACAGCAGGGAGCTGAATGGGAAGTGTAGCTGCCAGGACATGAACTGGTACCCATATGGGATCCTGGTATGTGCAAGGTGAGGACTTTCGCCACTAGGTTACCGTGCTGGGCCCCTAAACTTTTTTGATCTATATACTTTCTTTTTTTTTTTTAAAGATTTATTTTATTTTTATTATGAAGTCAGATATACTGAGAGGAGGAGAGATAGAGAGGAAGATCTTCTGTCCGATGATTCACTCTCCAAGTGAGTGCAATGGTCGATGCTATGCCGATCCAAAGCCAGGAACCAGGAACTTACTCCAGGTCTCCCACGTGGGTGCAGGGTCCCAAGGCCGTGGGCCCATCCTCAACTGCCTTCCCAGGTCACAAGCAGCGAGCTGGATGCGAAGTGAAGCTGCCAGGACCATAACCAGCATCCATATGGGATCCCGGTGCGTTCAAGGAGAGGACTTTAGCCACTAGGCCATGCCGTCAGGCCCGATCTATATACTCTCCAAGAGAGATGGTGTGTCTTAAAGAAATCCTTCCCCCTGTCCCTTCTTAGCAAACTGCTATGCATCCACGTGAATCCACCCACACGTCAGCTCCCCTGTGACCTTTTCAGGGCCCCTCCACACAGTCAGAAATCCCTTCCTTTGGGTTCCGTGCCAGCCTGCAGTTTCCCTCGATACAGCGCCTCTTGTCTTAGGTCAGGTTCTTGCGCGCTTGTCTCTCCAGAGCCCAGCGTTCACATACTTGCATGTCTATGAATTCCCAGTTCCTCCTTTGGGGGCTGGTGTATGGTTTGCATTTGATGAATGACAGAATGAATGAATACATAACCTGAATCCCTCTACTGTGGCATTAACTCTCTTTGGGGGCTGCTCAGAAGAAATAGAAACCAATTTGTCACTCTGCTTTACGTGGATTAGTCACAGTTTAATTCACGACAAGGTGGCACAGTGTATATATTGAGCTAAGTGAATGCTAAAAACAATTCCCATTTTAGTGCTAAATCGTCAGTACTTGCATACACTTGCCAACTGTCCCTTTTGTACTCAGGAAGCCTCCTGAGGACATGAACTTGGAATTGGGACACCTGGTTCTCCTCCCCATCTGGCCTTCTCCATGATTTTGTAGAGTCTCTTCATCTTCACTATAAAGACAACACAGATATCATCATTGTTACTGCTGAGCCCGTCAGGACCTGAGGGACCACTCAGCCCAGTGACCAGCAAAGACTCAGTTCCAGCTCTTGGTGGCCATGTTAGAAGTTAGGCCTGGTATAGTCAGATCTTACAGTTTTACAGAAAAGCTGTAAATGTAGATCCTGATGTAAATTGTGTGCTTTAAAAATCCTGTGTGAGCTCAGACCTGTAGGCGAGCAAAATGACTCCACCTCCATCTTGGGGAACTCAGCACAGCTTTCACAACTGAAGGTCTATTTATCTTTCGTTCTAGCTACTGTGACTTCTAGGAACTGCCCCCGAAGATTTACCTATTCAGTATAGAAAAAGATGTGTATCACAGCATTATTTTACTAGCCTGAGATAAAAAGTGTCCATCTATATGGTAGAATTTGAATCTTGGTTTATTCTTTCATACTATGGAATACTTTAAAGTTGGGGAGGGGAGGAACATGAGAACATCTGTGGGCTTGGTGCAGTAGCCTAGTGGCTAAAGTCCTTGCCTTGCGTGCACTGGGATTCCATATGAGCACAGGCTCATATCCCAGCTGCTCCACTTCCCTTCCAGTTCCCTGCTTGTGGCCTGGGAAAGCAGTCAAGGAAAGCCCAAAGCCTTTGGACACTATCTGCATAGGAGACCTAGAAGAAGCTTCTAGCTTCAGATCTGCTCAGCTCCGGCTGTTGCAGCCACTTGAGGAGTAAACCAGCAGATGGAAGAGCTTTCTTTCTCTCTCTCCTTCTTTCTGTAAATCTGACTTATCAATAAAAATAAATAAATCTTTTTTTTTCTTTTAAATGAGAACATCTCTGTGTATTTATATAGTGTGGTCTCCAGTATCATTTACTTAATATAGCAAGATGCAGCCCAATGTATAGAAAACTGGTCTTAAAATTGAAAAGCGCACCAGCCAAGCCAAGGCACCAGCTGTCCTCTACGCAAACTCTTAAGTTGAAGGGATGGAACAGTGGAGCTCTGACTTCATGTGTGTGTGTGTGTGTGTCAGGTACAGTAGCAGAACTTCCTACAGGGACAAACAAGCAGACTATTGGCAAACCCAGAGTTGCACTTGGGGTGTATCTTGGGGGTGTCATACTGGAGGAACTTTGCAGAGTTCCTTTTTTTTTCTATTTTTAAAGATTTATTTATTTTTATTGGAAAGTCAGACTTATAGAAAGAAGGAGAGGTAGAAAGATCTTCTGACTGCTGGTTCACTCTCCAAGTAGCTGCAATGGCTAGAGCTAAGCCAATCTGAAGCCAGGAACCAGAAGCTTTTTCCAGGTCTCCAACACAGGTAGAGTGGCCCAAGGCTTTGGGCCGTCGTCAACTGGTTTCCCAGGCCAGAAGCAGGGAACTGGAAGGGAAGTGGAGCAGCCAAGATATGAACCTGCACCGATATGGATCCTGGAGAATGCAAGGCAAGGACTTTAGCTACTAGGCAACCATTCTGGGCCCTGCAGAGTATTTTTTGTTTTTGTTTTTTACCTGAGCATAAGTTGTCTCCCTAAATCTCATGCTGCTATCCTAACTCTTAATGTCTTAATGGCTGATGAATTAAAGGCAAGGATTCAATCTGGTTGTGGCAGCTCGGAAGGAGGGTGGCAATGAGAGGCTTTTAGGTCTTGGGGCAGGGAAATGTGCTTTCAGAGGGTGGTCCTTGAAAGAGGGTTGATGGCTGTTTGAGCCCAAGTTCCATCTGTATTTTCTTTCTTCTCCCTGGCTCACCAGGTAATTGTGCCCCACATCTCCATGACAAGCTTCCACCACCATCAGGCTGTGGGGGCGGGGGAGGAAGGGGCCCCTCCTGAACTGTAGTCTTCAAAGTATGGGCTGAAATAAACCTTTTCTTCTCTCCCCACCCCCCCAAAACACCTCCTCCTGGGAATTTTAATTAAAGTAACAGAAAGTGGACTCATATAGTGTTGAGTCTCACCCTGGATTCTGGGACCAGATCTGTCCCTGTCGGCCATGAGGACTTTTCTCCTTCCTCCCTCCTAATTCAGTTGTTATTCATGTGTTCATTTCTACAATGCCTTTCCCACAACTAGATCGTGCGCCCTGTGGGACCGTGATCCATCTGTTTGCCAACCACCTCAAGAATCCCTGACATCTGCTCCAGTGCCTTGTGTGTGGCAGATTCTGAATAAATAACTGTTTGAATGGATGACTGAAACGAGTCAATGACGTGAGATACGAAAAGGATGCAACATTGTGCCTAGTCAGGCGCAAGAGCTCAATGAAACATAGTAGTGGTTTCCTCAATATTAGGATAATTAAGATAATGTTTGGATAATGGTGGCCACTAATTGTAAGACTTAAGAGAAATTAATGAAATCCCTGAATCTTGCTTCTTTACCTGTGTTATGGATCGAATAATATACATTATAATATACATTATTTCTTAGTAGGATTGTGAGCAGTAATGATAATATGTGCAAACTATTTATTTTTATTTACTGACCTTAAGATTTATTCATTCTCATTGGAAAGGCAGATTTACAGAGAGGAGAAAAAGAAAGATCTTTCATCTGCTCCATCAGCTGGAGCTGAGTCTATCTGAAGCCATGAGGCAGGAGCTTCTTCGGGGTCTCGCACGTGAATGTCATCCTCTGCTGCTTTCCCAGGCCATAAGCAGAGATTTGGATGGAAAGTGGAACAGCTGGGACATGAACCCACACCCATATGGGATCCTGTGCTTGCAAGTAGAGGACCAGCCAATTGAGCCATTATACCACATGTAAATTACTTCATGTAAAGTTTGGCACAGAAAAGATATTAAATGATGGCAGTCACTAGAGGAAAAGTATTAACTGAACAAATAGAAGAATTGGGCAAATCTCTTCATTGCCATCAAAATGGAAGGAGAACAGAACTGCATAAAAGGGCTGTCTCTTGTATTCTCCCATCTCATCTTACATAAAGTAGCTATCCGGGGCCCGGCGCGGTGGCGCAAGTGGTTAAGTCCTCGCCTTGCACGCCCGGGATCCCATATGGGCGCCGGTTCTAATCCCGGCAGCCCCGCTTCCCTTCCAGCTCCCTGCCTGTGGCCTGGGAAAGCAGTTGAGGACGGCCCAAAGCTTTGGGACCCTGCACCCGCGTGGGAGACCCGGAAGAGGCTCCTGGCTTCGGATCGGCATAGTATCGGCCCGTTGCGGCTCACTTGGGGAGTGAATCATCGGATGGAAGATCTTCCTCTCTGTCTCTCCTCTCTGTATATCCGCCTTTCCAATAAAAAATAATAAAAATAAATCTTTAAAAAAAAAAAAAAGTTAAAAAAAAAAAAATTTATAAAGTAGCTATCCGTTCTTCAGCAAGTCTGGTTGAACACATATGAGCTGGGCACCAAGCCAGGGTGCTAAAGCGGCATAAAAGTTAAGCAATTAATGGGTGTGAGTTTCTCGGGGGGGGGGGTCAAGGACATTATTTACAGTGGTGTTTGAACACAGCTCTGTGAATATACTGAAAGCCACTGAATTGTACAGAATGAATGTAAGTAAAACTATTTCAGTTTTTTAAAAAAGAAATTAACAATAGACCAAAGTCAATCATATTCTTCTTGTGGGACTGTGACACATACTTGACATTTCTGCTTCCATTTTCTCTCCTAGAAAATGAAACTAGTAATAGAAGCCTCTTCATAGGGTTTTGATGGGATTTCAAAGAGCTAGTTAGGAGCTCGGAATCAAGTAAGAGCTCCAGGGGCTGGCATGGCAGTATCATGAGTAAGGCAGTTGCCTGCAAGCTACATCCCATTTGGGCACCAATTTGTGTCCCTGGCTGTTCCACTTCCAGTCCAAGTCACTGCTAATGGCATAGGAAACAAAGCAGGAGATGGCCCCTGCATCCACGTGGGAGCCCTGAAAGAAGCTCCTGACTCCTGGCTTTGGCCTGATCCAGTCCTGTTGCTGTGGCCATCTGGGGAGTGAACCTTCAGAATGGATGCTCTATTTCTGTCTCTTTCTCTCCTTTTCTCTGTAACTCTGGCAAGTCTGGTCACAGCAGTGGGAGGGTGAATACTTTTTAACAGAGGGAGGAACACAGCAGCAGCAGAATTGATAAGAGTGAGAGATACAACATTTCAAGGAAGAGTTGGTAAGGGCTGGTCGTCAAGATCACGGCCTCTGGTTAATAGGACCAAGAGTCACTTATCTTGAGGGAAAGAAGAAACCCCCGATAAATGTTGGGGCAGTCCAGCCAGGCATCCCAAGGTTTGGAACTGGAAGCCAGGGTTTCATCTCGTAGCATTTCTATGCCTGCTCCCCTGACTTCTTGTAACTGATTCATCCTTCTGTCATTCAGGGCTTTCTGCAGTATCTTTCTTGTCCTCAGGTGCTGTCCCCAAATGATCTGCACTTTGCAGGCTCCCTCAACTTTCCCCTCCAGGAACCTTGACCAACTCCCCTCTTCCCCTTGCCTGTATCTCTTAGTTAGAATTTCTGGAACAGTCAGAGAAGCTCAGCTTATCCTTCTGATCCAGACAAAGCAAGTCATAGGTTAAAGACTACCCAAGCATGAGGGAGAGAGCTGTTCATGAGGTGAAGAATCTGACCTTCATGATCAAGGACTCTTCTTGGGAAGCACCTGAAATAGGTCCCCAATAGGCCTGGGAAGGGGGCAGGGGGTGTGGAGGGATAAGCTTAAAATTTATTAAGCAATCAACTCAGCATAATTAGATAATTGTTTGATTGTGGGAGGTCAATTGGAGGGGAAGAATGGATGACATCTCAGCTCCATTTTCCTCTGGCTTGGGGCTCTTGTGAGCTACTCATTCTTCTGGGCAGGCAGGCCATGGAGGGCACTCTGGCTCTGAGTAACTCAACAGGAGTTTCTGAGGACATGGAACAGGGTGAAAGGGCCCAAGGATCTATTAGGTCTGAGGTGGGAGCAGAGAGACTACAAGTGCTGTCCAGCCCCTATGGCACAAGGAGAGGAAGGCTGCAAAGGCAGGAACTGTAGCCTTGAGTGGCAGACACAGCCAGCCTGAGGCACAGACCCAGTGAGAGAGCTGCGGGGGAGGAACACCTTGCCCTGGCTCTTCTCCTTCCCTATGAAATCCTGCCCTGGCTCTAAAGGGCTGTACCCATGCGGGAAACAGCAAGGAAACCATGGGTATCATCTCCACAGCCTCCCTAGGGCAGAAGTCCATGCAGCCTCGAGGAGGGGCTCACACCCAACCCTCCCAGCAGCTCGAGTTGGGAAAGGCCACTGTTCCCTGCAATGGCCCCTACATAAGGCCATGGGGCTCAAGTTCAGGTTGGCTTTCCAGAGGTCAGGTGCGTTGTTCATCCCTCAAGGCGAGGGGCAGAGACAGAGTGTTTGACTGGCTAAGGCAGCAGAAAGGGGTGGAGGCAGTTCTGAACCAGCCTCCCAGCTGAGATGAAAAAGGGTAAATCTTGGAGAAGCAGGGTGTTGTTAAGGTCACCCTGAAAAGAACAGACGTCCACTGCTTCGCAGAACGGGGCTCCTGGAGGACTCCTCAGCAGGGGTGCTGTTCTTGTCGGATAGATAGGAGTGCGTGGGAATGGAGAGGCCAGATTTGATGGGTGAATGGATGAGCCCAGTCTTGAAGGTTGGAACAGCCCACTCTTCAGGCCTCGGCTTCCTAATAGGGAGGAATGTCCTTTTGTGGCTCCAGGGATCACTGGCAAGTTGCTAACCTCAAGTTCAGCCTTCTCACCGGAGTACTGACCCCCCACCAACTCTTCCTTAAACAAACAAACACCAAGCAAAGCCCACTGAGCCCTGCTTTCTGGGTCCATTCTTCACGGGTAGACCTTGAAGACCCACTGAAGTTTGCTGGAAGGTGCCACCTAGTGGACAATCCTGCTACTTACAGCTTCAACAAAAAGCCTTCGCGAGCTTTCCAGAAATCCATTGAGCAGCTGTTGTCTCAGACCTGGCTACAAGTTGGAATCACTTGGGGACGACTAAGTGCTATCCTCAGAGATTCTGACATCATTGGTCTAGGGTGCAGTGTAGGCATCCAGAGTTTCAAAAGGTTCCCAAGTCTCCAAGGTGCAGCCAAGGAGGAGACCACAGGCTACAGACTATCTTAACTCCTAGCTTCACATTGCAAGCCCAAAATACAAGAACCCCTCTTTACAGAATCTCAGACTTCTACGTAGATCCCATATGCCATTCAGTCATTTGTATCTCTACCAGTGTTTTGTACAGTGTGTTCTCCTTTGTACAAAAACAAAAAAGCAATTAAATATGAAGCCTTCTCATTTCCCGGGCCCTGATATTTCAGTAGCAATACCAGGAAGACAGCTCCCTATACACCTGATATTTGCACCCAACCCTACCGGCTGATGTCATGTTTGAGATGAATTCACCCCATGACACAGTATGTGGACTCTTTGTTTGATTCTTGCAACCTTCTCTGTTTGCTCGTTTCAAAAGTTGTCCAACTGGAGGTACCTTCCACATCCACTGTGTTGATTCAACAACCTTCCTTTAGAGTTGGCAGGGTTGCTTCAATTGGCATCTCATTGTGGAAGTGAGAAAGAAGGCTGAGAGAGAAACACAGAAAAAATTCTTCATATAGAGGTCATTTCAAAAGGCATCCTACAGGGCCTCACGGTAGCCTAATGGCTAAAGTCCTCTCCTTGAATGCGCCGGGATCCCATTTGGGCACCGGTTCTAATCTTGGCAGCCTCACTTCCCATCCAGCTCCCTGCTTGTGGCCTGGGAAAGCAGTCGAGGATGGCCCAAAGCTTTGGGACCCTGCACCCACAGAAGATCTTCTCTGTCTCTCTTCCTCTCTGTATATCTGGCTTTCCAATAAAAATAAACATTTTGTTTTAAACAAAGGCATTCTACAAACTCTTTCTACTTCAACTGGGAGCTGAAATGCCACTGAATGCAAGCACTGGATTGAACCCCCAGAATGGTATTCTGACTCCACCTTTTCTTGCATCCAAGAATGTCAGAAGTAAAAACACTTGACACCTTCCTCGACTGCTTTATTCTGTATTATAACCATGTTCCATGTCAAATATATAAGCATTTGGTATTCCTGCCATCACGTCTATTTATGGCATCACAGGTGATAAAGAAAGGCTCAGAGAATTTGAGTGACTCATTTGAGGTCACACAGGAAGTAAGGGAGTGAAGTCTGGACTGATTCAGGCTGACCAGTGCAGGGAGGGAGAGTTCAACATTGAAATGTCTTTTTCTCGTGTTTGCGCTTTGTTCAGTGTCAACTTGATAGAGACAATAATCTGAGTCATAGAGACCAGTGTGATGCATTTTAAGAATGCAGGGTTTAAAAAGGAGGGTGTTTGATTGTTTCATTTCCCAAATGTTTGTTGAGTGCCTATTTAGGGTGAAGTACTGGATATGCAACAGAACAAAAACACACATGGCAGATAAGCCTGTGATAAGATACTCCACAACACAGCTCATAGGGAGATACAAATTAGTGCCACAGAGAGACACCACATCCAACTTTTAGAATAGCCAAAACCCAGGAGACTGGCAATACCCCAGGCTGGCTCTCAAGCTCCAAAAGATGTAAATTTACCTTAAATACATACGTCTGTGTGAAAGGAGTCAACCTGGAAAGGTTATATTCCAGGTGCAGCCGACTATATTATACTCCACTGAATCACTGACTGCAAAGGGTTGGGTGGGTTTGGTGGCAGGAGGAACAGGTGGAATACGGAGGATGTGTATCGCAGTGAAATGCCTCTGTGTGGTACTATCATGGTAGCTCTGTCATTATTTATTTGTCCAACTCCACAGAAGGCACATCCACAGCATCAGAGGTGAACATTCATGTAAACTACAGATATTGAGTGAGTGATGATTCCCCACTTTGCGTGGATTCACCAGTTTTAACAAAGGTACCACTCTGGTGGGAGAACATTGAATCATCAATGGTTAATGCCAGAGGCTCAGAACTCACTCAATTCAGGTTTCCCATGTGGAAGGCAGGAACTTCATCACTTGAACCATTGTTGGTGCCTCCTTGGGGTGGCATCAGCAAAATACCAAGAACTGAAATCAGGACACTCTGATGTAGGAAACCTGAAGTCTTAACCACGAGGCTAAGTGCCCACTTCTGAAATTATCTTTTAATTCCATTTTTCTATGAACTTGACTCTTCCAAGCCTTTCCTGGATTATGAGGCTAAGCACTGAGGGATCCCACAGGGCTGCTACCCTGTGCTATTAAGGTTCGACTGCGAGAACCCCAATAATAAACAGGGTGATAAATAAGTGAGTAGATGTGGCAAGATGTAAGGCACAAGAGTGAGTACTTGAGAGTCGCTCTCTGGGAAGAGGTGACACTGAAGCTGGGACCTGGAGCACAAGGTGGAGCCAGCAATGGGGAAGTGGCCCAGAAAGAGCATGGCTAATGTAAAGGTCCTGAGGTTGGAAGGAATACTGTGCACTCAAGGAACAGGAAGAAGGCAAGTGTGGCTGCTGTGGCAGGTGCTGGAGAGCATTTGGAGAGTGAAAAAAATGGATGGAAGAGTTCTCTCTTCCCTCCTCTTTCTGTCACTTTGCCCTTTAAATAAATGAATAATTAAAAAAAATTTTAAATGTATATTATTTTCCATGACAGTTTTATAGGTTTAGGAATTCTCCCTCCACCTCCTCTTCCTCCCTCCCCATTCTTCCTCAATACCACCTCCCATATTATTACAATAGTCTAGTTCTTCAGCAACAGTCACAAGTCCAACATTCTATTATTTAAATATATCATGGTAGTGAAGGCATAGGCAACTGTAGAAAGTCTATTGTCAAGGTGTGTTGAATAGTTTCATTGGGAGTCCTCCTTTTATTTGGGAGTAGGATTGCATACTACAATGTTATCTTTACTTCCTTGTATGCTAGTCTCCACTATACAGTTCATCTATGAGAATGTATGTATATATGTGTTTACCTATGTATCTTTATTTTGTATTTTGCATGCAGGTTGCCTTATATAAGGGAGAACATATGATTTTTGTCCTTTTGAGATTGGCTTATTTCACTGAGCATGATGGTCTCCAGTATAAGACAGAGCAGAAAGTCTCATCCTATGGTTGACATCCTGGTCCTCCCTGCCTGGTGCTGGTGCTGGGTTTTATCTTACCCACAGCTACTTGTACTTACACTAGAACAGAACTGGTTTTAAATCTTTTACACACATTATCTCATTTAATACCCACTGCGGACTTGGAAGGGGTCAGTCTGAAAGTGCCACTGCTTGTTTCATTCCAATCAATGCCTAGATCTGCTTCACCAGGAAACCACCCAGAGCTAATGTCCCCAGTTATATTGTCTCTCCCAGGAGGATGAGGTCCTGGGAGCCCTCCCCTGGCTTGGGTACATCCTGTGTTGCGATCAAAGAGGCCTGGGATTAAAGCTGGGTTCCCAGGCTAGGCCGACGCGCAGCTTTGATCAACAAGATTCTGGTGACACATAAGAAAAAGCTCAAATCCAATTTCCTGCAGAATTCTCTAAGGAGCTGCAAGAAAGGGTAGGAAGGAGTGAGCTGAGTGTTTTCCCTTCCATTGTGACCTCAACTCCATTCTTCACTCTACCAGTAGCTATTAAGTACCTATTGTATGCCTTACCTAGGAGAGGACCATAGCACAGCTTTGTGTGGCTGGGAGCAATAAGAGCTTCCATCCAGATTCCTTGGCTGTGATCTGGGAAAAAGGACCCTTTTTGTCAATTCCTCTGTCTGGAAGGAGCTCCAGGTTTTTGATTCACACTAAGGAAAGTTGTTGCAGGTACAGCCAGAGGATACTGCAGGGGTGGAGGGGTGGGTGGCCGAAATTCTCTGCTTGCTTGGAATTCACAGTCTCGAGAGGGAGACCAAAAATGACACTTGCTCTGAACAAAAACCAAGATGGAGACCTGAGGACGCTACATGATGTCTGATGTCTTGGATTAGCTGGTCAGGGATTCTGTCTTTGAGTGGGAGGAGGAAGCCAGCCATGGCCAAGTTTACAGGAAGAGAGTTCTCAGGGCACAGCACATTTGTAAAGTCCCTGAGATGGGTGTCAAATTGCTGAATTTGAGGAACACAGCAGGATTAGTCCAGACAAAAGGAGAGAGGGGCCTTTGCTGTGATATGGTGAGTAAAGTCACCACGTGGGGCCCCAGCGTCCCATATGGGCACCACTGGTTTGAATCTTGATGTTGCTAATCCAGATATTGCTAATGCACCTAGGAAAGCAATAGGATACCGCCCTGACAGGCCACTGTTAGGGACTTTTAGGCTCATACTGGCATGAAAAACTCTCCAACCCACTAAGGTAGCACTGGTGCCATGTAACAAAGGGGGAACTGTCAGGAATTCTTGTCTTGACAAGGTTGAACACTCTTTCTTCCCAGGATTGTAAAAGACCTTTGCTTTGGCCTGTGCTGTCAGGGAAAACTTTACATCAGAGTGTTAATCTGAGGATAAGTGGAAGGTCGACCACCTGCAACCGAACTGCCAGGCACCGTTAGGAGAAACATTAACACTGTTAATTGTTCAGCTAGCCACTGTGCAAGTGTTTATATAGACTAAGAGCTTGGTCATGAGAAGCGCAAGCAAGCAAGCAAATATGGTTTATAGAGCCAGTTTTGCAGTTATTCAAGTTTTAAGTAGATAGTAGATGTCTTTCTAATATTCTGGTTCCACGTATGCAACCCTAACTGAACACTTGTTTTTTTGCTTGCCCTAGACTCATGTAGTCTTAGAGGGCCTGACAAAACTGAAGCCATTTTGAATTTTCAGGCTGTCACAAAATAAATAAACCTTTAAAAAATTATGATAGAAGCAACGGCTAGTGGTCAGGTCAGACTATGTAGGGTCCCATAGGTTACAGTGAAGATTTGCGTGGATTATCCCAAGGTTCAGGGCAGCAACAAATGAGTTCAGCAGCAGGATGAGCCTGGTGTGTATAAAAACATCACTCTCATGGTTATTAGCAGCTTTGGACTCAGTGCTGTGGAGCTACAAAGAAAATAGTGTAACTTTACATAAATAGTATGTACCCAATGCAGCATTAAAGACAAAGAACTATTCATAGCAGCACCATTCACAACAGCCAAAAGGCTGAAATAAGTAACATGTGCATCTTGTGAATGAACTAAATGTGACATTACACACCATGGGATATTTTTTCATCTTAAAGAGGAATGAAATTCCTATAGTGCAGCCACACGGAGGAACCTTGCAGAGTTAAGTGAGATAAGCCCGGTGTATCGCGTATGACTTCATTGAAACAAGGTGTCTATTACAGAGGGAGAAAGCAGAAGGTAGGATGGTGGCTGCTGGTCGCTGACAGAAGGGTGAGCTAGTGTTTAAGGGGTCCAGAGTTTCCATTTGAGAAAATGAAAAGATGGTGGTGACTGGAACAACACAGAGCATGCTCTTAATGCCTATTTGCTTTAAAGAAAAAAGCTAAAATGATAAATTGCATTTTGAAATCTGGTTATGTATTTGAAAGGCGAAGCTAGAGAGGAAGAGAGAGATTTCTTCCATCTGCTTCCCAAATAGCAGCAATGGTAAGGGACAGGCCAGGCAGAAGTCAGGAGCCAGGAACTTCATCCAGGTCTCCCACGTCGGTGCAGGGGCTGGGGGACTCAAGCCGGTCTTCTGCTGCTTCTTCCAGGCCCATTAGCAGGGAGCTTGGATTGGAGGCAGAGCAAGTAGGACAGGAACCAATGCTCATCTGGGATCCACGCTTTATCAGTGCTGGCTTTACCCGACTGCACCCCGACTCCGGCCCCAGGTAAATTTTATTATGTATATTTTAGCACAATAAAAAATACATTGAGAAAGACCTAGGACCAGGATGTAGAAATAGAAAAGTGGACACTGCCAGCTGAGGTGGAGTGTGCCTGAGGTGCTGTGAGCCCCTGGAAGGAAGTCAGTGTAGCTGGAGCACAGTGAAGAAGGGGAGAGGTCTAATTGCCAGATGACCCCGAGGCGTCCTGTCAGCTTCCTTGCAGCAAACACTGGCAGGTGGGGAAACCACTGCGGGGATTTGAGCAGAGGAGTCACAAAGGAACCTCTGTCAAAACAGCACCGCTGTGGTTGCTGGCTGCTTCGATGGGAGTCTCATTTGCAAATGGGTGTAAGCCAAGCACCCACCTGCCAGAGTAACTGGGAGCAAGAAGCGAGTCGGTCGGCTCACCCATTGCCTGTAAGGCACTATTCAGTGAAAGGTAATGATTGACAGAAATCCCAAAAGACTTGGCAGTCCCTCTCCCCTGACCCCGGGCGCGGGGAGGAGGGGGTGTAGTTTTGTGGAGGCGGTGGCAGCAGTGCAGCTAGACACGGAGGGCTGAACAAGATTTCCAAGGATGGGGAGCCGGGAAGGAACTGCACCGTGGAAGGTACACAAAGGGGAACAAAAAAAGCTTGCAAATCAGGCCGGACGAAGTGGGGGGGCTCCCAGGAGTGTGGAAGCCTGGAAAACAGTACATCAGAAAACGGAACCCTTTGGATCAGCCTGGGGCTGGCAGAACAGGGAAGAGGAGGGTGCCCAGGGCGCAGCTCCAGGGCTTGGGGGCGGCGCTTGCAAAAGCTGCGAATCCCCAAAGGACGTGTGAGTACGGAGAGAGGTGGCAGAAAGGAAGGCAACCAAGGGGATGCAGCGTCCCAGTCCCTTCTCCAGCAGGGAGGAGGCAGTTCAGTGATGAGCACTGGGCGCTCACGGAGGAGCCACAGGCTTCGCTGGGGTAATTCCAACTCCGAGGGCCAGAGCCCTTCCGGGCCCTTCGTGCTTATCCACCATATTCACATCCTTTTGCTTCGTCTGGTGCTACCACGTGTTAAACGTTTCAGCTCCCACACTTGTGCACTGGGGGTCTGCACGTGTTCCCCTTCCTGGAGCCTGGCACCGCGTCTGCTCCGCATGGAGAAGACACTCGCTGATGGTTTGCTGAGTGGCCAAACGCGAGGCATGGGTGCCAAGGGTCCAGACGCACACATAGGGCAGTCAGGCATCCCAGCTTCGAAGGGGGTGCACTTGTGAGAGAAAAAATTCTGTAGGAAGGCTCTAGTCGCCTCCCCTTTCCGTCCCTCGGGTTTGCCGGGACCGCCCGGTGGTGCGCGGGCGTTCACACCTAACCCCAGGGGTCTCAGAGAACAAGGCAACCTGGGCCGCACCGCTGCAGCTCCATTCCACAGCTGGGAATACCGAGTCCCGGGGTCGAAGACCAGGAGAGTGAGAAGCGGCAGCTCCGGGGGCTGCAAAGCGCGGGGTGTGCGCCCAGCTCCAGCACTATTTGCAGAACCCCAGGGAGTCCGCCAACTCTGGGCTACGGGGGGGCCCCCTAATAGAGGCGGCCCAGCTGGACGCAGAGGTCCCGGGGCGCTCCGGAGTAGCGCGGGAACGCACCCCGCCCACCATTTGCCCAGCTCGCACCAGTTAGCGCCCAACTCCCCAACTCCCCGACTTTCGCGAAGCTCCCGCGGGCGGGGCGGCCGCCGAGGAGCGGGCCGCACCATCGCGACCGAGAGGGGGCCGCGACGTGGCCCCGGACGCCGGCGCGCGAGGAGCCGGCCGCTACCCCGCGCGAGCCGGGCCGAGGCCGCCCGCGCCCGGCGCCCCGCAGCCCACCGCGGGGAGGGCGGCGCGCGGCGAGCGGTCCCGCGGGGCCAGGGGCCGGCGGCCGCGGCGTGACCTCCCTGCGGCGGCGACGCGGTGGCGACGCCCGGCTCCCCGGGCCGGCGAGCGGCGGAAGTGCCGCGGAGTTGGAGCGGGGCCGGCGCCGCGGCCGCTTCTCCTGTTGGCCGAGCTGCTGCCGCCGCCGGGCGGACTGGCGGACGCGTGGAGCCGGGGGTCGGCGCGGCGGGGCCGGCGGGGCGAGGCGGGGCTCACCGGCCCGGATGAGGCGGAAGGAGAAACGGCTCCTGCAGGCGGTGGCGCTGGCGCTGGCGGCCCTGGTCCTGCTGCCCAACGTGGGGCTCTGGGCGCTTTACCGCGAGCGGCAGCCCGACGGCACCCCCGGGGGACCCGGGGCGGCGGAGGCAGCGGCAGCCCCGGCGGCGGGACAGGTGAGTGCCCAGTTTAATGTGGGTGTGAGAACACCTCACCACTAATTCCCTACCAGCCCAGCGGTGCCTTCGCCCTCGCCTGTCTTCTCTCCTCAGAGCCAGCTCCGGAAGACTCTGCTCTTGCCATTTTTCAGATGGGAACGCTGAGGCTCAGAGAAGGACAAGGGGCTTGCCGGAGATCCCGCGCCAGTCAGAACAGAGCCGGCGCTCGAAGCCAGGAGCCCGGTACTCTGGCGGGAGCTCGCTCAGCATCAGCCGCCGGCCTCGTGCGTGTCCCCAGCCCGTATTCCCTGACTTATTCCAGCATCTTTAAGAGGCTCCTGCCTGCGTCCCTGTCTCTCAGAGTGGCTTCTCCTGCCTGTGGGAATGGAGACTCTGGTCCTCCTGCTTCGTTGTTTCCCACCTGCTGATCCTGGCGGTCCCAGCTCAAGGCAGCCCCATGCCTACTTAGCCATCCCTGACCACAGGCAGATCCCTCGGCCGCCTGGCTTGTTTGGCTCCCTCCTCTTCCTGCCCAGCCTTGTTTCTTTCTCAGATTCTGTGGGTTCCTTGGAGGATGTGTATCTCAGGCTCCTGTCTGCCACAGCTTCCTTCAGAGGACTCCTGCGGGGAGGGGTGTGTGTTGGTTGATGAGCTCTCTGTCTTTGAGTGACTTGCTTGCTTTCTGTGTCCTTCTGAGAATCCAGAGAGTAGAGGTTCCGTGGGTGGACACCCAAATGTCTCCAGAGAGTAGTGGTGCCCCATGCGTTGAGTAAACTTGTCCAGTTGACTAGATATGGTGTTTTTTGCAACTGAAGCTAATCAGTGTCTTGTGTGTTTGAGAGAGAGAGAGCGAGCCAGCGCTTGCAAGCTCTGTCACATCACTGCTACCCTCCAGCCTCGGCTCAGCAGATGCTCGAGAGCATGGGCATGCCTGAGCTGTTCCACGCAGCGAGAGACATCACAGATGTTCTTATGGGACTTCCCTGTTCCCATGGGAAGTGGATAATTTGTGCAACGAGGTCAGATGGACAGTTGGCTGGCCTCAAGGGCGCGGACTGACTTTCTGAGGCTGCATCCATGCTTTTCCCTTCTCTTGCCAGTGTCAGGCTGCTGCCTGGGCAGCCTGGCATGGTGAGGATAGAGGGCTCTTTGCTGTAGGGCCAACCAGTCCAAGCTCTGCCAGACGCTCCTGTCATTGTTGCAAACTGTCCTGGAAAGGCCGCTTGATCTTTCTGCTTGATCTTACTATTCAGGAGCTAAGACCTGGCTCCTGTTTTAAACCCCTTGGTTCAAGCCCTGACAGCCACAAATTCTGTGTCTATATGGGGTTTTTTTTTCCTCCAGGAAACCCCTTCCTCACCTCCTCCCTGATACCAGCACCAGGGTGAGGAGGCCAGGGTGCTGTTACTAGCTCAGCTGTTAGCTTACTCTGTGCATCCTTGGTCAGCAGCCCTCTCACTGTCTGAGTTTTACTTTGTCTATCTGTAAAATGTGATTACAACTTCAAGTGTTCTGTGATACAGCCAGTGAACCTGTGAGGAATCTGGGGACAGCTTCTTTCTCCTTTCTGGAGGCAGGATTCCCTCAGCTCGTCTCTCTTTGGGGTCTGGGTTCCACACAGGACATAACCCAGGCCAAGAAGGAAATTTCCTGCCCAAATCCAGGGTCTCCTTTGGAATAGCTGTAGCCAGTGCTTGAATAACTTGACATTCCACCTCTGCCTGGAGAAAGCACTTGTATTTGATTTGCTGTACATCCCAGACATCCTGATTTTTGTTTTCCATAGACTTTGATGTGTAGAGGGAAGATCAAGGTTAAGTACCAATTCGGCCTGAGATTTCACAGTTAATTACTCAGTTGTGCAAAAGGGTAAAAATGGAGTAAGGCACTCCTTTTAGGTGAGAGAGAGACACACACACACACAGACAGACAGACAGGCAGCAGTTGGGTGCTGCTTACCCCTTACAGAAATGGATAGATAGACCCATCTGGGAAGGTCTTGTTCCTGTTCATGGCATTTGCTCAGGAACCAGAGTTCCTGAGGGAGAGTGGTGTGTGTGTGTGTGTATTTGGTGGGCAGTTGCCAACTGATTGTCCTTGCATTACAGACGATCTCTTTGCCTCCTGAGAGCAGCTGACTGGAGCTGTTTCCCCAATGATAAGCTCTTGTAGGTGCCGCAGGGACTCGGCATTCATGTGCTGCCTTTTGGGGACACTCTGCCAAATTCCAACATAGCTCCTTTGTGTTCCACTCCTCCACAGATGCAGAGCTCTGGGCTTGGGCCCTGGTCGCTGGTTTGAACGTCAGCTGGCCTGGAGGGAAGCGAATGACCTCTCTGAGCCCTAGGGTTCTGTCCCTCATCCAAGTGAGCTAGAATGTGTGCATGTAGTACAGCGGCAGGCTGCTCTCTGAGAAGTCTGCCATGTTGTGGAGCACACAGTGCTGTTTCCACAGGGCTGACTGGATCTGGGCTGATCCTATCACTCTTGTCATTGCCGAGTGTCCTCTCAGAGCACATGAAGGTCCTTCTGGGAGCGGAAGACTGCAGGGGTAGTGAAGGGAAGTATGATGGGGACTTTTTGCAAGTGACTGGTAGGTTTCTGGTGGGGTTAGAAGATTCCCCAGGAACAGAAGACCTGCTGTCTGAACACTCCTCTCTCCTTGTCTCTCCACTGGACTTAGGACTAGGGAGTCACACATGAAGAACAGCCACATCGTCTGCTCGGTTGTGAGTCTCTATGTCTGTTGTGCCAGCACCTTCTGGGCTGTGCCTGTGGCGCTGGGCAGGACAGCTGGTCTGTGAACCACGTAGAGTTCTTCCCAGGGCTCACTGCTCATCTGGTAAGGCAGCTGATTTCTCAGAAACTGCACAGACCAAGCATAAAAGCCAGTCTTGAAGCCATCTTCCTGTCCATTCAGGGTTCGCTCTCTTTTCTGGCTCTAGTCTGCCTAGCATCTTAGTTTTAATTGTAGTCTGTTTCATATCCCAGGCTTGGGAACTGAGTATTGAAAAACCAGTGTTGGGAAACCAGATGCAGCCCCTCCCCGTTTCTGAGCTGTAGTCTCATGTGAGCAATGACTTCACTGGATAATAGCATCCGTGAACTACAAGTTGGTGGCATAATGGAATACCAATGACTTTAATTGCCAAGTGTCAGGAGTTTGTCTCTTGTCGGAGCTGAACTTTATTCCTGGAACATCCAGAAATCGATACTTTTCTCTTTCCCCTCTTTCCATCTTCTTGATAGCAGAGCCTCACACACTCAAAGAGTTAAGAACTGTAGACTGTAGCCCTAGAATGATTTATGTAGTTTTACTCAGAATGGCTGATATCCTTTAGATTGTGGATCACTTCTTTGCATGCCCATATGATATCTGAGGCCATCAGGAAGTGGTGGAAGGCTGTTGGTTTACTCTGGAAAATCCAGTTTTCTATTCAGCCTGGCCTTGCTGTTTTCCAAGGAGCCCTGCAGGGAAAGGCCTGACTTTCCATTCTCTCTGCTACTCTAAGCTCACTGTGCAACCTCAGTGAAGTGGTTTGACCTCTCTGAGCCTTGCATTCTTATATTCAAAGCAAGGCTTAGATTCAGGCGGGGATAAGGCAAATTGTATTGTAGTGGTGCTTCCCAGCCCATGGCCTGGGCAGGCTTTGCTAATCTATTTCTTTCCCACTAAGCCTGACTTGACCTCAGATTGTTTCTCAGCACTGCTCCTCAAGCAGAGTTAATTACTTGCTGAGGCTGGCTTGAGATATAGGCAGTGGTTGCTTTGTTAGAGCTTTTCCAACTCTACTGTCTGGGGATCTGTGAATTTGTTTGGAAGCACACTTTGGAAACATCTGGACACAGGTTTTTGTACCTACCTTATGATGAGGCCACAACTTGTGAATGAGTTCATTTTGCTTCCTTCTCTCAGGCTGCAGCCTGAGGAGTGTAAGCCCTTAATCTCTTGGCCCCAGTGACAATAACAGATAATGGAATCAGGGATGAGAAAGCAAAGGCCTATTGAAAAGATAGCCATCTAGCTTGCTAATCGTACCTTGTCCACTGTTGGCTCTGACACAGAGATGGCATCAGGATCTCATGACTGTGTAAAAAGCACCTGTAGGTACACTTGGCAGCTGCAAGTATGTCTCCTGCAAGCTGAACGATCCTGATGATGTTTATACTGGCTGTTGTGTTTTGCATAGATGCAGCCCTCTGCATCAGATATATATGTCAGAGCCAGGAAGGGAAGGACATAAGAACTGCTGTCCTCATGTCCAGTGGAGTGGGGAAAGGAAGTGGCCTGCACCTGTCTTGGTGTCCTGTCATTAAGAAGTACATCAGGACCTTCCTCCCTGTTCCTTTTCCCCAAAGAATCATGATATGGGAACCCTGTCTTCCTCTAGCACATGACACCAGGTTTGGCACCTGGAAGACATTCGGAACGTTTGGTGAGTAGTTGAAATGGATTAGAAACAGGCAGAGGGGCTTTGGAAGTTTTGTAGTCCAGCCCCTCTTTTTTGCAAGTGTGAAAATTGAGGCCCAGAAAAGGGGAAATCAGTTCACTGCATTCTGAAGTGATAATTGCAGACTGAATCAAAGTCATCTCCATGTTCTAGCTCTATTTCACAGTGAAGGTTTCTTTTTCTATCAATATACTGGTGTTTGATCCTTTGGTATCGTTATTTCCCCGTGGGTCAAGGTTATCACCTCAAGTTTTGAAAGGGCCAATACTTTTTTGATTTTTTTTTTTAAAAGTAGTGTTACAGAGATCTTCCATCTCCTGGTTCACTCCCCAAACGGCCACAGTGGCCAAAGCTGGGCTGTTCCAAAGCCAGGAATCAGGACCTTCTTCTGGGTCTTGCACATGGGTGCAGGCACCCAAGTACTTGAGCCGTTATCCTCTGCTCTCCCAGGCACATTAATAGGGAGCTGAAGCGGAAGCAGAGCAGCCAGGACGCAAACCGGCATCCATATGCAGCTGCTTTATCTGCTACACTATGGTGTCAGTGTCAGGGAGGCCAATACTTGAAGAGAGCAACTGTCTGCTGGAACCTACCTGACTTTCTTACAGATCCATGTTTCTAAGTTTTCCTCCAAAGTTTTGTTGTTTTAAAATAAGCAGAGAGGGAGAGAGAGAGAGAGAGATGGCCACAACAATTGGAGCTGGGCTAGTCCAAAGGCAGGAGACAGGAACCAGGAGCTTTTTCTCAGTCTCCCACATGGTTGTAGGGGCCTAAGGACTTGGGCTATCCTCAGCTTTCTCAGCAGTGAGCTGGATGGGAAGTGGAGCAGCTGGGACTCCAACGGGTGCCCATACAGGATGCAGGCACTGCACATGGCAATTTTACATGCTACGCCACAGTGCCAGCCCTGGTAGCAGTTTTTTTAGACCTCATATCCAAACCTAAGTCCTGGGTAAAACTGTAGTTTTTATGGGAAAAAAAAAAAAAAAAGGAAACATTTTTGCTGCAAACTTTAGCAAGATTTCCTGTGTTGCTGTTGATCCAATTTGAGTGTGGTGTGCCCTGAACCATTTACTGCTGCCAGAAGGTTATGCTGGGCAGACTGACTTGTCCCACCCTGGAGTCTGGGCAGAATTGGGCTATGCAGATGCTAAGAAGATGCTAAGAAGTTGGGGACCCCTGTGAGGAAGCCAAGAAAGATCCCTAGAGAAGAGGCCTTGCCCTGTGTACTCCGGAGTCCTGCTAACACTGGGCGCCAGGCAGCAGGCTCTCCCTGGGGCTCAGGTTTGGATGTCGCTCTGCTTCTCCCATTGCTTGTGGAACCTGCATTCTGGAGAGCTGGTGTTTTTCTTCAGCTCCCACCCCTTGGCAGAGCTGATTAACTGCAAGGGCCTTGTTTCTTGCTGGGAGGACCTTCAGTGCTGAGGTGGCCAGCTCCCCATGGAGCGTTCAGTTGAAAAGCCACTGAGAGCCCATGTCTTTGATTATCCTGGTTTTGCTGCTGCCTTCCTCTGCTCTGGAAGTCATCCTGTTAACTCCCTGCTCCACATCCTACACACACACTAAGTTCCTTGCAAATTTTGCTCAAGCTGGAAAAGAACTTCTGTCTCTTGAGCTTGCACTTCTTCTCCGCCTGGCCCTCTTAGCTGGAGGAGGCAGAGTGTTCATACTTTGGAAGCTGGAGGAAGCTAAACAGTTCCGCTTGCCATACTGGGTGGGTGTGTGTTTATGTGCGTGTAGCTTTCTCTCCATGTGTCTCTCTTCTCCCTCTCTTATCTTTGGATGGTTCCTGTCTGCTGCCCTCTGCTGAACATAGATAGGAGAGGGAAAGGAAAAAAGCAGGGCCATTTTTTCCCCCGCTTCCCTTTGGTTTTGAGAGAATTCAGAGCTTTAAGTGCTGAGTTTTTGTTCCTCTTTCTCGGGTCCTGGAAGCCACAACATAGAATGATCCTGGGTGCAGCCTTGGGTGAACTGATGTTGCTGTAAATGTTGAGGAGGATGTCAGTGATATTAATAGCAGGTACCATTGGATGTAGCCAGCATGTTGCTGAGCCCATCACTTGTACACCTTGTTAAATACTCGCGAATTGAAACAGGTTAGGAGTGAGTTAAGGAACTGAGGCTTACAGGAATGCAAGAAGCTGACCTAGGATGCTCAGCTGGCATAAGCCAATCCCTTAACTGGCACACACTGCCTCTGTGCTGTGAGATGCAGGACAGAGCACAGGACTCTCGCCCCTGAGCCCCCTCCTGTTAGGTTGCCCTGGGAGTCTGGCTAGCTGAGCAGAGAAGAGAGACCGTTACTCTAAGACTAAGTCTCTCAACTGAGGAGGAGCCTACAAGGTCACTTCAAGGTAGAAATATGACCTTGAAGAAGACCTTGTCCCACCCTGCTGAAATCCCAGTGGCAAAGCAATTCCCTGTTACTCTTAGTCTGAGACACTATAAGGTCTAGAGTGTATGTAGGGTCTAGAGTATAGGGCTCTAGCTTTGTAGCTACACTGATCCAAATGCCTGGGCGTGGAGAAGTCACTTTGTGTGCCTGGGATGGATTCTGGGTCTGTTAAAGGGAGTGACATTAACTATGTTAGGGTTTTTTCCCCCCCCCCCCCCCCCACCTAGTTCTGTCTCCTAGTTCTCTTCTTAAATATTTGCAGTGACCAGGGCCTTTAGGCCTAGAGTCAAGAAATTACTCCAGGTCTCCTATATGGGTAGCAGAAGCCCAAGTACTTGATCTTTATACCCCTGTGTCCCCCAAGGTTAGGCAGGAAATTGGATTCAGGAGACAGAGCTGGGAATTGATCCTTGGTACTGTGATGTGGGGAGTGGACGTCCTCAATGGTGTCTTACATTCCCCTGCCCAGGAATGGGTTTGGATTGTGTAGACTGTCTGCTGTGTCATGGTAGTCATTCTTTTGTCCACAGTGTTTGTTGACTGACTGAGGGCTGGATGGAGTGAAGGAGTGATGTGGTTGGTCCTCAGTTAAGTGCTGGCTGAGCGCAGGAAGCTTAGCATTGAGGAATGGGTTTTTAAACCAGCTTAAGGGAGTTTCAGAATCCCTAGGGAGACACCAGGTCTCACATGCGAGGGTGCGATTAGGCCTGGTTGGATTGGGCCCAGGATTCCTATTGTCAACCCAGCAGACGCACTCTCCCCTCCCACATCTCAGGTGCATACTCCACTCTTCCCAGCAGTGTTTCAGGATTGATTTCCCAGGAGTGCCTTATCTGCACCTTTCCCAGTTGCCAGCACCTGCAGGGGAGCTCTGTGCTTCCTGTTGGGAGTGGCTGCATCAGTGCCAGCAGATCAGGCCCAGAGTTGGGATCTCTATTGGGGCTACACTTTGGAATCGGTGCCATACAGGGTACTTCTCTTTGCTGGGGCAGCGGTGGCTGCTGCTGTGCCTGCTGCTCAGAATCCTCCCTGTGGGCAATCTCAGAAGGTCACTGGTCGGGTGGGACGCAGCTCCAGGTCGTATCCAGTTGTGGGCTGAGTCATCCTTGTTTGGGAGCCTTGTCTCTCTGCTGGCGACAGTGATCATCATATTTATTGAGCTCTTACTGCTTCCCTGGTGCTGTGCCTCTCTCATACCAGGTGGATGATGTAGCTTTTACTGTTGTCATTTTACAGATGGGAAAACTGAGGCTTGGGAAGGATAAGTCACTTCCTTGGGTCTGTGTAGGAAACAAGTGATGGGACTCACATCCTGATTTCAATTCTTAAGTGTGTTCCTGGTCTTTTCAGTGGGCTAGCCCTTGAATCTTCCCTGATGTCCTGGGGCCTCTGCTAAAAGGAAGAGGGCAGGGGTGGGGATAGCAGTGATGATGCCTTCCTAGCAGGTAGAGCATGGATGGGACTGGAGGGACTAGCCAGTGTTCCCACCTGTAGCTCCCACAGCCCCTGCCTGGGGGTGGCTGTCAGATCCCTCTGCAGGGGATGTGTTGCTTTCCCTCTCTTGTAGGGGTGCAGTCTTCCCCAAAAGAGTTAGCCTCTTGCTCTTTTCCCCAACTTAGGGCTGTTGCCTGTGGCTCTCCATTCTCCCCTGGCAGGGAAAGGAGGCAGTCCTGCCAGGGAACAATGGGGTACATTAAGAAGGCTGCCAGGTGTCAAGCCAGAGGTATGAAAGGGCCATTTGATTAGTTCTGACTGTCAGACCTTTGCTCTTTTGTGGTGGTGAGTGTAGCAATTAAAGGGGTAGGGGAACACCCCTGTGGATTTCCTCTCCCTGAGGCCTGTGTGGGCTGTCCTGAACTCTAACTTTGTAACTGTGCACTTTTCACCCCCTTCTGTTCTCTGCTTTTTCCCACGTTTGTCTCCCTCTTTGCTCCTGCTCCAGTTGTCTCTGTAAATAAACGGGAGGAGATGGATGACTGAAGACTCCAGATGCCTGCATCTGTTGGATCCAAGATTTCAGGAGATCATATCTTTCATCTTGTGCAGTCTCCCTTCACCTGTCCCTGCCCAGTGACGATATCCATCTTTTGCTTGAATGGCCTCAGAGATAGCAGGCTCACACCCGTTAGCTCATCAGTGTCCTAGATAACCTGCTATTGCTCTGGGTGATTAAGAGGATTTCTGGAGTACCCACGTTCATCTTTCAGGCTTCTCTCAAATCTTTGCTCTCCCAGAAATCTTCCATTAATACCTCCAGTTAGGAGTCATCTCTATGTCTTGGAAGATGCTGATAGAACATAATTTGTGCAGTGTTAGTGGCATGCCTGTGGCACTGCTATGTTCTGTCAGTTCCCAAAACAGAGGGAGCCTTCTTCCCAGGAGGAGAATGGATCCCAGAGAGCTGCCATGAGCTAGGAGGCCTCCTGCCTGCACAAGTGCCACACCCAAACTTGGCAGTGTGCGTCAGTAGATTTTAAACTTTATTTTAATTTGCAAGGCAGAGAGAAATCTTTACCTGTTGGTTCACTTCCCAGATGCTTGCAACAGCCAGGGATGGAGCAGATCAAAGCCAGGAGCTTGGAATTCAGTCTGTGTCTCCCATGTGGGTGGCAGTGACACAGCTCTTGGGGGAATCACTGCTACTTCCCAAGGTGTGCCTTAGTGGGAAACGCACTGGATCAGAAGCAGGTTAGCAGGATTCAAACCAGCCACCCTCATGTGGTATGTGGGAATCCCAAACAATGCCTCAAGCACTGTGCCATTTTCCCATCCTTGGCCCATGTGTTCTATATGATTTTTTAGTCCAGAGATGCTTCTAGGACTTGCAGGTCATGCTGTCTGTTGGTGTAGTGTGGAAGTGGTTACTGATACTACATAAATGATTGAATGTGCTGCGTTCCAATAAAATTTGGTTTGCAAAGACAAGCAGTAGGCTGATTGGGCAGGCCCTGGTTAACTAACACCTGTTCTAGTCTCTTTCTAGTGGAAGAATCTGTGTTTCTAAAACAAGAGCCCTCGAGTAGGAGCCACCTTCAGTTGGGGACTCAGCAGTGCCTAGGTTTTCATGTAGATAAGTTGTGTTCACTGAGGGGACATGTTAGGATCTTCCCCACTGTTGATATTCACTGAAGATGAGTTCTTTGGATGCTGTGTCACCTCCACCTGTATGGTGGAACCCAGTCTACCTGTTCCCTTGCACCTTTTCGCTGGCTTGTTGTGTCTCACTTGGATTCCTGACCCGGTCTTCCCTGCTGCATTCTGAGGCCACAGTCTGTTTTTTGCACACTGCCAGTGTGCAACATCAGAGGTTCCTTTCACTTTCTTCAGCTTCCCATGACCTTGCCACTGCTGCACTGAAATCATGTACAGTTCAACCTCTGCCTCGTCTGTCCCTGGCCTGCCCTCAGACTCACTTTCTTCCTCTTCCCTTCACTGACCACACTGCTGGCTTTCTTACACCGTTACACACGCGACTCCCTCTCCCCCCGGCACCTGTGCACGTGGGTCTGCCTAGATGGCACTTCCCAGGGATCACTGCATAACTGATGCTTCCTCATGTTTCAGGTCTTGACTGTAGTGTTTCCTCTTCCAAGGAGCCTTCCTTGAACCTGTCATCCAAGCTCCCTCTCCCCTAATCACCTTGTGACATGCCTAACTGTGAATGACCTGCATAGCAGCCCCACACCATTGGCAGTCACCTCACTTATATTCTTACTTGTTTGTTTTTCTGCTGCAGTAGATCCTAAGATGAGGGTAAGAGCCATATTTGTCTTATGGACTACTGTGTTCATAGTGTTGGGGGCACATGGTAGCTACTCAGTAGATATTTGTGAACAAGTCATTCACTGGAATGTCTGTGTCCCCAAGTACTGTCCAGGTGGGACTCTGTTACCCTGTGTTTATTTGGACACTGTTCTGTTTTTAGTTTGGGAGAACCTGCCTGCACTCATCCTATAGGGGCTGCCTTCTCATGGCTTGGGAAGAAGCACCCTGTTCCGTGTGGTTGAACTCACTGAACCTCCGAGATGTTTGCTCCCCAGGGCATCTGCTAGAGGGTTGTTGCCCAGAGCTTGAGGGGGTGCTTTCTTACTGTTCCTCAGTTCTGCCCATCAGCAGCAGTTCCTGCCCATCAGTCCCCATGACTTCCTTAGGGTCCCTGGATGAGGATCCGTCCAGTCTTCTCCCTCTAATCCTTGGAATATGAATGGCAGCTTCTCTGGGATTCTGATTTTCCTCTTGCTTCTATGAGTTTGGACCTCCAGGAATATGGTGTTTGATGGGGGTGGATTTTGAAGCTTCAGGCTTTTTACGGGACCACAGTTCCCATGAAGTGAGTCAGGGGATTCTTATAGTTAAACTATGTACCCCAAAAGGATACATTACTGTCCTTAGCTCTAGTATTTCTTAACATGACCTCGTTTGGCAATACAGCGTATTGTAGCTGATTAAAAATAAGGTCATATTGAGGTAGGAGGTACCATTAAACCTATGTGAGTGACTTGGGGACAGAGCTGTGGGCAGGAAGGAAGCCTTGAAATACAGATGCAGGAATTGAGTGGTGCTGCCGTTAGCCAGGGATCACCTGTGACTTCTGGAAGCTGCATGGGACAAGGAAGCATCCTTTCCGGCAGGATGGGGTCAGGGTCCCTGTCAGCTCCTTGATTTTGAACTTAAAGCCTCTCAGACTGTGAGACGATCCATTTCTGCTGTTCAAGGTCACCCAGTTTGTGGAACTTTTTAATTACAGCCCTAGGAAATGAATCCATGGGCCATTTCCATTTTGTCAGCGATGTTTCTCTGAGTGTGAATGAGGGGATTTGATTTGCACCTGTACAGAGCAAAAAGTAGTGAGCTTAACTTTTCCAGATACTTCTCTTCCTTTCTTTTCTTTTCTTTTTTTTTTTTAAGAATTATTTAGTATTTCTTTTCCTCTAAAAGGCATAGAGAGGGAAAGAGGGAGAAAGAAAAAGAGAGCAAATCTCTGCTGGTTTGCTCCCCAAATGTTCACAACTGCAAAAATGGAACCAGCCAAAGCCAGGAACCCAGAATTCCATCTGGGTTTCCCACATGGGTGGCAGAGGCCAAAATACTTGAACCATCATTTGCTTTTTAAGGTGCATTAGCAAGAAGGTGGCCTGGAAGCAGAGGTGCTAAGACTCAGATTGGCACTCTCATATGGGATGTGGGTGTTCCGAATGCTATCTTATTCCACTGCACCACAGCACATGCTTGGCCAATACCTTTCCTAAACTGTATTACCTCTTATTATTTTTTCCCCCTGAATTCCAACTTTTTACCCCAAATCGATTTTGGGGCTTCCTTTACTATAAATACTAAAAAGAACCACTGCCTTCAGAGCTGTTAGTGTGAAAGGGGGATGAGGATAAGTTCGCTGCACCCTAGTACACAAGGCAGAACACTTATACTGTGGGAGGGGATTAGGCTGAAATAGGAGAGCCTGTTCCAGCCAGAGCTGCTGAAACCTCAAGGGTCTGTTAGAGAGGAGCCGCAGAGGGGAGATGGAGCTAATCCCGGAGCCTCAGGTTGCTGGGCTCAGGGGACTGGACTGGAGGAGGCCACAAGGGTTGTCCTGGACAACTTGCTGGGAGGCATGCCTCAGCAAGGGAGCTCTGGCAACTCCAGAGCAATGGAGGCAAGGAGACCAGTTTGCAAGCTGTTAGAGCTGAGAGAATGAATCCATTCATTCATCCTCTGTGCCTGGCTGTGGTCCAGACACAACTCGGTTGTGGGGCCACCAAGGTGCATAACTTGCAGCTTCTGAGCGTTAGATGCTTGTAAGTACTGTGGCAGGCTGGTTGGGCCAGACCTAGTGTTCAGCATTATCCTCATTCCTGATCTGCCCAGCCACCCAACAGTGTGTGTTATAATTCTCCCCACTTAATAGACAAGGGTGCAAAGCATCAGGGAGGGAAAATGTTTCATCCAAAGTCACACATATGGTCACTGAGGGAACTGTGGTTAGCCTTAGTGTCCCAAGCCTTAGCCCTGGGCTCCACACATCACACAGGTCAGAATTCAGGGCAATCTGCCTCTGGGAGCAGTGGGTGCAGGTTACCTGGGAGCATGTAGGAGAGCCACTGTGCCCTGAGTGGCAGGGATGCTGGGAATGGAAAGGCTTTCTGAAGGTGGGACTTCTGACCCTAACCTTTCCAAGGGGAACTGGATGGTTTAACCATGATGGGAGAAAACGGAGTTGGGTGGGGAACGGGGGAATTCCAGATGGAGCAGGAACAGCACTTTCCAGCCCATGGTGTGCCCAGTCCCCCAAGTTCAGAGTTGTTGGCTCTAAAAAGTAAAGGCAAAACTGGGGCTTTGGAGAGGCTGGGGCCAGGTCTTTGAGCTGGACTTTCACCCTCTGATTCCCAAGAGCAAGAAGGGCTTTGGGAGAGGAATCACGAGACCAGATTTGCTTTCTCAAGGGTTCTGGAGTTTGAGAGTTAAAGAGACCCAGAGGGTCATTTTGTCAACCACTGTGAGCTGTATGTACCCAGGTCAGGTGAGGCAGAGGTGCTCCAGGACAAGCTCCAAGCATGAGACTTGACCTGGATGGCCCAATGTGCTATGTGGCTGGCACTGGGTCTGCAGCTTTCCCTCAGTCAACATATCAGTTGTTCAGCAGTTAGCAACTGAATACTGAATGTGCTCCAGGCTGGCTGTCTGCTAAACACATGACAGTTCAAGAGGAAAGGACAGGTCTTTGCCCTTGAGGACCAGCTGGACTGTGAGACAGATAACTCTGAGGCAGAGGGCGCCATGCTGTCGATGGAGGACACATAGTCTCCTCCTAGCCGGGCTCTTTGCTGTCCTTCCTCACCCCATCCCCATCCAGCTATCCTGCTACTCTGCCAGCTATCCCCTCCCTGCTTCATTTCTACCTTTTCAGAGGCCACCAGAATGCCTGAATTTAAAATCCCAGCTCTGCCTCTTATTCACTGTGTGATTTAGGGAGAGTTTCTTAATCTGTGTTTTCTCATTCCCTTGATTAGACATGGGCATGCTTTGTAGGTGAGTTCCCAGGACTCAGCAAGGTCACCCTCACAAGGCACCTGCAGTAACATCAGACATTTAGTGAGTGTCATTTAGATGCCGTTACTCTTACAGATCCAAATCTGGCCTGACCCCTGCATTATGCATAATTTAGAATATGGAATTCTTGAATCTTCATCATAGAGAGAGAAATCACAGCCATGTGAACCCAGAAGTGTTCTGTAAAGAATATTAATTGCAGTAGGAGATAGAGTAAGGAAAGAGTGGTCGGTAAGAAGTAGAAAGGGAGAGTGGAGGAACAACAGGAACAGGAGCACCCACAGGGCTGAAGTGGCATCTGTGGAGCATCTCACCCCCAAAGCTGAGATGGGGTACCCAGGGATGAGAGCCCAAGCCAAGATCCTGACTTTGTTGGGGAGTACACAACTGCAGGAGCCAGGCAGTGAAGCTGGACATGAGGAGCTGGACACGCTACAGGTGCTACCAGCTTGCCTGCTGGAGGTACACACCACGTTGGTAAAGGCCCTTCTGGCACAGGACATTTGGCCTAGCAATTAGGACAGCGGTTAAGATGCCTGTGTTCTGTATCAGAGGGCCTGGATGTGAGTCCAGGCTCCACTCCCAGTTCCAGCTTTCTGCTAATGTACATCCTGGGAGATAGTGGTGATGCTGTGGTTAGTTGGGTCCCCACCACCCACATGGGAATCTGGATTGAATTCTCAGATCCCAGCTTCAGTCTCAGCCATTGCAGGCATTTGAGAAATGAATCAGCAGATAGGAGGACTCTCGCTCTGTGTGTGTGTGTGTGTGTGTGTGTGTGTGTGTGTCTCTCCTGTCCTTAAAAAAAAAAAAAAAAAAAGCAACAAACAACAGCAGAAACAAAAACACAGAAAGTCCTTCCAGAGTCTGTCCCTTGGCTTCTAACTACTGTTGACATATTCACTGGCGAAGAAGATGAGCTGAAGGGCCCAGAACCATGTCTGCACAACAAGCAGCAAAACTGGGTTTCTTGCTGAGAGCTTATCTTATCAGTTAGGGCTGCTTCCGCAGAATACCACAGACTAGATGGTTCAAACAGCAAACACTTGCTGCTAACAGTTACTGAGGCCGTGAGTGTGAGGCCACAGTTCTCGGCTGTAGCTGTCTGTGATTTACAGATGGTTGCTCTCTTGCTGTATCTTCTGGCAGAGAGCAGAGATAGGAAACAGGTCCTTGTGTCTCTTAATCCCATCTGGAAAGACTCCACCCTCACACTAGGAATTTCTTTGATTAGGATCACCCTCCCAAGGCCCCTCCTCCTAATCCCATCACATTGAGGGGTTAGGAGTTCAACATGTGAGTCTTAGGAGGCACAGACAAAATCTGTCTGGCTTGGCCTTGTTAGTTGAGCATGTACACTGTGTAATAGAGTGGCCCTGAGGGCTCTATGGTAACTCCCTGTGCTCAAGCTCAGTATCTTCTGTAGTTAAAGTGTATGCATTCACACCAAGTGGATAAAGACTGGAACTAGCTTCATGTCTATCCAGGTCAGCCTTTGTCACTATATGAGTTGTCATAAAAAATTGTTAAGAGCTTTTCTGAAATTGGAGCTAGAGGATGGGTTGCCCTGTGTTTTCACTGTTTATTCCTGCAGCAGTTAGGAGAATCTTTTTGTTTTTTTTCAGTTAATTAATTAGTTTATTTTATGATACAAAGGCTCTGGCATTTTCCCTAGGAGGATCTTTTGGAAATGTAATCAATGCCGCTGGCTCTCCTGAGAAGCCTTTGGTGGTATCCTGCTCTTGGAGAAAGACTCTGTTCCACCCCAGGCTCCCTCCTTCATTGTCCTCCAGCCACACTGACATCGACCAGGCTGTGTGTCCCACCACAGATCAGTTGCACAGATTTTTGCTGCATGGAGTGCACACACATGTATACACACATCATTTTGCAGCTGACTCTGTGTCACTCTTTAAATTTCAGCTGGAATATCTGTTTCGAGGGAGCTTTCAACCCCTTTCCTGGTGCTCATCCCACTGGGGATTCTTTTCTTTAAAGCATGTGTTCTGGTTTGTGATTACAAAAACTTAGAGTTCATGCTATTATTAGTTGAGTGATATGTCTCTTTGGTAAAAGATGTGTGTTCGGGACTGTGGCTGGATGTCTTTTCCTACCCACTGTTTTGTCCCTAGTTTCTCTATATCATGCCTGGCAGGTGTCATATTTGATGAGTGATGAAAGGAGTCAAGCATCTTGGCTTGGATCCCAAACCAGAAATGCAAATTAGCCATAAAGAACATGATTGAAGGGCTCGGCTCTGTAGCCCAGTGGCTAAAAGCCCTCTGGGACCCCATATGGGCATCGGTTCATGTCCCAGCTGTTCTACTTCCCATCCAGCTCCCCGCTTGTGACCTGGGAGAGCAGTTGAGGATGGCCCAAAGCCTTGGCACCCTGCACACACATGGGAGACCCAGGGGAGGCTTCTGGCTCCTGGCTTCAGATCAGTTCAGCTCCAGCCATTATGGACAGTTGGGGAGTGAACCAGTGGACGAAAGATCTTTCTCTGTGATTCTTTTTCTCTATAAGTCTGCCTTTATGATAAAAATAAATAAAACCTAAAAAAAAAAAAAGGAATGTGATTGAAACAATTGGCCAGATTTGGATATGGCCTGTAGATAATATGTCATTGTTAAAAATCTTGATTTCTGTGTCCTCATTCTTACAAAACATAGGCTGAGGAATTTAGGGCTCAAGTGTTGTTGTGTCCTTAACTTTCTCTCAGATGGCTCAGGAAGCATCTTGAGATGTAGGCAGGTAATGGATAGGGAGAGGAAGTAATAAAACAGATGGGTAGGGCCCGGTGCGATGGCACAGTGGTTGAGGTCCTCGCCTTGCAAGCCCAGGATCCCATATGGGCACCGGTTCTAATCCCGGCAGCCCCGCTTCCCTTCCAGCTCCCTGCCTGTGGCCCGGGAAAGCAGTCGAGGACGGCCCAAAGCTTTGGGACCCTGCACCCGCGTGGGAGACCCGGAAGAGGCTCCTGGCTTCGGATCAGCATAGCATCGACTGTTGCGCTCACTTGGGGAGTGAATCATCGGATGGAAGATCTTCCTCTCTGTCTCTCCTCTCTGTATATCCGCCTTTCCAATGAAAAAATAATAAAAAATAAATCTTAAAAAAAAAAAAACAGATGGGGAGAGGGACCCAGCACAGTGGTTTAACGGCTTTGAATGTGCCAGGATTCCAAATGGGCACCGATTCTAATCCTGGCAACCCCGCTTCCCATCCAGCTTCCTGCTTGTGGCCTGGGAAAGCAGTCGAGGACAGTCCAAAGCCTTGGGGCCCTGCATCCACATGGGATACCTGGAAGAAGCTGCTGGTTCCTGGCTTTGGATCGGCTCAGCTCGAGCCATTGCAATCACTTGGGGAGTGAATCATCAGACAAAAGATCTTCCTCTCTGTCTTTCCTCCTCTCTGTATATCTGATTTTGAAATAGAAATGAATAAATCTTAAAACAAACAGACAGATGGGGATAAAGGTCACAATCTACGTGGGTGAAAGCTATGCCAGGGTTCTTTGTACTGTTCTTTAGTCTTTTCTGTAAACTTGAAATTATTCCATAATAAACAGTTTTTAAGAATTCATTGAATAAAAATTAATAAGCAGAATGGAAGGGAATGCTTGGAGAAGGAGGAGGAGGAATCTTAAAATGCAAAGAGCCCACAGGGGAACTTGAGAGGAGGGCTGTGTCTGGGAAGGAGCCTGGGATTGGGGGCCAGGCAGGGAGAAGATCATAGCCGCTCTGTGGAGCCAGCCTCCTCTGGACTTTCTCCATCCATTTTCCCTATCTCCTCCCTGAAGGGATTTTAGAGCAAAACCCTAATCACATGAGGCCAGCCTTTCTTAGGTCTTCACTCTTATTTATTCATCAAGTATGTGGATCGTTCTTTCTGCCCTAAAACTGTGACTTTCCTGTGGTTGCTTATTCTTAAATTTACCATGTTTTCTGTTTCAATTATTTGTTGCTGCATAACACATTCTACAAAAATATGAGGCTTCATCTAGCAAGCATTGATTATGTCATAGCCTCTGTGGGCCAAGAAGCCAAATTTGGCTGGATAGTTTTGGTTCAGGGTGTTTCATGAGGTTGCAGTCAAGTTCTCAGCCCAACTGCGGGCAGTTGGAGTATCAGCAAGGGCTGGGCAGCCCACCTCCAAGAGGGCTGAATTCCTGTGGGCATCTATGCTGGTGAGGATGCTGTAACATGCTCGAGTGTTCGCTACGGGACAGGGAGAGGAGGGAGCCCCAATTCTTTCTATGACCTAGACTCTGAAATTGTATATAACTGGGGTGATTAATTTTAATTGGAATTGAGTCACTTAAATGCAGCCTGTTTGCAAAGAAAGAATTCATCCCCATTGAAGGGAGAAGGGTGAAAGAACTGGTGGATCTTTTAAAACCACCACAGGGGCGAGAGTTATGGCTTAGCAAGTTAAGTCTCCACCTGTAATACCCAGCATCCATATAGGCTCCTATTTGAGATCTGGCTGCTCTACTTCTAATCTAACTTTCTGTTAATACACCTGGGAAAGCATTGGTGGATGGTAGATGGCTCAAGTGCCTGCGCCCCTATCTGTTAGACCAAAAGAATCTCCAGGCTCCTGGCTTTGGCCTGAACCAGTGAATATAAGATCTGTCTCTTTTGCTATCTCCCACCCTCTCTGCCTCCCACTCATCTTTGCCAAGGATCCAAGTCACAGCTCTCTACCTGCCCTCCCAAAGATTCCATCTATTAGGAAAATAAGATATGCTCTGAAATGAACCATGGGAACCAAGATCTTCTAAGGCAGAGTGCCTGGGAGAGTTCTGGCAAAGGAGAATCCAAAGGGATGATACAGAGGAAGGCCTCAGGAGGAGCTGACACCTGTCTTTGTGGATGAGCAACTTCCCCTGGGTTCCTGACCATGATTGTTGACACTGTCGTACGGCAGTAATAGCATGATGGTAGCCCCTGAGCATTTTCTCACTGCTAGGTGGTAGGCCAGGATGAATTGCCTCGTGGCACATTTCCATTTGTGAGTCGCATCCCTTGGACCTGTTCAGTGGGGCCATCTGGAGGTTGCCAGTTCTGCACCTGGGTCACAGGCCTGGGCTGAAGTTCCATTCTCCTTTAGAGCCATAAGCAAGTGACTTTAACCGCTCCATGCCTCAGTTTCCTGCTCATCTGTGATGTGCATGTAAAACTGTTTTGTGTTAAGCATGAGTTATTTGCTTTTGTTAGCTCTCACACATAGCCGTGATGTCCTCAAATTCTTCACATTCTTTTATAAGGGTCAAGATGAGAGAAGCCATTGGTACCACAGCCGCCTGCGCTTCTTAGGTGGGGATTAAGAGTTTCAAATGAAAGACAACATGTCCCTGTTGAACATTCAGCAGACCTTAAATGACAGTCCTGTCCTTCCCAGTTTCTGTGGGTTTTATTTGCATGGGACTCTGAAGTCTCTAAGGGCTGCCTGCTTGTCCCCTTTTCTGCATGGGTCCAGATAATGGCTGAGCTGGAGTTTTTGAAGCTGAACGTACGTGAGTTGGCAGCTTCCTTTGCCAGTGCTTTTCCCTGTCGATGAGCAAGTCGGGATGTTAAATTTGTGCTTCATGTTCCTGAGCCAGTTACTAAACCTGTCAGGGCCACAAAGGCCTCTTTTGCAGGAGGAGATTGGCAACTGTCCCTTCAGAGCTCTTCATCAAAAGGGGGCCAAAGAGGCGTGTTTTGGAAAGCACCCCACCCTAGTTGAGGTTCCGAACCTTCCTTCCCAGCCAGTCATCTGAACAATGTGGCTTCCACTAACAGTGAGAATACAGAAAGGTTTGGCAGTGGGAGTAACTCCTCCCTTCCCACTGTCACCCACAGCCAATTTGCCAAAGTATCTTTGAGAAAAATCTGTTGTGATCTGAATTCTGAGGATCAAAATAGATTCCAAAGAAAATAAAAAACCAGGTGGTTCTCCTTTTAAAAATGCAAACCTGATAAGCAACCCAGGGGCATATACCTTCTAGAATTAATCTTTTTCCCTTTCTAATGAACTGACATTTGCTGCCTGTGCAGGCTCCTTGCAGCCCCAAGCAGCGTGTCATTGACTGTGATCTCAGAAGCGCCACACTCACCACCATGAGGATGGCAGCGCCAACTCAGGGAAGAAGTGAGAGCCTCCTCCCTTTCATTCACTTACTTCAGACTAAAATTTTTCCTATTTTAAACTCAAAAGACTAACTCATCTGTTTTTTTTTTTTTTAACTGGTTTGGCTATGCATGAACCATTTTTTCCCTCTTACCTGATTGTACATGTTGATGTACTCATTACACATGGAGGTTATGAGTAAGTCTTCCCAAATCATCTTGGGGTGCAACGTGATGGCAGGGGATTGGGGCACTGCCTGTGCGGGAGGGTCAGTTGCAGTTTTTCACTTACATTGTCATGTTATTTAACTGTGCCTCTCCAGAGACAAAATGATGAAAGTAGGAGGAGAAGGGAAGTGGGAGCTCTCACAGTTACTGCTCTGCTGTCACAGCTAGGCTAGGCATGCCTGTCCCACCTCTGCAGTGGAAATGATAGCCATCAAGGTTGGATCACAGGGCCTGGGCAGCAAGTGCCCGAGTACACACAGTGGGAAGAGCTTTGTAAATTCCATGGCACGCTGCTAGACCCGTGATACAGTTACACATATGTGTCACTTGTGCGATTGCAAAACATTTTGAAAAGCTTCTTTTACTTTTAGAGACTGAGTTTGGGTTTGAAGGGACCGCGTGGCACCATCCAGTACCACATCACACTCTTGGGGCCCCCTCTGTGGCTGCCTGCCAAGGTGTCTCCTAGGTCCAGCTCAGATAGCTCCTGGATGTGGACGTCACCACCCCTCCTTTCCCTTTGTCCCACCCACCACTCCAGCCTTCTCATTCCTCTATACTCAGATGATGCACTGACTTATTTCCTTTTCTCTAAGATTGACAGCACCAGAAAACACAGTTACCATCAAAAACGTATTTGCAAGCCGAGGCTGTTAATGCACACAGCTGCCACACAAACCTTTGCCCATCTTCAGCACTTGTGCATCATTTGTAGAGCTAGTGTCCTCTGGTTGACCAGAAGTACTGAATGTTTAGGGCTGGAGGACTTGGAAGGCATTCTGAGCCTTGAATCAACTTTCTCTTTACAGCTTGTTTCTCTGTAGTGGGAAGAGGAGAGCCCATGTCCTCTGCCACTGGGTGCTTCATGCTGTCTGTGCGAGATGTGGTGAAAGAGAGGAGGGCATCACGGTCAGAGCCCTCGGAGGTCATCCTGGCCACCACTTCACAGTGTCTGCAACTCCTCATAGCTGCTTCTGTGCTCACAGTTTCTGTCCTGCATTTTAGATTCCATGAACTCTTGTTCAGAACGTAAGAAAAATGTTATAAGAGACTTAGAGATGTTATAGACTGAATTTTTACATGTCCAAAGTTACTGGCTTACTCTTCCATCATCCATGTCATTAAAGATAATCCTGAGATTATAGGGCAGGCAGTGTTTTTGTCTTTATATTAAAGATTTAATTTATTACTATTGGAAAGGAAGATCTACAGAGAGAAGAGACAGAGAGAAAAAAGTCCTCTTATTTGTTCACTTCCCAGATTGCTGCAACAGCTAGAACCAAGCCAGTCTGAAGCCAGGAGCTTCTTGCAAGTCTCCCACATGAGTCCAAGGTCCCAAGGCTTTGGGCCATCCTCCAGTGCCTTCTAAGGTCACAGATAGGGAGCTGGATGGGAAGTGGAATAGCTGGGGACACAAACCGGCATCTACTTGCAAGTGGAGGATTAGCCAGTTGAACCATTGTGTGGGTCTCAGTGGGTTTTATTTATTTATTTATTTATTTATTTATTTATTTAAATATTTATTGGAAAGTCAGATATACAGAGAGGAAGATCTTTCATCCGTTGATTCATTCCCCAAGTGGCTGCAATGCCTGGAGCTGCGCTGATCTGAAACCAGGAGCCCAGAGCCTCTTCTGGGTCTCCCACTTGGGTGCAGGGTCCCAAGGCTTTGGACTGTCCTCAACTGCTTTTCCAGGCCACAAGCAGGGAGCTGGATGAGAAGCAGGGCTGCTAGGATTAAAACCAGCATCCATATGGGATCCTGGCACGTGCAAAGCAAGGACTTAAGCCACTAGGCTACCGTGATAATCCCCCCAGTGTTGTTTTAAACAACATGTTAGTTATTCATCAGGTGTAGTCTCCATTAAATCGAAAGATTTTCTCTATATCAGACAACTGAAGCAAAATAGAGGAACTATGTCCTCTACTCTTTGTCTCTAATTTACAAGTCCAAATTCTTGCTTATCAAACTGACCCCATTGGGGCTGGCTTTGTGTTGTGATGTGTTCAGCCACTGCTTACAAGGATCCCATATTGGAGAATTTTGATCCAGTTTCCTTTTATGCTAGGAAGGCAGGAGAAAATGGAGCAGGTATTTGGGCTCCTGGATAGAATTCCTGGCTTCTACCTTCAGCCTAGCCTACCTCCCCCCCCCCCCCCCCCCACCTGGCCCGTCCCCGCCTGGCTGCTACAGCCATTTGAGAAGTACATTCATAGACGGGATCTCTCTTTCTCTGTCTTTCAGGTAAAGCTCTTTTAAAAATTAAAACAAGTATGCATACAAAACAGGATCTCATGTTTTTAGGACCTCATTTTCTTGATTGGGTAGTTTTATAATGAATAAGTGTTACTACCTTGAGAATGCGGCTTCTTGGTCTTCCAGAAAGAAAGACTTCTCTTTCTTTGAAAACCAGCAGCCTTTCTGAGAAGGGGGCAGCCCTCAGCAGTTGGGAAAGCTCCTCTGGTCCCTCAGTGCGCGTTAAGTGGTACCCCAGGACGAATGTACAACAGCGTGCTGTTTGCACTGGAGACCTCCCTGTTGGCAGCTACTATTATATTTTCGTGTTCACATCCCAGCAATTGCATTCTGCTTGTGAGTAGACCCTGCGGATTTTCCCTTCCTGCCTGGATAGCGTGGCCCTCTGAAAGAAGTTTCTGCTGTAGTTTCTAGGGAAGGAAATTCACCCCTTTGCCTCACCCCAGGTCGTCCTGTTTTAATTATAAGAGCATTACCTTTTACTTCCTGTTCAATATGTGTCCCATGTGCTCAGAGGCTTGTTGGGCAGTTTGCCCATAAAAATCACTCCGGCAGCTATCGAACGCCTAGGATGATAAATAAATCATCCCTCAGCCTCCCATCAGCCCTGCTCCCCTCCTCACCCTCGACTGGATGTCTTCCCTGCCCTCTTGTCCGTCTGTCTGCACCTTTCCGTCCCTCTCCCTGCCATCCCTGCATTCTCTGTGGACTGCAGTGGCATTTACCCAAAGCCTTGCCCTACATCTGGACCGATGTCACTGCGAAGTCCGTGCTCAGTGACTTCTACACCAGGCTCCGCTTGTGGAAGAAGAGAATGCCAGACACCTCTCCGCTCCCTTGGGATTTTCAGGGGGAGGTGACGGGGAGGCTGTGGTTTGGGGAAGGGCAACTGAGTGCCATAGGACTTGGAGGGTGTGTCCCTTCTTCTCTGTGAAGCTGTGGTTTTTTCAGGTCTTCCACACCCAACCCATGCTGCTTCTGTATTTGTTCCCTTTTCTCTCTCTCTGTTTTTTAAAGATTTATTTATTATTATTATTATTTTTTAATTGGAAAGGCTGACATACAGAGAGGAGAGACAGAGAGGAAGATCTTCCCTCTGATGGTTCACTCCTCAAGCAGCTGCAACGGCTGGAGCTGAGCCAATCTGAAGCCAGGAGCCTCCTCCAGGTCTCCCATGCGCCTGCAGGGTCCCACGGTCTTGGGCCGTGGTCGGCTGTTTTCCCAGGCCACAAGCAGGGAGCTGGATGGGAAGTGGAGCTGCCGGGATTAGAACCGGTGCCCAAATGGGATCCTGGGCGTTCAAGGCGAAGATCTTAACTGCTACGTTATCGCACCGGGCCCTGTTCTCTTTTCTCTTATGCTAAGAAAATAGTGGAGGAGATGGAGTGAGCTTCAGCTTACCTTCTAAATGAAGAATAAGGAAGGAAATTTCCCACATGCATAGTCACTTGTATGCTTTTTCTGTATGGCCCACCCCCAGAAACCCCATGCTCTGTAGTCAGAAAGGCCTGGATTTGAAGCTTGCCTCTGTCATTTGTGCTAGCTGTGGGATCCTTGGGAAGGACACCTACATTTTTTTTGTCTCAATTTTCCTACCTGTGAAATGGAAATAGTGCTTTTACACTGAAGTTTAAGAGACTGTGTGGAAAAGGGCTCATCCGATAGACTACTGGCAATTGGGAATAGTCATAAGCATATAGAGGGTGTTATCTGTCACTGTACAGTTTTACTTACTGATCTTACCTGAGTGAAAATCTAATGGGTGAGGGTATGAGGAAAGCTTGTCTCCCTCTACTCTCCTGACCAAGCTGTTCCCCTCCCTGGCCTATTGGACACTGCTATCCAATGGAAGCAGCAGAGAAGGGTGTAAGAGCATTCTTGGCCTCCTTTGGTGGGTGTTGGCAGCCAGCCACCAGGCTTCCCTCTCAGGCCTGTGGTACCTCCTTCCTTCCCCCTCATCTCAGAAGCTCCCCCAGGATTTCAAGATGAAACACTTCCAGGCCAGGCAGATCGTTGCCATTGAATTCTCTAGTTTGCTGTCTTAGTGCAGAGGACAGACATTTTAATTAATTACCGTCCCCATGGGCCTGAAGATCAATAGCAGTAAAGAGCCATGGAATGAGTTCCTTGCCTCTGCTGTTTCCAGTGCTTTCCATGACCTTGCAGCTGTCATCTGGGCCCTTGGTTTCCTCCTCTCTAGAATGGGAACTCTGGGAGGCTTCAGAAAGGTCTGGCAGTGAAATCTTTGTAATCTGTTATGTGCTGGCCTGAAGTGAACTAGTACTAAGGTATTAATTGTCCCAAAGGGTGAGCATTGAAGAGTTGGCCCATCAGCCTATTCCCTTCTCAAACCTGAGTGCTGTGCGTCATTGTCCAGCCTGGTAAGTTCCCAAACAAGCCTTCCCTGGCCAGCTACTTCCTGCAGCCTGGGTGGGCTCCCTGGTGCCCTGTGCTTGGTGCTGCTTGGGCCCTCCCCTCTTTAGGAACGCCATCCCTTTCTTTCAGCAGCCTCCCCTCACTACTTTCGTGGCTATTTTTCCTTGAGGATTCTGCCTATGCCACACATTTGCTGTCAGGGTTCCCAGCCCCTTGTGCACCTGCTGCCACAGAATGGGTTTTGAAGAATCAAGTGGAGAAATAGATACTGACTGAGCAACCTGTGGCATCTGAATCACCTGGGCCTTTGTCACATCGACAGCTTAATAGCCCTGCTCCAGTCCTCCAGACTCAGGCTTTCGGTGGGCGGGCCTGGGAATCTGTAAGTTTAGCAAAGTGTGCATCTGGGTGATTCTGATGCTACTTGGAGACCCTCTCAGTGATGTGGCCCAAGTGTACAATTTTTATGAAACAGATAACTGTTTCAGAAGCACAGGTATAATATAAAAAAGTGTGAGGTCTCGGTCCTTGTCTCTTGCTCTGGGCCACTTTTCCGTCTCTGTCTCACACATACACAGCTCTCACCTCCGAGGTGATGTAAGGCTCAGTACTCTTTACACTCCCACAAAGTTGGTCTTCAGGAAAACCACAGGAAGCACAAGAGAGGATTTTTGTCATTGTTATCACTTTGGGTCTGAATTAAGGAATTTGAGCACAGTGTTTACTTTCTTCCCATAAAAAAATATTTAGCCTCAGCCTATGGGCTCCTTGCTGCCGAAATTTCAAACAACCACTCTTAAAAGGCTCCTGTAATTTTTTGAATGTGGGAAATCCCTGAGGTTTCATTTTTTTTCAGCTTCAGAAATGATTTGTGGGGAGGATCACATACCCTGCCTGATGCCGTGAGGTCTGTTTTTGTCATCTGGGCTGTTGAGACTCAAAGTGACAGGTCCTATTTAATGTCACTTAGGGTGCTCAGCCGTGCAGCCTCTGTTTAGCACCACTGAAGGACAAGCCGCTGTTTTTAGGAGCGTGTGCTTATGTGTGTGTGTGTGTGTACGTGCCCATGCACTTGGCCACGCCTGCCCACCAGGACAGAATGGAAATGAGGAACCCACTTATGATACAGATACAGTAGAGCATAATCAGAGGAAAGCTCTGGGGGTGCCAGGGCTCTGGAAATGGTGTCTGAAGAGGAGGGCCAAAGAAGCAGGGGATTTGGATGTCCACAGTGATAGATGACCCAGTGGCTGTCAATGCCTGAAGTGCTGAGGGGAGCCACGGGAGGTCTCCAAGGACAAGGGGACCCTGAGCCTGAGGGTAGGGGTCTGGGCAAGGACCTTCCAGTTGAATACAAGAAAGACCTTTTCAGCAACTAAGATCTGGCCAAAGAACATCCAAAAAATGTCATGTGCACCCACAGCACAAGAAATGTTTAAGGCTGATGCCACCCTTTGGGCATGTCACACAGTGTCCTGGGGGAAGGGCAATCTGGACAGTCTGGCAGTGCTTGGCACTGGATTGATCCTAGGACAAAGGCCCATGCCCGGGTACTTAGTACACAAAGGGTTGACCCATAGGGGGCTCTTTCTTTAACTCCAAGGGACAGCTGGGTGTATGGCTGAAGTGAGGCTAGCTCATTCTTTGAATTTTTCAAGAAAAGACAGACTTACAGATCTTTATCGTCTCGGCTGACTATTAAATGTCATGCAGGCCAAACAAAGCTACCTGGTGCCCTCTGGATCTCAGCTATGGCCTGTCAGTTTGACTTCCCATTTCAGAATTCTCAGGGCTTTGTGTGCTTCAGTGCTTTGGAAGTGAAATGGAACCAGGACATGTGGAGATGGAGGGGTTTGCAGAGAGCCACTGCAAGTCTGTCACAGAAACAACCAGAGTCTGGCCATAGGATGGGTGGGCCACTGTTCACAGAGATTTCACTTTTGAGCTTTTCTCAGGGAATTAATTCTGCCCATCTGCAGTGCTGGGGTGGAAAGTGCTCTCCTTTCTCCTGCATGTATGCTCAGGGGCTAGGTCGCCTCTGTCCTGGGCTTGTGCCAGGAGCAGTCTGCCCAGCTGTAGAGCTCTTACGTGGAGTCACCCTAGAGTTCCACCCCCTTTTCTGTGAAGAATCTATGTCTTTAGGCCTCCAGCAATGCTTGAAATTCACCGTTTTATAACTCTGGCTTTGCAGTGAAGATTTCACAGACACCCTGGAATCTCTTGCATTATACACACAGGAAAGGGAAAACAACCACAGGAATGCAACCTAACTATCTCAGGCTCAGTGGATGGCACTGCCAGGGACTGGGGCTCTGAATAAATAGAATTTGCCATTAAGGCAACCTCAAGAAGCTAGTCATGGCCAGACCATATCCATGACCCTCCCAGTGCCATGTGGGGCCCATCTGCTTTGCTTCTTGCTCTATGGCCTGCCTGCTGTGCTTTGTGCTAAGCCCAGACTGCCAACAGCAGTTGGTCAACCCACCTGAGCCTCTGCTTACGTCCAACGCCCTCCCCACTGATTTTTCTTCCCAAATTCATTTTAGAACATTATTTTTTTTAAATAAACTTGGTTGATAGGTTTGAGGTACAGCGCATTGCACTTAGTAAAAGTACAAGTGTCATTTAATCAGTTTTGATGTCTATATATACCCATGAAGCCATCACCCAGCCAAGGTAATAAATGTGTCTGTCACCCTCATTGGTTCTCTCTGCTGCTTTGCAACCTGTTGCTCCCCTCTGTCTCCACATACCTACCTGCCAGCACTGCAAATGTGTTTGTATTCCCTAGAAATTTATATTGAAGGGATCTTACTATATGTGGTATTTGGCCTGGAGGGGATGACATTTTTCTTACATTCAGGATGATTTTTAAGATTTGTCCATGTGCCTGTTTGTATCCACAGTATGTACTTTTCTGTTGCCGAGTAGTATTCCATGGCCAGGCTCTCCTCTGCAGCATCTCTATTCATTCCCCTGGTGATAGACATCTCAGTTGTTACTGGCCTTGGGCTATTACAAATAAAGCAGCTGTGAAGGAAAGAACATTTGTTGTATGGATGTGTGTTTTGTTTTACTTGGGTCAATACTTAGCAGGGGAGTGGCTGGTGGCGTGGCTGGCATATGCTTCACTTTGTTGGAAGCAACCACAATGTTTTTTCAAAGCGAATGTGTCACTTCGCATTCCACCATCAATATGTATGTGTTGGCATGGTCTGCCCTTTTTTCTACTTTTTTTTTCTATATCCATTTATTTTGTTGAAAAGCAGAGACAGCTAGGAGAGAAAGAGAAGTTTCTTTCATCCATTGGTTCATTCCCCCAATTGGCCATAGCAGCCAAGTATGTGCCACACAAAGCCAGAATCTGGGAACTCCATCCCTGTCTCACACATGGGTGGCAGGAGCCCAAGCAATTGAGACATCATCTTCTGCTTTCCTAGGCATGTTAGCAGAGAGCTGAGTCAGAAGTGGAACAGCAGGGATTCAAACCTGCTCAAACTCAGACTTGGGATTCTGGCATCACAGCTGTGCCATAACAGCAGTCCTGTGGTCAGTCTTTAGTATTAACCATTCCGGCAACAGTGGTATTTGTGAAGACTTAACATTTATGTTTCTCACATGAAGTTAACATATTCTCACAAAAGGCATGTCTTCATGTTTTTGTTGGCCATTTTGTATATTTTGTGAAGTGTGTTGTTTTTGAATTTATTTTTATGTGGGTTTTGTGTCTTAGGGTTTTACAAGTATACATTCTTCATAGGGGTCTTTGGTCTGATACCTATTTTGCAACTATAATCTCCCACCCTTTGGTCTGCCTTTTTGTTTTCTTCCTAAAGTGTTAATATCATCCACTGCAATCTGAAGTATGTGGGGTTTCCAGGGATACCAGAGTCATTGAGTATCTGACAAATGTAGTTAACCTTAAGAACCATATAGAACTTGAAAGTATCACCAATAGTGTTTAAAATCATGCTTATTTATTTATTTTTAAATATTTATTTCTTTATTTGAAAGACTTACAGGAAGGCAGAGAAAGACAAGAGACAGAGATCTTTCAACTGCTGGTTCACTTGCCAGTAGCTGCAACAGCTGGGGCTGAACTGGTCCAAATCCAGGAGCCAGGAGCTTTTGGCTGATCTCCTACATGGATGGCAAAGGCCCCAAACACTTGGACCATCCTTCACTTCTTTTCCTAGACTATTCACAGGGAGGTGAATTAGAAGTGGATCAGCTCAATCACAGGCAGTGGCTTTACCCGCTGTTCCCCGATGCCAACCCCAGAGAGCATTTTTAATATCACTGGAACTTGATTTGAAAATTATGTTGCATATTTGGGACAAAAACTGTGCTGGGGCACTTTGAACTGCTAGAAGAGATGAACAGAAAGGTACAGATGCAATCAAATGTGGCTGCTGTTGTCAGGGGAAGGAGAAGCAGAGGCAAGTATTTTGAAAATAATCGTTATTGTGTGTGCTGCTGCATGCTGCATGCATGTTGGTATGATGTCACTTGATCCTCAGAACAACCCTCTGAGGTGCATTTCTCTATTTTGCAGATGCAAAAAATGAAGCTCAGAGAAATGAAGTAACTTTCCCTGTTCCTACAGCTAAGGCATGGCAAAGCTAGACTCAGGTTTTAAAGCCCAATTCCTAACCTTTGGGCTGAATTGCCTTCCAGAGTACCAGTGAGGATGTGTTAAGAAAGCTAAGAGAATTCTGAACAAAATGTTGTGCAATAAGAAGTGAAGTTTGCTTTGTGAGCTTTGTATCCAAAAGCACCAGGGAAGCACCAACAGTTGAGCGGAGCCTCAAAGGGCATACACAGCCTCAGGATTAAAAATGGCAAAAGGGGATGATGCCTGATGGGACAGAGCCTGGCTGTGGGGGTGGGAGGCGTCATAGAGTCCCTGTTGACTCCTGCCTCATATTCCTTCTGGGGAATGGGAAGAGCAAAGGGGATTGAAATTTTCTCCCCAAAAGCCTTGAACATTGGCTAAGAAGTTTGAGTCTGCTTCCACAAAGCAGCAGTGACCCAGTGAAGCTTTTGAGCATTGTTGAAGAGGTTAGTGATAGAAACGCCGTGGGCAAGGAGCAAACAAAGGTTAGAAAGTAGAAGGGGTCGTGTGGCCTGTGTATTATATATTGAGGGCCCAAGGAGGACATCATAGGGAGAACTAGACAAGAAGATATAAATAGAGGACTCAAAAGTAGAAACTACTTCCTGTGCATTGTTTTCATTCTCAGCTTTTCTAGAATCTAGGACTAATTTGACCCGATCCCTTGCTGACTTCTCTTTGGCTACCCATCTGCATTTTCCATACTTGACTGCTCTCAGACAGTAGCCAGGGAGAAGACAGAAACTCAATTTGTCCAGCCTGCAATTTGTTAGCTAATCTTGATAAATGAGGTGGTTCCTGAAGAAGCCAGAAACTTTTGGCCAGAATGAAGTTTCATATCATTTGTACATTCCTGTATTCATTCTGCTAACCAGATGCATATACATACGATCCATTCATCCAGAAGTTTACCTGCTATTTATGGAGTATCCGGGATGAACCAGTCACTGTGGTAGGTACAGACGACATGGTGGGCACAGTCCCCATCTGCAAGTAACTAACATCTTAGGGACGGTTGCTTCTTCCATTTGGCTTTGAGGTATTTTTCTGTCTTACCTTTGTATGTTTCTTCTCCTTTCTTGCCTTTTTTTTCCCTTACTTTTTTCTTTCTGCTAATAAAAACCAGTATTTTGTTTCTATACTTTGATAAGTTAACCAAGAAATTTTAACATACGTTCTTGTGTAAATAAATCAGTATTTTTCACCCTGTTCCTGATAGCACAGGGACCTTAATGAATATTTCAACTTGACTCATCTGAACCTGTCTGACTTACATGCTGTTACTGTTATATATTTTAGTTACGTCTTTGTTTTCTAAGACTGCACTATTAGTGTTTTATACAGACCTTCCAAGAAGGATCTCTTCCTTCTGCCTACAGCATATCCTTGTAAATTAGTCAAGAGCTCTTGCTTTTTGCTTGAAAGTGTATTTTGCTCAGGCTCTCGCTGGACATAACGGTTCTGGTTGACAGTGTTTACTTTCAGTACATTCAATACATCATTCTACTGCTTCTGGGTTCCATTACAGCCGTTGAAAAGTCAGAGGTCATCTGGTGATTATTACCATAAATGAAGTCTGGCTATTCTCTGGCTACTTTTAAGGTTTTATCTCTGCTTTTGATGCTCTGCAGTTTCACTCCTGTATAATTTTTTTTTTTAACAAAATGAAACAAAACAAACAAAAAACAGCTTTACTAATGTATAAATGGCACACAGTAAACTGCGTATGTTTAAAGTGAACCCTGTGGCAAGTTTTGACATGTGTGTATACCCATGGAAACACCACCAGCTCAAAATGATGAATATATTCGTCATCACCCAAACTTTCCCTGGATCCCTTCTTGTGTATTTACAAGTTCTCCCTCCTGGCCCACTGCATGGTCCCAGGCAACCCTTGGTCTGTTTTCCATCATTATAGACTAGTTTGTATTTCTAGATTGCACAAAAATGATACCATGTGGTGTGTACTCTTTAAATACCCAAAATTGAACTACTTCCAATAAGCAGGATTATTTGGAAATGCATCCATGTTGTAGCATGCATCAGCAGTTTGCTTCTTTGTGTAAATATACTGCCATGTGCTTATCCATTTACCTGTTGGTGGACTGGTGGGCTGTTTTCACTTTGGAGCTGTTAGAAAATTGTTGGGAACATTCACATCTAACTCTTGTAAGGACATAGGCTTTTGTTTCCCATGTGTAAGTACCTCACAGTGAGATGGCTGCATCATATGTTTGAGGACATTAACTGTGGGATACTATTTCACATACCCAGCATCCTCACATAAAGGGGTTTCAATGTTTTCACATCCTTGTCAACACAAAGCATGATCAGTCTTTTTATTTTCGTCACTCTGGTGGCTGTGTAATAGTGTTTCATTGTGCTGCATCTTGCATTTCCTCTGTGATGTTGAACATCTTTTCATGTGCTTATTTCTCTCTGTATCTTCTCTGTGGTGTATCTGTTTATAGCTTTTAAACATTTTGTTACTTAGTTTTTCTCCTTATCTAATCTTGATTATTCTCTATATTTAGATGAGTCCTATATATACTTTGTATTATTTTCTCCCAGCTTTTATCTTTTTATTCTCTTAATAGTGATTTTTGAAGACCAGAGTTTATATGCAGTTTTATTCATCTGTTTGTTCTTTGCGGGTCATGCTTTTGTATTATAGACAAGAAATCTTTGTTTAATTCAGTCACAGAATTTTTTAAAGGCTTATTTATTTTTATTGGAAAGGCAGATCAGATTTATGGAGAGAAGAAGAGACAGGAAGATCTTCCATTGCCTGGTTCGCTCCGCAGGTGGCTGCAGTGGATGGAGCTGAGCAGATCTGAAGCCAGGAGCCAGGAACTTCTTCAAGTACCCCTGCAGGTGCATGGTCACAAGGTTTGGGCCATCCTCCACTTTCTCAGGCCATCAACAGGGAGCTGATAGGAACTGGAGCAGTCAAGACATAAATCGCACCCATATGGGATCCTAGTTCATGCAAGGCAGGAATTTAGCTACTTGAGCTATCATGCCAGGCCTTCACGGAACTTCTTTTTTTTATTTTTAAGTTTTTAAAATTTATTTTTAATTGTTATTAACATTGTATTATGTGATACAGTTTTATAGGCACTGGGATTCCCCCCCACCCCTCCCCCCATCTCACGGAACTTCTTATTCTGAGTTTCTTCCAAAATATTCTATGCTTTTAGATTTATAATCTATTTTGAGTTAATTTTACATATAGTGTAACCTCTGGATCAAAGTTATTTACTTATTTGCCTGGTAATATCAAGTAGTTCCAGTGTCATTGGTTAGGTATGTAGTCATTTGCCTTTGCACCTTTGGCGATAATGTGTGGATTTGTATCTGGGCCCTCAACTTTGATTCACTGATCTATTTGATTTATTATTGTTATTTTTAAAAAATTATTTTATTTTGATCAGAAAGTCAGATATACAGACAGGAGGAGAGACAGAGAGGAAGATCATCTGTCCAATGATTTACTTCCCAAGCTGCTACAACAGCCAGAGTTGAGCCAATCCGAAGCCAGGATCCTCTTCCAGGTTTCCCATGTGGGTGCAGGTTGCCAAGGCTTTGGACTGCTTTCCCAGGCCACTAGCATGGAACTGGATGGGAAGCGGGGCTGTTGGGATTAGAACTGATGCTCATTTGGGATCCTAGCACATTCAAGGCAAGGACATTAGCCACTAGGCTACCATGCTGAGCCCAATTTATTATATTTTTTAATACCAGTACCATATCTCTGGATTTTTGTAGCTTTGTAGTATGTGGAGAAATGAGGTGTTAGTGTAGAGTAGGCACCTGATGGACTTTCCACCTGTGAACTCTGCTCTTTATTCTTTGAGAGAATATGCAAATCAGCATTCCCTTTAACCGGTTTGGCAAATACCTCCAAGACAAAAGCAAATTTCAGTTCTCCGCTTACCTCTTGGTTTCTTTTTCACTTGCCTTTTGTTTTCTAGTTATTGTTTATGTTGCTGCAAACTTATTGGCGCATTTAGAAATATATATTTTGTTGTTGTTTGTACTCTGCTTTTCAGTTAGCGATTTGGTCAGAGATCCATTCGTACCCTGCTGCTACAATTGGATCTCAATGTTTTTAGTTGGTGGTTGTTAGGAGTTGTGTCTTGGGCCCTGTGTGTTGGCTCAATGGTTAAATCCTCACCTTGCAAACACTGGGATCCTGTGTGGGTCCTGATTCATGTCCCAGCTGCTCCATGTCCCTGCTGTCCAATCCAGACTCCATCCTATGGCCTTGGAAAGCAGTAGAGAATGGCTCAAAGCCTTGAAATCTTGCATCCATGTGGGAGACCTGGAAGAAGCTCTTGACTCCTGGGTTTGGGTCAGCTCAATGCTATTGCAGCCATTTGGGGAGTGAATTAGTGGAAGGAAGATCTTTATTTCTATCTCTCCCTCTCTGTAAATTGCCTTTTCAATAAAAATAATCTTTAAGAAACAAAAAAAGAAATTGTCTTGTCTGGTAAACTTGGAAGGGATTGCGCTTTTGTTAGACTGTTCCCTTTGATAAGTCCTGGAGAGCCAAGGAGGGAAGGTGCTTGCCCTTCTGTTGGTGATCTGTACCAGAGGTCTATATAGCTACCTAATTAGCTGCTGCGGTTAATGCTTCTCCTTTTCACTATATACATCAGCAGTTGAAGTTTTATGGTTATGTGGTTCAAATTCCTGCACTGCAACATATCTGGAGTCAGTTCCTTATTACATTTTTTCATACCCTTGTCTACCTCTCCTATAGCTCATTGACTAGCTTATGCTTTTTTAAAGATGTATTTTATTTTTATTGGAAAGTCAGATATACAGAGAGGAGGCGAGACAGAGAGGAAGATCTTCCGTTCTAAAATTCACTGCCCAATTGGCCACAGTGGATGGAGCTGAGCCAGTCCAAAGCCAGGAGCCCAGAACCTCTTCCAGATCTCCCACATGGGTACAAGGTCCCAAGGCTTTGGGCCATCCTCGACTGCTTTCCCAGGCCACAAGCAGGGAGCTGGATGGGAAGTGGGGGTTCTGGGATTAGAGCTGGCGCCCATATGGGATCCTGGTGCATGCAAGGTGAGGACTTAAGCCACTAGGCTTCTGTTCGGGGCCCAATTCTAGTTTACTGGCAATGTAAATGTATCAGTCCTCCTATAGATTTAAGTTCCATGTGCTAGGGGACCATGGCAGGCTCCTTGTAGTGCCTCTGTTTCCTGGCACAGTACATAGTATAATGTTAAAGAAGCAAGGTGAATGAATGATGACAAAACCTGTCAGGATATGCTGGGAAAGCAGAAATCTGCGATAACTCAGTCCAGCAACCTTCTCTGGAGCCTCTAGTCTCTCTCTGTCTCTATTCCAGACATAATGGGAAGATACAGAGAAGAGTAAAATCCAGACTGCTCTTGGGGAATCCTTAGTCCAGCAGAGCAAAGGCAATATATCCATGATTGGAATTTACTCGTATAAATGAGAAGTCTCTGAACTTGTAGGTAGATTTCATTGAGGTGTAACCTTGCTATTGATGAATTATGTAGGATTTGCATATTGTAACTCTGAATACGCGAAGCATTATGTCTCAATGACAGCCCCTGATGGATAGCTCTGCTATAACTATTTCAGCCCTAACTTAGTTCAATTAACTGTTAAGTACTTCTGTATGCTGTGGACTGTATCAAGTCATTTGAGGAGTTCAAAGCTTAAAATGAAACAGATTGGTGTCCCTGTGGAGTTCTTTAGTTAAGGAATGTGGCTAGCAATCCCTGGCTCTGCCCTTAGAGGCCCTGAGTGGGCACTAAAAGACAGCTTCCAGGATCCGCAACTCGGGGCACAGATAAGGGAATGCTATTCCTTGGTACCCAATAAGACTTGAAGACACAGATCTGTACCTTATTCCTTCATGTCTGGCTTGCTGAGGAACAGGTTTATAGTCTTGAAAGTTGTTTTCTAGACACAGTGAGGCTAGAGACTCTGCAAGTAACATTGTCCAGAGTGACATTCTTCTCAGACTTGGGCGTCTCTAGCATGGGGCAGACCACACCTTGGGCCCTGGATGGACCTCCAAGGATTCTCCTGGTGGTGGGGAGCTGAGTGTGTGCCTGCTTGAACTGCTTCCTAGCCACAGAGTGCAATGACTCGGAAGCTAATCAGAATCTCAATGTGTACTCTTCTGGAAATCAGACAAAGATCTGGTCCACTGCAGGAAGGGAAGGTACAACATTTGGTGAATAAATGATATGCTTTTTATTGTGCACAAGCCAAGGCAACCTCTACCAGTTTGGGGAGCCTGCCTCCAGCCTGTGTTGGATATCTCATGGCTGTGAGACCTCCCTAAAGTTGGAAATCTCTGAGTTGGTAATGATACAGGCTAACTGGCTAGAACTACAAAGGATGAGGGCTGTGTGGTTTCTGGTTTGTGACCCTAATGTAGCTTGCTGCATTATCCTGTATTATTCCCTACTCAGAGATTTCCAAGCTTTAATCTTTAAACGGGTGCTGAAGGATGCAGATCCAGTATTATCTTCTGTGTCTACTTCAGGAGACCCTTGCCTATTGTGGGTTTTTTTCCCCTTCCTGGGGCGTATCTTTTCAAGTCCCTTGGATTTAGAAATTATAGCCACCAGGTTAGATGATTTCAGGATTGAACAGCCTGAGCTTCTTACAGGCTCTCAAGTTTGGGTTTTGATTCATTTTTGTAAAATGCTGTTGATTTCTGTGGGCAAGTTAGAATGAGATCCATTGTGCACATGAATCTAGATCCTGGGTTTGGCAGTAACTTCATGCTGGCCCATCTCTGCCTCTTTCTGCCTCTTGGTGCCCTGGAACACAGGCACTGTCTAGCTGTCTATCTCTTCAGAGAGGCTTAGGAAACAGGTTTTTATGACTTTCAACTCTTTTAGGTTGCTAGGTAGTTCCTGTTGTGGATTAGCTTCACCCCCAAGAGCCTGTGAATTCATATTCTCTTGCCGTATGTGAGCTCAAAGAAATACTGCAGGCCTGGGCGGCTTTCTGCCCTGTTGTCAGGGAGAGCCAGTGGCTCAGCAAGCAGCACAGTGACCTGTGAGAGTCTTGAAAGCATTGGGAGGAAACTAAATGAGAAACTTTTTTTTAAATAGGAAGCAGATTAGAAGCCCTATCCTTAGGTCAGTTTGGGCCTCATCTCTCCGTGTTGTGTAACTTCATGAAAGCCATTGAACATCTCTGAGCCTCTTACATCCTTCATATAAACAGAAGGCTCATATGTGTTGTTTTTATTTCACTACTATACGACTGTTTGTACATCATCTGATGAGTGAGAGATACTGCTATTGGCAATGACCATCACAGTAAGATGTATTGTTGCTGATGCCTGCCACGTGCTGTGGTTCTGTGTAGAGGTAAGAAATAGCATCAGCTCTCAAAAAGGAAACAGACAGTAAGCAAGCAGACAAACAAGGCAGTGCTTAGGGGCACTGTGAAGGATAGTCAGGAGGAGGGCAGAACAGGTCTGAGTCTGCTGAAACAAACTGGCAGTAGATCAACAGAAGAAAGGGTTTGCATGCAGGAGACCTTATACCAGAGCCATCTTCTGTAACCAGTGATACACAGAAACCTGTACATTCTGCTTCACAGGGGTGCAAGCAGTTTAGAGAGGCGGTAAATGATTGGAGAGGGAGATGAATTGACTTGCAGAACAGTGGTCTAGGCCAGGTCCTTCTTGGCTCTGGGGAAGGTGGCCACAAGGTATGGGGAGGGGAAGGATGCACAGTGTGAGCAAAGGCATCTGTCCATGCAGCGGAAGTCTCTCAGAACCCCTTGACACTGTGCTCAGGAGACCAGAGGAACAGTGTGTCTGTGTGTAGGGACTCCTGCCTGGTCTCTTCTCCAGTGATTTGTTTTCCCTGGCTATTAAGATTTTAGGGAAGGAGTCCACAGTGTTCCAAAAGAATTCTTTTGTTCCAAAAGAATGTTGGTTAGTAAGGTACAGGAGCTTCAGAGAGAGAGAGAGAGCCCCTCTCTGCTACGGGGGGCCTTTAGAGGTGGTGGGAAGTTGGCCCTGGAGTCTAACTCAGTCTGTAAGGTCTTGCAGTAAGTGCAGCACACTGTGGGATATTAGGTTGTGAGCCCAGCAGTATGGGGGCATGTGACCTGAAACCAGGGAACAAGCCGGAGGAAGAGGTCCAGGCAGGCACAGGAGCAGGTCCCAGGGCCCCCAGGGGCTGCACAGAACTGCCAGCCTGAAATCTGGAGAGAGCAGTGTGGCCGGAGCACAGCAATACGAAACAAGCAGGTGGTTAATTTCATAAGGTGTTGAGTAGCTTCAGCTTCCCTTCCAACATTTCTTCCTATTTGTCAAGCTCATTTGTCTTAGAGAACAGAATTAATTTACAGATCTGTCCTGGATACTGAATCATTCTGTAAAACATATGTAGAAAGGAGAAGAGTATAGAGCTATAGCAGAGCATGCACTGTGGAGTCAGTTGCCATTGGGGCTTACCTGAGCTTTCCACTTAAGAGCTCTCAGACCGAAGTTACACTTAACCTTTCCATGCCTCCGTTTCCTGATCTGTAAAATGGGGATAATAATCTTCAGGAGATTGTGATGAAAAAAGATATTTTTAAGGCAGTAATGAATATGAAAATGCTCGGAAAGCAGTTGTCTGGGTTTCAGGTTGGCTCTTTGCATCCTGGACCTGTTTTTGCCTGCCAGTAATTGGCTACTCTGAGACAAAATTTTTCCAGGGTTCGGTTGAATCAGTGTTAACTTGCAAGTGGGAAACATGTCCCAGGGCTTGTCCTTTGCATGCAGCAGGAATGGTATTACAAGGAAATAAATGAATAATGAATGAAGAGCTTCCAAGTCAGGCTGCTCCTGCCTGCAAGATTTCTGTACACAGGAAAGTCAGCAAAAAGGAGATGGCCTCATTGTGCTGTCACCGCAGAGAGAAGTGGGCTGCTGGTGGTGGTGCTCTGTGGCCCTGGACTCTGAAAGGCAGGAGTGTGTGGCTCCAGGACGTGAGGCCCTGTCCTGTGTTGCCCCGGGTATGGGGGAAGCTATGGTGGGGCTGGCAGTAGATTGTGGCTCTTCAGCGTGCCACACTAATGGTCTTCAGAATAAAAAACCCTTGGCCATTCAGCAGCACGTGATTGTGGCCTCCTATGTTTTTATGTGGAGTTGGGCCCTGCCCTCCCTCATGTTGCCTATAGCCTTCCTAAGGGACTTAAGTGTTGTGGACTGCAGTGGCCAGAAGGCAAGAGAGGTGCTTGGGAGGATCAAGTATCTGCTGCAGTGGGATCGCACAGCAAACACCAACCCAGGCTTGATTTGGTTTGGGTGGAGGCAGAGGAAGAGAAAGATTTTGGGCAGTATCATTTGATTGACCACCTGAAGGACGGTTAGCTGGGGTGAACTGAGGGACTCCTGGGACGAGAAGATGATTCCAGACAGCAGTGTGCCATACTGCTGTGTTCGTTTCACATCCTTCAGAGGCATGGCTTCTCTAAACTGGGGCATGGCCTTGAAGGGCTGAGCAGTGAGGGTTGGGACCAGAGAGAATGGGGAACCTTGGAAAAAAGTCCTCCTTGGCCCAGAGTAAGAAGTTTGGATTTTGTCTCAGCTTCTGTGGGAAGCTGGGGGAGGCTTGAAGCAGAAGACATAATCTAGATTGCCTTCTGCAGGAGGTTGAAGCAGCAGCAGCCCTGTGCGGACAGAGTTCCAGCAGGACAGCCAGCTGTGGGGCCTGAAGCCTGGCAGGAACCAGGGGAGTAGTAGTAGGCACAGGCATGAGGCATTTCAGGGCTTACACTCCTGACAATCTGTAGCTCCTTGAGTAATTTTACCCTTCTTCTAGTGTTTGCTCGGCTGTCCAGGAGCCGGGATGGTGGTCAGTGTCTGATTTACCACAAAACTTGGGAGTCCCTCCCTTCCATGGCCCTGGGAGGGGCCTGGCAGTGTATGTCATGGTCATGTGTTTTCTGATATTTGCAATGGCAAGGTAACTTGTCCATAGTCAGCAAACTTCCCTGTCTCTCACCACTGGAACCATCCAGCGTTTTGTGCAGTAGAGTAGCCACAGGCGTTTTTGAAATCCTGCGGTAGGAAAAGTTGAGTTGGGAAGACATCTGGAAATGTTAAAAAAAAAAACAACAAAATTTTTTATATGCCTTAATTTGATATTCTTTTTAAAGAGTCATGTTCCCCCTCACCCCAATGCATAAACTTCAAGTTCTTCAAAATCAGATCTGCTCTTGATGGTGGTGGGGATGCGGAGTTCCCTCTACTTGGGGCTTTTGAGGCTGGTAACGTGGCAGGGACCATGTTTGCTTCCTGAAGAAAAAAATGTCTGAGGCAGATAGGCTATCTGTGGAAATCAGGAGCACGGGGACGGAGATGGCTAAGCTGAATTCTCGCTTCCCTCGGGTATAACTTGGGCACAGACTTGATCCTATTTACTCTGAGCCAAATATTCCAACCTTATTCCAAAGTGGCTCCTTTAGTACTCAGAAACAAGTTTACAAGCTAGATAGTATAATGTAGGAGGAAAGTATGCTAGCATGAGTATGAGGAAGTTGCCAGTATGACTTAATAAGTGGGATTCAAACTCACTGAGTCTGCGTCAGAATCAAATCATGTAGGTGTGTGAGCAGGGCCTATACACAAGGCCCTGCTCACAGAAGGAACCTGCATTTGGCTTAACACTCTCCTGTTACTCTCATGAAACCCTTAATAATTTTTCACAAGAGGCACTGTGTTTTCATTTTACACTTACCCCCAAAAGTCTACATCCATCCTGATCAGGCTGCACGCTCTTAACCTATTTTATTGTAACAGTTGGCACAGTATGGAACAAGCTGTTCGTGAGGAAATGAGTTCCCCATCATTGGTGGTGTTCAAGGTGAACTGGACAACACTTAGGCAGGAATACACTGCAGCAGCCCTGATGATTGGATAGGAGGAGGTTGGATTAGGTCCTCTGAGCTGAGAGGATGTGGGATTCTGGAACTCTCCACTCCTCACTTTAGTGAAAGTCAAAAATAGAGGAGACAGGGCCTGGGGGAAGTGGTGTAATGACAAGTGGGACAGTTCCCAAAGGAAGGGACTCTATGGAAGGATGAGAAAGCTGGAGGCATTTCCTTAGACTGCCAGCGGTAGTGCTGGGCTGCAAAGAGATCTGCATCCCTCCCCACTGTCATCAGAAGTGCAGGCAGATGAAAACAGTATGGCTAGCGGGCGATGGGTTCATGTTCTAGTGAGCCCACAGATTCTCCCTGTGGGTCACAGCCACAGCAGTGGTGTGGCTTCATGACTGTGTAGAGCAGTGAGATGGGCCCCTGAGGTCATGAGGTTACCTGTCCTTGGAGGTCACAGTCTGCCTGCACTCTAGAGATGTGCACAGACCTCAGCCTCCATCCCAGCCCAGATAATTGGGTAGGTTTTCCCAGCGGTTCTCAGACTGTGTTCTCTGGAGCCCTAATTGTGTGAGTTGTGAGTGTGTGTGTAGGCACACGTGTGTGTGTGTGTATGTAGGAGCACAGGAATGGCATTGAGGACAGAACAACAAATGACTGTTCAGACCTTGTGCTCTGGCTCTGCTAATAACCCTCTAGATTGTAACCCTGAGCGAGTTCTTTAATCTCCTTGAACCTCAGCTCCTGCCTCTGTGCAGAGCACATGAGAGCATGAAAGGTGCTCTTGAGAAGTCTTTTCCAGTTTCTCTCATTGATAACATAGTCTATGCAGCACTCAGATTTGCGGAGACACCTGTGTGTGTGTGTGTGCCATCTCACCAAAATGGACAGCAAGAAGATGCTGTTCTCATTTTACAAGGCTGAAAAGACTGAGGCGGTGGAAAAGCCAGGCCAGCAAGTTCACAGTTTCATCACAACAGGGATCTGTTGTTTTTGCTAAGTTTTATGTTTTCGTTTGTTGTGCTAGTGACTGATCCTGGCCATTTGATTTTTATGTTCTTCCCAGACTTCTATTGTGCTGAGTTTTGGGGAGTCCTGTGTGTGTACCCTGTCCTACATCAACTTTGACCTTGAGGGTACTAGCCTATCCTGAGCTCCCAGTGGACCACTGTGTTCACAGTGTCAACTTGTCATTCGTGACCTGTGTCACCTGGACAAATGACTTCTAGGGACCTGAATTCTCTCAAGTGCCAAATAATGGCATGGTGCCCCACCATACAATCTATTATAAGTGTTCAGTGAGATAATTTGTATAAAATGCCTCACCTAATGGCTGACCCAGGACGTCTTAGCTGTCATCATTACTCTATGTGTAATTATTGGCACTTCCATACTAAATGCATTCATCTTCAAATGGGCCACTTTCCATATTTGGGGTGTTACCCAGTCAATGCATGTTTAATAAACTTGCTTTTGGTTTGAAACTGCAGGCTTCTCTGGTTTTCTTTTTAGCTTATGTAAGAAGTATCTTTTTTTTTAAGCTCTGCCTGAATTCACAGGGAGCCTCTGTAAATCCACTTGAAAGCAGATCTCATCACCAAAAACCCACAAAACACCTCGGCGAGAATGGAGAAGTCGGGATGTAATTTATGGCGTCCACTTCTTGCTGCCATTTGGCATTTTGCAAACTGTCACTGCCATTAGCAGTCACTTTTGGGTATTTACGATCTTGTGGTTGGAGCACTTTGATTCTCATAACAGAAGCAGGGTCACATTTAGAAAATGTACCCTATGCTGGGCTGGAAAATGAGATTCCCCCCAGGGTGGCTGATGGATGGGCCTGCACAGGGAAGTGTGCTCTGCCAGCCAGACTTAGTTCTGCCATTTCCATGCACTCCAGCTGGAAGCTGTCCTCCTGACTAGGCCTGTGCCTGCCAGGTCTGGACTTTCTACTTGGCAGTGGCTAGGAGGTTAAGGGCAAAAAGACATTTGGCTAAATATCAAGCCATTGTCTACACAGATGCCCCCTTGTAGCCGGGAGGTTGGCAAAGATAGAGCTAGGATTTGCTAGGCATTCCTTTGTGATCTTACACTGGTCCTTAGTGTCCTGGGTCTCAGAGAGTTTAGGATAGGGTAATTGTGTCACTAATGGATTGCACTGGCAATAGTCAAAACAACATTTCCCTCTTTGAGCCTTCATTTTTTGTTTAATCTGCTGAGTGGGAGGGTTTGAGAATGGTCTGAAGACTATTCTTTCCCTGTAATGGAGTGAGACTCTTGATTTCTACAAGGGGCTTGACTGAGAAACTCCCCTGTGGGATCCGACTCTGTGTGAACAGGTGTACAAGCTCACCGCTGGGTGACATGTCAGTATGCTTGAGGGAATCTACCTGCCAGGACAGTCCAGATCCCTGCCTTTTCTGTGACACTTTGGATGAATCTTATGTCCTCCTAGACTCTTGTCTCACTCTGAAGAAAAGAGAAACATGCATTGCATCTCTTTATCTTCTTGGGCTCCTTCTTCTCTACTATGACCTTCCTGGTTTTTTCTCGGGCCTTCTTGGATTTTTTTTGTGTGTGTGACCTTGACGGTTTTGAGGAACCCCCACTGTTTAGAACCTACTGGGTTAGGTGGGTTGGTTGTCTGACGCTTGCTTGGAAGCTGTGGGTTTGGGAAAGGAAGCTCACGGACGTCAAGTGCCCTTTTTGTCACATTACATAGCCAGGAGGATGCATTCTGAGCAAGGGACTTGTTACTGTTGGTATTGACCTTGGTCAGGGCTGAGGGAGTGTCTGTTTAATTTCTTCACAGTCAACAGCTCTTTTTTTTTTTTCACTTTTTATTCCCTTCTTTTTTTTAAAATTGAATTTTTTAATTTTTACTTTTCATAATACAGTTCCATAGGCTCAAGGATTTTCCTTTCCATCATACCTCTAAGGAACAAAGTCACCCTGAAGTGCCATGGTCCTCCTCTTTGAGGTCCCTGTGTTTGTTTATGGAAACATTCTTGACTGTTCCCTGCATGTCTGACACTAGGCTGGGTGCTGAGGAGGTAGAGATGGGGTCACGGCCATGGCATTCAGGGTCTACAAGGTCACACAGACCAGGCATGTGTGCCAGCAGCCACCAAATGTAAGCAGAGAACTCATCTCTCACCAGGGCTGCGTAGTTTATGTTCTTATGGTTTAAGTGAATTTCTTTTATGTCCTCCATTTCCTTAAACCATACAGTTTTAAGTGTTACGGAAGGAATAAAAAAAAAGAGTGGCTTCTTTCCTTCCATACATACCCAGAGACTGCTAGATGCTATTATTTTTTAAGTATTTGCATAGCACTTTACGTGTTGAGAGCATCCCTTAGTTATTAATTAGTAATCCATATTAATATGCAGACTGAATCCATCTATTTCAGGATGAAGTTTGCAGGAAACAAAATCGCTTAAATGTGCCTCCTCTCCACCTGCGTTTCCTTCTCTCTTCTCGCTCTGCACTCCCACCCTCCCCTGATCATTATCAGCATTATTGCCATGATTATTAAATGCTGATCGGGTCCCAGGAGCATCTGCAGAGCTTGGCAGAACTCTGGGGAAGGTGAGTGCTTGCTTTCTGCACCCAGCTGCCGCCTCGGGTTCATTAGCACACAGAAACTGAAATTGGCCTCATAAATAGTCATCCTCAGTACCAAGTTCGGCGCTCCTGCTTTTGTTTCAGTTCATGGAACTGAATTCCTTCTTGGCTCTGTTAGTGTCTGAAGAGGCTTTTTTAAAAATCTCCGGAAACAAAGTGTATCCTCTATGATATGAGTATCTTTTATTGTGCTCTTATTGCATACCCAGATACTTGCTTCACAGCAACCTCTGCTCTGTCATTTCTCCCCTTGTCGAGATAAGGAGACTGAGGTTTGAGGAGAGGAGAGCTCAAGGCTGGTTAATGCTGGAGCTGTTGGTACTCTTGGCCACAGAGCTCCAATTCCCACTTCTTTGAATGCCTCTCTTAGGTCCACCACTTAGGACACTCTGAGCCTCGCTTCCCCGCTTCCCCCACATCATTGCATCTTCTCCCCCCACACCTCCTTGATCTCCAGCGGGCAGAGGTGTACTGAGGATATTTCAGTACCATCACATTCTGATCCTGCAGGCTTAGGTATTGTGCTAATATGTCTGTTTTACAATGAGGCTGGCCCAGGAGCCCCATGCAGCAGTTGTGCAGTTTATCCCTTCCTTCCACCTGCTGCCCATCTTCTGCACAGATCATTCAAAGGGGAGCAAAGGCTGTATTGTGTCTCTGATTGGCTTATACTGAGATTGCAGATTAAAATGTCCCATTGTTGCCCTCCATAGGTTCCTGTTCACCTGGGGGAAGAGAACATCTTGAATTCCAGGTGCCTCATAATTGGGCATTTCTGTTTGTGGCCTTACAGTTACACATGCCTGTGTTTTAATAAGCAGTTACTACATGCCAGACCTTCTGCTAAAGTTAATATCCTACTCCTGTGTGCATGGATGAGTTTGTTGACCTTTCCAAATGATAAGTAGGAAAACTGTAGCTCATAGGAGATTGAATCATTAGAGTCCTAAGGCCTGGCACAGTTGACATTTAGCCCAGGTCTGGCCAAATCTAGAGGCCCCTTGATTGCTTTCCTGATAATGTTGCTTGTGTGAGTGTGTGCACCGACACATGCACACAAAAGCTTGCATTCGCTGTGTGTCATGTGCCAGACTAGGTCATTGAAGGATACTTCCCCATGGGGTCAGCTTGGTAATTTTGTAGACTTCTCAGTCTGTGAATCATAATCCTACACCGAGATGATAAGATGCTTTTAGATGTGGATCACTTCTGATAGTTTGATATAGTTAAAAATGTTGCATGCAGGCTTGTTGTGGTTAACGTCCTCGCCTAGCACACATCTGAATCCCATATGGGTGCCTGTTTGTGTCCTGGCAGCCCCGCTTCCCATCCAGTTCCCTGCTTGTAGCCTGGGAAAGCAGTTGAGGATGGCCCAAAACCTTGGGACCCTGTACCAGTGTGGGAGACTGGAAAGAGGCTCCTGGCTTTAGATTTGCTCAGCTCCAGCCATTGTGGCTACTTGGGATGTGAATCATTGGATGGAAGATCTTTCTTTGTCTCTCCTCCTCTCTATGTATTTGCCTTTCCAATAAAAACAAAATATATTTTTTTAAAGTGGCACAATAACTGATAAATTCCACACTTGATAAAGTGTCCTATTGATTCAAAAGAACAGTTATAATTTGTGACAGAGGATGGAGTGTGCATTTGGGAGAGGCATGCAGATGTTAACTGAAAATTCTTTATTTAATAATCTTTCATGTTGATAAGAACCCAGTTTCCCAAAGTGTAGAAAGCTTTTCAGTTCTTGTGCCACATTTTTTAAGATGCTGTTCTACTTTGGGGGCCAGTAGAATTCAGGAGTTGGACTTTCTTGGCCATTTCCTGGCTGAGCAAGGCCTAGTAGAGCTTCAGGTATTTTCCTTGCCTGTACTTTAGGGTGAGGGGAAACTGCCTGCCTTACGAAGTTGTGGAGGGTAAAGACAAAAATCCATTTGTTACAGCTCCCCAGTGAGGAACAGAGAGGGTTGTTAAGTGGCTGCAGACTGCCTTGACGGTCTTGCCGAGGTGCTGAGCCCCACACAGGTCTCCTGATGGTCCTTCTCACTTCTGGCTGTGGAGTTTTCTCACAGAAAGGATGTACTCTTGCTGATTAGATGAGACCCCTATGTAAGGGCACACCCCAGGCTTTGGGGTTTGGGCCTTGGGGATTCCTTAGCATACTGGGCACTAGCTGGTGGCTGCAGGAGTAGCCAGCCTGGAGTCCCTAGAATATTTTTAAAGAAGGCATTGGGGATGTAAGGAGGGTGCACGAGGAGTGTTAGTGGCTTGGGGGTGAGATTCTGCTTTCACTTTTAACTCCAGCAGCAATCTACATGATCTCAGTGTACAAAGTACAGATAAGCTTAAACACACTCGTAAAATTCCCACTAATTATGACCTTCCAGAGATTACCACAAGTCATGTTCCTAGCTATTCACATTTTGTTTCTGGTATGTATTCTAAGACAACTGTAGGTTGTGTCAACAAATATTTTTTTTCTTAATATACTATAAATGGGAATCATTTTCGGTTGTGACTCAGATATGGACCGGATACTGCTCCTCTTTGAGAGGGGAGCCTTCCCCTCTTTGCTCTTCCCATTCCTGTTTTATGGGCCATTGAGACTCTTTGCCACTTTTCTTCCTATAAACAACATGGCAAACATCTTTGTTGCCATCTTTATGCACCTGTAGAACTGGACGTGACATGAGGCTTTTTGTCGTTAACAGAGTTTGCCTGTTTGCCACTTCACACTGGGAAGTGGCATGAGGAAAAGGAGCTTGGAGCATGCACACCATCACCACAGGAACCCTCAACCATGTGCCTTGCAGGGCTAGAACAGACATGCAGGCTGTGTCTCACCTGACCAGCTTTGTAGATAGTGCAGGATAGCTCCCCTTTTTCAGATTAGAAAGGGAAGTCTTAGGGAACTTGTAAGTAAATCGCTAAAAGTCACACTCTTAGAAAAATTGCTTGATTCTTGGTTTGACTCCAGCCAGCCTATGTCAGTGAGTCTTCTGATAATAAATCAGGTTTGTGCTTGTTTGTTTTATTTTTTTCAGTGTTGCTCCCAGGTTCCTAAGGGGGATCATCTGATAGAAAGAGGGTGAGTGTGGCTCTGCCCTGCTGAGGCAACTGCTCCCTAGGGTGCTGGGAGCTGCCTTGTCACACTCCCGGACTCACCTCCATGCTGTGAGCTCTCTGGCCTGAGCCTGGGCTGTTGGCCTCACAGTGTCTCCCTTCTGCTTCTCCCGTGTGATGTCTTATGAATAGTCCTTGGGGCCTCTGCCACGTAGGTTTTGCAGGCTTTATCATACTTGTGATCTTGGAAGGCACCATCCTTTCCTGGAAGGGGTCAGTGAGCTCCATGGATCGTGGGGGTTCATGGCCAGGCAAACACCCCTAAATCTTTGCCTTCCCCTTTTCCCTCTCCTGAAAGCTCAGTGGTTTTTGTCACTTGTGATTGTGCCCAAGCACTTGGAATCCTCTGCCATGTGACAATATGGTCCTGGCTTGGCCTTTGGCAGCCTTGTCTGTCTGGAATGTCTGAGGCTGCCCCAATGCCAACTCCTGGCCCAGACTCTCAGCTAAACCCACACACATCACAACTTCCTCTCTGTGTTCTTTGTCAGGTGCCTCTGAAAAGTGCTCCACGCCTGTTTGTTGCATTGCTTTCACACCTAGTTTCTTAGAGCATTGTAGTCAGTCCCTCTTTGTCTTTTCAAAGCTTGAACTGTCTTCCTAGGACTTTGATGAGTCATTTTTGTTAAGACAGCAGACCTCACACCACAAGCAGATTTAGGTTCACATCCCAGCTTTGCCACTTACTGAGCTGTGTCACCTTGTGCTAGTTCCTTTCCCTGTCTGTGCCTCCTCCTCTTAACTGTAAAATGGAACAACACTTGTGCCTGCCTTACCATAAATAAAAGATAATGAAGGAAGGTGCTTGACAGGGTGTGTGGTACATTCTTCCCACTCCTTTCTGAGCACTTGGTAGTTCTCGAAACAGGCAGGTAAGAAATACACTTGACTCTTCCTGTTTTCTCCAGCCCTCTTTAATTCAGGACTTTTTTTTTTTTTTAAGTGTCTGGGTATTCCTGGAGTCTTGAGCACCTTCCCACACAAACAGCTTTCCTTCTCTTTGGATTAGACTGAAGGAGGCAATATTGCATAGTGGTTATTGGCACACAGTCTAGCATTAGACCGTCTGGATCCCACTCCTGCTTCTCCCACTTGTATGACCTCAAGCGATCACTTACCTGTTCAGTTCTCTCTTCTATAAAACAGGGGCAGTAATAGTTCTGCCTTATGGGGTCACTGTGAAGATTAAAATAATTAACTCCTTCAATAGCACCTGTCATGGAGTAAGCACTTGACAGACGTTATTTTTAAGTGGTTGTGTTCTCTTGAAGATCTTCCAGGAAAAAAGTGTTGTTGTCTAAAGGCATTTCAGGAAGTTGCTATAGGGAACTGCTGTTAAAGCTCAGAATTCTGCTCTAAGCCGTTAGTTGACAGATACCATAAATTAGTCCCCATCTCTTCAGCCACCAGTGGTCTAATCAGCCTTGAAATTCCGGAGGTGTTAGGGCTGTGAAGAGTGATTGAAGAGCCTCCAGTCCACAGGTCTCCTTTTACATATGAGAGGGTCACAGGCCTAAGCCAAAAAAGAGGCTTGGCCAGGTCACTCAGCAAGTGAGCGGAGGCACCAGAAACCAAATCTCCAGGCTAGGGCTGAGACCACGACCACTAGTCCATCCCCAACGTTGCCATGTCCTGACCTGCAAGGGAGGAGAAGGCTCGTATTTTTTCTAACCATGGGCTTTGCCACTGCTGGCAGTGGAATGACTGCCTGGTGATGGCTGCATGGATTGTGCAGTTCACTATCCATTACTGCTTTACTCCTTGTAAACCACAGCCAAATCTGTATTGAGAGTCATTTCAACCTTTGAAAACCTTGTTTTGAAAGTGAGAAGTGGAGTCTAACATCTGCAAGGCTTTTGAGGAGAACAGCAGAACAGGTTTATTCTGTGAGCCCAGAGGGCAGAGCTAGGACCAATGAGAGTGGGGGAGTTAAATGTTTATCCATTGACTATTGTGAGTTTACAATGTGTTCTCTGTGCCAGGCTGAGTATCTGGGATAGAGGGATGGTCCGGTAGAGGAGGATGGCAGATGTGGAAATACATAAGCCCGGTGCAGAGGAAGCAGGTGCGTGATAGAAGCAGGTGCAGCAACTGGGGATATGCAAAGCAGGGCAACCTCATCCCCCCACCCCCCCAAGGGACCATGCTTTAAGGTGCCAGTGTTGGGCTTTGTCTTGAAAGATGAGTGTGAGTCTGCCAGACACATGGGATTCAAGGCCTTCCTGGCAGAGGGAAGAGAACTCGGTAGTATGAGAAGTCCACCGTTTTGGGTAGTGTTATAGGTAATTAAGTATAAAGCATGTGGTTGAAGGGAGTGGAACCTGGTTATAAATTAAAGATTGAGAGAGGGGGTGCTGACCATCAGGGTCTGCCTAGGAACTGAAAATTGACCCTGAAGACCATGGAGAGCCACTGCAGGGCTTGAGCTGTTCATGTTTGCAATTGAGAAAGCTCGTTGGGTTGAAGGAGTACTGGAGGCCAGAGAACTATTTGAATACTTTTTGTAGAGGTACAGGGAGACAATATGGGGACCAGAACCACAGCAGTGCAGTGGGAATGGGCTTGTAAAGATGAAGATGAGAGGACAGATTAGGGAACAAAGATGTGGAGCCAGCACGACTTGTTCCACGGCTGGATCTTTGGACATGGGAAGAAAAGGTGATGCTGAAGATAGCAGTGGTAGCTGCTGTACATTTAGCACTTCCCCGTGGGTTATATTGCATCCTCACCAGCAGATGCTGTCCCTATCAACCTGTCCTCATGTTATAACTAAGGAAATTGGCTCTGAAAGATTCAGGCTCATGCAAGGTGGCAAACTAGACATGTGTCTGGGATATTAACCCAAGCAGCATGTTTCTTGAGCTTCTGTTTTAAGCTGCTTTGGCCCACCATTCCTTGGTTTTACTCATTCAGGTGCCTCCTGAGTGATGGTGCGCCTTTCACTCTAATGCAGGCTGCAGGGAGAATCAGAAAGAGAAAGGCTGCTCTGGTCTTCTTTGCCATATAAGAAAAGTAACGTTTTGGGCCCTGGGTCCCTGATAAGTGTCTGGGATATATGCAGAAATACCATAAATGACCAAGAATGTTTTGAAATGACTTATGAGGACTTTACAGTCTTAGCAGTAGATTGGTGTCAGACTCAGCATTTAATATAATCTGTGCTGTTTTTCAGCTCTTTAATCCCATGCAAATCCTAATAGTCCCTGGCCTTCCCTTTTCCTTTCTGCATAATAAAGTTGTTGATCTCACCTTCCGGTGGGCTTGTTAAACTGCATAGGCTTCTGGCTCCTCCCTGACCAGAACTGTGGTTTAGCAGGCCTGGAGTGGGGCCTAAGAATTTGAATTTCTAACAATTGTAGGAGAAGCGAATGCTGCTCTTCTAGGGACCAAACCTTGGGAACCACTGATTCAAGCACACACACTCTCTCTTATTTATTTATTTGTTTATTTATTTGTTTGCTTAGGCACATAGGCTGCATTCCAGACAGTTCATAAACCCAAAATACTACTAGAAGTCTTGGAGTCTAGGCCTAAGGACACTGGACAGGCAAAGGAGTATGGCACCTCGAAATGACAGCTGGCCAATGACCCACCATGCTCTTCTCTTCTCTTCTTCTCTTTTCAATCGTGTCCCCACTACCAGTGACTCAAATCCAGATCCCACCCCAGTATGTCATCTCTGTGTGTGGTTTTCAGGATGCACGAATATTGCAGCTGTTATCAAGGCCAGGAGACCTGCCCCCAGCTCTTGGTGGTGGAAGACACTTGAAAGAAGTACAAACTCCCTAGATCACAGGAGCCCACCACCTTGGCAGAGGAAAGTGCCACCTAAGTAGCCAGTGAGGCTGCATTCCTCCTTGGCTGCAGGGGCCTGTGGACTCACTGTTGTCCTCTAGTGCAGAACCAACAAGAAGCTTCTCCTTCTTTCTGTCCCTCTCCACACCCGCCCCCACTGCTGGTCTCCCTTCCAGAGCCTCTGTGGCCTTCAGGTGCACCTTAGGGAAGGCCTTCCTCTCGACCACTTTCCAGGCATGAGTGGCATCACACCTCCCCATGGCCCTGGACCAGAGACCTGATGAAGAAATTCCAGGGAGACAAATGGAGATTACATGGAAATCAATCACACACAGCTAGTGTTCTCTGCAGGCAACTGTTCAATTTTATTTCCTTTTCATTTTTCTCCCTGTTCCCTGGGATCAACTCCTTTAAGATCTTGACACCAGCGAGACTTGTGTGATTAAGTGGTGAACTTAAGCTGACTGCTGCATTTCTGTGGAACTGGGATACTCTTTTTGACAGGTTGTGGGTCCTGAGAACATAGAACTGTTAAAAGAGACTTGATTTGTCTTTCTTGGAATTTTACTTCTAAATATCTAGCTGGCCCTTTTCACTATTTTCCCTTAAAACTCAGTTGTAATTTTGGCTGCTTTCAGAGCAAGCAGTGAAAGAGACCCAATTCGAGTAAATGAGATCAAGCTCTCCCCTTTTACTTAATAAGAACTGAAGAAGAGAAGAAATTATGGGATGAGTTAGTACAGTGGCTCAGTAGTACCTGTGATTCATATTCCCACCTGCCTTTGGTTTCAGCATGTTCTCCCCAGATTAAAGTCTTTCCTTGCTTCAAGATGGCTGCTGCAGCTCCAGACATCACATATAGAGAAGTGTGCAGGAGTTTTACTAGGAAGGAAGAAGGAGTTTAAGTGAGAGGTGACCACTGCAGTTGCTTGATCCAGATGTCTCAATGCTTGTTGAGCAACATTTATCTTTTCTCCACTGATTAAAACATTAGGAACAGCAACTTGTCCATGCATATTATGATTTCTACAGTGTGCCCTCAATTTGTATTTCCTAGTGCTTTCTGCATGGAGCCAGAGAAAGGTGCTTTCTCTCTAGCTGCACCCCCCTTTCTGTGTATGTGTGTGTGTGTGTGACCTTCTCCTTCTGTAACTATGACTTTCAATTGAATAGGTGGTCTACTCACTGGGTCTCCTTAAACTTACATGTTACTGGACTGGGCAAAATCCCTTCAGTTTTGGCTGTAATTTCCTCCTTAGTTCATGTATTCTTGCAATGAACACCTGTTGCAGCATTGGTGTTCTGCTCTCACGACAATACTTCTTGTTTTCTCTCTCTTATAGACACCTACCAATAACACACAAGGCTCCTATTAGTGGTACTTTATTCTCACCTGCTGTATTTTAGGGCTCTTGGGGATGCTTTGCTAGGTAATTGGCTCTTCATGTTGTTCATGGTTGTTATCTAGTTGCTTTGGGAGATCCATAGATACAGGAAAACTATTGCTGATTCCATTGCTGTCTTTCTTCCTCATCTCTGTAATTCTCCAGTGGCCCTCACATAATCACAGATGTTCATAAATATTGAAATCACACTGAAGAATTATTCGTTTAGTACAAAAATATTTACCTGGAAGTATTTGGTTATATGCAGACCTTTTGGGGTCCCAGAATTCTTAAAGGGTTTTTTCCTGTCTTCAGATAACTTTCATTAATAATGAATTCCTGAGAAAGGTAACATCAAGTGAGGAATTTAAGTTCAGAAGCAGGACAACTGCAAAACTGGCTAATTTATTAGTGTGTCATCAAGGATCTGGTTTGTGTCATTTTCTCTGTCATCCTCAGATTGTCTTTTTTCCTTCAGAGATGCAAGACTAACACGGCAGTCCTCGCCAGGAGGAGCAGGGAAGACAGTACTGTTTGTCACTTACAATCAATGAGGAATTTTTTTTCCCAAACCCGTCTCTAATCTGAACAGACCCCTTCAGTGAGTTCTGTCCTTGAATTGTCCCTAGTAAGGAAATTGGAGCTATCAAGACTGGCATGGACTCACCAATTCTGTTTCTCAGTTATGGCAGGGAGGTAGGGCGGAGTACCCATCCCTGCACGTTCTGAAAACCGTGGATACTTGGAGTTTCAGGAATTGCAGTGTTGGAGATGCAGGTTCAAGTAACTTAGAAGCCATGCTGTGAGGAAAGCAGGATGAGTGGGAGCTTATATGGGAAAACAATATTGATTTAATACAAAGGAATAACAATTCTGTGAATCATTTTTTGAGAAAAAACCGAAGCTCTGTGACTGGTAGAAGATAAAGGATATATGCATATATACTTCATAGGAATGTTCATAAAACTAATGTTCTGATAACCCTTTCACCTGAACCTCGAGTCTCTAGGGACAATGTTTTTATCTGGGGGCTCCAGATGCCTGGGTTGAAGATAGAGTTGACCAAAGCTCACAGTCCCAGGCAGCTGCATGAGACACACTTAGGTGCTGCTTCCCTGGCGACCGCCCCTTTCCACTTCTTTCATTTTTAGCCTCCATTGTGATTTTCTCCTTTTATTTTCACATAACTGTATTTTTAAAAATTGATTGGTCTAGTAGCAGGGCAAAAGGGGAAAATGACCTTTGAGTGAACAACTGCAATGAATAAGATTGCAATGATGCTAATGCCGTGGGATTGGGCATTTACTGTACCTGATGTTTTAAAGGTGTTTTCATTGTGTTATTTCCCCTGGTGGTCAGAACCATCCTTGACCCAAGCAGCTCGGGAACTGTAGCAGGGACACTGCAATCCAAGCTGTCAAATGTAAGACCCGTACAACCAGGAAGTGACAAACTCAAGTTTCCTTCCTCTTGATTGTGTGTTCGTGTTTCCCACCTGATGACCAACTGAAGAACAGTTTACTTTCCCAGAAAAAAAGGAAGTTAAATGGGAAGCTTACAAGGGTAGGCTGTTGTCAGAGTCTAGTCCAGCCTTATCCTACCAGTTGACTCTTCTCATTTGGTCAGTCCTCTTCTTCCCTTCCTCTCTTCTTTACCTACCTCCTGCTCCCCTTTGTCCTTCTCCATGTCCCTTCTTAATGAGGTATAATTCATACACCATTAAGGTCATCTTTTGAAGTGTAGCACTCAGTGGCTTTCCATCTAACTGCAGAATTGTGCGCCCATCACCCATGAGGCTCCCTCCTTGGTTGTCATACAACTGTGGAGGGGGTACACTGATGGAAGAACAGTGTGGTGATGACTTAGGACGTTCCCAAGTCTGCTCTTCTCCGGAGTAACCAGCAGTAAAGTTTGGGCAGGTCACTTGAATGGGTGGGAAGAGTTGACAAGGGGTAGATGGTTTGGGGAACATTCCGCCTCCTCCTTGCTATGCCAGCAACATAGCAAGCCCAGGGTTGCCAGGTCTGTTCAAGAAAAACTGGACATTTGGATCTACAGGAGAACTTCCTGGATTTTTAAATGTCAGCTATTCATATATTTTTAAAAATTACTGTTCAGTGTCTCTTGGAGAGTGAAGGTGACCTTAGACCTCCAGTCTAAGACCTCTTTTCATTTGTTTGATTTATCTCATTCTGTTTCATCTGTCTTCATTCATTTTGCTCATGTATTTATTATTTCGTATCACCAGGCAGTGGAATTTTCTAGCAGGCATGTTACAAAAGCAAAATTTTAAAACCTAATACTAGATAAGCCCCAGGAGGTCCATTAGATGTATGCAGTTGTGTTCTTAAATGTAAGGAGTAAGCAGTTCCATGAAAGAGCTGGAACATGTGATGAGGTTAATAATCAAACATTGCCTTCCCAGATTGCCTTCCAACACTGTCACAGCCTTTGGATGGCATGGCTGTCTTCCCTCCCTCCACCCTCTTCCTCCAGTGTTTTGATATTAACCATTCGTACATGGGCCCTCACAGATGCCTCCTTAAAGGTACTCTGCAAACCATGTATGCCCACACCTTCCCTGCCCATCTTTTTATGCAAAGAATAGAGGTTATCTGGTTTCAACACTTTGGGCAGTGCTTAGCCATTTCATCCATGAACGTTTTGGTTTTTATGCCAACCCTGAGAAGAAATCCCCACCCCCGATTTAGAAGTAAGGAAACAGAACCAGGTTGAGTGATGGCCAGAGCCATTTAACTTGGCCGGTTGCAGGGTCAACTTTGAACTTGGCTCACTGACCCGTGTTCTTTTCATTTAAACTTTGGGCTTTCATACTTTTGTGGTCATCCTTTTACCTAACTGGAATTTCCTGATCCTGGGGTCTTAAAGTTGAGTTTTAAAGATTAGTTGGGGGAAAACCTACTATTTCTCTGCTTTCTTGAATTTTTTTCTATTTTTAAAACATTTTGGGGATAGAACTCTTTCACTTGCATATGCTTAAGCCAGGAAGAGAGAAAGAGAAAGATAATAGAGAATTTAATAGCTTTTGTAACTGAAAAGACTATAGATGCTCTGTCTTCAGGCATGACTGAATCCCAGAGATTTAGATATCTTCAACAGAAAAAAATCTCTTTCCTTTTGCTTGCCATCAAGGTCATGAGCCAAAATTATGTGCCCTGTTTGGGTCTTACACTTAACCTCCCACCTTGTGGTCAAGAATATTTCATACTCTTTGCAATGTGGGTAAGATCCTCACTCAAGGAACTGAAGGAGCTATTATCCCTCCTACCCTCATGGACTATCAGTGGGGAAGGCTGGTTCCCCTAGATCAGGGTGTGGGTTCTAGAAAAGGAGGGGAGCTGGGCCCGGCGCAATGGCGCAGTGGTTAAGGTCCTCGCCTTGCACGCCCAGGATCCCATATGGGTGCCGGTTCTAATCCTGGCTGCTCCACTTCCCATCCAGCTCTCTGCTTGTGGCCTGGGAAAGCAGTCGAGGATGGCCCAAAGCTTTGGGATCCTGCACCCGCGTGCAAGACCCGGAAGAGGCTCCTGGCTTTGGATTGGCTCAGCTCCAGCCGTTGTGGCAGCCTGGGGAGTGAATCATCTGAAGGAAGATCTTCCTCTCTGTCTCTCTTCTCTGTATATCCGCCTTTCCAATAAAAAATAAAATAAATCTTAAAAAAAAAAAAAGAGGGGAGCTAAAGGCTGAGCACACAGTCTGCTCTTATATTTTAAATAACAGATAGTTTAGTATTAAGTTAAAATATTAAATTTTAGTACCTTGAGGGCCAAAAATGGCTTAACAGGAATCCTGGCTTTTAGAGAAAATAAAAAGCCCAAGTCCTGAATTTTAATACCACCCCAAAAAGCAGGTAAGTTGTTATCAGCAGTTCAGATATTATCTTTAAAAATAAAGGACATTTGGGACATTTATCAAACCCATGCTTTTCAGTGCTTTTCATAGGAAAAAAAAAGGGGGGTGAGGTTGGTTTTTGCAGGCATAATTAATATATGCACATAACTATATATGTTTCTAGCCTTGTCACACAGCTTCCTAGTAGAGTCATGCTTCATTTATCTGACATCATTAGGGAGTGAGGTTTTCTGGATGAGTGTATTTCACAGATGTATTTGTGCTTTTATGATCCATTTATTTTAAGTTTATTATTTATTTAAAGGCAGAGTTGGAGAGAGAGGGAAGGAGGAGGGCAGAGGGATAGAGAGAAAGAAGGGGAATCTTCCATCCACTAGTACACTTCCCAAATGGCTGCAACAGCCAGATCTGGGCTAGTCTGGCCAAGAGTAGGGAGTTTCTTCTGGGTCTCCCACACAGGTGTAGGGACCCAAGCACTTGGACCATTCTTTGCTGCTTTCACAAGCACATTTGCAGAGAGCTGGGACACAGGTGCAGTGGCCAAGACTTGAACCAGAGCCCATATAGGATGCCAGCACTGCAGGTACTGACTTTACTTGCTGAGGCCAAGCACTGGCCCCTAAATAATTTTTTAAAAATTTCTTAAAATACCACTTTGCACTAACAGAATATGCTGATACAGTAAATAAAAAAGAACATTTTGAGGCCCATTGCATTGGTTCAGTGGCTAAATACTCACCTGGCAATCACTAGGATCCCATATGGGCACTGGTTTGTATCCCAGCTGCTCCACTTCCCATCCAACTCCCTGCTTGTGGCCTGGGAAAGCAGTAGAGAACGGCCCAAAGCCTTGAGACCCTGCACCCATGTGGGAGACCCAGAAGAAGCTCCTGACTCCTGGCTTCAGATCAGTTCAGCTCCGATTGTTGCAGCCTGGGGAGTGAACCAGCAGATGAAGGATCTTTCTCCCTGTCTCTTCTTCTCTGTAAATCTGACTTTCCAACAAAAACAAGTAAATCTTTTAAAACAATTAATATTTAATTTTCTTTTTAAAAAATGTACATTTATTTCTTCACAAAGCAGAGTCAGAGGAGAGCGGGGGTGGGGGAGAGAGAGATTGATCTTCTATCCCACTGATTCACTCTCCAAAAGACTGCAATGGCCAGGGCTGGGCAAGGGCAAAGTCATGAGCCAGAGGTGTCATCTGGATCTCCAATGTGGGTACAGAGGCCCATGCACTTGGATCATCTTTCAAAGCTTTCCCACATAGGACAGCCAAGACTGGAACCAGTACTCCTTTGAGATGGTGGCATCACAGGTTGGGGTGCTTAACCTGCTGCCCCACAGCATTGGCCTGGGAGAAAAAATTAAATTTTTCTGAGCCATTTTGCATTATTTCAATAAGTTAGGGTAGTATCAGGAGGTGTGAGAAGCTGCAGAATAAGAACAACCCTTCTTTTCAGGGCCTGGATTCAGGCAAGAAGACCATAGTTTTTATATGCAGGTAAGTCTGAGTATGTTTTAGAGGAGAATACAGAATTCTTGGTAGTTATTTTAGCTGGAACCTGAACGAATTCAGGCTACTTTTCAGATGCCATCTTTCCCTGCTCTCTCACCCCGGTCTCCCATTCATCTTGAAGAATGCCCAGAGGCTTTGTTCCTTCACCCATTGTCTCCAGACTATTCCACCTTTGCCTTCTTTGCTGTACATTGCCTTGAAAAGTTCTCCCTACCTCCCAAGTCTGTACATTACACAGGGGAATAATTGAGCATTGCCAAGAGACACCAAGTAGGCAAGTGTTGTAAATGAATGGCATCAAAATCTGCACACATACCTCATTCAGTACACCTGACAGGAGAGAGGTTTTCTTCTTTTTAAATAAAATACATCCAGGGCTGTGTGGCTTATCCAGTAGGAACTCATGCAGGGGACAAATTGGTGAAATCACTGGAACTTAGCATCATGAGAAGAATGAGACAGTAAGTGGCCTGGTTTCTGTTTCCAGCCTGTGACTCTTACCACATGTAAGGAGATAGGTTTCTATACTTCCTAGTCGTATCTGATGGTCAGCCTGCTCGTCTCTGGGAGTGGTCCTCTTGCTCGCTCTCCAGACTTCTGCAGGTACGTATGGGGATTCAGAACTCTTCCAAATCTGTGGTTTTGATCCTGAGTTTGAATTGCTTATGCCCCCACTCACTGAGGCCTACCTGTATTATATGTGAAGTTCAATCCAAATAGAAATGTAAGTGTATTTCTCAGGAGTGAGGATTTGTTTAACTTTATTTAATTGTGAAAACTTAAAAAAAAAAAAAGAAACTTTTACTTTGGAATACTCTTACTAAAAGATATGTGTTGTATTCTTTACCCAACTTCCCCTTGTGTTGTTAGGTAGATAGGAGATACAAAACCTTGTGATGTGGCAGGAAAAGACTGTCTGAGACACTGGCATCCCATTGGGCTCCAATTCATTCATGGACTGCCTGTTCCACTTCCAATCCACCTCCTTGCTGATGGCCTGAGGAAAACAGGAGAATATGGCCCAAGGGTTTGGGCCCCTGCCACCCATGCTGGAAACCCAAATGAAGCTCTCGATTCTTGCCTTCAGCCTGTTCAGGGCTGGCTGTTGCTGCTGTCTGGAGGAATCAAACAGTGGATGGAAGATCTCTTGATATCTCTCTCTCTCTCTTTCTCTCACTCTAATTTCCAAATAAATAAATAAATATTGAAAGGGTTGAAAAAAGAGAGATTAACTTATGTGAGTGTGAGAGGAATCTAAGGAAAGCGAAGTACCCTTAGAAAAGAATATAGTAGCCAATGAAACTTGTCTTGGATGGCGCCCAGTATTTTACACTACAAAGTCTTGCCCATACCCCAGTAGCTTTATAGGTGGTCCCAGCCTTCCTCCCAGGGACAGTCCCCAGGAGAGTCTTCTCTGCGTGATGCCAAGCGGGTCACCCAGTCAATCTGGTAACATTGGGCAATAAAAACCTTGAAAAGATGTGTCACCAGTTTCACACCCAGCAAACCCTTTGTCCAGAAGAAAAGGGTGGAGAAGGAGTCATGGTGGGAACACCTAGAGCCCAGTCCTTCATCAACTCCAGTCTAAATGTAGACTACGCCCTCAGGCTTTCCTGAGATACCTGCCTGCTTGGCCTATCAGCTATGTTTTCTCTATTGAACTTTATAACCTTGCTTATCACAGTCTCAATGATTGGGCACGCTCAAATTCCATCTAGACAGTGACCATCCATTCAGAGATGCCCTATCCTGTTCTGCCTTATTTGCCAGTGCTCTGTATCAGTCCTGAATTCTTTCCCATGGGAAGAGTCCCTGGTTTAGCCATCTCCTGTAGCGATATTAAAGACTCCTAAGTAACCATAGTTCAGTGGTCTAGACCATGAAATTAGCATTGAGGCATTATTAACTTGTGTGCAGACCTTCCTGAAATATCAACGGTTTTTTTTTTTTTTTTTTTTTGCTCATGTCCTTTTCTCCATTCCAGTATGCAATCCAGGATCTCATGTTGCATCCAGTTGTCATCTCCTTAGTCCCCTCCAACTTGTGCCATTTCCTATCTTTTCTTTGTTGTGACCTTGGTGCTGATTTTTGGGAAAAGTGGCCAGTTCCTTCCTAGAATGTCCCCTAGTAGTGTTTTCTTAGGATTAGTTAGACACACTGGGCAAGGTCACAACAGAAATAGTGCCTGCGATTCTCAAGCTTTGTACCAAGTTTACTGAGTTGCAACTCTGTTTCCCTGTTTAAAGCAGTGTCTTCCAATTTTTCCCTCCCAGTGAGTAGGTTTCATGAGGGGAAATGCTTTGAGACCACATGCACGTCTATTCGCAGGAACTTTTTCTAAAAGGTTATTTTGAAGGAGGAAAAGGCTGAGCAGCATAGAAAGCAGGCGAGGTCCATGTCCATTGAAATGAACTATGTGGGGCCACAGCCCCTCAGCCTGTGTGCCATGCTGTTTGAAAGGCAGGACCAACCATGGAGTTTTGGCTTTTGGTTGTCAGGATTCTTACATATGCTGCAAGTCCCTGCACTGGAAATATTCTGCATGTTAACTTTTTTTTCCCCAACTGAAATTAGCAAAATTTTATTTTCCCTAAACCACATGAAGTATAGCTGTTACCAATCTTGCAAGTATCTATTTAGCACCTTCTGCATGCCCAACACTGTGCAAGGTCTAGTGAATCCTCCTTACCCGCATTTTACTCTCCAAGGTTTCAGTTCCCCAGAGTCAGCTGCAACCCACAAGTACTAAATGAAACATTCAAGAAAGAAAGAACACCTAAATTTTAAATAGCACTTATCATAGTGTATTTTTAAAAATCATTGATTTTATTATTGTTCTCTTTCTTAATGTGTCTAGTTTCTAAACTTTTTTCTAGGAGTGTGTATATATAAGGATGTATAGAGGTCAGTGTTGTCTGCACTTTCAGCCTACCGTGTAAGGGTCTTAGAGTGCGTTCCCCACCCGCAGATAGGGAGGGACTGCTGCACGCCTTAGCAGAGGAAAAAGTGAGTTCTAACAACCTCCCCTCACTTCCAAAAAAAAGGAGAAAAAAAGAGAAGACCCACTCTTTGATGCCTTTGATTCTTTTTTTTTAATTTTTATTTTTGATGATGATTATATGGTTGACCAAGGTGGGATTGAGAATTAGGTAATAGTGGGTGGAATCATTGTTTCCAAATTCTCTATTTTTCCTTGTCTCTGGGGTAAGGGGAGAAGATAAAAGAGGAAGCCACACCCAGCCTCCCAAATGTCCCAGTACCAGGGATTGGGAGCCACCACCCAATATAAACCCAGGGTCTCGTTGTAGTGCATGTTCTGAGGGTTCTGACCAAATGGTTTGGATAATTCCGAAATGCTCCCTATTTTGACGATCCAAGGGTGAGTCAACCCTCCCATTGGCTGAAATAGTCGACCTCAAGTCTCCATTCACCCAGATTTTTGCTGTCAATATTTGCTGAGGCAGTTGTCCAATTTGCTTTGTTCCCCTTCCTCTGTGACAGTACCAAATGAGCTATGATATTCCCATTGTGCATCAGGGTCTGCGTCCACTGCTCCACCTTTTTCACTTGGCAGGCAGGTCCAAGGACCAGGGGCAGGGAACCTGAATCCTGCCAAATCCTCCACCCCTGGGGCTCATGAACCCGGAACTCAGAATCTTCATCCTTCATGGGTGAGGTGTCTTGGTGGCTGTAATTTCATTATTATTCTAGACACTGTCAGAATGTTTCTTGCTGCGAAGGGAGGATTAGACCAAAGGGGCTGGAGCGAGCCTGCAGCCAATCCTGTGGCCCATGCCTGGAGAAGGAGATTAGGCCCCTGGAACTGAGGTTTCTGGCTGAGCCTTTGTTACTTAATTAGAGTCCTGTCTTTCTTCCTTGTGTGTCAGTGACAGAACCCAAGACATGCCCCCTTTCAAATGAATGCGGAGGCTTCTAATGAAGTTTTATGTTTTAGTATCCTTCATTTTATTTATTTCATTTTATTATTTTATTAGTATCCTTCATTTATTTTTGAAGACTTTTTAAAAAAGAGTTTTATTTATTTTTATTACAAAGTCAGATATACAGATAGGAGGAGAGACAGAGAGAGGAAGATCTTCCATCTGTTGATTCACTCCCCAAGTGAGCGCAATAGCCAGTGCTGTGCCAATCCGAAGCCAGGAGCCAGGAACTTCCTCCATGTCTCCCATGAGGGTGCAGGATCCCAAGGCTTTGGGTCGTCCTCGACTGCTTTCCCAGGTCACAAGCAGGGAGCTGGACAGAAATGGATCTGCCGGGATTAGAACTGGTGCCCATATGGGATCCCGGTACGTTCAAGGCGAGGACTTTAGCCGCTAAGCCACAGCGCCAGGCCTGTATCCTTCATTTTAAACAAAGCAGAAAATTATCCAAACCTCTCTAGCGGCAGGGAATTTGGGGGCAGAAAATAACTTTTAAAAGCATATGTTTGTGAGGGAGTAAAGTAGCCAGCAGCAATCCTTTAGATTCTGTTTCACATGAGGCCTTTATTGACTGCCTCTGATGGTTCTGCACAATTTAATGCCCTTTTAAGTGAATATTATTTAGCTTCTTCACACCAGTCAGTGTGGCCTCGTAGATCTGTAAATTCAGATGCTGATCACAACCAGAAGTCAATGTGTAAAATGGTTACAATTTAATTAGCTGGTAATAGATCTTCTTTATGAACCAGCCCCTGTAGAAAGTGTAGGCAATGGCCATTTTCTCCCTGTCCTCTCTTCTCCTTCCTTTCTCCCCCTGCCTTTCCCTCGACCTCTTTCTGGATGAGTTATGAGGTAGCCCTATTAACTGCAAAAGAGGATGAGACTGGATGGAGGGGGGATCCTTTGCCAAACAGCTGCATCCAGCCAATCAGCCTTTTAACAATTTGACTTCAGAGGTCAGTAAAGACTCTTGTCTCACTTTGTGAGACACCAGTGAAATTCACCAACTTAGGCCTCGTCTTTGATTTTCCTTATATATATCTGTATATAGATAGATAGATTTTTTTTTTGATGGAGAAAGGGAAAGGTTCATAAATAGGTTTGAGCTAAAGAACCAGCATTAGTTCAGCCTTGCAATTGGAGAAAGTGTGGCCCAGAGGGGAAGGCTCCAATCCCCTCTACTGTGCAGCAAAGCACAGGCTGCTGGTGAAGCCAAGGACCTCAGAGAGAACACTCAAGGCCGAACTCCTTTCAGAGTCTAGAGACCCAAGACCCCCGGGCACTGGAAAGCATTCATTTGGAAGCCATGTATTCAGCACCAAGCAAGGGAAAGTCATGTTCCATTGCCCTTTTTCTTTAGCCAGGTAGGTTCCAGGCAATAATTATATTCTGGTTATCTCCCACTGCCTGAGTAAAATGGATCTTGTTGTCACTGGTTTGTCTTTCCTGCTTATCCCTGCTGAAAACTCAAAGGGAAAATTCCTGCCTGTCTAGTACACTTTAGAGACTAACCCAGCACCTTACTCTTGGTTGCTTTATGTTTATTATTCTAGAATAAAGGGGTGAACCTCACATCTCTGGGCCCTCATCTGTAACATGGCAATGATGATTCAGCCCTGTCTACCTCATATGGAAACATGAGAGAGAAGAGCCTTGAAATGCTCCATGGGTGCTTAAAGCTGGTTCCAGTGGGCCTCTAGTAGTACCAGAAGTACCGGAAGGTTCTCCTAGGCCTTGCAGTTAGCTATCGCTGGCTGCTGTGATTTTCCTCTGATTGGGAGTGCAGCTGAACTATTGCTGGCAGCCAACTGACAGTTTCCTGCCTTGAATTCTAGATCTTAGTTGAAAAGGACTCCATATGTGCCCTTCAAACTACCCACCCTGCCCCCACCCCACCTGACCCATTCTACTTTAGATAAGGGCTTAGGGAGGTTGGTTTACTTACCTGATATCGTGTAAAGGGATTGATTTCTGTTCCTTTCCATTTGGTGGTCTAGTTATCCCTCTTATCGAAGTTGTAGACTATTTAACTAGCTGCAGTTTGAGATGTGACATTCGGCGGAGCTCATTGCTCTGGTGGACTGGCAGATACTGTTTCCCAATGGTACATGCTATTCAAAGACCCTAATTAATAGCAACTCTTAGGGCTGCCCAGCCAGGCAGGTGTGGCCCAGGTTCACTTTGAGATAGACACCTGAGTCTCCCTATCAGGGGCTCTCTTTCAGCTTCTCTGGATCTGCTGTTCCTTTCCCTGAGTTCCCTGGTGTGAGCAGATGAGATGCAGAGAAGCATTTCCCAGAAAATGAGCTGCAATATTATTTTGTTTGGCAATAAGCTGGATTCTAGTTTGTCCCCTTGGTCCTTCCAGCACCCACAAATTGGCTATGCAATGAGCAGAGGAAAGTAGTAGAGCCTCATTTTATTCCTTAAAAAAATTTTTTTCGGGGCCCAATGCATAGCCTAGTGGCTAAAGTCCTCATCTTGCAAGTCCTTGGGATTTCCTATGGGTGCCAGCTCATGCCAGCTCATGTCCCAGCTGCTCCACTTCCCTGCCAACTCCCCACTTGTGACATGGGAAGGCAGTAGAGGATGACCCAAAACATTGAGGATGACCATGTGGGCGTGGTGGAGATCCAGAAGAAGCTCCTGGATCCTGGCTTTGGATCTCAGCTGCGGCTATTGTGGCCACTTGTGGGGTGGACCAGTGGATGGAAGATCTTTCTCTCTGTCTCTCCTTCTCTCTGTATATCTGACTTTCCAATAAAAATAAATACATCTTTAAAAAATAAAAATAAAACTTAAAAATTAAAAATTTTCGTTTTATTTATTTTTTATTTATTTATTCATTTTTTTTGAGTGGAGCCAGGACTCTAGCTCACACCCTCTGATATGGCATGTGATTATCCTAAGTGTACTATTTTCTGCTAGGCCATATGCCCTGTTTTCATTCTTTTAATGTTAACATTGGAAGAAGCAAATGACGGGCCCGGCGCCATGGCCTAGTGGCTAAAGTCCTCGCCTTGAACGTGCCGGGATCCCATATGGGTGCCGGTTATAATCCTGGCAGCTCCACTTCTGTCCAGCTCCCTGCTTGAAGCCTGGAAAGCAGTGCAGGACGGCCCAAAGCTTTAGGACACTGCACCCTCATGGGAGACCCAGAAGAGGTTCCTGGTTCCTGGCTTCAGATCCGTGCAGCACCGGCCGTTGTGGTCACTTGGGAGTCTTTCCTCCTCTCTGAATATCTAACTTTGTAATAAAAATAAATAAATCTTAAAAAAAAAAAACAAGAGGCAAATGAAGGCTGCTGAACTGGTCCAGATTAAAGAAAATGTGCCAACTAAATACAGTGCATGATCGATGACTGGATTATGATTTAGGTACACAAAACTATAAAAAGCAGTTTGGAAGCAGTTGATAATAAATGCCAGTGGACCCTCAGACATGGCTGGCTGTTCTCTGGAAGTCAGCCTGGCAGTTCTTCCAAAGTTGCACATCATCTGACTATGGTGACCCAGCAATTCTTATTGTTAGTAGCAGGCCCCAAGAGTTGGAAACATTTAACCACACAGACACTTGGCCATAAATTCTCACAACAATGTTAGGCATAGGAGGCAAAAGAGAAACAACTTGATGTTTGTCAGGTTCTGAGTGGATATGTAACATGTGGTATATCCGTGCTGTGGAGTACTATTCAGCTACAAAATGGATGAAACATTGGTGCACATTGCAGCATGAGTCCCAATACTTTGGGGTCAGCATTGTAGCCTAGTGATTGAAGCCACTGTCTGCCACACCGATATGAACGAATGCTGGGTTGAGTCCTGGCTGCTCTACTTCTTCCTAATGACCTAAGAAAAGCATTGTAAGATGGCCCAGATCTTTGGATCTCTGCCACCCACGTGGAAGATCTTAATGAAGCTGCCACCCCCTGGCTTTGGCTTGGCTCAGTAATGGCCATTGCAGTCATCTGGGGAGTGATCCAGCAGATGGAAGATCATGCTGTCTTTGTGTCCCTCCCTCTCTCTCTGTAAGACTTTCAAATAGATAAGTAAATCTTTAAAAACAAAACAAACAAAAGCCTGATGCTCAGCAAAAGAAGCCAATCACAAAAGGTTGTGTGCATGTTCTGTGATTCCATTTATGGGAAATTTCCACAGAAGTGAAATCCATACAGACAAAAATAGGTTAGACAATTGATGATATCTAAAGGTTGGGGAGTGATTGGTGATCTCAGTTCATGATTTGGGGACACTGTAACAAAATATGGTAAACTGATGTTTTTCACAGTTCTGGAGGCTGGAAGATTCAAGCTCAGGGCACCAGCAGTGCCATGTCTTATGAGGACCTATTTTCTACTGTATAGGCATCTTGCTTTCTAGTCTATTGTCATTTTGCTTTGTCCTCACATGGATCACATGGTTCCCCTGGGGTTTCCTTTGTAAAGATATTAATCTCTGCCCTCGTGACCTGGTAACCTAAGTACTATCACTGTAGGTTAGGATTTTAGCATATGAATTCTGAGGGACCCAAACACTCAGACTCAACATTGATACTTGTTTCAGCTTGTCTTTCTAAGCAGTGCAGACCTACTCAACAGTTCTCAGGCAGTGCCTGAAAACCACCACTCAAGAGCTGGGTGCTCCTGGTATCAACTATCAAAGAGGATCTTTCTTATGGATGCCCCCGCCCCCCGCCAGATGGGGGCCGGAAGTGAAGGCCATTAGGATCACTCATCAGAACTCCCTTCTTGGCCTCATTCCAGGAGGTGTGATGAGGCAGACCTTACTTATTGTCCCCTCAGAGAATCACCAAAATAACTAAATGTGTGAACATAATTTCCAGACAAAAGGTTTCCTCTGTATTTCTTATGAATGTTATGTGTTCTTCCTTTGTTGCAGTATTTGCGTTTTCAAAAGGGTTGTACGGTGTCTTGAGGTAGCTTAGCATGCTTTGAGTTGACTGTGCCACTTTCTGGTATTTGAAAAAACAAGTCACCAGCAGGTTGCTGTAGACATGTGAAGCAGAATTTGACCAGATCCTTTCTAGAACAAATGCTAAAGTTGATCATTGAGAATATCAAACCTGAAAGGAATCCAGGAATATCTTGCTTATACGAAAGACGCCCACCCAGGAAGTAGTAGTCAGGAGCATTCACGAAATTTCTAAATCAACAACTGTTTTTATAGTATACAGCCTGATTTTTTCAGTGTGAAGATTTGCTATGAATTTATAGAGTGTTTTGAGTCTAAAATCACAATGTGCATCTTTAATGGCTCCAAGTTTGGATAATTTCATGCTGTTTATATCCTAGCAGCAGTGGTTTATGCATATTTCCCAAGTTATTACCCTCCTAGGAGAAGAGTGAACAGCCTCCTTTTACAAAAGACAGTCCCATATGGCCTGGTTTAGTACATCTCTTCTTAAAGATCATTTTGCATGGAGGTGTCAGGGAAGTGTGGCAGCTGGATGAAGCACCTACCCCAGTTAGCAGGCAGGTAGGTTTTCTGCTTTTAGGACCCCCTTATCTGGTTCACAGATGGCTCTAAATTTAGAAATGACCAGTTAGACACTTTGCAGACATGTGGAGTTTTTCTATTGAAACATTTTTCAATCTCATTTAAAAAAAAAAAAAAATGTTGCCCACCTCCCTTTACCCCATCAGGAAATAAATGTATTAAGATGCAGTGAGAACCATAAAAAAATAATCCAAGGATTTTCTTTTGGGAGTCAAACCTAAGAAGAAAAACAGTAGTATGTGTTTATTAAAATTTTTCATGAAAAATGTTTATGATGTGTCTATTTGAATGAATTATTGTGAGAGAGTGAGAAAGAATCTTCCATTCACTGGTTCACCCCCTAGATGGTCACAACAGCTAATGTGAAGCCAAGCTGAAATCAGAAGTCAGAAGCTTCATCCAGTCTTTCTGCAAAGGCAGTAGAGGCCCAAACACTTGGTCCATCCTCTGCTGTCTTTCCCAGGTCTTTAATAGGAGGCAGCATTGGAAGTGGAGGAACTGGGATACAAACCAGCACATAGGTGGGTTGCTGGTGTTATAGGCACAGTGCTGGTCCTGAAAAAAAGTTTTTCATTAGTATGTTTATTTGGGAAGCACAGAACAGGAACTACTGCAATGGTCAGGGCTGGGCTGGGACCAAAGCCAGGAGCTGGGGATCCAATCCAGATCTGCTAGACGGGTATCAGGCATCCAGTTACTTAAATGTCACTGCTGTCTCCCAGAATATATATGTTAGCAGGAATTTAGAATCAGGAACTGAAGCCAGGCAACTCACCCAGGCACTGCTGTATGGGCTTTGACTGTTTTCACTACTAGGGCAGATGCCAAGCCCTATAGGAGGAAAAAACAGGTTCGAGTTGAAAACTGGAAGCAGTTAAGCATCCTGTACAAGGAATATCAACCATCGATGTATTTGAATACAATAAACTTTGAAAATACTTTCAAGAACTTTGGATAACGGGAAATTTCTTTCTACATATCGTGATGAGAAAAGCCCATTTCAGGAACTCTGCCTTCTAGACAGCAGCTCCCACTGGTGAACGTGACAGCCAGGGCTGGGAACAGGCTAAACCAGGCTGGGCTGCAGCACCTGTTGATGTATGTGTGAGTTGGCTCTGGGGTTGGCCAGGCAGCACACATTGACACCACTGAGAGCCAGGACAGGGTATAAGCCAGGCTTATTGGACATGTTCACATGAGAGCTGGAGGTAGGCTTTCCTGGGCTATTACTTCCACTGACAGGCATAAAAGTTGGTACTGTGGGAGGGCCAGACTAGACTAGGCTGCTATACCTGTTGGTGTGCGTGAGAGCCAGAATGGGTACAAGCCATCTGGGAAACTGCTCACTCCTCTGCTGGGCTGTACCTATTGCTGGTGAGCACAAGAACCAGGGCTGGGGGCATGCCAAGTTGGACAAGGCAGTGGGGAATGCCACATTTAGGGGTGGGGAGGACTGTGCTAAGCCACAGCACATGTGGGTGTGCATGAGAGCCAGACGGAATGTGGGCTGGGCTAGGCTTGACTACAGCAGAGGCTCATCTGCAAAAAGTGGGGCTAGGGACGGGCCTGGTGGGGGTCATTGGAGGTTGCTCCAACTAGGCTACACCACCCACTTGAATACCTGAGGACTGAGTCTGGTGGGCTGGCTGGGTTGGGCTGCAGCACCTGTCAGTTCACATGAATTACAGGGCTGTGATAAAACTAACTAGGCAGCTGCATCCATGGTACATGCATTGGCTGATTTAGGTGACAGACCACACCTGACCCTGCAGTGGCTGTTGTACATAAGATTCAATTCTGAGATCATTGCAGGCGCGGTTTCTTGGCAGACTCCCTGACTAGACCACTAGACCCTGACCATAGGGAGAATCATAGGATGTTTTTCCAACCTTGGAGCACATGTATCAGGACTGGACCTCCTCAGTTGCTGATGCCTGTGCAGTGGACAGTATGTCCAGGTGCAGAAGGGGAACTTGACAACCAGCTCATCTAGGCCAACAGAGAACGTTCAGTGCCTCATCAGAGGATGAAAAGCAAGATAAGTTGGACTATTCTGCTGGGCAAGCTTTACAGCATGTTCCCAAGTCTGTGAGTACACTGAGGTGGACTTTGTCAACCAATAGATCTTGGAAAGATTTTCTCAGTCCTAGAGCAGTGAAACTAGCAGTGTCTCAGAACTATCAAAACCACTCATGTATTACCCTTAGAACATTCTTTCCCACATCGGAATCACTAAGTTGTCATCAAAGAACCATCCCTTATCCCCAGGTGCTGATGTAGTTTGGCAGCAAGGAGCAGCCTCCTCCTTCCTACAGGCACAGGAGAAAAAAATAAGTGTATGTCCTACACACCTTCCTCCATACTTGACCGTTCCCACCCCAATTAGAGGCCCAGATGAGCATGCAGCCCTTTCAACTATGTAAACAGTATTAAAAATACAATTAAAAAAATATTTAAAACTGAAAACCTGTTTCAGACCTCCAATTAGGTATTCCAGTTTCAGGTATTAGACATATGCATTGAAACAAGGCAAAAAAAGATAACCACAAAGTTATGTACAGCGTTAGTAATTGGATGGTTGGATTATGAAGGATTTGATTAGGTCTCTATTTTTGAATTAATGGTAGATATCACATGCATTTGTTAAAAAAAAAAAAAGAGGTTACAGAGATCTTGTGTACCCTTTGCCCCATTTCCTGTAGAATTTTTTTTTTTTTCCTGTGTGCTTTTATCTTTGCCAAATAATCCATAGTCAGGGGAAATAGAGGACTTCCATTTAAAACAAACCAGAAAACAAAACAAAACAGCTTATTTGTGCATCTGGAGAACCTCGCTCCAAATCTCCAAGTGCTGATTGATTTCCCCTTTCCTTGCCTGGCCTGTTTCGAGTCCACTGTGGATTACAGTACCTTCTGCTCCTGTTGAAGTTGATTGGATCTTTGATTGTGTCAGGCTTTTTGAACTGTTTTTTTTTTTTTTTTTTTTTTTTTTTTTTTTTTTATTGTTGCTTACATTGTATTATGTAGTACAGTTTTATAGGCGCTGGGGATTCCCCCCACCCCTCCCATAACCCTCCCCCCATGGTGGATTCCTCCACCTTGTTGCATAACCATAGTTCAAGTTCAGTTGAGATTCATTGCTTGCAAACACATGCCTAGCATAAAGTTCAGCGTCTTATTGTCCAGATAAGTTCAGTGGCCTCTTGGGGAGACCTTCTATGGTCTGAAGATAGGTCTAACAGAGTAGAGATCCGGTCAGTTAAAAGCCCCAACAAGGCCTCAGTATCAATATACAACATTATGGAATTAATTGACATAGTAATGGGTAGACAATATGTTAAAAATAATGCAAGTTCCATTCTTCGAAACATCTGGGTTGAGACAGTATCAATGACAGGTTCAGAAAATAACCAACAACCAAACAAAAAATTACAGGTTAAATCAAGGCAAACATGTGGTATCTAATCTTTTGGGATTCACTCATTTCCCTTAGCATTATAGTTTCCAGTTGTGCCCATTTAGCCACAAAGAACTGCATTTTGTTTTTTTTAATAGCTGAGTAGTATTCCATGGAGTAGATGAACCAAAGCTTTCTTATCCAATCTTCTGCTGATGGGCATTTCGGTTGCTTCCATGTTTTTGCAATTACTGATTGTGCTGCAATGAACATAGGGATGCATGTTGGTTTGTCGTAAAACAGGTGTTTTGGATATATTCCTAGGAGTGCTATTGCTGGGTCATATGGTATGCAGATTTTGAGTTGTTTGAGTGTTCTCCAGACTGATTTCCATAAAGGCTGTACCAATTTGCAGCTCCACCAGCAGTGGAGTAGGGTTCCCTTTTCCCCGCATCCTCGCCAGCAAGCGTCGTTGGTGTTCTTGTTTATGTGGGCCAATCTTACTGGTGTTAGGTGGTACCTCATCGATGTTTTAATTTGGATTTCCCTTATTGCTAGGGAGCTGGAACATTTTTTCATATGTTTGTTTGCCATTTGGACTTGTTCCTTTGTGAAATGTTTGCCCATTTCCCGTGCCCATTTCTTGAGTGGTTTGTTTGTTTTGGTTTTTTGGTTGTTTTGAAGTTCTTTGTATATCCTGGAAATTAGCCCCCTATCGCCTATATCGTGTGCAAAGATCTTCTCCCAATCTGTGGGTTGCTTTTTTACTTTGTTGATTGTTTCCCTTGCTGTACAGAAGCTTCTTAGTTTGATGAGGTCCCATTTGTTTATTCTGTTCTCAACTGCTATTGCTTTTGGTGTCCTTCTTAGAAAGTCGGAACCTACTCCTAGGTCTTGCAGGGTATTTCCTACATTTTCCTGCAAGAGTTTGAAGGTTTCTGGATGTAGGTTTAGGTCTTTTATCCATGTAGATTGGATCTTAGTGTATGGTGATAGATGTGGGTCTATCTTTTTGTTTCTACAGGCTATCAGCCAGTTGTCCCAACAACATTTACTAAAGAGGCCTTCCCACTTGCTTGAGTTGTCATTGGTCTTTTTGTCAAAGATTAATTGGCTGTATTTGTGTGGGTTCCCTTTTGGTGCTTCTATTCTATTCCATTGATCTTCCTTTCTGTCTTTGTGCCAGTACCAGGCTGTTTTGATAACCACTGCTCTATAGTATGTCCAGAGGTCCGGGATTGTGATTCCCCCTGCTAACTTCTTATTTTTCAGGATGGTTCTAGCTATTCGTGGTTTTTTGTGTTTCCAGATGAACTCTTGAATCATTGTATCCAGTTCCGTGAAGAATGTTTTGGGCAATTTGATTGGAATTGCGTTGAAAATGTATATTGCTTGTGGTAGTATAGACATTTTAATGATATTGATTTTGCCTATCCAGGAGCACGGGATGTTATTCCATCTTTTGAGGTTTTGTTCAATTTCCTTTTTAAATAGTTTGTAGTTTTCTTCGAATAGGTCTCCTACGCTTTTGGTTAAATTTATTCCCAAATACTTCATACTTCTCTCTGCTATTTTGAATGGTATCCTGTTGGTTAGATCTTCTTCCATCTTGGTGTTATTTGCGTACACTATGGCTGTTGATTTTCGTTCGTTAATTTTGTACCCCGCCACTCTGCCAAACTCTCGTATAAGTTCTAGCAGTTTCTGTATTGAGTCTCCTGGTTTTTCTATGTACAGGATTATGTCATCTGCATATAGTGAAAGCTTGACTTCTTCGTTTCCTATACGTATGCCTTTGATTTCTTTTTCTTGTCTTATGGCCTCTGCAAGTACCTCTAGGACTATGTTGAATAGCAGTGGTGATAGCGGGCACCCTTGTCTTGTTCCAGATCGCAGTGGGAAGGGTTCTAGCTTTTCTCCATTCAGTATGATACTGGCATTGGGTTTTTCATAAATTGCTTTGATTATGTTGTGGATTTTCCCATCTATGCCTACTTTGGCTAGAGTTTTTAGCATGAAGAGGTGTTGGATTTTGTCGAAAGCTTTTTCTGCATCTATTGAAACTATTATGTGGTTCTTGTTTTGCAGTTTTTGGATGTGGTTTATAACATTTATGGATTTCCGAATGTTGAACCATCCCTGCATTCCAGGGATGAATCCTACTTGATCCGGATGAATGATCTGTCTGATGATTTTTTGAATTCTATTGGCTAGGATTTTGTTGAGAATTTTAGCATCAATGTTCATCAGAGAAATAGGTCTGTAGTTTTCCTTCTCTGATGGTTCTCTGTCCGGTTTTGGGATTAAGGTGATGTTAGCTTCATAGAATGAGTTTGGGAGGGTTGCTTCCTCCTCTATTGTTTTGAAGAGCTTGTAGAGGATTGGGGTTAGTTCTGTTCGGAATGTTTTGTAGAATTCTGTAGTGAAGCCGTCTGGGCCTGGGCTTTTTTTCGTTGGGAGATCTTTGATGACTGTTTCAATCTCTGCCTCGGTTATGGGTTTATTTAATTCTGCAGTTGCCTCCGGACTGAGTTTTGGTAAGTGGTGGGAGTCCAAGAACTTTTCTATTTCTTGGTGGTCCTCAAATTTGTGGGAGTACAGTTCTTTGTAGTAATTTCTAATTATTTTCTTAATGATTGCAGTGTCTGTTGTTATGTTGCCTTTTTCATCTTTAATGCTATTGATTCTCACTTTCTCTTGTTTTTTTTTGGTCAATCGGGCCAGTGGAGTGTCTATTTTGTTTATTTTCTCAAAAAACCAACTTTTTGATTTGTTGATTTTATGTATAGTTTTTTTGATTTCTATTTGGTTTATCTCCTCCCTTGTTTTGATGATTTCTTGTTTCCTATTGTGTGTGGGACTCTTCTGCTGCTGTTTTTCCAGATCCTGGAGGTGTGAGGTTAGTTCCTGTATTTGGCGTCTTTCTTGGGCCTTGACATGGGCTCCGATTGCGATGAATCTACCTCGTAGCACTGCTTTGGCGGTGTCCCACAAGTTTTGGAATGTTGTATCAGAGTTTTCATTGGTTTCCATAAATTTTTTGATCTCATCTTTAATTTCTTCTCTGACCCATTGTTCGTTTAATAGCATGTTGTTCAATTTCCAAGAGTGCCTATACTTCCTGGGGAGTTTTGAGTTGTTGATTTCCAGTTTCATCCCATGGTGGTCTGAGAGGGTACATGGTATGATACTAATGTTTTGGAAGTTGTTTAGATTCGCTTTATGTCCTATCATGTGGTCGATTCTGGAGAAGGTGCCATGCACCGCTGAGAAGAAGGTATAGTCTGTGGACTTAGGATAAAAAGTTCTATATATGTCTACTAAGTCCAGTTGTTCTATTGTTTGTGTGAGCTCTGTTGTTTCTTTGTTGAGTTTTTGTTTCGTAGACCGGTCCATTGTTGTTAGAGGTGTGTTGAGATCGCCTACAAGAATTGTGCGGGTGTCTATGTCTTCCCTTAAGTCTGTAAGTAATTGCTTTACGTAAGTAGGTGCATTAAGATTCGGTGCATAAACATTAATGATGGTGATTGCTTCTTGATGGATCATTCCTTTCACCAGTATAAAATGGCCTTCCCTGTCTCTTTTGATGTTGGTTAGAATGAAATCTATCTCGTCTGAAATTAGGATAGCTACCCCAGCTTTTTTTTCTCGTCTATTGGCGTGAAATATCTTTTTCCATCCCTTCACTTTCAGTTTCTTTGCATCCTTTCTGGTTAGATGCGTTTCTTGTAGGCAACAGATGGTTGGGTCTTGTTTGATGATCCATTCTATTAATCTCTGTCTTTTGATTGGTGAATTTAGACCATTTGTGTTGAGAGTTAAAATTGAGAGGTTGCAATTTTGCCCTGCCATGTGATTGTGTTGTGTGTGTGTTGTTGCCTATGTAATTGTCTTGTTGGTGCGGCCTTTAGTTTGGAGACCTTCTTATTTGCCAACTTTGTTTGTGATTTGCCTCCTTTTTGTCCGGGACTAGCGCATTTCTAAGGAGACTTTGCAGAGCTGGTTTTGTGTAGACATATTCTTCTAGTTTTTCTTTGCTATTGAAGTATCTGATTTCGTTCTCATATACAAATGAGATCTTTGCTGGGTAGATTATTTTTGGTTGACAGTTGTTTTGTTTCAGGACTTGGAAGATCTTTGTCCATTCTCTCCTTGCTTGTAGTGTCTCTTCGGAGAAGTCAGCAGTGATTCTGATGGGTTTTCCCCTGTATGTGATCTTTTCTCTACTTCGTACTTGTCTCAGGATTCCTTCTTTGTCTTCATTGGAGTAGAACTTGAGCACCGTGTGTCTGGGTGAAGATCTCTTTGGATCATGTCTGTTGGGAGTTCTCTGTCCATCCTGTATGCGGGGTGGATTCGTGTTCCAAGTGTTTTGGAAGTTTTCCTGTATAATTTCATCGAGCACTGCTTGCATCCCAGATTCTCTTTCTACTCCCTCGGGGAGGCCGATGATCCGAATATTCAATTTTCTAAGGTAATCCTTCATCTCTTGCATCATTTTATTAGTTTTGCTGAGGTTTGTCTCCAGCTGTTTAATTCGCTGGGCACTTTCATTTTGTGTGTCTTCTGTTTCAGAGATCCTTTCCTCTGCCGCATTTATTCTGTTGATGAGGCTTTCAATCTTATTATCTTGGGCATCCAGTTTGGTTTTGATTTGTTGTATTTCGGTGATTATGCGGTTCTGGAAGTCTTCCAGCTTTGTGTCCACGTCTCTGAGAGATTTTAGCATTATTTTCATCAATTCCTTTGTTGGTAACACTTCCATGTCTTCATCTCGTATCGTCGATATTGATAATGGCTTTTGGCCCTTGTTTGGTGGGGTGCTGGCTCTTTCATCTGGAGCACAACTCTTTCTGGTGGTTTTTCCCATTGCGTTGGTGTATTCTGGTGAGGCAAATGGACCCGTGTGTTGAGGGGCTGTCAGGTGCTTTCCTGTAGAGATTGGAGCCTGTAGGCGTGGTGTTGCCGGGCGTGGTAATTTTCAAGGCACCGTTGGTGCGTTCTCAGGGCCCGGGGCTGTAGAGCACCACCTTGGGGGCCCAGTGGATTCCAGGCACACTCTGGGCACCTCTTCTACAGGTGTGACACCCCAGGGCGTGGCGGGATGGAGGCGCTCTCTGGGTGTGCTCCCTTCACGGGAATCCGCAGTGCGTAGAAGGTTTTATGTGCTTTCTCCCTGCGTTCTCCGTGTCAGGGACTGCAGGGTTTTTCAGAGCCCACCTGGTGCGTCTCCCACACACGGGACTGTGGGTGAGGCACTTTGCAGGCGTGGCTCTTGTGCAGTGAATCCACCACTCGTGGTGTGTGGGTGTTCAGAGCCCCTGCTCCCGTGTGGCTCCCCCACTCAGGCCCTTAGCGGAGGAGTGGCCCAGGCGCCCTGTTATAATGACTTCACGGCGGCAGGTTCGCACCGTGTCAGTTTGTTGCAGGAGTTCCCCTGACACCTGACACCTGCGCTACGGAGGTGCTGCTGCTGCAGGCGGGGCGCCCAGCCCGCTCGGTGCGGCGATCAGAGTCCTGGTGGTTTCAAGCACTCACCAGGCAGGATGTGGGGGACTCCAGACCCTCGCCAGCTACCTCTGCGCACCGAGCCGCACTGGTCCCCTCAGCGCAGGGACATCCGATGCGCCTTCCCGGGGCCCCCTCAGCCACCAACACAACACCACTGTGCGTAGTTCCACACAGACCCAACAGTTTCGGCCGTCTGCTCCGCGTTCTGAGGCTGGAGCCTCAGCGGGGGGCAAGAAATGCGGAGGCTGCCACGTCAACCCCCAGCTCACCAAAAGTCCGGCCGCTGCAGTCTGCCTCCACCGCTGCCGAAGGCCTCCCGCCGGTGACGATCCCCCTGATCTCCCCGCCTCCGAGCTGGCCGCGTCTCCCGTCAGGCCGTTTTCAAAAGTGACTCAGCAGGTCTGGAGTGGGATGTCGGTTTCTCTGCCTTTGCCCTGCTCCGTTCTCGTTGTTCTTCCGAGTTGTGTGGATCTTTTTGGCTCCACACTGTCCCAGGGAGCTTCACGGACCTCTCCCTGCGGTTCCCTGCTGTTCCTCTTTGCTGCTTCTGTAGCTTTCTATCCCTTTCTCACTAGACTCTCCCTCACAGCCCTCCTCCTACGTCGGCCATCTTCGCTCTCCAAGTCCAGGCTTTTTGAACTGTGAGTTTATATTGGATGAACAAGGCATTCCTCCCAAGAGCATGAAGTTCACGCAAATGATCTGGAGAAAGGACTAAAACACATGAATTTTGTATTAAAATAAGACATCCCAATTATGGAGGCAGAAGTAAGATATGTGATATGAAATGAATATGGCAGGTGAAGCAAACAGCGACCGTGGGTGGAAAGCCTTAGAAGCTCTGAGCACATCATCTCTTTGGGAGACAGCTGTGAGAGGCGGAAAGTGAGAAGCATGCACTTCTCAGCGGCTTTCTCTTGCCTCCCTGGCAGGATGTCAGAGAACAGCACACAGTAGAGTCCTTTGCTGCCCTTTTTAAAAAAAGTTGTATTTTATTTATCTGAAAGGTAGAGAGTTTCAGAGGGTGGAAAGGAAGAGAAACAGAGAGAGAGACTTTCCACCTGTTGGTTCACTCCCCAAATGGTTGGATCAGGCCAAAGCCAAGAGCCAGGAACTCCATTCTGATTTCCCACATAGATAACAAGGGCCCAAGCACCTGTGCTAGCTTTTGCTAATTTCCCAGACACATTACCTGGGAACTGGATCTGGTAGAGCATCCAGGTGTGGAACCAGCATGGCACTCTGATGTGAAATGCTGGCATTGTGCCTGACAGCTTAACCCATTGTGCCACAAGGCCTGTCCCTTGAGTCCTTTTTTACAAGGCTTGTTTGAGCTTTCTTTCCCCTGTGGCCCATGGCTTGACAAGGACCCCGGGTTTTTTCTTCAGCCCTGGCTGTGGCCTATGGAAGCCAGCAGAATAAAGGACTTTCAACAGTTGTTGCCAAGACATCTCTGGCTCTCAGACACTGAGGGTTAGGATGTTTAAGGGATTTTTCCAAGGTTCCCCAAACTGCTTGCCCTGGGTTGGAAATGCACAATGAATTTGCAAGAATTTTTTAGTGTCCTTAGAAGTCCTTCTGTGGTTTGGGTATTTCTCTGCCTCCTCAGTGAACCTTGGCACCAACACCTCTTTTTTTTGTCCTTTATAACAGCTTCAAGAGCTCAAGAGAAAGTTATAGAAACTGATTAGCGGGATATCTCCTCTTTTCACCCCTTGAAGATTATCAAGGGGATGTCAAAAGCAATTTTTGTGGGTAGGTTGGGCTTTCACAAGGAATGTATTTACAAAGCATGAAATTAATGTTTTTACACAGCGCCAAATAATTGCTCATAACATAACTTCAGTAGTAGGTTTGCAGCTTGGGCAGTTGTTAGCCAGGTCAGATGGCATAGGCACTAATGCAATTAGCAAGCTCCATTGCCAAAACAAAGCTAACCAACCACCTTGTGCAAGAGAAGGTCCCTTTCCAGGGAGTTCATCCATGACATTATCCCAGATATTGGAAGCAGCCCAGATCATTTGCACTGTAGTGCAAAGAACCTCACAGTATTTTAGAAAATATAAAGAATGTAAGACTCTGTTGCCTCTTTGTGGCCCAGATCCCATGTGTGTGGAAGAGAAGAAGATTCTTCTAGGCTCACCCCTCTGGCAGTTTGTATTCTAAAACAAAGGAAACAGTTGCATATTTAGCATGACATCTCTTGGATGGCTTAGGGATCAGATAATGTAACATAATGAAGTGTAAGCATTGGAGCCAGGAAAACCTAGGTTACAGTCTTGAATTCAGCACTTGCTGTTACCTGTGATTTTGAGCAAGTTATTTAGCCCTTGTGAAATCTTGGCGACTGTCTCTAAAACTTTGGAGTTGTTTTGAGAGTAGACTAAGTTGGTGCATTGAGGAGTTACTCCAAGGCCCCAGCATCCCTTTATGCATTCACTCAGCTTACTCAGCTAACATTTATAGAGCACTTGCATTCATTCGTCCGGAGTGGTGGCCAAGTGTTAGCAAGCCAGGCTCTTCCTGCCCTTCTGGGGCTTGTGGAATAGGCACAGGTGTGTAGTCATTAAAAAAAACACTCTATATAAAGTTCTGCTTTCAAAGTTAAGGTTCTGAAGGAGAGAGTCATTCCATGTTTGCCACAATTCTAGTCAGAGGTCAGCAGACACTTCCCAGAGGGAAAGGTCTAAGCTTAAATATGAAATGAACTTGGTAAAGTGGAAAGGAGCTGGGACAAGCATTCAAAGTGGAGGAAATAGGATGTACACAGGTCCCATTGTAGCAGAAATGAGAGTACCTTTGAGGTGCCTTGGAAGGTAATCAGAGTCTGGCTCAGGATGGGCTGGATAAGGGGACAGAAGCCAGGCCACACAGAATTGTCTAGGTCTGCTAAGGAATTTGATTTCATCTTTGTTTTTCAAAAGATTTAATTATTTTGGAGCTGGCACTGTGACATACAAGGCTAAGTAGGCTGGTGCCTTTGGTGCCAGTAGTTCACCTGGGCATCAGTTCAAGCCCTGGCTGCTTTCCCTTCCTATCCAGTTCCCTGATTAAGGCTTAGAAAAACAGCAGAGGATGGCTCAAATCCTTGGTCCCTGCACCCAGGTGGGAGACCCAGAAGAAGCTCCTGCTCAGCTCTGACCATTGCAACTATTTGAGGAGTGAATCAATGAATGGCAAGCTCTCTCCCTCTCTGTCTCTCCTCCCCTCTGTAATTCTGCCATTCAAATAAAAATTAGAAACAAACAAAAAAAAAAGAGTTAATTATTTTTATTTGAAAGGCAGATTTTTACAAAGAGGAGAGACCATCCTCTAGGCCAGTCGAAAGCCAGGAACCTGGACCTTGCTCCAGCTCTCCCACATGGGTGCAAGGGCCCCAGGACTTGGACCATCTTTCATTGCCTTCCTAGGTACATTAGCAGGGAGCCAGATCAGAAGTAGAACAGCCAGAACTTGAACCAGCACCCATAAGAGATGTCAGCATGACAGGCAGAGGCTTAACTTATTATACAATGTCACTGGCCCTTGATTTTGTTTTTAAAACAATGGAAGTCCACTAAAGGGTTTTAATCAAGGGCTTAAAAAATTATGAAGCTCAATAAATGTTAACTAGTATTCCTTTCAAGGAACTTTTATATACGACACAACATTATTTGGTCTTACCAAATTTGGTGAATAAATTATTTGGTGAATAAATAAATAAATAAATAAACAAATTACATATATTGTGTGTATGAATAATTTATTAACCAAACTTACTGTTGATTCATGTGGTATTCTTTTTTTTTTTTTTTTTTTTTTTTTAAGATTTATTTTTTATTATTTTGTTATTGGAAAGGCGGATATACAGAGAGGAGAGACAGAGAGGAAGATCTTCCATCCGATGATTCACTCCCCAAGTGAGCGCAACGGGTCGATACTACGCCGATCCGAAGCCAGGAGCCTCTTCCGGGTCTCCCACGCGGGTGCAGGTTCCCAAAGCTTTGGGCCGTCCTCGACTGCTTTCCCAGGCCACAAGCAGGAAGCTGGAAGGGAAGCGGGGCTGCCGGGATTAGAACCGGCGCCCATATGGGATCCCGGGCGTGCAAGGCGAGGACTTAACCACTTGCGCCACCGCGCCGGGCCCCCATGTGGTATTCTTAAACCAGGGGTCTATGATACCCTCGGACCAGTGGCTCTGCTGTGTAGTGTACTTGCTTCTCCAATGATGTTTAAGGGCACTAAAAGCAGCCCAGGACCAGGTGAGAAAAGCCAGGCTGCCAGAACCAGAGCCTGAAGCTGGCCCAGGCAGGCTTCCAAAGCCAAGGCTGCCTCCAGGAAGCAAATGCAAGCTGGTGGACAGAGGGCAGTGCCAGCCAGGAGATAGCAGCAGGAGAAACTGGGTTCTGAGTCTGAAAATGGAAGAGATGTCCCAAGATGTATCATGGTGAGGGTTGTGCCCTTATCTGAAGGAAGGAAAAGAAATCTGTGTGCAACAGACAGTGCAACAGTGCAAGAAGTTCAAGACACTGAGCCCGACCACCTGGGATGTGTCACAGGCAGGTACTTGGTGGAGGTACCTGATGGGGGATCAACTGGTCTCAGCATTTAGGATATATTTGATGCATCTGTGTCTGATGAATCTATGTCAGCTCTGCCTGTGAACTGGTGCTCCTATCAACCCCACTGCCTAACAAAGCTTGTATTTCTCATCTTTCAGCCTTTTCTCACACATTTGTATCCTGTGGGGAATCCCAACATTGGAGCATTAGTCTGTATTCCTCATAGCCTCTCTGTCTTGTTACTATCCAACTATGTGCAGTCTGATTGTGTGGCTGAATACCCAGGTATTAAGTTCATCAAACTCAGTGCCTTTTAACCTAAGCATGCAGTGACAGGCTGGACCTAGAAACCCAACAGGCTTTCCAGAGCATGAGAAGCAGATAGAATGATTTTCACATCCTTGGCTTAGTAACCTGAGACACTTGCCTCCTGGGTGACCCAAATTAAAGGAAATGATGACCTCTTTCATGTGCGTGGTGCATCACTGTCACTGTCACACTGTCCTGTGTGTGTGTGTTCCTTTTTTTTTTTTTTTTTTTTTTGCATCTGCTGGGTTTGGTATCCCAGGCAGTTTTTTCTCCCCCTTTTTCAGATGAAGAAGCTGAGGCTGGGTCATTATGTGTCACAGTCACTGACGGCTGGGACTGCCGGTGGCCAGCTGGGGTGGCTGACTTCATACCTTACAAAAGATCAGGAAAGATCATTGCACCACAGAGGTTGTTACTGGAGATGCTCATGTTCCAAATCAGAGCACTGGTTCAAGATCAGCTGCTTCACTTCCCATCTAAATTCTTGCTCATTTTCCTGGAAGGTGTCAGATGATGGTCCACATATGTGGGCCCATGTGTGAGACCCAGGTGCAATTCCAGGCTCCTGGCTTTAGCATTTGGCTAGTGCAGGCATTGGGGGGAATGAACCAGTAGAGTGAAGATCTTGCTTTCCTCTGTGTGTGTGTGTGTGTGTGTGTGTGTGAGAGAGAGAGAGAGAGAGAGAGAGAGAGATTTTCTATCTTTTTAAAGACTTAAAAGACTATCTCACTGATGAGTGACATGAGTGAAGAAAAGGTAGCCTTGACAAACGCTGAGATCCTGTAAATAAGGATGGACTGTGTGGAGAGCAGCTGGAAGGGTTTAAAAAGAGAGGCATCAGTTTATTTAGGGGCTTTTACCACAGTCAGATTTTCTAAGTGTATGTGGGTATGTCGTGTGTTCGTCTTACATGTCCACTTCTGTCTGCTAAGGATGTTGAATTTAATAAGTTTCTAGATTTCATGTCCTTTTGAGTCCTGACATGTCTCATACAATGACCTAGTAAGTGCCACATGTCCAGTCATCTTGTAACTCCTTCCAGGAACTGTAACACATCAAAGGAGGAAACTATTGAAGGCTGGGTAATCTACAGGTAGATTAGCAGGCTTAGATGAAGGTCAGCCAACAGAGCATGTTTCTTAAAAAGCCAGCTCTCTGCCATATGGAGAAGAGAGGCCCCTCTCAAACCCACTGCCTTCTTCCTGTGCAACTTTTTGAAGCCTGAAAAAATGAAACAGCTGTTTTCTCAGGTCACACGCCTTTCTTTTGAATAGCCTGAATAATACAACTTATAATTATCCTTTGCCTGCCATTCATTTTTGCCTTCTGAATGATAGTTGGAATTTCCTGGCAGATGAACACCATTAAGAATGAGCCTCTTTTCCCCCCCGTGGGTGCCAGGTGATCCCTCAGTGGTGGTCTTCCTTGTCCACACTGGCCTATGAGGCTGTCTCCCTGCAGTATCTAAGTTGAACCATCAAGAAGTGCTCTACCTCCCCAGTCTCCTTGCTTACCCCAGGCGTACCGTGGGGATGGGAACCTAGGCATCTTTCCAGAGGGAGCCACACCAATCAGATTAATTAAGGTAAATAGGAGAGTGATCAGCAGTGGCTTCAACTCCAGTCAGGTAACCTAGGCAACGGCAAGGAGTCTGCACCACTGCTGATGTGTAACGTGGAATTAATTTCTTCCCAGATCTGCGCACTTTTCAAGGGCTTGGAGTTCACTTCAGGAACCTTGAGTAGGAGCTCAGCTGTTGGATAGACAGAGGGAGGAGCATTGGCAAGAGTCGGCCAGGGATGCCTGGAGGCTGATCTGCCCCCTTCGGAACTATACTATGGGAAAGGGTAATCAGCCAATGCAATGTCAGAGGCTTGGAGACGAGGGACAGCTTACAGCTTTAGGCACTCGGAGCGAATCTTTCCTGAGCCTTGGGGTAACCAACTCCGGGATACCACTTCCAGATGAATCTCTTCATTTGTAAAATAGGGCTGATCGTAATAGTGCCACCTTCTTGGTTTGGGAGGCTAAGGGCTGGAAAATTGCCTGGCATGCAAAAAATCCAAGTGTTAGCCTTCTAGGGAAGAGAGAGGCTTGGGGTGTTCTGTCTTATGCACCATTGACTGGCTGGACGTGGTGTCAGTCTGGAGTTAAATGCAAAATCACCAGCAGATAGGACAGAAGCTGCAGGTGGGGAATGACAGAAGCAAACAGGCAAGAAACGGAACGTGAGGCCAAGAAAGCAGGGGAGAGGCTGGCAGTGCACCCAGAGAGGACCTGGTGCTATTAGAGGAGTAGTTCCTGAGGCCAAGGCTATGGAGGTGTTTCCCTTCTCAATTCAAGGACTTTGGTTCAGCCTGTGTTCCCAGCTGAGCCTGCAGTCCACAGTCTCTCCTGCTGGCTGGAACACTGGCCAGTGTTGAGAGTCTGATTCTGGTGGTTTCCCTGTCACGTGAAATAAAGGTCATGAGGAAATGGGGTTACATGTAAATGACATGAAATCTCCCTATATTAAATAAGCAAGGTCAGCACAGGCACAACGTGTGCTTTCTATATTGCAAGTGCAGAGGGTGAGGATTTGTGAACTGTGGGAGCGCTTGATGCTTTTGCAAGTAATAAAGAGAAATAAAAGTGCCAGGAGCATAATGTCCAGTAAATAGCATTGGGCCTGGGTAAATCATCTCAGACAGGCAAACCTCTGGGCTTCAATTTCCTTGTTAAAAACTCTGGAAGAAACACAAGAAATTGTGAATAGTGTGCATCTCTGGGGAATGAGACTGGAAGTCAGGAGTAGGGAGAAAGTTTTATTTTTCATTGGATACCCTTTTGGCTGTTTGAATCTCTCATCATGTGCCTTTATTATTTTATAATTGCAAATTAAATTATAGGCTATGTCATTAAAAACGCAATGAAGGGCTTGGATTAGATCATTGGTTCTCAAACTTGTTTTTTTCTAGGCAGTGGAGCATTTTTCACATAATCTCAACTTGAAAGCCTAATTAGTGTGTAGGGAAGAAGCAATCTCAGCTCCTCTTTTTGGGGCTTCTCCTCCAGCTTCCAGTTGCAGCATCCCCATTTGATCCATTGAACATAGTTTGAAAATAGTAGCTTTAAATATTTCTTTCAGGCCCTTTTCTCCTCTTCAGTTCTATGTTTCTCTTCGATTTAGCAAAAAAAAAAAAAAAAAAAAATGCTGGGACATTCTTGCTCTGTGGTACAAGTTGATGTTTACAGTGCAGTAGCTGCAGGTGCACCATGGCCATTTGGGGCAGAGCAGTTGGCAAGGGTGAGGTGTACACAGATGAGTGTCATTCAAACTCTAGAAGATAGGAAATGGATCAACTTTGGATAACTTCTCCTGGGCTGAATAGATGCTTAAATGTTAAAAGATGGCCTTCGCCATGATTCCAGCTAAAACTGATTTCGAGGGGCTTTGATAGGCAGCATGCTAAAGAGACAGTGAATCTTCGTGATATGCTAAAAGACTCATTCATCTCATAAAAATGTGCTGTATGAATCTGCTGCCTACTTGCTCTGTGAGGTTGGCAAGTTGCTTAGTTTCTTGAAATCTGTAAAAAGGAGAAATATGGACGCCTACTTTCTAGGACAGTTGAAAAAAAAACCAACACACACACGGAATGAGGTTCTAAGTCTTTAACTGCTTACTTGGCCTAGCACTCTGCCCATAGTAAGAGCTCCATATATGTTGGTAACTTTTGTCATCATCATCACAATCATCATAATCATCATCAAATTCCTGGACAAGTTGAGAAAGAGTCTTGCCAATTTTTTCCTGCAAATTTTTGACAAAACTTGTAAACTAGAGATGTTTAGCCAGATCAGGAATAGCAAATTGGCAACTTACTGGACAACTTACCTAGTGTAATATATTAAGAATCAGAAAATGGTGCCTAGGAATCTAAATATCTAGCTTCCCTTTTTAAAAAAAGCATTCACATTCAGTCTATTGGTCCAGACTTGGCAACAGCAGTCCCAGGGCGGGGGTGGCAGCAGCTGTCCCCTTCCCAAAGGCTTGTATCCACATTTTTTTCAGCCTGCTTTCCTAAATTGTCTTTTTATCAGGCCAACCCCCATACACACAATGGCAGCTGGCTTTGCAAAACTTAGGTTGAAAATCTTGGGAAATTGTGTGCCCTTCTCCTGGCCCTGCCAGTAGTACATTCTGTATCCTGAGTGCAGTCCCATCACCTCTCTGGGTGACTCCTTTACCCACCTACAAAATGAGTAAATCAAACTTCCTGCCTAGCTTTCTTCAGGACTTCCACTCAGCCCATAAACATTTGCCAAGTCTCTCCTGTTCCTGGGAATTCTAACGGGCACTTGGGAGAAGGCAGAGATAAAAAAGAAGCCTGGCCCCTTGAACTGTTTCACAGAAATGCTTCTCAAAATGTCGCCTGCTGAACAATGCTAGTTTGCAAAGAGACAAACAGGGGAGTTGAAAAGAAACATTCAGGAACTTCTGTGGTGATTTGACATTGCTGTTTAAGCTAAGTGCATGCTTGGTGTGTAAGACTCATGTGGTTGAATGGGTAGAAATCAACCTACCGATAGGTAAAGCCCATGTGGTAAATTGCATGTAGCACAAACTCCATCTTTGTTCCAGTTACTGTTGGTACTTAACAATTTTCCCTAGAAGTTAGCGGCTTAAAACAGTTGTCTTTTATTTACGTGTCACTCTTCAGTCTGGACTTCACACAGTGATTCATGTCTGCCCCTCTTGGTACCTGCCAGTAAGGGCCAGAGGATCCATTCCCAAAATGACTCATTCATGTGACTTGGTTACACCGGTGGGAGCTGTTGGTTCCTTTCAGTGTTGCCCTCAAGAATGAACATCCCACATGGATGGGGAAGGAAGCCAGGGCAGTTTTATGATCTAGTCTCACAAAGTCACTTTGCATCTCTCCTGCCCACCTCTGCCAATTGAAATACTGTGTAAGGTCAGCTCAAGTTCAGAGGGAGGGGACACAGATTCCACTCCTGATTGAGCTTGTGGAAAAGTTGTAGAACACATGGGATGGAAGACTTCTGTTGCACCCAACTTTGGGAAAATGTGACCTTGCACCCTGAGAGCTGAGTTAGTCTTCTATTGCTCTGTTACAAGTTGCCACAAATTTTGTGGCTTAAAACCAGTAAACATTTATGCATTCAGATATTTATTGCTGCTGAATCCAAACAGATTCAATTGAGTTTTCTTCTTAGGATCTCACAAGGCCAAAATCAAGATGGGAGCCAGCTGGGCACTTCTGTGGAGGCACTGGAAGATAATCTGCTTGCAGACTCATTTAACTTGTTGACAGAGCTAGTTCCTTATGGGTGTAGGATTGAAGTCCCTGTTTTCTCTCTGGCCATCAGAGAGAAAGGCCACCCCTACGCCCAACAGTTTATGAAGCCGGAAGTGCCACAGCAGATCCGTGTCCACCCTTTTAATCACTTTGACTTCTGATGCTGCCAGAGGGAGAAAATTCCCAGGTCTGAGAGAACTGGAAGGTTCAATTGATCTGATTAGTCTCCCTCTACCATATAACCTAAGATAATCACGGAAGTGACACCCCATCATTCTCAAAGACTTCATCCACACTGTAAGGGCAGGGAACTATAAAAGGATGAAAGTCACTGGAAGGTGTTCTCAGCCAACCACAGACAGTTTGGTTCTCAGCGAACTGGAAATTGAAACATGATGGTTTAAAACCAGCAGTGCAGAATCCAGTAGGAGGAGGTGACATATAGACCAATGGCTGTAATTCAAGACCTGAAATGCTACCTTTAAGGAAGAGTGCAGTGAAAGGTCAGGAGAAGAAAAGGTTGTTTCTTAAGTGGAGGGATGTGGAATTAGGGCTATTATTTACTATTGGAAAGATGAATTTATAGAGAAAAGGAGAGACAGAAAGATCTATCTGCTAGTTCATTCCCTAAATGGCCATAATGGCAGGGGCTGAGCTGATCTGAAACCAGGAGCCAGGAGCTCTTCCAGGTTTCCCACATTGGTGCAGAGTCCCAAGGCTTTGGGCCATCCTCGACTGCTTTCCCAGGCTACAATTAGGGAGATGGATGGGAAGTGGAGCTTCTGGGACAGGAACAGGTGCCCATACGGCGGAGAATTAGCCAGCTGAACCATTGCACCAATTCCAGATTAAGGGATTTTTAAGGATATTGAGTCAGAAATGAAGTTCAGAAGATGATGTGATTTAGAGTTTTTAAAATGAGGTGACAGCACAGGATTGAAATAGCTCTGTTTGTATTTTGGCACCTTAAGTGGAAATACAGAGATGATCTGGATTTTTTCCAAAGTCATTTTGTTGCTTACTTGTTAACATAAATGGTACTGCATAACAAATGGCCCCAAATGTCGTGACTTCAGACAACAACCATATGTTATTGCTTTGAAGCCCGCAGGTCAATTGGGTGGTTTCTTTGGCTGGTCTGTGCTCACTCACACATCTCTCACAGCGGGTGGGGCTGATGGCACTACGCTCCATAGGCAGGAGTGTTGTGTTGTGTTGTGTTGTGTTGTGTTGTGTATGAAGGCTATTGATTGGTCTAGTATGGCTTAGGTGCTTTTCTGCATACTTTAAATCACCTGCTAATGTTTTCCAGAATTATAGGCAGGACTTGTTAGAGAGGGAGCAAAGGAGTGGACATTGAGGGCAAAAAAGTACTAATCTCCTGAGGCTTAGACTCAGAATGGCACAGTCGTTTCTGCGTCATTCGTTTGGCCAATGCAAGTATGGAAGCCAGCCTAGCTTCAACAGGAGGGGAAACAAATTTCTGTATGTTCTGGGAGGAGCTGCCCCATCTCGTTACGTAAGTCATGGAGGGGCCCAGTGTGGTAACCTAGCAGCTAAAGGCCTCTCCTTGCATCCGCTGGATTCCCATTTGGGTGCCATTCATGTCCCGGCTACTCCATTTGCCATCCAGCTCCCTGCTTGTGGTCTTAGGATCCTGCACCCTAGGAATAAACCCTAGGAACATTTATCATCACCTGCCGGGTAAGGGGGACTGCTAGTCAAATAACTTTGTGAGCTGTTGAATTAAACAAAGGTAGACAGTTTTGTTTTCTGTAAGCTCCAAAGAGCCTTTAATATGCCTGTACACAATGTAAAACTCCACAAGGACATGAGAACAAAGGTTAGAAATGGGAAGAATTAAGTTTTGTGGGGGAAAGATAGGAACAGGGATGTAATAATTGTATTCTTATGGTAAAATATATCTAAAAATTATTTTAACTATAAGCGTGCAGTTTCATGACATTAAATATGTGCACAGTGCTACATAACCATTACCACTGTTTATATTCAATTTTTTAAAATCATTTAAAAGCAATAATCCCACCCCCTTACTCCTTAGCAACCTCCTTTCTACCTTTTGTGTCTGAGTTTGCCTCTTCTGAGTCTGGGTACTTTGTATGAGTGGAATCATCTAATGTATGTCCTTCTGTGTCGGGTTTGTTTCACTAAGCTTAGTATTTTCAAGATCCAGCCATTTTGTAGTTTATGTCACAATCCTATCCTCCTTATGACTACATAACATCCCATTGTATGTGAATGCCATGTGTTATTGCTTTGATCTATATCAGTGGGTACTTGAGTTGTTTCCAGCTTTTGGCCATTGTGAATCATGCTGCTGTGAGTATTGGTATACAAATGTCTGTTTCATTTCTCCTACCTGGATACCCAAGAGTGTCATGGCTCAGTGATGCATTAGTTCCTTGCTTCACGTTTTGAGAAGCCATCAAAATCTTTTCTGCAGCAGTTACCATTTTGCATTCCCACCAGCAATGCACAGGGGCTCCATTTTTCTCAACCCATGTTATCACCCACATTTGTTCCTTTCCATTTTTTAAATTATAGATATCCTGGTAGACATACAATAGCATTTCATGGTAGTTTTGATTTTTTTATTTCTCTAATGATTGAGCTTGTTGAATGGGGAGAATTTTTTATGAACTCTGAATATAAGCTCTTCGTCATATACGTGTTGCAGGTATATTTTCCCAGTGAACAGCAAAAGCTTTTAATGTAATAAATTTCAAAGTCTCTGTATTTTAAAAAAGATTTTTTTAGGACCTGGCACGGTGGCCTAGTGAGTAAAACCTCGCCTTGCACATGTTCAGATCCCATATGTATGCCAGTTTGTGTCCTAGCTGCTCCACTTCCCATCCAGCTCCCTGTTGGTGGTTTGGGAAAGCAGTCAAGGACGGCCCAAAGCCTTGGGACCCTGTACCCACTTGGGAGATACAGAAGAAGCTCCTGGCTCGTGGCTCCGGATCGGCTCAACTCCAGCCCTTGTGGCCTCACCCATTAAATTTCTTTAGCACCTTTGTTCAAAACTCGCAGACTGCACAAATATCAGGACTCTGCTCCATTCCGTTGAGCACATTTCCACCCTTACTCTAATATCATACTCTCTTAATCACTGCAACCCCAGAGTAAGCCTTGAAATTAGGATGTGGAAGATCTACATTTTTGCTCTTCTCATTCTTCTCTCTCTTTGGTCTTTTCTTTAAATCCATTGGCATGTCAGTATCTACAAAGATTGTGGCAAGACTGTAGAACAATTTCAAGAGCATTGGCGTTTGACACAATTGAATCCTCTAACCAATTAACAGAATACATCATCTTACCTATTTAATTCTCTGAATTTTCTAGCAGCGTTTGTAGCTTTTAGTCTGTAGGTCTTAGCACAATTTTACTAGATTTAGTCCTTAGATGTTAAAAAAAAATGCTGGCATTATTGCAGCTAGTGATTTTATTTTAATTTCTAGCATTTCATTGCTAATATTTAAAGATAAAATCAACTTTTGTCCATTAGCTTTCTACTCTGTGGCATTGCTAGCCTTACAGATTCTAGTAGCTGTTGTGTAGTGTTTTGTTTTGTTGGGTTTTTTTTAGCATTTCTTATCTGGACATTTATACCATGGGCAGAAACTATTTCTGACTTTTTACAGCCAAAGAATAGACCTAGAAAGACAAGTTTGGTAGGTGGGTGGCGCAGAGTTAATATACCATTTATGATACCCACATCCATATCAGAGTGCTGCATTTGCGTCCCAGCTCCGCCCCTGTTCTAGCTTCTGCTTAGTGTGCACCCAGCGGTGGTGGCTGAAGTAGTTGAGCTCCTGTCATCCACATGGGAAACTTGGATTGAGTTCTGGTCTCCTGGCCTGGCCTGGCCCAAATCCATCTGTTGTAAGTATTTGAGGACTAACCCAGTAGATGAAAGATCTCTATTTCTTGTCTCTCTTTCACATTAAAATAAAAAAAAAAATAAATTAAAAAAAAAGCAAAGAGAGGTAGGAGAACCCACACAAATGCAGAGCCAGATATCTGAAACCTGGGTCTCCTGGTTTCTACTTCATGATGCTGTCTACCACTGCAAGCCACTTCCTTTGTCTTTAGGCCTCTAGATACTGGAGTTAAGATTAGATTTGGCTTTCTGGATAGAGCAGTGAGGTCATCGCACAACACTTCCACTGAAATCTCACTATGCAGAGCCTAGCTAGACCACATTTAGTTGCGTGAGTGTCAGGGAAATATTATCTTTATTCAGAGCAGTTATATTCTGAGCTAAAATTTCTATTACTGTGGTAGAAAAGGAGAACAGCTCCTAAGGGACATTCAGCAATTTCTGCCACTAACCAAGAATCCAGAAAGGAAACAGTTTTAAAAGGGGAAGAAGGAAGAAAGTGCTAGAGTTCAAAGCTGTTGCATCTTTTAGAAATCATTTTAGGATCAAATGAACCTGCTCTCTTTAGAATTTTGTAGCCCAATAAATTGACCTGAAGCCATTTAATCATAGCATGAAGTTAATCCTCAGAACCCCTTTATGGTATTAAATCCTTGTGACTCTATCAGACATATTTAATCCCTGGGTGACCTTTCCTTCACCTAGAAAAAAAGATGAAACAAAAGGTGTCCCCTCCCATTCATTCATTCAGCCCAAAGAGTGGTATCTCCCAGCTTCGCAGGACTCACAGTTTAGAGAGAGACAGTAATCAAACAACCTTCCCCATAAGGACCATTGAAGCTGAAAGGGGCAGTGACAGTGCTCTGAGACCATCCATCAGGGTCTGTGATCTAGCCAGGGAAGTGTGCTGATGTGAGAGTCTGGATCCATCTCTGCAGGAGCTTCTGCTTTTAACGGTAGTTTGGTGCGTTCTGGAAACACTAATCCCTCAGTTAGCTCATGATTGCATCTCCTGTGTCCTGCACAGGACACTGTCTGTCTACAAGATCATCATGTAAGAACAGTAAGGCCAGAGTGAATCGTAGAGTGGGACAGACAGCACCAGGCGGGGGACCATCATCAGTCACATTCTGCTTCCCACCCCTCTCCCCACCCTGATCCTCTTGGAGGATCTTTGCAAGCCAGGAGCAGCCAGTAGGCCAGCTGCAGATCTAAGTCTGTAAAGAAAAAAGTGGTGACTCACCATCTAACTGAGAATTCATTTCTCCAGTCCACAGCAGGTGTAGCAGTTGTGTTCTGTCTCCCAGCCAACACTAGCCCACTGTTGTTGAGAAAGTCTTATTCAGGGTGTGAGATCTATAGGGAAGAATGATGTAGTAGACTGGCAACATGTGTCTTCATCGTGGTATGACTGCAGTGAAGAAATAGGAAATACATAGAAAAATGTAAAGTATTCTCCATATGGTAGCTACAACTTTTAATGTCCCCCCAATAAAATTAAACACTGCTCAAACTACTTGATGTATCTCAATCCTCTCAATAGCCCTTATGCAAGATATTATTGGTTTCCCCCTTTAAGAGGTGGGAAAATAGTATAATTTTCCCAAGGATGCAGAGCCAGTAAGTGGCGGAACTTTGACCCCAAGCTAGGTCTTTCTGACTTCAAGGCACAAGTGTACTCCTATACTCTCATTCTCTGTGTCTTCAAAACACAGCAGATGATGGTTCTAATGAGAACTATTCATAGAGCAAGGACTTTACTCCTTGGGGCCTGAAGTCCCCAACTAGGATACTGGCAGGATGTAATTGCAGTCACTTCAGTCTTTGAGAGGTTGGACCTTTTCTTCTTTCAGGCTTACCAGTTCTACTTGCTGTGCTTGTTACCTAACCACAGGTGTTGCATAGAGCAACATAGACCATCTACTGTGCCCACCCCATAATCTTTTGAGATGAGCCCCCCATAAGAGGCTTTCCTGTGACTGCTCCTGCATCAGCCAGACCAAGATTGTCACGACCTCTCTTTTACACTTGCCCTGTTGATGCACAGGGGCGATTGGCTTCAGCCAGTTTCTCTCTCCTGAACACTGACTATGCTCCTTGCGCCTTCCCAGACAAATGACAGGGAAGCAGTGGGCAGATGCACGTGCCAGGGCTATTTGCTATGATGATTACACTAATGTGGTGGCTGGCAGTTTGCAAAATGCTTTCATACCTATTTTCTCCCTAAGCCTCAGTTTTGTCATCTACAAAGTGGATATAATGACAATAATAATGTAGTCAAGTCTTATCTCATGAATGAGTCAGACTGTAATAAACTCACCACTTAAGGTGAAAATAACACGAAATCAAAATCTCCTTTAACAGTCACCCATGGAATATAAAGACAAACTACCTCTCACAAGTCCAGTTTAGGCAATTTCTCCTCCAGCCTGGGAACCGATGGCCATTTCTGTGGTTGAATTAATCACACAGCTTTCTGAGCTAATGAAAATAGTTATCTCCCAAGCACAGGATCAGTCAGCGCCGCAGTGCTCACACCGCTAGGGGTTGGTGGGAGTGCCCCAGAGAACTGGGCCTTCTGCGAGGGATGGGGGGCGGGGGGGATACAGTGGGGGCACAGGCTCTCTTAGCATGGGAACAGGAAGCTCATTGGCTTCCCCAATTTGGATTTCTCTCTCCTTCACTGACTGTGTCAATGAATTCTTGAGCATGAAACAAACATTTGATCCCATCTCAGCTCTGCTTTCTTGACTCATTTCCTAGACGGAAAGTATTGAATTGGGAAAGTAACACATGATGAAACCAGCACCGACCCCCCCTGTTCCTGTGAGGCTGTGGACCCCCTGTGTCTGTCCATCCCCGTCTGTTTCATCCTGGGCCACTTCTGCAATTTTTCCACCTGCACCACTGTGATGGCCCCTGCCTGACCTCTACCCTCCATGTTGGTCTCCGAATCCCCTCTCTGCTTGACCACCAAGAGAACTTTCCAAATTCAATCTGCTCTTGCCATCTCTTTATAAAACACATATGCAAATTCTCCTGGGGGACCCCTAATCCCTGCCCTGTTATTTCTCCTAGACTTCCCCTCCTGCTCTGCGTACTCAGCTCTTCCTTAAGCTTCATGATTATCCAGCCGCAGGACCATTGCATGTCCTTTCTTGACCCCTTGTACTGCTCTGTTCTCTCTCTGCCAATTTAATTCCATTCCCAATTTCCTGAGGGAAGCCTGGCTGAGTGGGTCAGATTTCCCCGAGTCTGATCTAAAAGAAAGGGAATCTTTTTGTGCTACGTTTCTCTTTTATGTACCTGCCAACCATAGCTACTTTGTGGTTCTGGATGAAAGTCTTTATTTCCTCTTCTGCCAACCATAGTCCTATAAGTTCTCTGAGAGTTGAACCCTTGTCTGTCTAGCTCACCAGTATATTTGTAGCAGCTAGCACAGAGCCTGACTTGTTCTTGTACTCATTATACATTCAAGTGGGGTGTGGATGGCTAGATGGATGGATAGATGGGTGGGTGAGAGATGCAAATGATTTTCATCAGTCAGGGTGGGTTTAAAGTTTTTTCTCTTCTTTTTATTTTTTTTCTTCCACAGAGCTAAAAATATTTGGATATGTACTCTGAATAAATTGTTGGAATTGTTCTTTTAGAATGGAAGGGATTAGTTTACTGAGGATTCCATTTGCCCTTTAAATAATATAAGTTCCAAAATATCCTGTATGTTTTCTCCTTGTTATTTCCAAAGTCTTTTAATGAATGAACGTTCACACCTTAAGTAGCAAATGGTCTTTTCTAGAGCCATCCTTGAAAACAAAGGATGGTAATAAGAGGGTATGAGAGGAGAGGAAGGTGCCCTTCGAAATACCCCATCCGCCTATTTCCAACAGTGGCTTCTCTTTGTAAGTGATCTCTCCACTTAGGGAATGGTACCCCATCCAAATTTCAGGTTCTGACCTCTTGGTGTCGAGACAGCCAGAGTTACTGGAACAGGAGAAGCTGGTGTAACCTCACTGTTACTGGGAACAGCAGGACTTGCCTGGCGTGGACCTGGCAGATGCTGTTGCTGAGTTGGAGAGTCTCCTTTCATTCATAAACAGCATTCTTTAAACTGGGTCATGTTCCCACACAGCTTGGTCCTGATAGTGGGGAAAGTTAGGTTTTCTCCCAGACAATAGCCTACTGGATAGTGGCTGGGGTGGATCAGCCCCAGTTGGGTGTGGGTGTCAAGTTCACAGTCAGCATGGTCCTTAGCCAACAGAGAAGGAACATTACCTCTGAGTGAACACAAAACGTTTTTCTGCCCACACTCCTCACAGGCAGCAAGTTCAGAGGGTACTTGAAAACAGGTAGTTAGTGAAATAGTCCACTCAAAGCCTGCTCCTTGCCCACAGACCCCTATGGTTCCCACATGCCAAGGAGCCCAAACATAAGACTTGCCAGAGTTCCTTCCATTCTCATGGTCACTAACTCTCTTGGCATGCCACTCATCCTAGTCCAGCCAGGTTTCTTCCCAAAAAATAGGTGAGTCCCTCATACTGAGATGGGTCTCCCCATCTCTGTGTCATGCTTTCCTTCTAGCTAATCTATCCCCTCATTGTAACTGTAGAAACCCCACCCTCTCAAAAAGACATTATCTTGTAGGAACCCTGCCCTCATCATCCTTGGTGGAGTTCAGTTTGGAGCCCTTGTAAGTGCCCACAGAATCTATCTTGTATAGTTTTCAAGGCACTATGGTATCATGTTGTATGTTGCTTCTTCTTTGCATATTTGCTTCATATCTGCAGTAACTATTGAGGCCATGGACTCTATCCTTGTCTCTGCCAGAGCTCTTGGGCATAGTCATCTATCAGTTAATTGTTTTTGGATGACTGAATAAGTGAAACTATCTGACTTAGGTCCTAACAAGTCATGAAGACCATTTTTATGAGTTGTCCAAACTGCTTTGCTTAAAGTCATCTTATGATTTCAGCTAAATTAAACTCTGCCTGGTCATCTTGGAAGTATAATCTTGAAGGTATCCTTGAAGACAATGTTTTGCTGTGTGTGTGTGTGTGTGTGTTTATGTATGAGAGAAAGAGAGAGGAGAGTTATTAGAATAATCTGCTTAGTAGATAAACAAATGTTTGGAATTATAAAGAGAAGGTCATTTAAACTTCAAAGCCGCATTATTCCACTGTCTTTGAGGACATGGGTGGGAGGGAGGCAGTCTGAAATGTGGAGCAGCCATTGGTTTATAATACCACCTGGACCCTGAGTAAAGCAGGTGAGGGGCTATTTACATGGTGTTAAGACAGTGTCCTTGCTCAGCAGGTGTGGCCAGGTCAACAGTCCAATGATTAGAGTGCACTTTAGCCAATTTTTCTTCAAGAGCAGAGTGTGGTTGGCTTGGCTCACTACCATCCTTTCCTGCCACCAAAGGATGCCAGGCACACTAAATAGTGATTAAACAAAGATTAAAATTCCAGTTGTGTTTGTGAGTGTGTGGCTGTTTGAACGCTGATCAATTCTTTTAGTGGAATGCTAAGTAAAAGCACACAGATACCAGAAGCAGTAGTTGAGAGCAGCCAATTGAAATCCATTTCCAATTTATGGTTTAATGCGATTTCCACATTAACTCTGCCAGCCTCCTCCACAAACTCACTTCTCTTGCTGTTCTCCCCCTGCCCCTCCTCTTCCTTCAGCAAAGGACATCTGAGAAGCCAAAGGAAAGAAAAGTAGCAAAAGATGGTTAGTGAGGGAGAATAATCACAGCCTTTATAGACAAATGTCTGTATCTGCAGAATTAAGGAAACTTAAAGTCACCTCTGGATTGATATGCGCCTTTACATAATATTAAGTGATTGCCATTGCCTAGGAATTACTGTCTCTTGAAGAGCATTGTTTTTGCCTATCCTGTTGTTAAAGGTCTTGGGGCATGAGTTTCTCTTGTAGAGTGCCAGCCACTCTTAACTAGACTAAGGTGTTTTTTTCCTCCATTACTTGAAGAATACCAACTTTCCATGTTAGCCTAAGACATTTTGTTAATGAGGAAACTCTAAATCCTGTTATCAGCCAGAGGCAGTTGAATTGGATCAGGTGTTAAATAGGTTGCCTCTGCAGGCCCCACAGTTTTATTATTAGATTCCCACTCTCTTGTATTCTTCCAGACACGGCCCATCTCAAACACCAGAATGTTCCTTGTCTTCATAACCTTTCTCTAAAAATTCTGTATTACTAGTGTGGGTCTCCCTTCCTGAGACGCTCTCAAGATGCTGAGCAGAACACTTTGTGCAGATTAGCCAGCCGAGTTGCTCCTGCCTAGAACTGGGACTTAGATGCCATTTTTGCTGGTTCTCTATACTTATCAGTTACAGAACTGAGATCCACCTGCTCTGAAAGGGAAAACTACATCTTTCCGACCCTTTGAACCAGAATACTCTGAGTAGTCACTAGTATACACTAGATTACTTGCCCCAGCTGATGAGCAGATGATCATTCATTTATTCACTTGCCTGCTATTTAACAAGGGCCTGAGAAGGGCCAGCTATTGGCCCAGGAAAGCACTATGACAAACCCAAAATAGACACATCAGCTTCAAGAAGTGCAAGTCTATTCTGAGGTAAATTCACCAACAAGTTATAGGGTTCAAGCAAGTCTGTTTTCTCTTAGCCTCAGATTTCCTATCCATGAGGCAGTTAGATTCATACAAATGGCTTTCTGTGTTTGTTGTGCATCAGCACAATGTATTTAAAAACCACATCATCCTGTGCTCCTGTCCCCAGATGCTTTGACCTTGTAGGTTTGAATTGGGGCCTAGGAATTTGAATTTTATATTACAGGTCCTGGCCCCTAAGAGCCACCCTCTTGAAAAGACTGTAAATCTCATGTGTCTCCACACAAAATCTGCATGGTCATGTTTATTGGGCCAAGCAGAAGTGATGCCTGAAGGTGCTGAGTGCATCAGAGGACAAGAGATCTTATCACAAGCCAAGAACACCTGGTAACCTTGCAACACCAAGCAGCACACTGAGTTCCAGTGCGCTCTCTCCTTTCTGCCTTCCTCTGGCCACAAACAACAGAAGAAAGCTTCACTAGCCTGCACGCTATCTTTGCCAAGGTCAAGCAGACACTGCCATCCAGAAATGTTTAAAATGCAAGTCTGTGCATAAGATCAACACTTGCCATGATGACACAGCACAAGCACACACAAACTGAGGAGCTACCACCTTCCCCATCCCCCACACCTAAAATGTATAAAAGCCCAGTGCTGTGTGCCCTGAGTGGCCATTTCCCTCATGGGTTACCCAGCTATGTGGAACTGGTCTTGGGCTGCATCCCATTAGGGAGCTGTTCATCAAACTCTCTCTCTCTGTTCTCTCTCTTCCTTCAGTCATTTTTCTCAGCTGGAATAAGGGCCTCCTGTGTGACTTACTGCATCTGGCCTTTTGGGTTTTGTGTCAGTAAAAGCTAACAATGCTGGCCTCCCTGGTGCCTTCCATGGAGTAGTGTCCATTGGCATTTTGTGATATTCAAATGATCTGAGGTTTCCTAATCTGCAAAAGATGAACTCAAGAATCCAAAACCATCTGAAGTTGACTGTAGTTTTTGTTGAGGTTGTGGGTAAGAGTCTAAAGACCCTCAGGGCTCCAAATACATGGTGATTTTAGGAATTAAATCAGTTCACCCGGCTTTAATTAGAATCCTTTTTAGATCATATAGTAAAATTGAAGTTCTGTGTCAAAGCGACTTGATGATGTCAATTTCCAGTAGATTCTTAAAACCCTAAAGGAATCAGTATCCATAATCTGTGAGTTCATGATGAGAGTACTCAGGATACGCTTGTTGTGATTGTTCACAGCTTCCTTGACAGGACCTTGCGGGTCGATGATGCCAGATCTGCTTCCCAGGTAGAAAAAGTGAGGTGCCTTTAACTCCTGCTGCTTGAGCAGGGTCACCCTCAAATAATTCTTTCTACCTAAATTTGGTCAGGAGTCGAAGGATGTGGCTGTTACCTGTTGCCTGTTTGTGTGGCCTCTGTTGGATAGGTTGGTCCTGTTTGGGCTTGAGTTTCCCCACTGCTTCACTCAGACATTTGAGGACTCCAGCAGCTGTGTATATTTAAGAGACGTAGGACTCCTTGCGTCAGCAGACTCCAGAGTTCTCTTGATTTAGGGAAGATGTGAAGAATAATGAAACTCCCTAAAACTGCGTAGGTAATTTCCATAGATGCTGGAAGGGAGGGAAGGGCATGACATTATGGCAGAAGTGTGGGTGCTAGGCAGGAAGCGCCCAGGATTCAAGAACTTTCATTCTCAGCACTGCCAGTTGAGCAATCCACTGTTCATTTTAAAAATAAGACTTAAGGCATGCACTTCCAAGAGACCCTAACCATGAGAGTCACTCATCTGTCTCATTCCCAGTAGCATTGGAAGACTTTGCCAAGCCTGTGGAGACAACAGTGCCCTTCATGGACTCTTAGACTCTGGAAACTGACTTTAAGGGTTGCCAGTTTGGGATTTTGATTGTCTCGTGTGTGTGTGTGTGTGTGTGTGTGTATTTTAGCAGAGGAGCTCTTTCAAATGCAGCTCCAAGCCAAAAAGCAGTCCCTTAATTTCTCCAATGGAAGGAGCTGGGGAAAAACCAGCCATCTATGCCACAGGGCTGCGTCTGAACTCGGTGCAGCTGAATTTCTGCATAGTTAGGTGGTCCCTTAAGGACCTGCTGCCTCAGCCTCTGTTGAATTCTAAGAGAAACACAGTCGCTATTAGACCTGTGCTTTTTGTGGTTTTTTTTGGATTCCTTCAGAACTGCGCTCTTGCTGTTGACAGAGTTCTACAGAAGAGAGGGCGCAGAGGAGCATTGCTCTCACTAGCTCCACTGGAGGAAGGCTGGGCCTTTGGATAACGCATGGATCGGCCAGACACTTAAATGCCCAGATGTGGGGAGGATTTTACTGAGGTGGCTTTTTGTGAGCATTAATGTCCTACATCCTCACTGTCAGGACCTGCCTTGTTAATTAACGAGAAAGTAGGACAGTTGGAGTGCACCTACCACCATGACAGGAACAGGAATATGGGATTTTTAATGGGCAGGGTGATCTAGAAAGTTGTTGCTGTGTATGTGAGTGTGATAGAGCAATGTAGATATCTGTGTGCCTCAGTGTTGCCTGGGGAAAAAGGCTCTCACAGATCCTTGGGCCAAACTGACTGTTGACAACCAGGAGCACTTACTCCTGATGCCCCTAGGCAATCATGTACGACTTCCCCAGATACCGTATGGGCTGCTGCTCTTTTAGGGGTGTTGTGCAAGTTTATTCTCTTTTTTCTTTCAGCTACTCAGTGGTTGTTCCTATTCACACATGTTTGCCAAATGTTCACCCTCTTTGGGGCTGGGGTCTATAGAAATGACCAATGCACATGTGCTCCTAGCTCAGAGCACTGTCCATCTTCACCCAGCACCTTGCAGTCCACACTCCAGCTGTTCCTCTGCCTGCCTTTCCTTTCCCCAACATCCTCACATCCTTGAAACTGTCTCCATCTCTCCTGCAGCACTTCCTCTTGCCTTTCCTCTGAGAGCCATGGGCTATGAGAGTCCTGTCCTGTATGCCACCTCCCACCACCTGCAGTCACTGAGCAACTGAAAAGGGTCAGAATTGAGGTAACATACATGGAAAATAGATGCTGGATTTTGAAGACTTGGGGCACACAGAAATCAGTGAACACTTCAATAAGCTTTTACATTGATTGCATGTTGAAACGAGGGTATGTTGCATAGAGTACAAGCATTTAATAAAATGTATTAGTTAAAACTGATTTCCCATTTTTCTTTTTCATGTGGGGACTAGACCATTGAAAGTTGAGTTTCCTGGGACAGCTCAATACTTAACACTTTCTCTCCTAGGTGAAAGGAAAGTGCGTGTCCATGGTTCTTCCCCTCCTGCTGGTTTGTGTGTTCTCGTGGAGTGGGCCCCATGCTCTGTCTTCATGCTGGCCTTCCCCCGCACTGAGCTGTCAGGTGGCAGTTACTCACAGAGGTGCACCAGGGGAAGGGAGAAGTAAGCAGTTGAACAATGTGGAACAGGCATTCAATCAATCCTGGAGCTCCCTTAGGCAGTGTCATTTTTGCATTTCTGTTACTGAACTCATTTCTCCTGTTCTTTTTTTTTTTTTTTCACATTTTTTCCTTTTTTTTTTTTTAAAAGGGCTCACACAGTCGGCAAAAGAAGACCATTTTCCTGGGAGATGGGCAGAAGCTGAAAGACTGGCATAACAAGGAGGCCATCAGGAGGGATGCTCAGCGCGTAGGTATGGAGGGCAGTCCCCGTGGAGGGTGTGTGTGCACCTGCTGTGTTTGCGTGTGTGAAGCAGAGGAGTCTGGGCCTCATCCTGACTTTCTTTTTGCCTACCCCTAGGGCTTCCCTTGATTTCCAGGATCAACCCCTTCACCATTCACCCGTCCCAACTCCTTTGTCCATTCACATCGCCAGATCCACTGCCTAAAAGAATTTGCTTTGCCACTTTTACCTAGTGATTGAAAGTGTCTCTATATAGCATGTTTTCACCACTAAAGGACAGAGCAGTGATTTTAATAACATTCATTGAACACCATAGCCAGCAAAATCTGTACCTGGCACTTGTACAACTTCCTGTGTGAACCCAAGTCAACTTTTTGGCCCATTTAGTAAAGATCTGTAGCTTAGAGATGTGTGGCAATCTGCCTACAGTCACACAATAAGAAAGACACAGACTTGGGGCTTGGACCCAGATCTGGAGTGCAAAAGTTGATCCTGCACCAAAGCTAGGAGCTTGAAATGTTTGAGTGTGTCACGGCTAAAGTGTACCTGGTCTAGTTAGTCCTTGGAGCAGTCTCTGTTAGACTGGACAGGTTGGAAGAGTTGGAATAGGGTTGTTCAGCCCGGACTAAGGAGTCAGAAGAGCAACTCTGATGCTCTTGCCAGCTGGAAGTACTGTCAGATAAATTCTATTTCCTGAGCCTCACCTTCCCCATCTGTCCATGGGTCTCCTGCTTAGACAACCTTAGTATGTTTTTGGGAGAGTGACAAGTATGAAGTAACTGTGCTATGCTGGAAAGCGCTGTAGAACTGTAGGAAAGTGGTATGTTATCCATTTTTATATAGGATAAAGGCACCCAGCACTACTGATTTTTTTAACATTATTATGACAAACCCCAGTTACCATGAGTCTGTAATTAGGACTGATACAACAACCTAGCGAGTAATGACAGGAATCTAAAGACAGAAGGTCCATTTTCCTGTGAGCTAGTGATTTAAAAGGAGGAAGAACACTGCTTGAATCAAGAAAGAAAACATTAAGAAAGAGCTGATTTTCCAATTATACTGGTGTTAGAACATTGTACTGGGGCCCAGTGCAGTGGCCTAGCGGCTGAAGTCCTCACCTTCAATGCACCAGGATCCCATATGGACGCCAGTTCTAATCCCGGCTGCCCTGCTTCCCATCCAGCTCCCTGCTTGTGGCCTGGGAAAACATTTGAAGACAGCTCAAAGCCTTGGGACCCTGTACCCGCATGGGAGACTCAGAGAAAGTTCCTAGTTGCTGGCTTCGGATCGGCATAGTACCAGCCATTGTAGTCACTTGTGGAGTGAATCATCAGACAAAGGATCTTCCTCTGTCTGCCTCTCCTCCTCTCTGTATATCTGACTTTGCAATAAAAATAAATAAATCTTAAAAAAAAAAAAAAAAGAACATTGAGCTGACCAGCCAGCAATGAGTGAAGAGTAGAGATGCTAATAACAATAATAACCAGCCGTGGGCATTTGGCAGTGGTCCAGACTCTCACATCCCACACCAGAATGCCAGGGTTCAGTACCTGGTTCTGGATCCTGACTCCATCTTCCTGCCGACACAGAGGCTGGGAGGCAGCTTTAACAACTCAAGTAGTTAGATTGCTGCCATCCATGTGGGAGACCTAGACTGAGTTCATGACTTATGAATTCAGCCTGACACAGTCTAGCCTCAGCCACTGTGGGGATCTGAGGATTCAACTAGCAGGTGGGTGCACATAAACTTCCTCTCCCTCTCTCTCTCTCTCAATAAATATAGATAGATGCTTTTTTAAAAAAAAAAAGAAGAATAATAACCAGCACTTGTTGAGGATAACTATGTGCCAGGCATCTGGCCTTGTATTGCCTTGTTAATCCTCATATTAAACCTTCTTATTCCATTAATACAATGGGCAAAAACCGAGACTTAGAAAGGTTGAAAGCACGCTTCAGATGACACATCTGAGGATTAGCAGCACTAACCTTCGGAGTGCACTATGCCTGGCTCCAGGGCCTGAAGTCCAAGTCACTCCCCTGCATTGCCTTCCTGAAGTGTCGTCCCCCCAACCCCGAGAAAATGTTTCTGCTCTTTTTCTGCTTACCATGTGGTATGCCTTACAGAAATTATCCTGGATACTGGCAAGCTTACTGCTGCTGCGTGCTGAGAGGCAGGAGGTGATGGCTCAAGTGCCTGGGCCTCTGTTACTCACGTGGGAGACTCTACAGGCTTTTGGAGAGTGAACCAGTGTAGAGATCTCCTTCTCTGTCTTCTTCTCCCTTCCTTTCCTCCCTCTCACTTCCGCTCTGCCTTTCGAGATTCAAAGTTGACCCTTTTTAAACTGTCTTTTCATGGGACATTACAATTTTTACAGGAAGGAGTTGGTTGGGAGCAGCATCCAACCCCAGATTTTACCCACCAGCCTGTGCATTCCTGGCAAAGTGATGTTTGCAAAGTAAACAAAGTGTTGCTCAGACCTCCAGGAAGGGGAGGAGTGACTTTCAGCCAGCTGCTTTTATTGCCTTTTCTCCAAGACCTTTGCCTGTTGACAGGTTCTTAAGGTGCTGTTATGTGATGTAGTTTTAGACACTTCCACCTGCCATATGCTTCTTGGGAACCAAGAGAATAATTTCCTGGAGCATCAGGGACTCTTTCTTGATGGACTGTGCAGAGAAAGGAGAGCTGGCACTTGATTCACCTGAATCTGTGACCCAAAACAGTACTCTCCAGGCAATCCTGGCTTGGAGTAATAAGCAGATCTTAATTTGTCTGCTGCTTTCAGAACAAAAATCCAGAGCCTATTTATCATTTATGGCAGTTTTGATGTTAAATGTGTGTTACATAGAGACTTATCATATTTCTTCACATTGGTGTAGTGTTTAGCTCTATTATGTGTAGGCTCTCTTTTTTTAAAAGATTTATTTTATTTTCATTACAAAGTCAGATATACAGAGAGGAGGAGAAACAGAGAGGAAGATCTTCCATCCGATGATTCACTCCCTAAGTGACCACAGCAGCCGGTGCTGTGCCGATCCAAAGCCAGGAGCCAGTAACCTCTTCTGGGTCTCCCATGCGGGTACAGCGTACCAAGGCTTTGGGCCGTCCTTGACTGCTTTCCCAGGCTACAAGCAGGGAGCTGGATTGGAAATGGAGCTGCCAGGATTAGAACCTGCTCCGAAATGGTATCCCGGCATGCTCAAGGCGAGGACTTTAGGTGCTAGGCCACGGCACCAGGCCCTATGTGTAGGCTCTTATGTGACTCTTCCAAGTATGGTGGGTATATTGGAGGAGGAAGTGAGCTGGCTTGACATGCTCTACATTGGTCAGTCACAGTTGGTGGGGCTGTCCTCCAAAGGTCACTTGGTGGTAGAGATTGGCACTCTTACCAGAGCACAGGGAGCACAGGTGTTGGAACCTCCACACTCAATTTTAGAGCCTTCCCGAGTCTCAGTTTATCCATCTATTGAATGAGAGCTCTCACGACTACCCTCCAGGGTTGCTGTGGAGATTTCAGGGGCAAAAGACCTGGAAAATGACTGACAGGACTCTGGCTCCCCTCCCTGTGTTTGCACTTGTCCCTGTGGGATTTGGAGCCTTTTTCATCCTTCTCCCCCTCTCCTTATACAGTGACCCCATATCTGCTAGGTGATTAGCAACACTGAGCTTGCTCTTTGTCTCTAGGAAATGGAGAACAAGGGAAACCATATCCCATGACGGATGCCGACCAAGTGGACCAGGCCTACCGAGAAAATGGATTTAACATCTACGTCAGTGATAAAATCTCCCTAAATCGCTCTCTGCCTGATATCCGGCATCCCAAGTGAGTGGAACATCTCTTATCTTCTGGGATCTTAGGATTTTGCCCCTGGTTCTTGTTGAGAATTAATTAAAGAATCCTGGTACATGAAGTGCCGCCGGAAGAGATTTCCTTCTGTTATCCAGGGCCTTTGTGCAAAGGCCCCAGGGATCAGATTCTGCTGAATTCAGAGCTAGTGTCGCAGGGCTGTGCAGGGGCAAGCTACTGCTCCCCAAGTAGTCAGTCTTCCTCCTCTGTCCAGGCAGTAGGAAACCTGTGACCTCTATTTGTCCACTTATGTTTAGCCCCTCCATTTGAAATTCAGACCTCCATGTAGTAGACAATTGTAGAGGCACTTTCATCCTTCACCCTTCAATTTTTTATGTGTGGTATTTTTACTTTCCTTTAAAAAAAACAAACAAACAAACAAAAAAACACTTTCCTTAACTTGGGTGCCTATAAATGAGAATGCATCCAAAAGTCCATGGGAAGTACTGTTTGCCAAGATGTTTACTGTGGTGCAGAAGTGTTCCAGAATCCCTGCATGGTGTGTATAGATACTTCATTTGTATCATCTCAGGTTCCATTTTACACATGACAGTACTGAGGCTTTCTGGAATGTGTTGAATCAGTTAAGACAACAAAGGAAATAAGAGGCTGAATCAGGGTCTTAGGCTCTAATTCAACCAAAAACTGCATTCTGGACCATAAGATCCCCTTCCTCCTGTGCATTTTAGTCAGGTTTATCATGGTGATGATGGGAGCCTTCTAATAGACCAGTTCTTCAACTTTGTGCACATTGGAACAGCCTAGAAGGCAGTTAGAACATGGGAGGCAGGGGTGGGGGGTGGTGGTGGTATTAGTCCTCACTCCCAAAAGTAAGGTCCAAGCTGGGGCCCAAGTACTGGGGCCACTTGGTTGGATGCCAAACTTATTGCTTGAAAAATTGGTTTATTTGTTTGAAAGTCAGAGCGTCAATGATCTTTCACCTGGTAGTTCATTCCCTGTTCACCTCCAAGTTATCCACAAGAACCAGGGATAAACCAAGCTGAAGCCAGGAGCTCTGTCTGGCTGTCCCATGTGGGTAACAGAGAGCTATGGAAGGGGCCCAGTAATTAACATTTTAACATCCCCTCTAGGGGATTCAGATGCAAGCTCCGGTGTGAGAGCTGGCATTGCTGGCATTTTAGGTGCATTAGCTAAGCCAAACTGGCCAAAATCCCCATGCAACAGATGTTGTGACCATCTCCATTCCACAGATGAAGAATTGAGGGACAAAAATATTAGATAATTTGCAAGAAATGGTAAGAGATGGAGCCAGATTTTGAACCCAAGAGATATAGTTCAGGATGAACGGCAGACAGACGTTTAACACAGTGGTTAAGATTCATCTTGGGGTACCCACAAGCCCACATTGAGGTGCCTAGGTTCAGGTCACAGCTCCACATCTGATTCTAGATTCTCACGAATACACCTAGCCACTATTCATTATTTGTTGTGGTGTGGGGACAGAGAAGGACCTCAGTGTGCTTGCCTCTGGGGATTGCATTTGTTTCATGGTCTTCGCTGTCAAGCCCTGAGTCTATCACTGATTCCTGTGGATTCAGAGCTGTGAGCTGACTCTGAGAGTCAGAAACTCAATTTTTATGTTTAGCCACTAGCAAAGTTCAGACTTCTGCGTTAATTTCATCTCTCTGGGTCTGGAAAAGAAGTATATTTAGGAAGCACTGTATTCTAAACCTAGCTCCTGTTGCAGTAATGGGTTCTTAGCTCTGGCTGCACCTGGATGATTAAAAACAAACAACAGCAACACAACAAAGGTTAGAGACCTAGCCATTATCCCATGAATCTGAATATCTGAGGGTGTGGTCTGGATCTTGGTGTTTTCTAAAATCTCCTAAAGAATTCTCATGTGTAATCAGGTTGGATGTGGTCACAGCTTTGATTCATTCTTTAGTCTGTCTGTTCATGCAGTAATGTATGAGTGTTAAAAGTCTTCTGTGTATCCAGCCCCAGGGTGAATACCAGGAACGCAATGCTAAGTGAATCATTGTTGCTGCCTTAGAGCTCACACTCCTGTGTGAGTGTGTGTGTTGGCTGAGACAGATGGTGCCAGCAGTTCCATATAGCCCCTGCTGAGAAGATAGATCAATAATAGACTAGGCTCAGTGTGCTCTGGGACCACCGAGAATACCCCTGACCCTGTGCCAGTCTTGGGAGAGTGAAGAAGCCTTTCTTAAGTGGATTCCCTCTGCTGACTCCAGGAAGACCTACTAGGGCTAACTGGGTCTTGGAGTCTAAAGGACATTGCAGATAGCAAAATCAGCGCGGACAGAGGCCTCCTGTGTTAAGAACAAACATATTCGTCAGCACAGGACTTAGAGAGATGAACCTCCCAGTTGCCTAGAAGAGAGGACCTATGTCGACATCTTTCAGGAAAGAGCGGTTTCCCACCATCCTAAGGAGAGAAAAATGTCTGCTTTATGTAGGAATCTTGTGGTCCACAGACTGGCACATGAGGTTGAAGAAAACATTGTATTTTTGTTTTCATTAGTCTGTAGCTGGAGTTTGTGATTCCCTTCCATTGTGAGTGAATATAGACAACAGAGTGGCATTGTCACCCAGAGACATCATCTCACAGCACTCTTAACTCTCCACCCCTGTAAAACGGAAGTCATTTGAGAACTTGTGCTGGATCTCATTGTCCCATGTGTCGCTGGAGCAGCACACATGTTACCGTATTTCAGTGTGAGTTAGTGTCAACAGCCGTATTTTGAAGTCGAGTGGTTTCCCTCACAGTCTTGTGTGTTATGATGAGCATTATGAGCACTGCACTGAGAAGCAACCTCAGCTCCACCAGCCAGGCTGAGGGCTCTTTGGCATTAATGTGATAAAGAACCCCTGTTGCAGGTGGGTGGGAATTGCACTAAGGAGGCCTTGGGCACTTCTGTTACCAGCCTGCTCAGCCAACCAACATCCAAATTATTAACCGCAGAACACGTTACCAAAGCCAGTGGTCCTGACACCCCCATTTTTCATAATCACCAGTTGTGGGAGCTGACTCTTGAGAAACTAGTTGACAGATGTCTTGAAGAGCTTGGTTTCTTCCCCAGGGGGAATTCTCTTCCACAGTTTGACAGCAGAAATGTGTCAGTAAATGAGAGCAGTTGAGCCACTCACTCCTGTCGGTTTCTTTAAGCTTAAACAACCTCTCCGGCAGGAGCTGAGGTTTATGTTTGCCTTTTATTCCTTCAAACTGAATTTTGGCAACAGCATGTCAGGAACAGGATTGAGGGGCTGTTTGCTTGTGCCAGCTGCCTCTGCTTCCATTAGAAGCTACATTGGGGAATGCACAGCCAGCGGGAACGGAAACAAGGCAGTTTGGCCCCAACTTGCTGGGTCTGCTCATGGGCGGCAGCCAGCTGGCTCAGAGCAGGCCTGTCCTCAGTACCTCCAGCCAAGCGAATGGGAACAGAGGCCGACTGGTGGGTTGGCCCACTTTCCATGCTCCTTGGAGAGCCCCACCAGGCTCCTTGGCAACCAAATATGGAAACCCCTACAGGGCACAGGGCTGATGGCACAAGAAGACCCAACTGTTGACATGGCTGGGATCTGCATGTTTCTATGCAAGCCACACTATGGGCTGTGTGTGTCTCCCACACAGAGACCATCCATAGAGGAAATAGAAAGCAGACCTGCTTTCTCCATTTCATGGGGTCTCACTTCAGCAATGAATGAACCTGATTTAGTATTTGTGTACCATATGCCTGTTTCTTTAATCCTTTTCACTTTTTCATTTTTGTTACAATAGCATGGCTAATTATGGCATGTGCCAAATTCCTGAAAAAAATCTATAAGCAAGTACCTTCACATGTCGAGCAATTTACACAGTGGAAGCAACAAGGAAGGAAGTTATAGTTTAGTATCTTTAACAGACATTTTAAATATGTACTCTAAATAAAGGGAAATTTTCAGCACAAGAAATTTCAGTCAACTATGTTGTTGACTGAACAGTAATGTCCCAAAATGTATGCACACATAGCCATAAAAATGCCATCTGGAGGTGAAGCAATGACTTTTCAAGACACTTAACATCAGACAGCAAAGGACAGTAGTTCCTAAGAGATGGAAATCTTCTTAAGAAACAATGCAAGCAATATTACCATGCAGCAACATCTTTATACTGCTGGCACAAAAAACTCCTTGTGAACTTCAGATTCTATAGTCAGTGAAAATATCATTTAAAAAAAACAAAACAGAAATGGAGGTTTGAGTTCAAAAAAATGAAAAGCACTGGAAATAGAAATTATGTGTATAAATATGTGCCATATTTCCTTAATGTTGAATTCTTTTCAAAGATAATTGACTATGTAACCAAAAATAATAGCATTTTTTGTTGAAAATATATAGTACATGCCAGTGTAAGAGTAGGAAAAATGAAAATATACTGCTATGAAAGTCTCATACTGAATGTGAAATGATATAATATTTAAGTGTAGTTTGTGGTGAATTTAAAAAGTATATTATAAATCTTAAAGCTAGCATTAAAGTACTAAGGCAAAATGTTATAGTTAGTATTAACCAACGAAAGAGATAAAATTAAATGTTGAAAAATACTCAGTTGACCCAAAAAGAAGCAGAAACAGAGGGAAAGGGGGACAAAGATTGAAAAGAAGAAATAAAAGGCAAACACAAAGATAATGTGCTTAACCTAATCAGACAAATAACCATATTAAATGTAAATGGTCTAAGCATTTCAGTTAAAAGGCAGAGATTATAAGATAAGAAAAATCCAATTACTTCTTACCTGCAAAAAAAAAAAATAATAATAAACACAAAAATACAGACAGCCTGTAAGTAAAAGGTGGGAAGGATATATCTCCATAAAACTAGGCAAAAGAAAGCTTTGATGGCTGTATTAATAAAGTTTTAATACATTTAATACATTTCAAAGCAAAAAAATATTACTAGGAACTGAGAGGATTGTTCAGAGGCCAGCACAGTGGCATAAAATGCTAATCCTCCACCTGTGACTCCAGTATCCCATACGGGCACCAGTTCATGTCCAAGCTTGCTCTACTCGTGATCCAGCTCTCTGCTTATGTCCTGCAAAAGCAGGACTGAGAGAATGGCTTAAGTCCTTAGGTCCCTGCACCCACATCAGGGACCTGGACATAAGCTTGTGGCTCCTGACTTCAGACCAGTCCAGTTCTAGTCATTGTAGCTATTTGAGGAGTGAACCAGCAGATGAAAGATTACTTTCCTTCTGTCTGTGAATCTGCCTTTCAAATAAAGATAAATACATCTTTTAGGAAAAAAGATAGTTTCAGGGATAGGTATTGAGGCACAGTGAGCTAAGTCACTCTGTAGGAAATTTGATCTCATATTGAGTGCTGCTGTGAGTCCTACACTTGCAGTGCAGCTCTCTGGGTTGCCCTGGGAGGTAGCAAGTAATGGCTCAAATACTTGGGTCCTGATCACCTGTGTGGGTGACCCAAATGGAGTTTTGGGTCTCCTGTCTTCCACCTGGCTCAGCCCTGACTTTGTGGACATCTAGGAAGTGAAACAACAGATGGAAGTTCTCCCTCTTTTGAACTCATGCACCCTGTGTGTGTGCCTCTGTCGCTCTCTCTCTCTCTCGCTTGCTCTCACTCTGCCTTTCAAACAAACAGAAATTAATAACCTTTTAAAAAATTAGATGTTGGGGATGATATTGTAACACAATGCTTTCTGTAATGCTATCATTCTATATGAGTGACGGTTCCAGTCCCAGCATTTCTTTTCCAATCCAGGTTCCCTGCTAATGCACCTGGGAAAGCAGCAGAAGGTGGTTCAAATACTTGAGCCACTGCCACTCACTTGGGAGACCCAATTGGAGTTCCAGGCTGCAGGCTTCAACCCAGTCCAGCCTGGACTGTTGTGGCTATTTGGAGAGTGAAATAGCAAATGAAAGTGCTCACTCTCTCTTCCTCTGTGACTTGTAACTGTGCTTTTCTAATAAGTAATTAAATTCAAAATATTTCATAGAACAATATCTTTCATCAAGAGGATTTAACAATTCTAAATGTTTCTGTACCTGATACAGTGCTTCAAAATACAGGAAAACTTGATAGAACTACAAGGAAAAAGACATAGCCACAGCAATGGAATTTCAATACTTCTGTATTAATTTAAGAACAAAGATTGAAAAAACAAGGATTTAGTAGACTTGAACAGTAGAATCAACTAATGACACCTACTTGACATTTGTAGAATACATCCTCACACCCCCCCCCCCGCCACCACACAATAAAATCTGAACATACATTTTTTTCCAAGCCTGTTTGGAAGATTTTTCAAGACAGTCTGTATTCTGGGCAGAGATAGTCTTCATGAGTTTGAAAGGATTCAGACGATACAGAATATGCTCTTAGACCATAACTGAACCAAATTTAGAAAGCAATAATGGAACAATTTCTTAAGATTTTTTCAACGTTTATTTATATATATTTAAAAGATTTATTTATTTTAATTGGAAAGGCAGATATACAGAGAGGAGGAAAGGCAGAGAGGAAGATTTTCTGTCCAGTGGCTCATACCCCAAGCAGCTGCAATGGCTGGAGCTGTGTCAGTCCGAAACCAGGAGCCAGGAGCTTCTTCCCGGTCTCCCATGTGGGTACAGGGTCCCAAGGCCTTAGGCCATCCTCTACTGCATTCCCAGGCCACAGGCAGGGAGCTGGATGGGAAGCGGGGCTGCCGGGATTAGAACTGGCGTGCATATGGGATCCTGGTGCATTCAAGACGAGGACTTCAACTACTACATTATCACACCGGGCCCAGGTTTTTTCAATGTTTAGAAACTAACTCGTGAATAACCAATGGGTCAAAGAAATCAAAAAGAAAAATTAGGAAGTATTTAGAACTTAATGAAAGCACGACATATCTGAATTTATGTGATGTCGCTAAAGTAATATTTAAGGAAAAATTTGTAGCCTTAAGTGTCTGAATTAGAAAACAAGAATGGTCCCACATTGATTGTGTCAACTTCTTCTTTCAGAAACTAGAAAAAAATAAGAGTCAATTGATCAAAAGAAGCAGATGAAAAGAAATAAAAAGATTGTAGCAGAGATCAATGAACTAGGAAATAGAAAAACAGTAGAAAAATCAATGGGTCCAAAAACTAAATCTTTGAGATGATTCATTAAATTGATTAACTTCTAAGTAGACTTATAAGGAGAAAAAGAAAGCACAAATTGCCAATATCAAGACTGAGAAAAGCAACCTAACTACGGATTCTGTAACTCTTAAGAGAAAATAAAAGGTTTTGAACAGTTTTCTAGCTGTAACTTAACCATTTAAATGAAACAACAAATTTCTTCTAAAGACATAAACTAACATTCAAGAAGAAATGGTTATCTGAATGACACTGTTGCCTCGGGTGGATTCATTGATGAAATTTTTTTAAAGATTTATTTCTTTTCACTGGAAAGGCAGATTTACAGAGAGAAGAAAGACAGAGAGGAAGATCTTCCATCTGCTGGTTCACTTCCCAAATGGCCCCAACAGCCAGAGCTGGGCCAATCTGAAGCCAGGAGCAGGAGCCTCTTCCAGGTCTTCCACATAGGTGTATGGTACAGGGACTTGGGTCATTCTCCTCCGCTACTTTCCCAGGCCACAATGCAGGGAATGTTACCATTCTCTTGGTACATTCTCATGGTAACATTGTCTTCTTATAATATCCCTCATGAACAGCCTGGACAGGTGTCATTGTCACCATTATTATTCATCATTATTTCTTTCAGAGATGTACTGGAATCACATAGCTATATCCTTATATCTAGAATCCAATTGTATCTAGAATCCAGCTGGAAATTGGTTTGCTACCATTGTTTGCCAGCGACTGCAACATCCAAAACATCATTTTAAAGTGGGGGGCAGGGGACCAGGAAGAGTGAGGGGACCGTGAGTAAGCCCTAGGGCATCTGGCTAACGTCCTATTTGGGGATACCACCTTCCCCAGTGACACTGTGCCCATGGTATTACTGAGTTTGTTTTACAAACCAGGAATGCCTTATGTTTCTAAGTATTCCCATAAACCAATGGGGAATCTTTTCCAATCGTAACATAAGCCTGAGCAAGAAGGGGCAGGGATATAAAAACAACTGAGCTTTCCTGACCCAGAAAGTGTCACCAACCAGCTTTGTGTCCTTTTTGGGAACTCTGGAGGCCAAGGGAAGCGGCTGCTTTCTTTTTTGGGCTCTTGCCCAGCATGGCCACCTCACTGGGCAAATTAAGACAGGAACTTAATGTGAAGTAACTTCTAGGAGCTCCCTTGCCACCTTTCAACCTCCAGCTGCTAGGCCCTACTTGGGCCCTACCCATAGAGTCCCTGCCTTGTGAAGATTTTCAACCTGTTGGCCCTTTACCACTGTTTTCTATTAGTTATTCATTCATTCCTTTTGCAAATATTTATTGAGTTCCTCTGTGTGCTAAGGTGTGTCTAGATTCTAAGAAAAATAGATAAAATGTCCTCTTAGAACCTACCATCCAAGGGAAGAATTACAGGCTCAACAAACCAATAAATGTATGAATTTTTTCAGATAGTGATTATGTGATGGGGTAGAAAATAGAATGGGTAAGGGACAGAGAAAGTAATGGAATTAGGTGGATTTTATTCCATTTTTCAGGGAAGCCCCCTCTGATGACAGAGTTACAACTGAATGAGGGCCTGGCAGGACAGTTCGCCGCCCCACAGACAGAGAAAACAGCTAATGCTAAAGCCCAGGGGCCACTGTACATGGTTTGTGGAGACTGTTGTGGCTAGAGCCCAGTGATGGAAGCGATGAGTTGCTGGGCTAGAGGAGTGTCGATTGAGATTAAACGGTCATAATTGGTCTGGGATTTTTTCCAGTAAGGGACAGGAAGCCACCGAAGATTTAAGAAGAGAAGTACATGATTAGATTTTGACTTTCAAAGAATCACTTTGGTTGCTTTTTTTTTTTAAGATTTATTTTACTTTATTGTAAAGTTAGATATACAGAGAAGAGTTTCCATTTGTTGATTCAGTCCTCAAGTGGCCACAACAGCTGGAGCTGAGCTGATCCAAAGCCAGGAACCCAGATCCTCTTCCAGGTTTCCCACGTGGATGCAAGTCCCAAAGCCTTGGGCTATCTTCAACTGCTTGCCCAGGCCACAGGCAGGGAGCTGAATGTTAAGTATGACTACCAGGATATAAACCGATGCCTGTATGGGATCCCAGGCAGGCAAGGCAAGGACTTTAGCTGCTAGGCTACTGTGCCAGGCCCTGGTCCTGGTTGCTGTTTTAAAAATAGGTTCTGGACCTGGCACAGTAGCCTAGTGGCTGAAGTCCTCACCTTAATCATGTCGGGATACCATATGGGCACTGGTTCTAATCCTGGCAACCCCGCTTCCCATTCAGCTCCCTTTCTAATAAAAATAAAAATAAAAATGTTCTGGGTGACTAGAATCTTAGATCAGCCAAGCAGCCAAGGCTAAGTTCTTGATCTACTTTTTTTTTTTATTATGTGACACTGTTTTTTTTTTTTAAGATTTATTTATTTTATTACAAAGTTAGATATACAGAGAGGAGGAGAGACAGAGAGGAAGATCTTCCATCCAATGATTCACTACCCAAGTGACTGCAATGACCAGTGCTTTGCCAATCCGAAGCTGGGAACCAGGAACCTCTTCCGGGTCTCCCACGCGGGTGCAGGGTCCCAAAGCTTTGGGCGGTCCTGCACTGCCTTCCCAGGCCTATGTGACACAGTTTTATAGGTACTGGGATTCCCACCACCCCTCGCATAACCCTCCCCCCATGGTGGATTCCTCCACTGTGTTGCATGACCACAGTTCAAGTTCAGTTGAGATTGCTTCATTGCAAGCATATACCAAGCATAGAGACCCTCATCTTATTGCCCAGATAAGTTCAACGGCTTTTTGGAGAGACCTTCTCTGGTCTGAAGGTAGAGCCAACAGAGTGAAAACCCAATCAATCAAAAGCCCCAACATTGACATTTCCATAATTGAGGTGCATAACCGTTATAGGAGGGGCATGCAGAGAAATCTTCGGTACCTTGGTGAGGAGTACTTGCTCTGTGTCCTTCCTAGCAAAGTATGTGTGAGTCCATGCTGACTAAGCTTTCCTTGTTGTTCTCTGTTTATCTATTCTAATGTGTGTGTGTGTGTGTGTGTGTGTGTGTGTGTGTGTGTGTGTGTGTGTGTGTGTGGGGGGGGGCTCTGGAGCAATCCTGACAGTCTTTGCAGAGAGGGTGGAGACCCAATGTGGGAACTAAGTAAGGACAAGAGAGAGCTTCTCGCCTTAGTCCCGAAGGGAGTTTACTGTTCTTTTGATTCCGAGGACCGCTCTGGGTTCCTGGCTGTTGTTCCGACATCCTTGGATCCCACGAGGAAGATTTCGGGCTTCTTTTATCCCGTGTAGTAGATCCAGGTCGGGAAGGATGCCCTCTGAGTTCGCGGGCTCCGAGGGCATTCCAGTTCCCTGTGGTCTCTTTGGCAGTTGGGATGCAGTCCTTGGTGCCTGTGCTGATAGTCCTTGGTGGGGATCCTGGAATCTCCAGGTGGGATACAGGCCTCTTCCTGTCGTCCTGCTCCACTCTGGGGTCCATCCCTGCTCTGTGCGTATGTCCTCATGTTAGTAGGTTGTCAGGATCACTCTTGCTTCCCCCTGTATGTCTTTGTAGTTTAACTGTTGCCTAATGTTGTTTTGAATCTGTTACCAATAAGTTACCTTTCATTTTCCTGATCTACTTTGAAGGAGAAGATGACAGGATTTACTTGCAAGTCATGCGGTTTGAGGAAAAAAGAAAAAAAAAAGCAGCAGGGAGAGGCAGGTATTTAACTTGGCAATTTAAATGATTGTTGAAAAGGTTAAGATCCCATATTCAAGTACCTGAGTTGAAATCCCAGCTCCGGCTTCTGAATCTAGCTTCCAGCAAGTGTACCACCCTGGAGGGCAATGGTGATGGCCCACATAATTGAGTTCCTGTCACTCTCATGGGATATTTGGATTGAATCCCAAGCTCCTGGTACTATCCCAGCAATTGTGGGAATTTGTGGAGCGAGCCAGCATATACAAGTGCTCTTTCTCTCTCTCTTGCTTGCTCTTTCTTTTTCTGTCTCACAAATAAATAGATTTTTCATAAAATAAATTGCCCAAGGCTAGCCCTTGGATGTGATGTGTAGCATGCTAGAGTTTATGCTCCATATTTGGGTCATGGCAGGGAAGCAGCACCTACTACAAATCACTTCTTAGGTGGGAATGAGTAGCTGGAGTCTCCATCCAGACCTAACTCAATAATCCTGCCCTGTGCAGAGCAAACAATAAGATCTTTGCACAATAGTGACTGGCTTAGAAGACATATTTAGGACTTATTAACAGTTTTTACCTTTTTAAAAATCATGATTCATGGGGTAGAGGAAGCTCACTTGACACTTATATAGTGCAGTACTTCAGTGTCAGATGAACACTCCAAAATGAATGAGAATGTGTGAGTGAGGCGGACTCCCCTAGCTGGCAGGTGTCAAGCAGGCAGCTCCAGGCCTAGGGAACCTAATGGCTGATCCCTGAGCTGGAAATGAGGAAAGTCCATCTTTCTGTGGAGTTTCCCTGACTTTTTAGGAGACTTATCAGCTGTCCCCTGCACACCAACGCATCCTTACTGAACAATCATATTTTTTTCCAAGATTACAGTTACTGATTCTATTTTACCTAATATTGGGATTTAAAGGTGCTTATAAGCCTTAAAATAGAATGACAGCCAATAAAATTTCTCACATTGACTTTTTTGCCCTGGTTTTCAAAACAGATTAAAAAAAAAAAAAACAGATTTCAGTGAACTCAGCTCTTGGGTTGAAATGGTGAAAATGAACAGCTTAAAAGCAAGCATGGCTGCCTGTGAACTGAAAAACAAATCAGCCCACATCCCCTACAATTCATGCTTGCTACAAACCACTACACAGCCTTGTGAGCTGATGTGGAGTCTTCGCTCCTTTGTCATTGCTGCAAACAGGTGCATTTTCTGCATCTTCAAGAAATGGGCACTGTTCAATGTTAATAATACCCTCTCTCCTTTTTGTGGTGGTTTTATTTATTCACCAGCGCGTGGGGCATTGTGCTGAATACTTTCCCAGCAGTGTCATACTTGTTTCTATTCTAAGTTGTTTGGTGAACATGATCATGTTTCCTTCGTGCTCAACACCATCTTCTGATTTACACAAACAGTGTCCCAGAACTGTCCCATAGTCCCTGCCTCTTTGCTATTATATATTCCAAATGAGGACCACTAGCTCCCTTTTAGAGATGAACAGCAGAGAAGTTAAACTCCTGACTGGAGTTCACATCACTAGGAAGAAGTCAAGAAAACTGCAGCCAACACCCTTGGGGTTGTTGTTGGACATGCAGACTGGGGCTTTGTCCCACAAAGAAGGGAGGTCTTTAAATGCTAATCTTTTGTGCTTAAAGCTTCCTGAATCAGGTGTAGTGAGCAGGACTTGCTAGATAAACCTAGCGTACACTACTGGCTTGCTTCTCCAGTTGTATTTCACTTCCCATACTGAAGTTACTACATGCTTGTCCAGGAGCAGATAAATAGCTTTTGGTAAAACTGGTCACAGAGATGAGTTCAATTTCTAAGTGGTGTTGACCTTGAAAGCATTTAAGCAAACAGAAAATAAGGACTCAAAGATGAGGGCGATTTTCCATTCTCTGCCTTCATTAAGATGCTATCAAGGACAGCATAACCACCAGCTTGCTTTAGGAGCACTGGCACACGCAGAAGAACATAGTGTCCTCCTGCCTGTATGCCTTCTTCTCCACACTCCTCAGTAAGGCAGAATAACAGAAAGAGAGGTTTATCTTCCACCCACTGATCACTCCCCAAATGGCCAGGCCTGGACCAGGACAAAGCCAGGAACCTAGAACTCCAAAATTGTCTCTCATGTGCGAGGCAGGGGTCTTAGTACTTGAGCCATCTTCCACTGCCTGCTCAGGTGTATTAACAGGGTGCTGTTTGGGGAACCAAGAGACCAGGACTCAAATCGTTGCCCTAATTTGAGATGCCAGCATCTGTAGCTTACTATGCCACAATGCTGACACCTGTGTATTTTATTCAAAAAAGTAGCTTTTTTCTCTTAATGCATTATGATCCCACATCTGAGACATTTATAAATGTGTAATACTCCACAACAATATAATCTTGTCAGCCTTTCCCCGGTAGAGTGGTTGTTTCCAGTTCTCTGCTTCTGCAAACAGAGTGACAGAAACATCCTGGAACACATATCTTTGTATTCTTATTTCCTCTTTCGTAATTTTTTAGAATCTTGGTATTAAAGTCCATTTCCTCCTAACAGCTCCTTTTCTGGCAGCTAGCACTTAACTGGCATCTAGGGTGTGGTCTTCATGCTTGTTACTTCCTGCATTAGGTACAACATCCATTAACCAGTGTTCCTCCTTCCTGCTGTCAGCCTTTTTAAAAAGATTGGATATTTGGCATGTGTTGCACTTAATATCTTTAGGAGGAATATTTTGTCATGTGGGACAGCAGTGTAAAAAAAAACTTGTTGGATTTATTTTCATTGTTTTTCAATTACCCTTTCTGTGGAGATGATTTGAACAAAGAGGATTTCAAAATGTAAATTCACATGGATAGAAAAAGACAGCACAAACCAGTTCTTGCAATACTGCTTTTATATGATGTCTCAGGTGCAGATCAGGGGGTTTCCAAACTGGAGATGGACTAATGGTGCAGAAATTTGTAATTAATCATGGTTATAAACCTTTGTGTTTCTCTAGCTGTCTGTTGAGCGGGTGGATTCTCTTGGCTCCCGACACAGCCACCTTTGAGAGGAGAAGGGCTTTCATAAAGATGACAGTGTTGGTTGTCACACTGATCCTTGGACTCCTCTGGCTCTAGCCAAACTGTGTTCAAGAGGAAGGCAGCACATGCCTCTTGCAACAAGCCAGGGAGGGGCATAACAGGAGGACACAGGAGCTGAGCCCTGGCTGAGAAGGAAAGCTAAATGTTGGCATGTGTCAGAAGGGGGCTTTAGCTCCGCGTCTAGAGGTGACATTTGGGGAAAGAGACAGGGGACTTTCACACTCAACCACTTAGACTCCGTTTCTTTCTTCCATTCCAGAGTTCAGAGCCTTTTGTCACTTCTGCTTGTCTTCTTGGTGCCTTCAAGGTTCATTTGAATATGGTCTTTCTGAGAATTTTGTCTTATATAAGACTAACCTTTATCTGAAGTAGAGAAGACAGAATCCTAGAATTTTGAACTTGAGCTTTTGCTGGAAAATAATCCACACTCTCCAGTCAAAATTGGTATTTATGTGCCAGATACTTCACCAGGTACATCCACATGTGGTACCTCTTTCGTTTCATATAGCAGCCTCTATAGGAAGGACTTAACATTCATGCTTTTTGCTGGTAGTGACTGAAACTCATGGAACTGAGGACTTCCCCCAACGTGGCCCAGCTCCAAGTGATAACAGGCAGAATTGGAACCCAGAATCAAGTGTTTAGGCTTTTGTTGTTGTCGTTGTTGTTATTTTCTCCCATTCTCTTCTTTCATCTCACCTGCTGTTGCATCCTTAACAAGCACCCTTTCTAGAATTCTCACCCATGGATCAGGGTCTGCACTTTGAGACACAGATGTGCTGTTTCATTCTTTGACGCTGGGGAGATTCCTCCTCATTCTAGGCTTCAACAAAGAGCACAAATAAGGTGGGAGTCATACATGTACCTAGCAAAGGAGGCTTTCAGGATTTTGGTTCCTATAAGGTGCTAAAGTCTCACAAGACTGCGCAGTAAAAATAAATAAATAATAATCTCCAGAGAGCAGTTTGCTGCCATGTGCAGAGCACAAAGCTGTTGAAGTGCCGTGCCCTGCAAGTAGTTGCTTCGAAGGTTGTAGTAGCCCAGTGGGTACAGTATTCATGAAACAGATCATATAGAACTATCACAAGGTGTCCCAGCAGTCTCTGAGTCCATAACCTACAAATCAAGATTTCCACAGGGGTGATATTAGTGAAGTTTAGACATCTTAATTCTAAAACAAACAAACAAAAATGAAACAAACAAACACACACACACACACACACACACAAACTCATTTTTAAAATTCTAAAGAAAAAAACGAATCAAGCTATGGTGCAACTTTTTTTTAACATTTATTATTATTGGAAAAGCAGATATACAGAGAGCTGGAGAGACATGGAGGAAGATCTTCCCTCTGATGATTTGTAGAAGGACATTCAGAATCTTTGCTATTGTGGGAGACTTAGCCAGTTGAATCTCCCCTGAAGGCGCCAGGAGCAATTGATAATGAGCAGGATACATCTTGGTTCACAGGTTTAGATAAAGAACCTGCTAGAGGAACTAGCTGTGTTTTGGGGAACTGTACCTGCTGTTGAGATGTAAATGGCTCAAACCCCTCCTCCCTGAATGCCTTCATGACAACCTTCCTTTAAAAGTTTGATGCTGTTAATTATCTTTGGCTATTAACCACCAGTCAGCAGTCCATGCATGTTACAGTTGTCTCCATGCATCAAGTAGTTCGCTGCTGGACAGTGACAATGATTTCACTCCCCAAGTAGCTGCAATGGCTGGAGCTGCACCAATCTGAAGCCAGGAGCCAGAATCCTCTTCCTGGTCTCCCATGCGGGTGCAAGGTCCCAAGGCTTTTGGCCATCCTTAACTGCTCTCCCAGACACAAGCAGGGAGCTGGATGGGAAGTGGGGCTGCTGGGATTAGAACCGGCACCCATATGATTATCCCAGTGCGTACAAGGCAAGGGGTTTAGCCACTAGGCCACTGCGCCGGGCCCCTGTGGCACAACTTTTAAATGCTTGATTTTTTATTTTTCATTCCCAGGAGTGGATTTATGGATAGGATAGATTTCCTTTGCTTCCAAGTTGCTTTAACTCCCAGCTCACTATGGACAAGGAGGCAGGAGCAGTAAATGGGAATGTTTGGAGGTGCGATGTGGGGAAAGCCAAGCAGCCAGCCACTCTCTGGCAGAAAGGAAGCGGAGCTGTGACTCAGCCAGACCGCCCCCCACCACCATGCCTGAAATGGAACAATACTTCCTAGTCTGACTTCCAGCATGACCCTCTCGACTCCAGGAATTTTGCATCTCAGCACCAAGAGGCCTGCACTCCCCCCACATCTCTTTATTCAGTCTTCTCCTCTCATTAATTCTTTGGCCTCTCTTCCATACATCAAAGCCATGAAAGAACACAATTTGATTGACCTAGTGAAACCCACACAGGCACAGGGGTTGGACTGGACACCTTCCAACTCCAGTTCAACCCAGCAGCTGTTCATGATTTGCTCCCGGTTGGCAAGACACAGGCCAAGTGTCAGGAAGCACCACTCGTTAGATCTTCATTCTTAACCTTACACTATGCTCATGAATGCAGGAGAAAATGGTCATCTGTGGTTGTTGATGGCATTTGGCCCTTTTCTCTTTGACTTTTAGCCTATGGTATAGAAACGGTGATTTATTCCATACCATACATGATAGGCACTCCTTTCTTGATTACACAAAAGGTCAAAGTAGTGAGCTAATGAGAGGATATTGAGTCAGGAGTTGGTTAACACATAAGGTGCCATGAGTGGGATTTCATTGTACAAAAGCACAATTCCTATTTAAACTTATCGAAGTCTCTCCTGGGAAGGCTGGTCCTGATTGGGAGGAAGTGAAATCAGACATCTGAGTTCTGCTCCACATTTACCTGTTACTGACAGTGGAGCTGGCTTCTTTTCCTTCCATGAAGCTCTGTGGGATGTGTCTTCCACTTGGGTCTCGTGACAGTTCTTACAGTATTACTGTCTCCAATTCTGGCTCCCTCCTCCACGTACAATCAACTTCCCTCAACTGACTTGATTTCAGTTTGGTCTGAGCATGGTGTCCTGTGCTAGGAAATGGAATATGTGTGTTATTCCCTTTAAAACTATTGGACTGTTTCGAAGTTGAGTCAGAACATTTTGAAAATGTTTTCCTTGTGTTTTGAGTTCTTTTCTTGGCTGTGTTGATGCTGTGGCATGAAGCCTTGCAGGTGTATATGTAAGGGTTAGTATATTTGATGCATCTCAGAATCCTTTAGGGAATATTAAGTTGGGGGCTGCTATAGTCACAGATGCACTCCAGTATCTCCCATTCTCTCCTCTGCCTACCACCTCAGCATGAGCCTCCACCAGGTTGGTTTTCCTAGCTGGTGAATGAGCCAAGTTTTCTCATGCTGCTAAAGGGAAAGACTGCCCCCTTCAGAGCAGCGGTGCCTCCTGGTGAGCTCCTTTTCTCTTTCAGAAGCCATGATTGGTGTCCAACATAAGGCCGACTCCTCTGCCAGGGCCTAGAGACCGTCTGCTTGTGTCCGTGAGGATTCTTTGAGTTGCAGCAAAACCTGACTCCGCCTGAGTGAAGGAAATAATATACTAGTTCATGTAACTGAAAGGGCCAGAAATAAACCTTGGCTTCAGGCATGGCTGGATCCAGGTTCCCAATAATGCCAGCAGGAACCTTGCTAAAAACAACCCTTGGCTGTGTTTTCTACTCTGAACTTCATTCTGAGGTAGACACTGGTCCATGTATGGCCCCAGGCAGACCAGATTTATATACTCTCATGTTCAGGTGCAAAAGGGAAGAGCTTACATCTCTCCCACAAGTCTCAGTGTAGATTTACTTTGATTTAGGGATCTGTATCCTCAAACCAGTCAAGTCACTGTGACTGGAGAGGCACAATACTGTAACTGGCAGAGCCAGATTCCTAAGAGCTTTGCTCTGCACAAATGCCGTCCAACCCAGGGGTAGGAGGTTCTCCATGGAAAATTGGGGTGCTGCTACGTGAAGAAAGGGAAGGCATACAGTGCAGGCATGGTGAGGCTTGTCTGTTGCACCAGTCCGACTCCCTTACCAACATCAGGACAAACTGACATCCAGTGGGAAGGGACCGAGGCTCTCACGTGGAAGAGCAAACGTTAGAAACAGGACTTAGTTTCCACAGCTTTAGGGGTTTATCTGTTCACTCGTCTTTTTTTCTTTGGTAATCAATGTCATTGATAAGTTACTTTCAAGCAAATATTAGTACATATAAGTGAAAGGCTAAATCTGGACTTCATTCTTCATCAGTTGTTTGACCCTTAAGCAAGCCTCTAAATTTGCTGTAAGTCATTTCTCTCTCTTTGTAGTGGGAATAATCCTAGCAGGTACCTTCTATAATTGTGGGATTAAATGAGGGAATGTGCAGTAAGTGATGCTAATACTGCCTGGCATATTAGGAATCCTCTACAGGTGTTTTCCAGGGTTGCCATTGTCATCTTCTGCCACGGTTTGTGACTGCTTATCAGTATTCCACAGTTTGAAGTTTTCATCTTTTATTTAATCTTCCTCTTTTGGTGGAAATTCACTTTTCTCTGCTCTTTTTACTGTTTCCATATGCCAGTAAACATTCTCAACCATGCCTCTTTGTTCCCATGCATGTCTAACTAAACTTTGCCCACTTGGGACGGTGAGGTTATCAAACTGTGAACCAGAGAGCAACGGAAGTGCTTATGTAAGGGATACAGTGTTTGTCATGCAAAACCTAGTGATAAGGTTCTGAACTCTGAAAGTCTCTCTCTCTTTTTTTAAATATTTATTTTTATTGGAAAGTCAGACATGCAAAGAGGAGGAGAGACAGAGAAGAAGATCTTCCTTCCGATGGTTCACTCTGCAAGTGACCACAACGGCTGGAGCTGAGCCAATCCAAAGCCAAGAGCCAGGAGCTTCTTCCAGGTCTCCCACACAGGTGCAGAGTCCCAAGGCTTTGGGCCATCCTCGAATGTTTTTCCAGGCCACTAGGAGGGAGCTGGATGGGAAGCAGGGCTGTTGGGATTAGAACTGGCACCCATATGGTATCCCGGCAAGGACTCTAACCACTACAGTATCGTGCTGGGCCCTTTTTAAAATTATTTTTATTTAAGATACAGACATAAAGCTCCCATCTGCTGATTTACTTCCCAAATGCTGGGGCTGGGCCAGGTCACAACCAGAAGGTGGGAATGCAGTCCAAGTCTCCCACAAGGATAGCAGGAAACTAAGCATTTGAGCCATCACCTGCTGCTACCAAGAGTATATATTAGGAGGAAGCGAGCATTGGGGGCTGTGCCAAACTCAAACCTAGGTACTCCAATATAGGACTCTGGCGTTTTTAATGCCTCAGGAGTCTTTTTGATGCCATTAGGGGTCCGAAATGTGCAGCCAAGAGGACCTTAGAATTGATCCTGTGCAAGTGCTGGAAGCTTCAGTATGACCACTTTGACCCTAGAAGGCCAATGCCCTGCCTGGTCCCACTCCAACAGAGGCTTTTCCAGGTGTGTTAGGAGGTCACAGTGTGTTCAGAGCCCATAAAACTGTGGACACCCTGAGGTGGAGGAAAAACACAGAGGACACCAAGGAGTCAGTGTGATAGAAATGGGTGTGTGTGTGTGTGCACAGGTAACACAGAGGGAGACAGACCTTAATGTTTAGCAGAGCTACATCCTACGTGTCTGCGTTGAAGAGAATATACATGCAGCTCAATTTATAATTGCCTGTATCCCAGTCAGCCCACTGTGAATCGAAAATAAGTCAAAAATGCACTGACAATATCTGGACATCCTAGTCATACTGCTTTGTTGTCTGTCCGTGTCTGTTGACCCCTCATGATTTCAGAGCTGACTGGGAGCCTTGACTGCTGCTGCCACTGCCCAGCATCATACAAGAGAATTGTACTGTGCATCCCTAGCCTGGGAAAAGGTCAAAATCCAGTATTTAGAGTACCGTTTTTGCTTTCGCATCATTATGAAGTTAAAAAAAAATTAAAGACTGTACTAAGTTGAGGGCCATCAGTGTTTTCTGTTACAGTTTTGCTGTGAACCTTCGCAGTTTCCAGATAGTTATGCCAAACAATGTTCAATGTTGAAAAGACATAAGTGTTAGTTTTAAATAAATATGTATTTGAGGACTAAATCAAAGCCACTAACTCATCTAAGCTTCAAGCTGCCAAGTTCATCTTCCTCTCAGGCTGTGCTGTAGATCAGAGAACAGAGAAAGACAAGTGCTCTCTAACACATTACGCAGGTTGAACTCCAGCTGTTACCTGGTCTCCCATGATGGTTACCCCCAACATCTGAACAATGGGTGTAGAATCCTAGTCCCTTCTTTCTGGAGGCACATTTTCTGAGTGCATCAAGGTGGAGGGGTACTTCTTTTTGTTTATTGTATACAAAAACTGGGCATACTGCATCATCCAATGTTGAAATTTGAAGACACAACATGCACACAAATTTTACATGGGGTGGATCTTTTTGTCCATACCCTCCTTAGGGCCCCTCTGTGTGCTGTGATCTAAGATATCAGAAGAAGAGAAATGGGGTTTTACAAAGTTATCACCAGGAAGGTGGCTTGTGGGCAGGTCTATGGAACCAGATTCCCTATTCGTTCATTATTAATTTCTTATTCAAGCATTGGGTGCTATAATTTATTATTTAAACAAAAGGCCTCTAATAAGCTGGGGGTGCTTGCGGACAAAAGTTGAGTTGAAATTTTGTGCTTGTTTTGGTAAATGAATGAATGGATAGATAAAGAAGGGAGGGAAAGAAAGTAGATCACAAAAAGAGAAAGGCACACGTTCAGGGCGATGATCCAAGCTGAGCCTTTTATGTGAGTTCTGAGTAATTTTAATTCCATGATTGAATTAAATTAGGAGTGAATTTAGTCTTTTGTGGCTTTGTCTGCTTCCCTTAATGTGAGATGGTGTTTGTGTACCTACTGGCAGGCTGTGGGGCCCGGCTTGGTGCTGGAGAGAGCCAGGGCTCTGTGCTGGGTAATAGCTATGCTATTGTATTTCACCAGTGGACTCCAGGCAATTTATTACAGTCGGCCCCTCCCCCAACTTGCTTCAATCCAGCAAACCTCCTGTGAAATTGGATGGAAGGCAGGAACTTTTGTAGAAAACTAGATAGTGCCTGTCTTTCTTGGCCGCACAGGATTCAGCTGAGTTAAGGGAAGGGATTTTTAAGAAGAGGTGCTTTCATTTATTTGTGAAGGCCGACATAATGAAGTTGGAGAAGGTTCCCAGAGAACACTGGCCGAAGTGATCAAAGGGCTTAGAGAGGTGGGGAAAGGAGCAGAGAGGGACGGCATGGGGACTGGATGAAAACAGTGCAATGAGATAGAAGAGCAAGAGGGGACATGAAAGGAGTCTGGAAGGCCCCAAGGGACAGCAGCGAGGGAGGCTGGCATGTCCTTTAAAGCTGGATGGCTAGAATTAGGGGAGTCCAGTTCACTCGGATGAAAATGAGCTCACAGCCAGGATGCCATGGTTCCTTTCTGCCAAGACTGGCGGAGTTAAGTGAAGGAAGAGAGGGCAGGATATCTGGATATCTGCCCCAAAAGTTTTCTTTGAAGCCCCTAGCAGAGATGTTGTTTGAAACTAAGAAGCCTCTAACCCATTGTCTCCTAACACTTGTTTCTGAAAATTGCCTTACAGAAGAATTGAAAGAATAATACAGGCCCAGCGTGATAGTCTAGCAACTGAAGTCCTCGCCTTGCATGTGCCGGGATCCCATATGGGCACCGATTCTAATCCCAACAGCCCTGCTTCCCATCTAGCTCCCTGCTTGTTGCCTGGGAAAGCAGTCAAGGACAGCCCAAAGCCTTGGGACCCTACACCCACATGGGAGATCCGGAAGAAGCTCCTAACTTTGGATTGATTGGCTCAGCACTGACTGTTACAGTCACTTGGGAGTGAATCAACAGATGGAAGATATTCCTCTGTATTTCCTCCTCTTTGTATATCTGACTTTCCAATTAAAAAAATGTTTTTAATTGTAAAAAAAAAAAAAAGAATTCTGTTCTCACATGGCTCTGCATACTCAGTCGTGTGTCTAACCCTTTTTCTGTCCATCAGTCTGCCATAGCTTTCAATGCATTTCAGAGTCAAGTTGCAGAGACCCTGACCCATTTTGACAGCTTAACAGTAGATTGCAATGGCATACAAGGAAGTGATTTTGCTCAGGATGTCACAAATTCCCTCCCCTACAAACTTACCAGTCTTTAGAGCCCCGTTCCATGAAAGCTTTCTATGGTGGGATCCTAGATGCCCTCGCCTCCAGGAGGGAGGTAATGCAAGGGAGTGAAGTGGTGAAAGCGGAGGGCACCCGAGAGCACCTGTTCCAAAGAGATAGGAGCATCCACAGTCAAGCCAGAGCCTGGGGCTGCTGTGTGAGACTATGGGGGTTTTGTGTGTGCCTTTCCACATTGCACCTGTCTGCAAACAGAATTCACACGTCAAGTCAGATGACCTCGAGGATGACTCCTCGTGTGTCTGTTTTCTGTGATTGTCCTAACAAGTGACTCTGCATTTAGATGTAGCATTTAATCTTCTCATAGCATCTGAGGCAACTCAGATGTATTCTTGTGGTTTGGTAGTTCATTAAGTCTGACCTGGGTCTTACTGATCTAACCTGTGGGTGTCATTGACAGGACAGCATTTCCTTCCAGGGTCTCTAGGGGAAGCTTGCTCTCTGGGTTGCCACAGAATTGAGTTCTGAGGCCCAAGGCTGCCAGAGTGGAGGTCCATTCCCATCTATATAAGACTTCCCACTTCCCCAGGCTCATGATCCCCTCCTTACAACCTGCTTTCTTCCTCCTTCTTGTTCATTTTGTAACCCCGACAGAAGGATTCTCTGCTTTTTTTTTTTTTTAAGTCTTTGTGATTACTCTGGCCTTTCCTGGATACTCTTGGCTTCTCAGAACCTTCTAGTCAGGTCTGCTACATCCCTTTTGCTGTGTAAGGGAAACATGCTTGGGGACCAAAACTTGTCTTGTTTCAGATGCCAGTGCCAAGTCCTGGCCTTTAGCACTTCCAGTGAACAGGAAGTAAATTCAGGGCTTCCTTGACCCCTTTCTTGGGTTCTGTTATCTATTAGCATGGCTCACAGGATCCAGGGAGCCATGATTACTGGAGTAGTGAAAGTGATATTACTGAGGACACAAAGGAACAGGCAGGTGGAGGAGCCACACTGGGCCAAGAATCTGAGAAGGGGCATGGCACCTCTGTTCTGTCTGGGTCCTTCTTCCTTGCACCTCCAGAGATTCGGCACCCTAGAAGCTCTGCCTGCCCTGTGGCTCAGGGCTTTTTGTGGAGGCTTCGTCACAGACACTGCTACTGCTCACCATTTATTCAGCCTCCAGCTCCTTTCTTCTTCCTGGTGGATGGGGCTTGGAGCAAAAAGCTCCAAACTGAATCCTGACAGGGTCTCTGTGATGACCCATCCTGGAGCTTACCAAGAGAAACTCACTTGAGGAAGCAATGCACACATCAGCCAGGAAATCCCAGGGGAGTTAGGTACTCTGTAACAGGAACAAGGATCAACAACCAAATAGGAGAACATTAGATTGTTTTAACACGCCTTGTGCTCAGGACGTTACAAAGGTTTTAGAAGTCCTCTGCCAATGACCAGGGACACAGACCTAACTATATTTCCTGTCATAGATCTTGCCATCACATCAGGGAGAGGGATCCTGGTATGAATGAAGAGCTACCCTCCACATACATGAAATTATGAATTTCTGTTTTGTACCTGTCCCTGTGTGCCATGTGGGCTGAGGCAGCACTACAGGATGCCAAGGAACTGGCTCCCACTAGTTCCCTGATGACTGAAGAGGAAGTGAGCATTAGTCAGCTAGGCCTATCTATGCCTGTGGCCTCTTGGCTGCTTGAGGGCTGAACCTAACCTCTCCTCTCCTGTGTCTCGATCCAGCTGCAACAGCAAACGCTACCTGGAGAGCCTGCCCAACACCAGCATTATCATCCCCTTCCACAACGAGGGCTGGTCTTCCCTCCTGCGCACTGTACACAGCGTGCTCAACCGCTCGCCCCCGGAGCTGATCGCTGAGATTGTGTTAGTGGACGACTTTAGCGACCGAGGTAAGACCTGCCCACCAGGCCTCCTGCCACCCCACTTTGTCCAGTGATCACCAAAAGGGTGGCGAGTTTTCTCTTTGTAACTGCAGGAGAGTGTGCCTTGGTTCTAGATATAAGGAAAGGGTCCAGAGGAATACAACCCTTCCCCAAGCAATTTCCCAGCACATAAAGTCATGATTGGTTAGGTCCTGGTGGGTGTGTGAAATGGGAAGCATGTGAAATGTGGGAGAAGAAGGGAGAAATTCACTGTCTTCCTGGAGCTCGCCTATCTCTGCCCAAACCCCCCTACCCCTATACCTTCTTTAGCAGCATCAGCATATGAGCCACTGTTGACTGATCCTGTGCCACCTGTCTGGCCTTGGACTTACACTGTTGTGCTCATTGTCTCATTTGTACACTTGCATGGTCAAGGCTGTCAACAGAGAACCAAGCTTCTTCTCCCTGTGCCCTCAGCCTCTTGGTGATGGCGTGGCTGATGCCGCCTAGAAAGTCGGCCTTCTGGACAGGGAAAAGGCAGCGGGAGGTAAAGAACACAAAATCCCCTTCTGTCTAGACTTCCCTTGTGACTTGAATCAGTGAAGTCCCCCCGGCAACTTGGCAAGAACTCTGACTACCAGCTCATCTGTCAGCACGGGAGGCTGAGAATATGTTTTGTTGTTTTTGGTGTCTTTCGTAGAGGCAAAAAGCAAACAAAAACAGGGAGGCAGAAGTACGTTAGAGGTATTAGTAAGGAAACCTACCTACGTATTGGCCACAAGTTACAAATGTGAAAACTGAAATCCAGAGACATGGAGTGACTTAGTTTTGGTCACATAGCCCTTACATGGCAATGTGGTGACTTGAACCTGTGCTGTCTGGCCCCATGCCTATAATCTTACCACATATGCAGCCACTTAGCCATGAGCTTGGTGCTGTGCAGTAACTCAACAGCCAGCTAGGCTTTAGGAGACACACAAGTAGGGCTGTGAAAAACATGCCCTCCAGCCAGTGTCCTCAGGTTTCTTTTTTGCATCAAAGCTTTCACCAGTTGCAGGAAAATCCAGAGAAACCCTTTCTTCAGCCCACTTCCCCGCAGAGCCACTGATAAGCAGGGATGAAAGGAAGTGCAGGTGCACACCAGTGTAATTACAGCTGGTGGTTTCTGGAGTAGCCCACCTGCCCACTGCCCATGGCAACACTGCCCTCTTAATTACTTGCTTAGTACACAGGACTCGGTGTGAAAACACATGCACATGCCTGCAAAGTCTTCTATGACCTTGACCTTCGCTCCTTCTCATAGCAACCTTATTCTTTCCATACCTCTTGTGACAGGTGAACTTAAGATGCTTCTTCTTCTTTTTTAAGATTTATTTTATTTTTATTGGAAAGGCAGATATACAGAGAGGAGGAGATACAGAGAGGAAGATCTTCCATCTGATGATTCACTTCCCAAGTGACCGCAATGGCCAGAGCTGATCCGATCCAAAGCCAGGAGCCAGGAACTTTCTCCATGCGGGTGTAGGGTTTCCAAGGCTTTGTGTCATCCTTGACTGCTTCCCCAGGCCACAAGCAGGGAGCTGGATGGGAAGTGTAGCTGCTGGGATTAGAACCAGCGCCCATATGGGATCCCTGGAGGCGAGGACTTTAGCTGCTAGGCCACCACGCCAGGCCCTTAAGATGCTTCTTTTTGGAAACATTGGTCTGCTGTGTGTCTCCATTGCAAGGGTGTGCATATTCGGGGGGGTGGGGATTTAGGGGGGAAATCCCAGTCTATATGAAATTGTACCACAAAATTCAAAAATTCAAAATAAAAATTAAATAAAAAAGAAATATACATAAATAAATAAGCAAATATAGAGTAAAAAACGCACACACAAGGGTGTACATATTAAGAGCAGGGTCCACTGTATCAGTTCTGCTCACCATGGGTCTCCAGTGCCTTAGACCTGTAGTAGGTGCTTAACACATGTCTGATGAATGATCATGACTTGTTTCCTCTGCTCCCTTGCCATTTCTATCACAGTGCTGATAGACTTGAGTGCATTAGGTGAGATTTATTGGTGTCCATGAAATGAGGTTCATGAACACATGACAGTGGAGATGTCTTTGTTGTTTTGTGGTCCTGCTCTTTAGAAGTGAGCCTGACAGTGGCAGTAGGTACGTTTTTGATCCTGACCCTGCATGCCACCACTGCGGTTTAACCCAGTTATGTAGATTCAGACCTCTCAAATCAGAGTAGTACCTACTGCGTCTTAGGTGGCTGTGACCATTATGTCAGCTAACAGATATAAGATACATAAGAGATGTGTCTAACAGAGTGGAGATTATAAGTATTTTAGCTTGATATTTATATTAATCAGCTTTTTGTTACTATGGCAAAGTATGTGAGACAAGTGACTCAGGAAGAAAGGAGAAGTGTAATTGGTTCACGGTTCTGGAGGGTGAAAATCCAGAGAGAATGATGCAGGCTCTATCTTGCCCCCAGGAGCTTCACGTGTTCTCCTCTGCCTGGGTACCTACCTCCCAGCTCTTCACACACCAACTGCGTTCCTAGCATCTTCAGTTAGGCCTGACATCTCTACTGTTATTCACCATCTCTGTGGTTACATGACTACTTGTTGATCTGTTTATTCAACGCCAGTCTTCCCTTGTGGTCTCAAAGAAGGAGATACAGTGTAAACTGTGAATGAGTGAATGAATGAATGAATGATCAAATGAAGAAGAGGAAAAGATAAGTGGCAGCTACATCTACACACACAGCAAATCATGATACATCAGGACCATCTTTAGGCAGTGTGACTAGTAGTTGCTAGAGTGCTTGGCACTGGCCCATATCTTTGTTTCAGACTTACTGATTTTCTGTCCTGGGATGGCCTCATATCAATCAACAGGCCACCTGTCAGTGTCTGACATACCAGTCTTCCAGATGTGGACTAAACCAAACATCATCTAAGTTAGAAACAGGCATTTCAGGTAAGCCTTTGGTGCAGGGGTTCAGTTGTCACTGAAGATGCTCACATCCCTTTTCAGAGTCTCTGGGTTCGAGTCCCAACTCCATTTTCAGTCCATCTTCTTATTAATGCATCGTACAAGACAGCAAATGTTGGCTGAAGAATTTAGGTTCCAGTCATACATGTGGAAGGCTCCGGTTGAGTTCCCAGCTCCTGCATGCCTGGAGCATAAAGGGTAGTGAACCTTTCAGATAAATTAAGTAAACTAAAACAAGCATTTCTCTCTGATCAGTTAGAAAAGAATTTCAGAGTCCTCTAGGCAGGGGGCTTTGACCCTGCTCTCAGAGTAGGGAGATCTCAGGAATATTTCTGGGAACACCATAAGAGATAGAGAGGGCCCATTGCAGGGGTTCAGCAGCTAAATCCTCACCTTGCATGCGCCAGGATCCCATATGGGCACCGGTTCATATCCTGGCTGCTCCATTTCCCATCCAGCTTTCTATTTGTGACCTGGGAAAACAATGGAGGTTGGCCCCAAACCTTGGGACGCTGCACCCCTGTGGAAGACCCAGAGGAGGCTCCTGGCTCCTGGCTTCTGACTGGCTCAGCTCCAGCCATTCCAATCACTTGGGGGATGAACCAGCAGATGTAAGATATTTCTCTCTGTGTCTCCTTCTCTCTGTAAATCCAACTTTCCAATAAAAACAAATTAATCTTTTTTTAAAAAAGGAAGTGTAGAGTCCTCACAGGTGTAGGTGAGGCTCAGGTGCATAGTCTGTATTTACTTTCTGTGAAGTGTTCAACAGGAGGAGCTGAACCGCTTACAAGTGTGTGAAGACTACAAAAATAACTCAACCTCTCCAATTCTCAGATGGAACTCCAAGCCTTGAAACAGCAGGAAGACCTAATGATGAGTGCAGCCTTGTCCCTCTACCCATCAGCCACTCAGGTTGACTTCTTTTTAAAAGAAGTTCCTCCTTTCTATTCCCAATGGCATTTCTCAGTAAATTACTTTCTCATTGTTTTAAAACACAAGCATCCTGTTTTAAAAAAAAAAGAAAAAAAAGACATCATCATCAACTGCTGCAATCCTGGCCCATAATGATTTTACACCTCTATTATGCCAATGTTCTCAGTATTTACTCAATAATAATAGGAACAACATAAACCTCCCTCACAGACTGTAATGATCTTGGCAAAAGGGGAAGGAAATACTTCTCCAAATACCCTCCAAGTATGTCTATTTCTTCTAAAAGGGACAGTACACACCCTGTGGCAACAGCCCCCCATCCCAAGGGAACAGATGTTGTACCATTTCACAGATGAAAACCAAAACAGAGAGCCCTGGCTACTGCCCCCCTCCTTTTTTTTTTAATGAGTCAGACACAGAGCCCGGAGAGAGCTCCTTGCTCCTGCCTGTCACTTCTGCACATCAGCTGTCAGAGTTTGCAGCCTACATTCTCCAGAGAAGCAATCGTTCTTGTTTCAAGAAAAAATTCTCAAGATGGCTCTGTAGGAAAACTTACTCAGCAGTGATTGTTTTAAGAATGAGATTTGGAAGAAATAATGCCAGAATTATGGAGAGGCCTGTCTAAAGAATGGCACATACGAGCCATCATCAGAGACGGATTTCTTTTTTTTTTTTTTTTTAAAGATTTATTTTTATTATTTTTTCATTGGAAAGGCGGATATACAGAGAGGAGAGACAGAGAGGAAGATCTTCCGTCCGATGATTCACTCCCCAAGTGAGCGCAACGGGCCGATACTATGCCGATCCGAAGCCAGGAGCCTCTTCCGGGTCTCCCACGCGGGTGCAGGTTCCCAAAGGTTTGGGCCGTCCTCGACTGCTTTCCCAGGCCACAGGCAGGGAGCTGGAAGGGAAGCGGGGCTGCCGGGATTAGAACCGGCAGCCCATATGGGATCCCGGGCGTGCAAGGCGAGGACCTTTAACCACTTGCGCCACCGCTCCGGGCCCCAGAGACGGATTTCTATGGGCCACATTAGCAGAGGTGGTTCTCAGAGTTGGGACTCACAGATGCTAACTACAAGCTGGGTTGGCACAGCCTGGCAGAAAGCATTTTCCTCTGAAATGAGTCTCTTTCTGCATCCTCAAGACAAGTAATTGTAATTCATCCCGGGGTCAGGATCTCTGATAGGAGACAAAATTGGAGTAGATAAGTTATCGATAATAGAACCAGGGCTTTGTGCCAGCAGCATCAGAGACTAGCACAAAGGCAGACACGGATGCCGGTAATCCTGGCCCTGTTCACAAACACAGCACTACTGAGCTTTTCAGAGGACTCCAAAAGCTCCTCCAGTACATGCACTTTGTCCTCAGATTAGGAAGGCTTGCAAGCATTCTGCACTTGTGGCAGAGAGGTGATGGAATAGGATGGCAGACCTGTGTCCAGATTGTACCAGCTGGGAGGCATATTTCTATTAGAAAAAATGGGAAGTCTTTATTCATTTCTGTTCTTCTTTGTCACCTACCCACTTTTATTTTAAAATTTATTTTATTTTTTATTGGAAAGGCAGATCAAATATGTGGAGAGAAGGAGAGACAAAGAGAAAGATTTTCTGTCTGCCAGTTCACTCCCCAAATGGCCACAACAGCTGGAGATGAGCTGATCTGAAGCTGGAGCCAGGAGCTTCTTCTCTATCTCCCACACAGGTGCAGGGTCCAAACACTTTGAGCATCCTCCATTGGTTTCCCAAGCCACAAGGAGGGAGTTGGATGGGAAATATAGCTGCCAGAATATGGACTGGCGCTCATATGGGATCCCAGCATGTGCAAGGTGAGGATTTAGGCACTGAGCCATCATATCAGGCCACACCAACCCACTTGTTTAAAAATTATTTTTATTGGAAAGTCAGATATACAGAAAGGAGGAGAGACAGAGAGGAAGATCTTCCATCTGCTGATTTAACTCCCCAAGTGACTGCAACAGCCAGATCTGAGCTAATCCTAAGCTAGGAACCAGGAGCTTCTTCCACGTCCCCCACGCAGGTGCAGGGTCCCAAGGCTCTGGACTGTCCTCGACTGCTTTCCAAGGCCACAAGCAGGGAGCTGGACAGGAAGCAGAGCTGCCAGGACACAAACCAGCGCTCACATGGGATCCCGGAGCATCAAAGGTGAAGACCCAGCAACTAGGCTATAGTGAAGTGTCCCACCTAGCCACCTTCAAACAGCATTTTCTTCCCAGAAAGATGAGTTTTATGGCAATACAAAGGGTTCTTGCCTGTGGGCTGCTGGAAGGGTAAGGTGCTCAAGAGAAGAGCATAGCATGATCTCATCAACAGAATTTTCTCCAACGCAAACTCTTGTCAACACACAAACAAAAATGCATACTCAGTGGTGGTTTCCAACAGCAAGTTCTTAAGGAAGATCCTTTGGAACCATTGATAGGTTGTTGGCAATAAGTGGTGCTCAAAGGGGCATGAGATGGCAGGGCCCATGAGTTCACTTGTTGGAGTCCTAGCTAATGAGGCCACAGTCAGAGGGTTTTTTTTCCATAATGGGTTTATTAGCTCTGACCCTCTCACTCGGTGAGAGCCACAGGAGTACATCACAGAAATTCACTTTGCTTTTCATCATGCCACTTCCCAGTAAGTGTATGTTCCTCATTTCTTATAATCTCTGCCTTGATCTTAATTTGCTTTGAATACCAGCACAACTGTTGAGGTGGCTATCTCCTGCTTCCCTTTTATTACTTGGGTCCATTCACCCTTTCATGTATTGTTTTTTCTGTATTTGTTTTATCAAAGTAATTTATACTCATATATCCAAGAGTATTGATGATATCCCTTTGTGCCAGATACCACCCAAGGTGATAAGGACATGATGAGATTAAAAATAGGTTTCCTTTGAAAGCTCATCTCCAATAGGGGAAGAGGCTGAGAAAAGGAGCAGCTGGGAGACCATTATTATGTGCTGGGGATCCAAGTACTGTGGAACCCAGTGCTAACTGGGGAAGATTTGGCAGAGAAGATTCCTGATTAACTGATTATGAAGGGTTAAGCAGATGCCACTCCGGGGTAGGAAGGAGTGAAGCTTCTAGGCAGAGAGAATAGCACATGCTCAGGCTGTGAGTCAGAGAAAAAAGGTGGCAGGTGCAGGAAGAACAATGTGCAGCCTCACTGGCTGGAAGGAGTCCCTGTTAACATTCAACCTCACTTTTCTCAGGTTTTATTTTCTCAATAGACTTTATTTTCTAGAACAGTTTAGGCTCCCAGCAAAATCGATTTGCCTTAGGATTATTATATTAGTTTACGTTCGGATTCACCCTGGCTGATGTGCATTCTGTGGGAGTAGACAAATGCAATAATGGTGTGTTTGCCATTATGGGTTTGTTCAAACTGATTTCTGCCCCTAAAAAAATCTCCTGTGCTCTTCCTGTTCATCCTTCTCCCCCATTGGAACCCTTAGAAACGATGGATCTTGTTATCTGTCCACAGTTCTGCCTGTTCTAGAATGTCACAGTTGAAATCACACAGAACATAACCTTTTCAGTTTTGCTTCACTCACTCATTCATTTCCGTTTCCTCCCTATCTTTTCAGTGCTTGAAAGCTCGTTGTCTTTCAGCGTTGAATACCTCATTGTTTATGTGTGCCGCCATTCACTTGTCCACTCGCTTACTGAAGGACATTTCAGTTACGTCTGAGTTTTGACAGCTCTAATACAGTTACTATAAACTTTCGTGATAAGTCTTTGTAAGAATATGAGGTGTTAAATTCACTGGGGTAAATATAAATACCAAGGACAGTGACTGCTGAATAGAACAGCAGAGCTTTGATTGGTTTTGTCAGAAACAGCCAAGCAGTCTTCCAAAGCAGCTGTGCCATTTTACGCACCCGCCAGGGAGGAATGGGCATTCCCTTCTGCTCCACATCTTCATCTGCATTTGATGTTGTTGAACTTAGGGCCTTCTGTCATTCTGACACCTGTACTGAGACTGGTCTCTCACTGTTGTATCATCTGAAAGTCCTAATGATGTGACATGGCACATCTTTCCATATGTTTATCTGCCGTTTGTATACATTTTCTTTTGTTTCTAGTGTTGTTGTTTCTTTTGTTTCCTTTTTCATAGCCTCCTAATCCCCCCACAGTTCCACCCCAACTGAGGTCTCTAATGCTAACCTTCCAGACCATTAACCTTCTAATGTAACCTTCCAGACCATTCTATAGCACAACAGCATGCATAACTACATGTAATACCCAGAGCTTGTGTTGATGGGGCTTTCCTCTGTGCTGCGCATGTTTCTTCCCCTATCTAGCTAGCACTGGGAGGTGGATGAGGAGTTTTTGTCACACCCAGGGAGAAGTCCACAGGCCTTGGTGATCCCACACCTCTTGTTTCTACTTGCAGGTTTAACATTTTATCTCCATTTTAAAAATATTTATTTTATTTGAAAGCCAGATTCATACATATATAGATATAGATACATATGGATATGTATATGTGTGAATATATGTATATGGAGAGAGATGTGTGTTTGTGTGTGTGTGTGTATATATATATATGGATAGAGAGAGAGAAGATAGTGAGAAGGATCTTCCATCTGCTGGTTCACTTCCCAAATGACCACAACAGCCGGAATTGAGCCAGCCCAAAGCCAGGAACCAGGAGTCTCCCCCAGGTTTCCTGTGTGGGTGCAGGGGCATAAGCATTCTCACGGCTTTCCCGGGTTATAAGAAGGGAACTGGATTGGAAGTGGAACAGCCAGGACACCAACCAGCGCCCATATGGGATGTCAGTGCTGCAAATGGAGGATTAGTAAGGTACACCACCAGTCCAGTCCCCCTATCCTATTTGACTGAGGAGAAAAGTGAGATACAGAAAATTAGATAAGTTACTGTAGTAATCTTAGTTCAAAGAAGCAAAGCTTTTTTATGAAAGAATGCTTTCTGATTCCAAAACCCTTGCTCCTTTAAATGAGTATTACTGTACACATGACTGTACAGCTTTTTTCCTGTTTCTGTGACACAGACACCTTTGGATCAATGATAGATACACAGCTAATTTATTTATCCCTCACTGCACTGTTCTTTACACAGTAGGCATCCAATCATACATAACTTTGACACCTGGTTTCTCTCAGTTTGTAATGAATGCATGGATCTCTTCCTATCTCTTGTCCCTGAACTGGCTGAACCAGGGACAGACTGAAAAGCTGAGGATCAGTGGCCCTTGGCAGGGCACAGCGTGTGCCCACGAGCATTCCACAGTGAGGTAGGATGAAGCCAGCCATGCCAGTGGTGATTGTCAGGCCAGAACTGCGAGGCCGACCAGCAAGTTGAAGTAAGGTTCTCTCTGTGAAAGCATGAGGGTGAGGAAAATGGTTCCATCTCTTATAGATGGTAAAACTGAAGCTCTGAGAAATAGTCGGGAGGTGACCCAGATGGCTCACCTGCTCTTAGAAAAAATCCCTCCTGGCTGGCATTTACACTGAACTAGAGGGATTGATCTCCCCCACGATTGGTTCCTTAATCTTAAAAACTCTATACCTTACGAGTCTGTCTCTGGGGTGTCTTATCACTCAGAAACTTCACAGACTTTCTCAATTCTCTTCTTTAATATCTTGACATCCTAAACACTTCTTCCTTCGATTCCAGAGGAGGTCCCGCTAAGTGGATTAAAGCTGTTACAGAATATCAATTAGTTTGTAATGAGACAAATCTATACACCTTTTGGTGGGTGTCTGGCAGGAACACAGGCTGCAGGAATTGATACATTTATGGGATATTTTGTGCATCTTAAAAAAGAAACAGGATTTTATGAATCAAGCACTGTATGAATAATTTAGTGGGAGAGAAAAAAAATCAAATAAATCGCTGAGATTGTATCTGAAGCATCAAAAGCTCCAGTGTCTGGGAAAGAATCGTTTCTGTAGTAGAAAAATAGCTGCATTATATTTTCAGAGAGGTGACGCTTGTATTGAGGCAGGTGAACCTTCTACATTTTAAAGACTTGGCACAGCAAGACTGCCAAGTCATAGATATTCTCCTGATTTTCTTGTGAGGATTAAAGTGTGACCTTTTCTGCTGTTTTAGTGTTTCCTTAAAAACACAATGGAAAGAAGCGAAACCCAGGGAGCATGGTACTGGATGTCCTTGGAATAAAGTCTTCTGGGAGAGAGCCGTGGAGCTGCCCCTCCTCTTCCCCATCATAGACTGCCCTTAGAAAGCTCCAGGGCCTATCTGCCAGCGTGGGTCTGACGTGAACTGTTATTTATTTACTCAGAGCCTGAAGGGAGATGAGGTTTGAGGATGAAATAAAAGTAGAAGTTCCTCAATACCTAACTTGGTGCAGTGAAAACCAACCAGGTCCTGTTTACATCATTCGCATCTCATTCAATGTATGGGGAACTGACAATGCTGATTTTACCTGCATTTACAGAGGGAAATAAGCAATAAAAATCTGCATCATCTTGTCTGCATAGCGCCTGTGTAACATGCGCTGCGTGCCAAACACTGGTGTGGACACCTTTAACAAATCCTATGAAATCCCCTTCCTCTCCACACCCCACCTCCTAAATAAACAGCAGCAGTAAAAACTTGCAGGTACAGGTATGAGATGCCTGGTCATCTCGTTAGAGTCGTGTTGTAGGTATTTGCCACTGTCTCTGTTTCTTACTGATATTAGCCATTCCCTCTAAATGCTTTTGAACCTAGCAGGTTATTGATGCTCACAGGCCACAAGTAGGCAGTAGCTCTTGCCTGTGGCTGAAAACACAGTCCATGGACAGCCTCCCAACGAACCCATTGCACACAGACTGTAGGAGTTCTTCCCAGGCTCCGTGCAGAACCTACGGCCCCTGAAATGCTGAAGCACCTCTTTCTCAGCCAACCATAGCTTCACAGCTGATTTTGTTCAATTTGAATCCAGAAGCAGCTTCAGGGCTGCTCGAACCAGAGGCTTAAAATGTTACCCTTTCCCATAGCCAAAACTAAACAATGGCTAACTGCCCCCCCTGAAGATCATGAAGGCCAAGCCACACATTCATCCCTCATGTTGACTTACTCTAAGCGTGGTTAAAAAGAAAAAAAATCGGGCCTGGTGCGGTGGCACAGTGGTTAAGGTCCTCGCCTTGCACGCCAGGGATCCCATATGGGTGCTGGTTCTATCCCAGCAGCCCCGCTTCCCTTCCAGCTCCCTGCCTGTGGCCCGGGAGAGCAGTCGAAGACGGCCGAAAGCTTTGGGACCCTGCACCCGCATGGGAGACCTGGAAGAGGATCCTGGCTTCGGATTGGCATAGCACCGGCCATTGCGCTCACTTGGGGAGTGAATCATCGGACGGAAGATCTTCCTCTCTGTCTCTCTTCTCTGTATATCCGCCTTTCCAATTAAAAAAAATAATAAAAATAAATCTTTAAAAGAAAAAAAATCACACCACTGTTAAGTCAGCAAGTGTTTGTGGGCATTGAAAGTTTAATTTCCCGTCTCTCACTGTAGTATCTCAAATGGAAAGAGTTCATGAAAATTCAATTTTCACATCACCATATAGAACAAAGAAATAGACACTTGTCAAAGCCACAGTAATCTTCCTTCCTGTGTGCAATTTAGTGACACTGGTTCCTGTGAAGCATTAACAGACACAGGCTGTCTTTTCCTCATGTTGCACTTCCTAAACGAATAAAATGGTCTTTCTTCCTAGAATGTTAAAAAAAATAATAATAAATTTCTTTGCTTCATAAGTACAGATGCCCTCAGAGGTGCCTACATTGTATATGAGCAACCAGAAATCTCAAAACAACTGGTACCTTCCCACTGTCTACTCTTTGTCTTCCACCCCTGAGCCTGTTAGTGAAATGGATTTATTGGGTGTTGCTAATCGTTTGCAGTGAGGATGAAAACATGGAACATTAAGACTGTGTTTTCTGCCCAGTCTTCTCAGAAACTAGTTTTATCTGTCTGCTATCAAAATATATGGTCTAGAATATTCTAAATAATATCTGTTCCCCATCCCCACCCCACTCTCTTCACATCTCTCTTGATGAAAAAACTCAAATGAATAATTATCTTCCTGGAGCTGCTGCACAGCCCACAAATGAGTTGTAGCCAAGCAGGGTAGGAAAGACCAGGCCTGTCCTCTCAGCAAGCCTGGAGCTACTGTAACTCATGAGCTGGTGATCATGACCTTCCGAAGCAGAGCTGACTATTTATTCTTGTGGTAGACACAAAACCCTGTCTCCTTTCCCACTTTGAGCCCAGCACCCATTCCTTGTGATGCCAGCCAAACCACCCTAAATCCAGATGTGCTACCGGTTAGCTCCATCCCTGACCTTTCTCCATGCTGAAGTTGGCTTTCCATTGTGCCCAACTCCAAAGCTTACTACTCCTGTTTTCCCTTTTCTGGATCCAATGAGATGGTGCCCTGGGCCAGCATTTCATTGTGTGGGGTATGTTATTGCTCCTAATTGTGTTGTTGGGTGGAGCTGTTTATTCTTGCTGTTAGTCTAAACTGAGCCACTCAGCTAACTCAAAGTCTCATTATCAGGAATAGATAAAGTGAGGGTACGAAAGAGATTCATGAGCGAAGAAGCAGTACAACTGGAGAAAGAGAGTGCCCATTTCCACAGAAGAAAGTCTTGAAGTTTTGCCAGTGGAGTAGAACAAGAAATAACCTCCAAGGCAGCCATCCTGAACCTGGAGTGTGTTCCCGAGGGAACTCAAGCCATGGCTTTGAACTCTTGTGCATATCAGCGAGGAGCTGGTTAAAGTACAGGTTAGCCAGAACCCCTGCAGTGATTCTGATTCATGGACTCTGGGCTGGGCCCCAGCAATCTGCCTCCTTAGCAGACATCTCAGATCATTTTGACAGTATTGAGAAGATGCTCAGACTGTTAAGATACGCTGTACCACAGACAGGGCAAGCTGCCAAGTCGCTCTGTGGTCTGCTTGGATGATGATAGCTGTGGATCACAAGCATACAAGCACATAGTACTTGTAGAAGGAAAAGAAGTTAGAATGCCTTCAGCCTCAGCCAGACCCCTGCTTTCTAGGATGCCTTGTCATAAATAATTGCCGCGCTATACCAGGTCTATGTGGATTTACGGTCCCACATTTAATTGCAACCGCTATTCATTAATCCTGATGATCTCACTTAAGTTATTAAACAGTCATATTCCAATTTCGATGGCACTAATTACATCCTTGAGAGGCTGTTATTATCTGCATGATCAGATGCACTCAGTCTACACTACACTGCTTTCTCCCCACTCATCAGAATTGGAGACTTTCTCAGGATTTCTCAAGTTGCTGAGTTATGTGTTGCACATGCAAGGCCTTGGAGCTGAGGAATTAAGGAATACTAGAGCAGGGGCTCTTAGATTTGGGAGCACAGAGGCATCACCAGGAAGTTTGACAAGCAAATCCCTAGGCCTTGGGAGCAGCCAGGTCCTGTGTCTAGGTGGAACTGGGGAATCTGCATCATAATCACAGCTCTCTGGGGAAACTGAGGCAGGTGGCCTTGGCTCCTCAAGGTGAGAAATGCTGCCATCAGGTATTAAGGCCAGTGAGAAAAAAAAATGCCTTCGTTTTTCAACTGGACACAAATCCAGGGAGGGGAGGGCTCTTGTTTAGAGAACCATGACAGAGCCACAACCTCCATCTCTGGCTGTAAGGATCAAATGAAATGATAGAGGGGAAAGCGCTTTGGAAATTATTCAGAGCTCTATAAATACAAGAAGACACTATGATTTTCAAGCTGTAATGGTCTTGTGAACTTTAGTAGACCCCTTCATATGTGCCCAGAACTGTTAAGAATTCACTATCTCTTTGAATCCTATGAAACCGGTGTTTTGTTTTTTTTTTTTTTTAAGATTTACTTTTATTGCAAAGTCAGATATATAGAGAAGAAAATCTTCCATGCGATGATTCACTCCCCAAGTGACTGCAGTAGCCAGAGCTGAGCCGATCCAAAGCCTCTTCTGGGTCTCTCACGTGAGTGCAGGGACCCAAGGCTTTGGGTCATCCTCTTCTGCTTTCCCAGGCCACAAGCAGGGAGCTGGATGGGAAGCAGGGATGCCAGGACTAGAACCGGCACCCATATATGGGATCCTGGTGCACACAAGACTTGAGCCACTAGGCTACCACACCAGGCCCAGAAACTGGTATTCTTATATGATCTTATAGCTCCCTATGAGAATGACTTGGGAACATTCAAACTGGGCAGTAAGTCAACAGTATAGTCAATATCCAAACTCAAGTTTGTTTGGATCTAGAGTCATATATTATGAGATGACTTCAAAAAATTAATAGAAAAGAGAACTTTAACTGTGTCTAGTGGAGCTAAGTTGCATGTGGGACTGGCATCCAATATGAGCATCAGCTTGTGCCCCAACTGATTTACTTCTGATCCGTTCCTGTTTATGGCTTAGACAATCAGTGAAGAATGACCTTGGGACCCTGCACCTGCAGTAGAGACCCAGAAGGTGCTCCTGGCTCCTGGCTTCGGATCCATTCAGCTCCAGCCATTGCAGCCACTTGGGGAGATAACCAGCAGATGGAAAATCTTTCTGTCTCTTCTTCTCTCTGTAACTCTTTCAAATAAAAATAAGATGAACTTTACAAAAAGGTGCTTATTTGGATGTAAAAGGCCTTTTTTCATGATATACAGAAAATGCATATTATGAAAAAAGTCTCCACGTATTGTTTTTACATCCAGATAAACTCACATATTCAATTCCATTGTCCATGAGCTTTAAAAAATTTTCTTTAAGTCTTAATTCCTCTGTGATAATAGGGATAACTTTTGAGAATTTAATGCCTTAGAATGCCTGTTTTCATTTATTTCTCTTAGAACTATTTGCTCTTGGCAATTTGACAGTAAAAATCTGGGTTCAGGTGGACTGGTACAAAATATATCCCTCTCAGGAGAAAGAATGAAACATTGAATGTTGTGCCAGACTCCCTGCAGTTGATTTTCAGAGGATTTTTCCCCCTCTCCAAAATCGTGCGTGATTTCCTTTGCCTTCAACCTTCATGCCACTGGAAAATTTTAAATTATTCAAGACACTGAAGGTTTATTATGTGCTGGAAGGCTGTAATGTAATTGTAGGGTATCATTTAAAGACTTGTCTGTCTGAACCACCTTGTTCAGAATCCCTGCTCCCTCACAGAGCAGGAAGATGTATATTTGTTTATCAGTAATGGTTTATAACTGCCTTAGATCAATCCTATTATTCTTCCTCCACGGCCCAGGTCCCAAAATAAATGGCTAGCGATGCACAGAGCAATGAAAACGTTCTGTATCATCAGTTGTTTGTTTCTCTCCTGTCATTTGCATCTTGATGGACAGCCATGTGTTTAAGGAAATCCTTTTTTATTACAGCCTTTGTAATACCCACTTGGTTATTAATCACCCCAATTAGAGAGTACCCTTTCCTATATTATACCACCCCCAAGCCATTCTATTCACACCATGTTAGTCGTAAAGATATAAATGCCAGCTCCTGTTTCTTCCTTTTAACATCTGTTTCTCTCTATAAAAGAGTATGGTTTCCCAGTGTTTGTTATCCATATAAGAGAAAATGTCTAGATGCAGGTGATGGGGCAGATTTGTTATCTTTTTCTCCATAAATGCCTAATCAACTCAGTGGCATCATGGCATAAAAAGTTCAACAAGTAACTTTTCCAGATATCTGTTGGAAATGAGTAGACCAGCTTCCATTCTAGCCCTGCCAGTAAATAGCCTGTGACCTTGAGCAAATTACGTCACCTCTTTGTGCTTTAGTGTCTGCATCTGTAAAGTATCAATGGCTTCTAAGATCACTGTAAATCCTCCACTTTCCCAGAATTTGGTGTTTGATGCCTTCAGGGCATCTTAATCTCAGTAAGTTAAGAAGTCCTTTGTCCTTGTACACATGTGACCCAGTGGTCCTATTTTCAGAAGCCCAAGGTTGACATTTTGTATTTTTCCCTAAATTGTCTCCCTTAACAGGTGACTCTCAGATAACGTTCTTGTCACCTCAAGTATGCCTGTCCCTAGGTTTTCAGCCTGGTTTTTCAGATAAGCTTTGGTATAAGAAATTTAGTTACTAAAGTTTCTCGAAATCTTTTTTTTTTTTTTAGTATTCATTTTATTTTTATTTGAAAAGTAGAGCTACAAAAGAGAAGGAAAAACAGAGAGCTCCTCTATCTATTGGCTCACTCCTCGAATGGTCAGAACATCCAGAACTAGGAGCTACTTCAGGGTCTCCTACATGGGTGCAGGGGCCCAGAGACATGAGCCATCCTTAGCTGCTTTCTCAGGCAATAAGCAGGGAGCTGGATTGGACATGAAGTAGACAAGACTTGAACTGGTACCCGTGTGGAATGGCAGCACTACAGGTGGAGGATTAATATATTGCACCACTGTGCAGTCCCCTCAATTTCTATTTTTTTTAAGATTTATTTCATTTATATATATATATATATATTTAAAATTGGAAAGTCAGATATACAGGAGAGGAGGAGAGACAGAGAAGAAGACCTTCTGTCCAATGATTTACTCCCCAAGTGGCTGCAACAGCCAAAGCTGAGCCGATCTGAAGCCAGGAGCCAGGAGCATCTTCTGGGTCTCCCTCTTGGGTACAGGGACCCAAGGCTTTGGGCTATCTTGATTATTTTCCCAGGCCACAAGCAGGGAGCAAGATGGAAAGTGGAGTAGGTGGAACACAAATCCATATGGGATCTCAACAGATGCAAAGCAAGATTTAGCCACTAGGCTATCACACTAGGTCCTCCCCTTCAATTTCTAAAACTGGGATTAAATAGAGCTAGATGGGTGACTGAAGACCATCTCACCTGTGACAAGACTTCACTGACTGTGTGTAGTGGGCAAACAGATGGTGAAACCTTTCATTCAAATGTGAATAATCAGGGGGATTTCTCAGAGGCGATGTCATGCCAGATGGAATGAAGGAGCAGAATAAGCCAAAGGACAGTGTTACCAGAAAAAGCTCAGTGCGTTCTTTCCTCAGCTTAATATAGAACTAAAAATCAAGGAATCAGTTGCAGACAGAGTTTTATTTACAAAGTGACCAGCTGAACGTGGAAAGAAGAGGGAAGGGGAAAACACCTGCCAGCGAGAGCTAGGAGGCTGGGTGCCTCTTAGAAGGAAAGAGGGAGAGATACCAAAGGCTTTGATTAATGGTCTTGGGATTTTAAGTGTTCCCTGACCCCTTCTTGTTCAATGGGAACCTATAGGTAAAAGGGTCCCCATTGGTGGTCTCTTAACCAGTTAGGAAGTGACTGGGCAATTCTTGTGCCACCCGGTTGAAGGTGTGGCCAAGATTTCCACAGGTTTAGATGGTCTCTCACAGGAGTAGGCCTTAGTAGTGACTGTTGGGAAGCTAAACTTCTTGGGTTACTGACCTCCATCCTTTCTACTGAGCTGAAAATCATTTCCCAGTCCCCAAGGGGACACAGAGCGAGACACAGAAGGGCTCCAGGTAAAATTTATCGTCTGGGAGATGTAATTTAGATTCTAAAATATCAGAATTGCCAGACATTTAAGAAATCCCAGCGCATCAATATTTATGGGTCAAAGGGAACTGAATATTCAAAATCAGAGCTGATACAAATAATGGAGAATCTGATTTCTATGGGCATCAACTAGAGAAGAACCACGAGCCACGGTCCTTCCAAATTTCCAGTTAAACTAATTAAGTTCAGCCAGGTTAAAAATCTCTTCCTCTGTCATGCAAGCCACATCTCATGTGCTCAACAACTGTACATAACTGGGACAGCACAGATATAAGCCATTACAGAAAATTCTACCAGATAGTGCTACTCCAGGGAGAATAAGCAGTTAACATCATCTCCCCAGACCTACAGGTACTGGGAGTTAGGACATGGGGGTATAGTTGGCACAGAATGTCAGGATTCACCCTTAATCTTCAGCATGGGCAGGGCTGGCTGCTGTGTCCTGGGTCCAAGGCCCATAGTTCTAAAGTCTATACCAACTGGCATGGGAAAAAAACTGTGTGAACTCTGCTGCTGGGAATGTAAATTTAGCAGGATGAATCATGGGTCCATTTAGCAGAATAGATATATCACAATGCCTTAAACATGAGTATATCCTTCAACAATTCTACTTCTAGAAATTTTCTTATGGAAACAATGGAAGATAAGCAAATAGATGTATGTCATGGATGTACACTATAGGATTGCTTATAGTAGCAAAATCAATCAAATTAGCCAATTTTGTGCTGGTTAAAGTTAACAAGCAACTGGGGACAGAGGTGGGAGTCCTGGTTGTAGCATTTGCTGGTTTCTGGGGTGCACCTTCCTTGGCTAATTTCAAGCTGTCATTGAGCATAGATGTTCACAGGCATCTTTCTCGTGCCTATGCAAGCCCTCTCCGGTACACCACTAGCAGACAACCTATGAAGAGAGTGATTACATAAGGAATGGAGGGCCTGGCACGGTGGACCAGTGGCTAAATACTCACTTTGCATGTGCCAGGATCCTTGTGGTACCAGTTAGTATTCCGGATGCTCCACTTCACATCCAGCTCCCTGTTTATGGCCTGAGAAAGCAGTAGAGAATAGCCCAAGGCCTACAGACCCTAAACCCATGTGGGAGACCTGGAAGAGTCTCCTGGATTTCTGGCTCCTGGCTCCTGGCTTCTGATCAGCTCACCTCTGGCTGTCTCTCCTTCTCTCTGTAAATCTGCTTTTTCAATAAAAATAAAATAAGTCTTTAAAATAAATTAACTAATAAGGAATAGAAAAAAATGTCAGGAAGACATTCAAAATGTGCCATAAACCAGTAGTTCATATACCTGAGTGTGCCTGAGTGTGCATCTAAATCACCAGAAGGGCTTGTTAAAATGTCCTCCACTGGGCCTCACCCTCAGATTTTCTCAGATTTGGCTGAGAACTATACTTCTAGCAAATCTCAGGACATGCTTAGCCCATTGGCCCTGTGTGCCAACTGGAGAACTACTATGGTAGAAGATTTGGTAGAACTATTATAGGACATGATTGCTACTGAAATGATCCCTTATGGGGGAGTATGTATGTACAACAGTGGCTATATTGGCTGAGTTCCTATAATATGACAGACATTACACTGAGCTTCCAACGGATCATGTTTATCACTCATCCCTATTTAATAAAGAAAATAATATTGTCACTATCTTCATTTTGCTTACAAGGAAACTGAGCAATCTTCTCCCATACCTCAAGTAGAAATGAGGCTGCAGTTTGAGCTTGACTGCTGATCTCAGGGTCTGTAGCACATTACCTTATGTCCATTTACCTGTGGCAAAAAACATTGAGTCATGACCAGATCGCTGTGGTTGTTTCCAGGTGATTGGGTCACAGGCCTTACTGTATTTTTTTTTGTGCTTTTATATATTTTATAAATTCTTTATACTTGAATTTCATTTCTTTTTGAATCAAAGAAAATGTCTTGCATCATGAACATCATAAGTAGGAAGGGCCATCGCCCTTGGTCCACTGTCTGCACCCCTTGCCAGGGCATCCAGTGGATTTGCACAACTTACACGCCTCTGGAACTCATACTCCAGCCTGGCTCTTGCCCAGCTACTGGCAGCTGCTCAGCACTTGAGAATCTGTATAGCCCCTGTGCTGGAAAACTTGCGCAGGCACCACAGCACTCCTATGGGTTAAATCACCTGACTGATTCCATTTTATTGATGAGGCAGCCAAGTCTTCAGTAAGATGAATGGCTTGCCCAAGGTTACTCTCCTAAGTAGAGTGGTTTCCACTCAAGTTATGACTCATTTTTTTTCTGACTTCTACTTCCCAGTGTAATTTAGCAACCACCATGCATTGAACAGTTATTTTGTGCTAGATATTTTACTTCTGTTATCACATTTTAACTTCTCAACTTTGAAAGGAAGATTTTCTTGTCACCCTTTTAGAAATGGAAATGAGACTCAGGTCGCATGCCATATGCAAGGATGCATAGCCATTTAGGATTCCTAAATCCACTGGTGCACCTGAGACACACTGACAAAACAGCCGCTATGTGTCTGTTCACCAGATACTGAATTTCTGACATTGTTCATTCCTGGCCCGATTGCACCAATGCCATAACCTACATCCCGGGGACTGGTCCGTGGGAGGGCTCAGGGAGTTTGCTGTGCCACCGTGGGCTCAGGCCAGCCTTCCATACTCTGACCTCAGCACAGCACACCATGGTAGAAATAACTGTAAGGAGAATATAGAGGTCATTTGTTTGATGTAACTTTTCTCTTTGGAGCCTGTCCACATGTGGAGTTGTCAATGGGTGTGAGGCACAGTGCTGTGTGAGTCTCACCCTCTTGTCAGGGACTCTTCACAGCAGTAGGGTGAGAATAGATCATCCCCATTTTGCCCATAGAAACACTGAAGCTAGGAGGAACTAAGCGATTTGTCCAAAATCATACAGCTGTCCAGTAGGAGCAGGAGCTGCCCTGGGATAAGAAGGTCCAGGTCCCTGTCACCACTCTTCTATCTCGCTTCTTGGGCCCAGAGGCTTTGCCTGTCAGTCAGGAGGTAGAAAATATTTGGCCTTGGACCCTTAACTCTCATGTGCCTTTTTTTTTTTTTCATTTATACCAACTGCATGTTTGTTCCTGCAGAGGCCTGTTAAGAGCACATATGCTGCAAAGGCTTTTTAAATTGTTGCATGTCTACTAGGCAGAGTCCACACTGAACGGCAGGTGGACCTGCCAGTGTACAAGCTTTGCCAAGTGCCTGAACAGCTTACCCAACTGCTTCACAAAGTTGTTGCTTTGCTTGCTTGCTTGCTTAGGAAACCTTTGATCATCCTATTGTCTTAGATCAGGATATGGTTATAGCAGAGAAGGAATCTTACAAACTCAGTTGGACAAGAATGTTAGACTCTTTACAAAGAATAAATTTCCCTTATGCTTCACACTCTGAGTCATATGAAGGAAAAATTGGATTCAGGTGTCTTCACCAACTCTGACCTCTTCTCTCTGAAAGCTTCCCACTCCTGAGCCTAGGAATGTAATATCTCCAAGCACTGAGGAAGACCATGAAAGCTGGTTGCTGACTCAGCAATTGTCTTTCCAAATGCGTTGCTTACCCTGAGTCTTGGCTTTTCCCAAGACTTTGTGTTTGCTTTTGTTTTCTGATGTTGGTTTATGACTTCCCTATGCAAGAATGATGAAGGCCCAGGTGTTAATGGTTTTGATTTTGGGGTGGTAGGAAGTGAAGCAGCAAATGTGAATAAAAACATGTTACAATGACATCACTACCACCATCCAAAAGTCCTTTTAAACGATCCCACCAAACACCAAATCCTTGGCCTGGATTCTCATAAAGTAAGCACTTTTCACCAGATGCACTGAGGGAAATGGAATGGAGTGACAGAGATGGTTTTTTTCATTCCTCAACACCCCCCTCCTCAGATTACCTGGCTCCAGGGGATCCCAGTGTCCTTCGACAAGACCTTCAGTGGAAGGGAGGGTTGAATCACTTCTTTACATGGTCTTTGATGTTCTTTGCTTCCAGAACTCTTTACTGAGCTCCTATTGAGCATAAGACTTTGACTAAGGCTTTAGGGAGACTGTGATGAACAAGATATAGGCCTTGCCCTAAAGGTTTCAAATTGTGAAGTGAAGTCTATGCTGTGAAAGAAAAATCAACAGGTAGAAGTGGTTCAAAGACTAGACATTTATTCCCACTCCCCATATCTTCCTGGCAAGCCCCTACCTATCATCCTGGGTCAAGCTCTGGAGTCCTCTACTCTGCGAAGCCTTCCCCAGCCTCTTATCTTCAGATATCATGGGTCCTTCCCTCCAGTCTCTTCCCTTCCTTATATTATTGAGCTCTTCTGTAGCACCTGCCTCTGCATTAACATGGGAATGTTACATTTCACCATCAGGTCCCTGAAGGTGCATCTTAGCTCTGTGTCCCAGCATTCATCACAGTGTCAGTTGCATAGCAGCACCATGAAATGTGTTGTTACATTCATCAGCAGATCAAAGAGTGCCTTTGCATCCTCAAATGAAAATTCACAAGGATGCCTATTCTACCTGCCCATTCTCCATCACTGTGCTATTTAGACAGTATGTATGGGTTGAGGTGTTTAATAAGGTATATCCTGAGTCATTTTTGTACTGACTGCCCTTAAAACATCCATGTTTGTGAATGACTTACTTTTATCTCTCAGATTAGATTAAATGTGTAATTATTCTTGATCTTATTTAAGCCCATGCCCTTTAGAAAACAAGAGCCTAAGGCATGAGTGTTAACTGTGGAGTGTGAGCCCAGCCCAGTGAAGGTGAGGGAAAAAGGGAAAGTGAGGCAAGAAGACGTGGGAGGTGAGGATTGGGATGACTTCCACTGGGCAGTAAGCTCTAGCACTCAATGCCGAAGTCTCATAGCAAGAGCTTGCAGCTTGCAGGATGGGCAGCATCTCAGAGTGGCCCATAAATGAGAGAAAGGGAAGTTTTCCCACCTGCTCTCTCTACTGTTTGTGTTTCCCAGTCATCAAAGTTCACACTTGTGTCCTTCAGCCCCTTGGTAGCCACTCTGAAATGTCTCAAGTCATGTGTGATGTCCCCATACAACCTAACGCTGTTGGATACTGGAGGCTGGGGACAGGGCTCAGGGAGAAGAAAAAGTTGAGGATATCCAAGAATGCACACAAGCTTTGTGGCTGCTATGTCCTTATGATAACAGTCACACATTTGCAGTGCCCCTGTGCTTTGCTGGGTAGGAGGAGCAGTGATGGCATTATGGTTACCAGAGTTCCAGGCGTGGAGATTGTGCACGACCCTGAATATAACCATGTGACCCTGTCACTTCATGATCATCACCAGGTCCATCTGACAACTTGGATAATGTTTTCTGCGCTTCAAATTCTCATCTCTGCAACAAATTGTCAATCTGAGGTGACACTGTTAGTGGATTGTGATGAATTAAAACATCTGTATGACAGATGTAAGGTGCTGCTGTGAAGTGTATTCATTGCATCGTGCAGAAATCTGATGGAACAGACAGGAGTGGGTGCTGCTATATTCTGGGGCCGGATGTCTGTCCTGTGTCCTCACAAGGCAAGACCTGGCATTGCAAAGAGACCAAGGCACAACCGCCCGCCCCATCCCAGCCAACCCTCACCTATCCTGCCTCGCTTCCCTCCCCATTCCACTCTCTTCCTGCATCACACATTGTGTGCATGTCTGTTCCTCTGTCACCTCAGTATGCCTGGGGTGTTTAGGTTCTCTACCTCCCTTTGGCATTCCAGCCCTGGATGGTCTCTTTCCTGGAGGTCCTGCTGTTCCCTGCCCAGCTTGCAAGGTTGATTGAGTCCCCATTATTTGCTCTCCCGCTCCAGGCCTGACACCACCTCTCCAGGTGCATAGTGAGCAGTCAGGAGAAGATGCAGAGACTGGGCCTGGTCAGAGGTCAGCACGTCTTAAAGCAGTTATTGAAATGATGCACATGAGGCTGCAGTTACTTTTGAAGCTGTTTTTTGTGGGGGTTTTTTATCTTGACTTTTTTTTTAATGAGACAGACTCTGCTACTTCACTATTCCTCCCAGCAGTAGTGCCTTGCTTTGCTCCCATTCTGCAAATGAAATCACTGAAATGCTGAGGGTGGATGGCAAAGCACATCGGGCTATCTCCAGGCACCATGCCTCATTTTCATTTTGACAGCTTCCTTTCACTAATCACATTTTAGGAAGAAATTGAGAACGAGGACTGGGGTCACATGGCAAAGTCAAGGCAAGGGTTATTGAGGTCTAGAAGCCAGGTCCACACCAAAGACCACCCTTGCTGCCCAGCACTTCCTCCTCTGGGTCGTATACCTAGTGCTGGGGTGCCTTTGCCAGACAGTTTGGCTCCAGGACAGAGGGAGTCTTCATTTACTGGAAGCTCCTCCTATGCTATTTAACATGAAATGGATTCTCAAGTGGAATCCATATCATCCAAAGGGGTCTCCAACTCAACTGGTTCTGTCTGTGTTTGGACACTTGACCACTACATCAGATGCCAGAGACCCTTCCAAGGTTCAGAGCTCAGGGTGAATGCTAGGAGTCAGGGTGGAAGCATCTGCCACCTGCCCCACCTGTGTTTGTGTCTTTCCCATCTGCATGTAAAAGGAAGAACAGTGGGCACCCTAACTCTTACTTCGGGGTGAGCAGAAGGCAGGGTGGTCAGACATGTTGTGAAGACCTGGGGGTTGAGATTGAACAAGGAGAAGGGGTCAAGACATAAGGCCGAAGGAGAGAGGGAGCCCCGAGTCCTCAGACCACTGCATCAAAGACTTGTTGGCTGCCCAGCAAACCTCTGTGGTAGAGAACATCCTAGGTCTTGGCTCTTTCAACTCTGTTTCTTTTTTCAACAGTAGAAACTTCTTGGAAAAGAAACTTTACCCAAGATGGAAAAGAAGAATTTCATGTAGCTCTGTCCCTGGAAATGGGAAAAGATTCTGGGAGATCCTAGGCTGTCCTCCAGGTCTCCAGGGCTCACAGAGGGCAAACCATTGACCCCTCCAGATTCTAAGGCCTTGTTGAAAGGGCAGGGAACTGCAGAGGAGCCATGGAGACTGATCCAACGCAGACCTTAGATCACCAAGGTCCTGCGAAGGATGGGCTTTAAACTAGTGTTTCTCAAGTGAGGGTTAGAGTGGATCCAGGACACAGGCAGGGATTGTACATATGATCTTTTTCATTTTGACTTGATCTGTTAAAAAATGATTTACTAGCTATGAGGAGATTTTGCTTTGTCGTAAAAATTCACAAAGATGGATAACTTTAGTTTCTTTGGTTAGCATTTCTTAGATCTCTGAATGTGTATGTGAAGCAGACCACAATAATTTATCTTTTATTTATTTATTGGCATGTGGTTATGATTTTTATTAATGAGAAGCTTTCTCAAGTGGATCAAGAAAGTGAAAATCCTCAGTGGACCCCTCCTCCTAACATACCCCAGGTTAGGCTACTGGGGGGCCACGATTCTGCAGTGAATGTCAGGGCAAGTTGCTGGGGCTGGAAGGGATTGTTCGTTACTTAAATTTGGGAATGATTGGCTCATCCCATCCCAGAAAAACTTCTAAGTGAGCAGATTTGGTGAGAGAAGATGATGGGAGTGGCATCAAAAGGCTACCTGGAAGGGATAGTGGGTAAAGTGCTTACAGTGTAGGGAGAGGAGCAGGTGAAGGAAAGCTCCTGGTCAGTACTCACATCTGGGCCCAGTCCTGTGATACATAAAAACTGAGTGAAGCATCAGTAACCATAGCTATAGCTGTAGATGTGTTTTGATTCTCAGAAGTACGAGTCTGGGTGTTAGTAGCAGTCTGGGTGGTAAGAGTTACAGGTGTTTTTTATTGTCTTCTTTTTTCTGATCCATTAAACTCCATTGCTCTTAGAGAACTCCATTTGGTAAATTACTCCTCCTTTGCTCTAGGTCATAAACTTCTGCCTTTGAAGAATTTATATTCCTTTCAAAGTGCCAGATATATACCCCTAGGCCTCCTTCTTTGGCCTTCAAAGTTAGTTTTAAAAATCAGATTGAATTGCCAATAGTTAGAAGTTGAGAGAGTTCCCATAATAGTCTGGTTCTACTGATACCATCTCTCTGGACCTACATTCCCATGAACCCTAGTTGGTTTGTGAATTTCCACCTAGCCCATTTCTCTCACATCCATTAGCTGCCTGCTCCCACTCCCACAGCAACCTCCAACCTGAACCTTGAATCCATAGTGTTACATCCACTCAACTGCTAAAACAGAATGTTACATACACCAATGACAGTGACAACCATTTTAATTACAATGAGAGGTAAGGCGACTAAACGACCGCCAGGACTGACACCCCTTACCAGAGTGTGGCCCCGAGCAGCACGTTCACAGAGTTTTTATAGGGGCAGTTTACAGTGGCTTGCATAGTGTAGCAGGAGAGGACGTGCTGCACATTCCCTGCCTATCTCAGCTGGGCAGCCTGTGCCCGTCTCCTTTCCAGTCCAGCAGTCCAGATCACCAGACTCAGGCCTTGAAGCCATCTGTGAGATAACCGGACTTGGATCTTGATTCCTGGGAACTGGGAACCATCCGTGCTGAAGGTCACGTAGATGGTTCAGCCTGTGAGCTCACACATTCTACACAGTCGGTCTCACATTTTTACAGCCAAGCAAATAAAGCACAAGTTACAAAAGCAAGATACATGGTTGGGAGGGTGGGTATGACTTCTCCCTTTGTCTCTCCCCTTCACCTAGATACAGGAAGGAAAAAAGAGAACATGGAAACAATGATCTTACCCACTTTCCTGTAGCCTTTGACCTTTGAGCCCTAATCAATTGTGTAAAGATCATCAAAATTAAAAAAAAAAAAAGGGGGGGGGCGGCACAGTGGCATAGTGGTTAAAGTCCTCGTCTTGCACGCACCAGGATCCCATATGGTCACTGATTGTAATCCCGGCGGCCCCGTTTCCCATCCAGCTCCCTGCTTGTGGCCTGGGAAAGCAGTCAAGGACGGCCCAAAGCCTTGGGACCCTGCACCCATGTGGGAGACATGGGAAGAGCTCCTGGCTCCTGGGTTTGGATTGGCTCAGCTCCAGCCGTTGCGTTCACTTGGGGAGTGAACCATCAGAAGGAAGATCTTCCTCTCTGTCTTTCCTCCTTTCTGTATATCTGCCTTTCCTATAAATAAATAAATCTTTAAAAAATGTAAAAAAAAAAATTTTAAAGCAAGAAGTATTATAGTTAGCAATAAGCCATGTTTATACTCCATTTTGATTTCGATTTTACAATAGGAACTGTTGTTCCCACAGGCTGAGGTGAGGAGTTTGAATCTTAGGAGACCCAGAGTACTCCAGACTAACTCTGTGGGAAGGTTTGAAGGCCATAGCCAGCTTGGAGGAAAAGCTTCAAGACTGGGTAGGGGAAGCCAGAGTGGTCAGCTGGAGCCCTGTGACTTCAACTGCTTTAATGACTGGGTATCCTGCAGAGTGGGCAAAGTGCTGGCACCTCTACCCAGTAGTTCCCACTTCAGAATAGGCCAAATGGAAAATAGATGCTACTGTTTTTCTCCCTAGCTGCTCCTGGGACTCTGAGAGGGAGCTGTTTCTCTGACCCTGATTAAATAAAAATGAAACTTGGAGTGTTGTGTGTGGCAGGGAGTGTCTCTATTAAATATGAACTGGGGTGGCATGGGCTCGCCAGGGCCTCCCACGCTGATGCCACTTTCCTTGGGTTGATGGAGCAGCCACCACATCACTGAGTATTGGTGCTTAGTCGGGGGCTTGCTGAGCGCTCTGCACTCATCATCTTGTGTCATCCCAACATCGCAAAGGGAGATTGCTCCACGAGCATCTTCACTTTTCAGATGAGGACACTGAGGCTCAGAGAAGTACATGTAATGTGGCAGAGTTGATCTGTAGAAAACACAGGCAGTGCTTTGGCATAGCATGTTAAGCCGCTGACTCTCCCATCGGCATCCTATACAGATGATGGTTTGAGACCCAGCTGCTATACTTCCAATCCAGCTGCCTGCTAATGTGCCTGTGAAAGCAGTGGAAGAATGCCCAAGTGCTTGGGCTCCTGCACCCATGTGGGACACCTGGAAGAAGCTCCTGGCTTCAACCTGGCTCAGCCCCAGTCCCAGCCATTGCAGCCATTTGGAGAGTAGAACTAATTAGTGGGAGATCTCTCCTATTTCTGTATCTTCCTGCTTCAGTGTAACTCTGCCTTTCAAATAAATAAATCCTCAAGGAAAATAAAGCAAAAGGCAGGCCTTCCACCTAATCCTCTCAGTGTTGGAGTGTCACTCATAACCTCCATGCTACCTCCATCCCCTATCGTTTGTCTGCCTTGTTTTTACAACCACTCTGATGTTCCCACTCTGCATGTACAAGCATCTTGCCTAGCAGCAAACACAGGAAGGTTAGCCACATCTAGCAGACAAGACACCAAAGGCCCAAAGAAGGAGGGCTCTTGTGGGACCCCACGGCTAGTCCTTGTCCCTGTTCACCAGAGCATTCTTAGCATGTCCTCCTGTCACAGTGGCCAGGCCCTCTCCAGCAGTCACAGCCCTGAGGTCGTGGCCCCCTGGCACGGTGCATCCATCACATCTGCGTGCTGGGCTTTTCCGTTTTCTGCCTGTGTGTCTACGAGCCTTGCCACAGGAGCCTTATTAATCACTGGAAGTTGAAGGTTACCAAGAAAAATATGCTGGAGCGTGACAGGCCATTAGTATCTGTGTTGTAAGGAAACCAGTAATCATCTTAATTGGTGCACACCCGGGAGCAGAGCGGGGCTCCTCCTCCTGTGCTGTGGGCGCCTCACCACACACGCCTTCCTGCCTGCCCACTGCCACAGTCAGAGGCACTCCCAACACCGGAGCCATATCTCACTGCTCACAACTCTGGGTCACTGGAGCACACAAGCCCTCTTCACATACCTGCTGGGCAGAGTTTGACCCACCCTAAGAAAGACTTAGAGGTCAGTGTGGCATGGTCCTACCTCTGGCCTAGGAAAGTCATACACAGCTCCTGTGGTTTGGTGGTAACCAGGTGTGCCTTCTAGAAACACAGATAGCTCCAGAGATCCAGAATAGAGTGAAGTATGCCTATCCGGCCCTTAGTCACTCCATCTGGGTTGCCTTTTCATTTTTAAAAATGTATTTGAGGGCCCGGCGCAGTGGCGCAAGTGGTTAAGGTCCTCGCCTTGCACGCCCGGGATCCCATATGGGCGCCGGTTCTAATCCCGGCAGCCCCGCTTCCCTTCCAGCTCCCTGCCAGTGGCCCAGGAAAGCAGTCGAGGACGGCCCAAAGCTTTGGGACCCTGCACCCGCGTGGGAGACCCGGAAGAGGCTCCTGGCTTCGGATCAGCATAGCATCGGCCGTTGCGCTCACTTGGGGAGTGAATCATCGGACGGAAGATCTTCCTCTCTGTCTCTCCTCTCTGTATATCCGCCTTTCCAATAAAAACATAATAAAAATAAATCTTTTAAAAAAATGTATTTGATCTCAGAGAGACAGACACAGTGATCTGAAATCCAGTAGTTCAATTTCCTAAATGGCTGCAACATCTGGGGCTGGACCAGCTGGAAGCCAGGGGGAGTCCAGAACTCAATCCAGATCTCTCATGTGGGAGGCAGGGAATCAAATGCTTCAGCCATTATGGACTGCCTCCCCTGGTACACGTTAGCAGGAAGCTGGCATCAGAAAGTAAAGTCAGGCCCCTTGATCAATGGGATATGGGCATCCCATATCAAGACCTTAACTGTTGAACCCACTGCCCTATCCCCCACCCAGCAGAGATTCTTAAGGAACAGATCATCTTCCCAAAATTGTCACCAGTCTAAACAAGAACTAGGAGTGGGACTAAAAACTGAAGACTATAGAGCAAAAGATTGTTGATGCACATTACCTAAAAACTAGGAATTCCACTTCTCGGTTTCTGTCCTAGAGAAATGTTCCTGATTCATGCCAGGAGCATATATAAGGTGGCTCACTACAGCACTTTTTTGTAATAGTGCCAAAGTGGAAGTAACCTTAATATTCACCAATAGAAGTGACATAAACTACAACGTATCTGTAGAGCGAGACCTAAGTGATATGAAAACAGAACACCCAACGTAAATAATATGGTCAGAGCTCTAAGATGCTGATAGCCAGCAGAGAGTGGGTGGGGAAGGGAAGCAAATTGCAGTGCCAACTCTTACTTCTATAAGTGTGTGTGTATCCAGATACAGGAAAAATCAAAGTGGAACGAGAATGGGGTAGGAGATATCATTGTGCTCATAAATCTGTATATGTAAAATACAGGAAATCTTTTCACCTGACACAGGTTTTTTTTAAAAACTTAAAGATACAGAAAAAATCCAGGAAGGACATGCTCCAAACTACTATTAACAGTTATGAGACAGGAGAGTGAACCCAGGATCAGGGGTCATGGCCAAAATGAATGCTACCTTCCCTTGTATTAGTAATGTTATCTTTGAATAAGAGCATGCATTATTTCTCATTTAATGAAAAAAATGTGTACTGCCTTGAAGAAAAGAAGATGGTTGTCTTAGTCATTTATTTTCTTCAAGGTTTTAGAGATTTAATGTGTCTTAATCCTTTATAGACTAATTTTTTGTCTCTTTTTTTAAAAAAAAAAGATTAATTTTTTATTGGAAAGGCAGATCAGATTTACGGAAAGAGAGAGAGAAAAAGATCATCCAGCTTCTGGCTCACCCCCCCAAATGGCTACAGCGACCAGAGCTGAGCTGATCCGAAGCCAGGAGCTTCTTCTGGGTCTCCCATGTGGGTACAGGGTCATAAGGCTTTGGACCATCCTCAGCTGCATGCCCAGGCCACAAGCAGGGAGCCTGGATGGAAAACCAGCACCCATATGGATGCCAACACCTGCTAGGTAAGGATTTAGCCATAGAGCCATCATGCCAGGGCCTAATATTTTTGTTGTTTCTTAGCAAAGTCTGTATTTAATACTCATAAGCTTTTCTTTTATGTTTTTTAAGTTTTATCTGTATATACAAAGTGAACAACGCATATTTAGGAGCAGAGTGATACTTCCCTGCCCTAACCTCCCTACTCATAAAGCTCAAGAAATGCATCCTGTCTCAATCGAAAGAAATTATGAATTACATCATCACTGATTATTAACAGGATTTATCATTAGAGAGAAGACGCTGAATACTAATTCCGCATGTTGCCAGATGTTTTAGGATTATGTCCCTGTGCATGAGTTGCTCTTTCTTCCTGAAGGTCCATTAGGGTGAATTCTGCTAATGAGACATCTCCTGATTTGGTTCCCCTCCTCAAAGTTGATCACTTCCTCAAGTGCGACTGTGAATCTTGGCTTCCACTCTCTCAGTACACCCAATGGTGGGCGCACAGGCTCTGGAGTCAAAGCAACCTGGAATCAAGCTCTGCTCTCCCACTAGCCAGCAGTGTGTAAGATCCTTCAGCTCTCCAAGCCTCAGTTTTCTCATCTCTAAAATGGGGACGACAGTCCCAGCTGGTGAGATTGTTACAGATTTGAAATGAGATAATGCCTAAAAGGGGCTGGGCACTGTGTTCGTGTGACAGCATATTAGCCATTCATGTTTGTTCTGGTAGGTGAAGTACCTTCCTCTATAGACCTGTGGCGTTAGCTTGAATACTTTGGTTTCTGATCAGCCCATGCCTCGCCGATCAGCAGAGCACACTTGTTGTTTTGCACTGATCTGGGTAGTAAGGAACAAGGAGTATTAGCCAACCATTTGCACCATAGGAATTTTCTACCAAAATATGTTAAAGCCTCAACAGGCCGTGCAGCACAAGAAAGCCACTTGGATGTTAGATTCACTGGGGACATTTCATTTTGTTCTGTGTATCTGATTTTTAACAATTTCCAGAATGAGCATAAATACTTGTCTAATTATATTTCAATGCTCCCCTTCCCTGGAGGCAGTGATGTCCCATAGGAATGAGGTCACTTAATTTGCTCCACAACCCAGGCAGCCATCTGGTCTCCCTCCTTGGGAACAAGATGCCTCTCCAGGGCTAAGAATCTTGCCACAGCAGTGTGTGCAAGCCAGTGTTTCTTGCTTGGTTTAGACCAAGTGGTAAACCACCTGCCAGCTGTGCCTTTGATTCTCACGGGACACCCCTGCAGGAAACAGAAAGCATCCTCTCCCTTTGGCGTTGGTCCCTCTGGAGGCTGTGTGCACACAGCTCAGATGCAGCCAAGAGGCTGGGACAGTCTCCTGTCTGTCACTGATCTTGAGCTCTGAATGCACAGTTATCCCAGCCCACGTTGTCTTGCACACACCACTCCACGGCAGTACTTGGAGGCGGCATTCCATGTGCTTCCTGGCCTTGGGCAAATAAAACAAGCACAATACTGAAAAGCAAAAATTTGCTCACAGCCAGGGTGATGAAAAAATTACAAGGGTAGGTAAAAATAGGCAAGAGCTTGTGAAAAGAAGTCCACAGCTAGAGTTTTAGCATTTTTACAGCCAGTTGTGTGGCCTGGTGTATCATTGCAGGACTGTTGACATGCGCAGCCCCAGTACTGGAGGGGTCTCAGAAGCCATTGCTGAATGTTTGAGTGTCTTTCCTAAGGTGTGCCGAGGAAATTCCATTGCTGAATCCTTCCCCTATCTCACAAGATACCTCATGCCTTTGCTAGATGGTTCTTGTTATTAGATGGTTCTTGTTATTTAAAATGGTCCTTTTTATACATTGAGCTGAACTACAGCCCTCTGCAAAGTTTGTTCCTGCTGCTAGTCTTGGCTTCTGGAGGCAGAGAGAGACATGAACCACAGAGTCAGAGAAGCCAGCCTTGCAGTGGACTGGCTGTGGACTCCACATAGCACTCCACCTCTGCCAATCGTAATTTCCTTGTCAGCCACCTTTCTCACTTGGGTAAATTTGAAGATCAGGTGAGATGAGGGAGGGGGAAGAGCATGTTAGACAAACATGTACTGAGATGGATGATGGCGATGTGCTGGTTAAATGGGTGGGAGGGAAGCATGTGCATAAATAACCATAAAAACATTGGAAAATTGGGCAAGAAATACAGTAGTTCATTGAGAGCTGCCATCTCAGTGTGAGGAGTTGGTGCGAATATTAAGACACCAATTGGAATGACTGCAGCCCCTATCGGGGTGCCTGGATTCAAGTTTCAATTCCAACTTGCTGCTAATGCTTGCCCCGGGAGGGGGGACAGCAGGTGATGGCTCAAGTACACAATCCCTACCACCCTTGCGAAAGACCCAGCTTGAGTTCTGTGCTCTTGGTTTCAGCCTGGTCCAACCCTGGCTATTGTGGGCACTTAGAGTGTGAACCAGTTGTGTGGAAGATCTTTTGTCTCTGTCTCTCTGCCTTTCAAATCAAATGAAAATAAATAAAAGTTTTAAAAGAGGGGCTGCTGTCTGTAGAAGCTGTGGCTTCTATGGCTTGTCACTCAGCTACTGCATGCTTTCAGGATGCCTAAAACATTTGCATATTTTAAACAAAATTTCATAACATTTAGACCCCCCCCCAAAATTGTTAAAACATTTTCATTTCAGAGAGGAAAAGAAGAAATATCCAGAATACCTTATATCTCCAAATGGAGACCAGCTGCCTCAGTTGTGATAGCATTGTTCTTGCTCTCTTGAATCTTCAAGGTACATCCAAAGTGGATTCCTTGCCAGTGTTCATCTGTCATAAGTGTTCTTAAGTATCTGACAACAAACTAAACCAGTGGATGCTGTGGGGCCCCCTTCCCCATCTACCTCAGGGTCCCTGCATGTGTCACTCCCTCTGTTGCACCCAGTAGTCCTTTGTGTTATGATGCTAGATGGTCACATCTGAGACACAAGGCGTCTCACACACTTAGATGTAATGGGCAAAACTACACCCTTTTGTTAAGTGGGGTGTGGAACTTCACAAGTGGTCTGTTCCCTGGTAACCGTTCTGCTGGGAAAATGGCTTTTGCTTCCCACGCTGCCTCCTGCGTTTGAGCACTGGGAATTGAGTTCCTGGGTGGCATGTTTAGTCCCCTGGAAGCACATTGTGTGTACAGTCTAAAAGCAGCAAGTGGCAAGCAAAGCATATGGTCAGGCTCATTCAGCCAACATCCCTGTTAGCATTTCCTATATGCCAAGTGCCAGAAGGGAAATAAACCACTGTGGTCCCTGCCTTCCAGAGGCTTCTGCCTGTAAGATCCCCAAGTCCCCAAGCAGAGCATGCATAGGAACACTGAAGCGTAACATGTACTGCTCTCAGTGGTTTCCAGAGGAGGGCGCTATTCCTGTGGGTGATGCTTCCTGACCACCTGAGCTAGGCCTGGGGGAAGTATAGGTTCCTGTGTGACAGAGGGAGAGGATCTCAGCTAGAGGATTTACCAGATGAAGGAGGCAAAGACAGGAAAATTAGTTAAGCCCTGTCTGCAAAATGGGCTCAGGCATGGCTCTAGGATGCGACATGGTCGGGAAAGGAGAGCTGTGGCCATTACTAACAGACAAGATTCGTCACCATGGGACATAGGATCACATGGTTTGGTACACTAGCTTGGACCAGGTGAGAGAAGAGAGAATAAAGGCCCAAAGACCTGTGGATACCAAGTTAATCCCCAGCATGACATTTCTGCAGCAAAGAGCCCACAGCTGCTGTTCTGGCACTGGTCCATGCAGAAGCCAAAAGGCCCCAAGTGGGAGGTTTCTAAACAGTCCACATTGGATTGGGGTTGGAGACCTTTGGTGAGAGAAAGGGGAGAAGTAGAGAAGGGATGGGGAAGCTCTGACATACATTCCGCTGTCTCTTCCTGGGAACCGAGCAGGAAAATCTCCCCAGGAGAGTCTTCTGCCCTTTAGCAAATCACGAAATTGACAGGCCAACACGGAGGCTGTACTACAAGAATTCTTTTTTCCCTTTTTAATAACTCCTTAAGCAAAAGTTATGGAAGCCAGACAGGTGTGGAAGCCAATGCCCTAAATGAAACACGTGTTGCTCCCTGACATCTGACAGGCTGACATTATTTAAGACCAGCTACGAGCAGCCCACAGCTGAAATGATCCACAACTCTGCTCCCCTGGGTGGGCTCCAACGGGGTGAAAAAGCAAAGTGGGCCAAGCCCAAGGGACCCACCTTCTGTTGGCAATCACAGCTGTTTGGTAAGGAATCACTTTCAGAAAGCAGAGGCGGTTGCCACTCAGGTGACAGTAGTGGCTTCCGGGGTGTTTTTAATTCTTTGTCTGATTATTACACAGATTTATGGTCCTGCCCACCCGCTGACAAGGGACGATGGCATTTAGTTGAAATTAAAAGTGCAGACAAGGCTGCCTGTTCAGATAATAGCATCTCTTTTTTAATAGATGACTCATCTGCAAAGTAGGGGAGAGGAGTTAATTTGTGTGATGAAGTGTTCTCTGAAGCTGGGAGCATCCTGGCTTGTAGCACTGTTCAAGGGGGAGCAAAGACATTCTTAAAATCACCAGTATTGCTTGCAGGTCAGAGACCCGTGCCCGTGGAGACAGGGGTCGTTTGTAATGTGAATTTGGGGAAAGTATAGTTTGTCTTTGGGCTAGAAGCCATCTTCAGAGAAGTGCCAGGGAAGTAAGTGTTAACAAGTTCGTCTTAGCCATCAGACCAGAAGGGCCCTGGTTGTTGGGAATGGTGACAAGAATTCAGCATAGGCGCTTCAACGCTATATAATGTTAAATACTATAATGAAAATAGACACGGACAGCTGGATAGTAATCTATAGCCATTTTAAGGTGTATAGAACCTGGTTGTGCATAAACTAAAATTGAAATGTCAACGAAGGAGTCACAGGATGTGGTAAACAACTTGCATTTTTTAACATGTTGATTACTCAATACTATGTCAATTAATTTCATAACATTATAAATTGTTGCTGATGTTATGTCGGAGCTTTTAATTGATAGAGATGATACTCTGCCAGCTCTACCTTCAGACCAGAGATGGTCTCCCCAATAATCCGTTGAATTTGTCTGGACAATAAGATGTTGGACTCTATGCTTGGTATATGCTTGCAATGAAAGAATCTCATGTGAACTTGAACTTGGATAATGCAACAAGGTGGAGGACTCTACCATGGGGGGAGGGATGGGAAGGGGGAGGGAAATCCCAGTACCTATAAAACTGTGTCACATAATGCAATGTAATTAATAAAAAGAAGAAGAAGAAGAAGAAGAAGAAGAAAAGGAATCCAGCATAGGCATAAAATACAGAATCACCACTCCAGGCTGTGTACGGCCTGGGCCCGTTGCAAGTCCCAGATGCTGCAGTCCAATCAAGTGAGTCCTCATATACGGGGTGTTGTGTGGGAGTAGTGGCTGGCACTCAGTTAAGTCAGAGTCAGCTGTCTGCTTTGCCATTGGCTTCTGCTCCAGGGTCTCTGTATTTAGCCTGGATGGGGAACCAGGAGGTTTAGAGCATGCAGTTTAGAAAAAATGCTTTGTGTAACAGGCATGGTAGAGGGTCTGATGTCTCAGACTCTAGAGTGACCCATGTGTAGCCTCGTAAGACCTGCTCTTCTGGTCACCCCAGACCATACCGTCTGGGGTGTGTGCTCTCTTGTGCTTGCCTCCACACAACACCAGCCTGGCTTGTCCCACTTCAACTATAAATTTCCCCCAAAGGGCTCCTCTACACTCCCCTGCCCAATGGCTAATCACCACCCAGAAGAGCTCACAGATGACCAACAGGTGAATTGCAGAGAATGAAATTGGCTCAGCTTCTTTATTCTGTCTCCCCACACCTCTTCTCCCAGCGCTCCTGTCTTTCCAGGAGTATATATGTATTAAGGACAGATTAGAGCTGACCAGCAGCTTAAAACTCACCAAAATATATTCACAGCTTTAAAAAAGCTACATCACCAACAACAGTGTTGGTTTGTGGCATTTGGATCGCCAACCCTCACACCTGTTCCAGCCTGTGCTGTAGAGTCTCTCCATGGGCTCTCTGGACAGTGCTCATCTAACACCTGCTTAAAGTCCTGCCGCAGTCGGGGCCCCCACCTTCAAAATCAGTCCTTTGTCTGCCTCATTTTTAGAGTAGAAATGATAGAAGCGGAAATAGTTCTGTGTTGTCTTATAGTTAGGGAAACCTCTAGAAAAGGGGTGATGAGTCTGTGGCCTTTGAACTGCTTCCATTCTGCTTCATCAGGACAGACCTCTTTGCTTGTGCTGGCTCAGACAGGATAGAGCCTCAGAATCCTTCTTAACACTGCCTTATGCATATGACAAAGCACTTCCCTGAGCCAGTTTGCTATTCCTGCCCTGGGGCTTGGGAGCTGGAGGAAATCCTGGGCTGGGTAACACTCTGACCTGGGTAGTAGCCCTGTTTCAGATTTGCCATATGCTTCTAAGTAAGGTGATTTAGTTTATCTGGTCCTCCTGGCTCCTAGCTGGATAGGAGGGGAATGACTACATCAAGGCAAAGATGGGATTTGATGTGGTAGGAAGAGCCTATTGGTCCACAGTCAGGCCGAGTGGTCTTGGCTTCCACATTTGTGAACTATATTCCTTGGGCAGGACACAAACCCTCTCTGGGCCTCTGTAGCATATCCCATAAAACAGGGGTCACGCAGCCCAGTCTGTCACGCAGCCCAGTCTGTCACGCCAGTTATGGGTGTGAGAAATGATGAAGACAAAGTCAGGAGCTCCGAGCCATGCACAAGCAAGGACTCGATAAACTGGCTTCCATAATTGTCGTCATCATGACCATCATCACCTCCATTTAATCTCTTTCCAGTGTCACTGTCACAGCTTTAAGAAATGTCCTTGTCCAAGAAGACAGGGAAGTGGAATAAGGCAGCAATCCAGATTCTGTGCAAACACACTTACTAATGAGCATGAGAGGAGCATGATTGACCCTAAATAATTGCTCTGACTTGACCATGGGATGCCCAGAGACCTTAACTGGCTGATCTGTAATGACTGTGGCAGTCTGTGTCCAGTGATTTAGTGACAGGGCTGGGTCTGGGAAGTTCCTTGGTCCCCAGGGCGGGAGGGCTGAGTTTCTCTTCTGATGTGAATACCTGTGTGTGGTGCAGGAGACTAGCTTCGTCTCATTTTAATGGCCTCCTAGTTGAAACCAGCAGAGAAGGAGCTGCGGTGGCACAGCTGATAAATACACATTCTCCCCTCACCCCCCATTCTCCCAGAAGACTGTGTTCCCATTCCAATAGCAACATCCTGTCTGGAGCCTCTTGCTACTTTGTCTCCTGGTTCAGAAAGCCTCTTTGGGAAAGATTTAGTCCCTCAATTAGGGCAAATTGATTTCTATTTTCTACAGAGTCACTGTTCCAAAGAGAAGTGAGAGAGGTCTGGAGAAGCCGTATTAATCTCCATGTGCCTGGAGAAGATGCTCCAAGGAGCCTCGAGGCCGTGTGTGTCTATGTGTGTAGTAATAGTAGTAATAGTAGACCATTTGTCCTCTACATGTTTTTATTGCTTCCACCCACAAGGTGCCGGACCATCCTGCACAAAACCCACCGCATCTCACAGGAGTGTCTGGAGACATACATCAGAGTGGTCAGCACACAGCTCCCCCTCAGTGCCCCTGGCTATAAGTGATACCTGAGGTAATTTCAGGTGGCTCAGGTACTTGACTCAATGCAAAGTATTAAGTCATCATGTGAAGAGAGAAGGAGAAGTTTCTCTTCCCAATTGTTTTCTCCCCATGATCTCAAAGGGAGTGCCTCAGTTGGTTTCCCCCTTCTTAACAGAAGAGGGCTAGCACCTTCCTTAGGCTCTCCCATCATGACCAGGCAGAAGTTCTCTGGCGAAACTAACAGAGCAATGGGTTATCTGTTGGGATTTTTATTATTAGCTCTTTATTATAAATGATATCAATTTTTCCACTTATGGTAGGTGTTTGTAGTTTCCTTTTTAACCTAATAACATTCATTCAAAAATGAATTGACTAAAAAAATAAATCCTAAGTAAATTGCGGTTAAAGTAGGTGGGTGATGATAGTATAGGAGTGCCAGAGACTGAGGGAGCCACAACAGAGAACCAGAAAGCACCAGCTTTGTACCGAAAAACCAGTAATTTGCTGGCTGTGTGGCTGACCTGGCAGACAGGTTTCTTTTCTTCAATTCTATTTTACATGTTTTTATTGGAAAGTCAGATCTATAAAAATGAGGAGAGACAAAGAGGAAGATCCATCTGTCAATTCACTCCCCAAGTGGTCGCATGGCCAGAGCTATGCCGATCCAAAGCCAGGAACCAGAAGTCTCTTTCAGGTTTCCCATGTGGGTGCAGGGTCCCAAGGCTTTGGGCCGTCCTTGACTGCTTTCCCAGGCCTCAAGCAGGAAGCTGGATGGGAAGCGGGGCTGCTAGAACATGAATTGGTGCTCTTATGGGAGCCTGACAAATGCAAGGCAAAGACTTTAGACACTGGGCCACTGCGCTGGGCCCATGGGTATAGGTTTTTATGTCTCTGGAGTGACTCCCTGAGTGTGTAATTGCTGAGTAGAGACTATTTGTAGGTTTACCGTTTATAAGGAGCACTCAAATAGCTTTCCAAAGTGGTCGTGTCATGTATCCTCCATCAGCCCAACTCTTCTCCTTTACCTGAAACCATTTCTGATGTTAGCCGTTATGTGCACCGAGCAGCATCACACACTGACTGCATTTTCTTCACAGCACAGGATTTGAACACCTTCTTATATGCATATTGGCCATTTGAATACTGTTTTGTGAAACACCTTTCCAGCTATTTGTCAATTTTTTACTTGGTTGTCTTTGTATTATGACTTTTGGAAAATTTTTTAATGTATTCTAGAAAGAATTTATTTTTTCAGAAACATTTCAAGAATTTTCCTCAGACTGGCTTGCTTTGTCATTTCTTTACTAGTGTCTTTTATTACTTTTAAAAACGTATCCATTTTTATTGGCAAGACATATTTACTGAGAGAAGGAAAAACAGAAAGATCTTCTATTATCTGGTTCACTCCCTGAATGGCTGCAGTGGCTGGAGCTGAGCAGATCCAAAACCAGAAGCCAGAAGCTTTTCTGGCTCTCTATAACTCTGACATTCAAATAAAAAGAAATCCTTAAAAAAAAAAAGATTTAATTATTTGTTTGAAAATAAAAGAAAGAATAAAGGATAGATGGAAAAGATTGAAGGGGAGGACAATCTTCACTCATTACCTTACCCGCCAATGTCCACAACAATAAGGGTTAGTTTGGGCTGAAATTGGAAGCCTGGAGCTCCATTCAGGTCTCTTGTGTGGCTATCAGAGGCCCAAGTACTTGATTCCTCATTTGCTGCCTTCCCAAATTAGCAGGAAGCTGAATGGGAAGCAGAGTAGCAAGGACTCAAAGTGGTACTTCAAAGGATGCAGGATTCTAGCATAGACTTAACCTGCTGTATCGCAAAAATCTTTTGAAATCCATGCATACAAAAAGTTTATGAAACTGTATATTTTAGTGCATGACTTTTATTATTTTTTTGGCATCAAAATAAACTTAACTTGGAATAGTGTTTGGTGTAGCAGTTAAAGACACCATTGTGACACCCGCATCCTATACCAGAGTATAATCACTGCATAATCACGATTCTGATTGGATCCCTGCTAGCCACATACAAGAGCTGAGTTGAATTTCTGGCTTCTGACTGGGGCTGGCACAGCCCCGGCTGTGTGGGCAATTGGAAAGTGACCCAATGGATGGTAAGTCTTTACCTGCTTCTGTTTTTCTCCCTCCCTCTTTTAACTAAATAAACAGAAATTTTTAAATAGGGCCCAGTGCAGTAGCCTAGTGGTTAGTCTCCGCTAGGATCCCATGTGAGCACCAGTTCATGTCCCAGCAGCCCTACTTCCCATCTAGCTCCCTGCTTGTGGCCTCGGAAAGCAGTCAAGGACGGCCCAAAGCCTTGGGACCCTGCACCCGCATGGGAGATCCAGAAGACGCTCCTGGCTCCTGGCTTTGGATCGGCTTAGGTTCAGCCATTACAGCCACCTGGGGTGTGAATCAGCAGACAGAAGATCTTCCTCTCTGTCTTCCTCTCTGTATACCCAACTTTCTAATAAAAATAAATAAATCTTTAAAAAAAATTTTTTAATTAAAACTTATTTTTAATTCCTTTTTAAAATTTTAATATAATTTATTTTTTAAATTATTGGTTACATTGTATTATGAGATACAGTTCCATAGGGACTGGGATTCCTCCCATCCCTCCCCCCATGGTGGACTCCTCCACCCTGTTGAGACCTCAGTTCAAGATCAGTTGAGACACCTTCACCGCAAGCATATACCAAGCATAGAGTCCAGCATCTTATTATCCAGATAAGTTCATCCGCTTCTTGGGGAAACCTTCCCTGGTCTGAAGGTATGGCCGAGTTAGAGGTGGCTTGGCCGGAGCCCCCCAGCCTCCGCATGGTGCTGAGGGACCAAACCTCCGGGTCCAAGCTCCCCATTTTTAATTCCTTTTCCACAGGCTTTCTGAAATCCCTCCTTTTCTGACTGTTCTGGTCTTGACCTCTGGTGGAGCTAGGCCAGTACCACACACTGTTTTGACTGTTTGAATGCTATAATACATTTTCAAATCAGTGTTGATTCCTTCAACTACGTTCTTTTAATTTATTTTTTTAAAGATTTTTAAAATTTTTTTTTTTTTAATTTTATTGCCAAGTCAGATACACAGAGAGGAGAGGAGACAGAGGAAGATCTTCCATTCAATGATTCACTCCCCAAGTGGCCACAACGGCTGGAGCTGAGCCAATCCAAAGCCAGGAGTCTCTTCCAGGTTTCCCATGTGGGCGCAGGGTCCCAAGGCTTTGGGCTGTCCTCCATTGCTTTCCCAGGCCGCAAGCAGGGAGCTGGATGGGAAGCGGGGCTGTCGGGATTAAAACCAGCACCCATACGGAATCCCAGCATGTGCAAGGTGAGGACTTTAGCTGCTAGGCTACTACGCCGGGCCCTAAATTTATTTTAAAAGAAATTTTTAAATTATATTATGATGCAATTCCATAGCCTCTGGGATTTCCATACGCATTTCCTAAATTCCCTCCTCCCCTCACTGATCACCTCCCTATTTTTTAATTTTTACAATAGTATAGTCCTTCGTAAACAGTCATTAAGTCTAAACGTTCTGCTATTTTAAGTGTATCCTGACATTGCACGTGTGGACAATGGCAGAGAACCCAGCATCCTGTTGTCACAATACATTTAATAGTTTCATTGGGAGTCCATCTTTGATTTGGAAGTAGAGATCCTTGCTTCATTGCCATAGAGCAAAATGAAGAACAAGAGGAAAAATAGAAAATTTATAACACCATGAAGTAGAATAACATGCTACTGAATGACCAAACTGTCACTGAAGAAATGAACATCAAAAACCTTCTTGGGCCCGGCGCGGTGGCGCAAGTGGTTAAGGTCCTCGCCTTGCACGCCCGGGATCCCATATGGGCGCCGGTTCTAATCCCGGCAGCCCCGCTTCCCTTCCAGCTCCCTGCCTGTGGCCCAGGAAAGCAGTCGAGGACGGCCCAAAGCTTTGGGACCCTGCACCCGCGTGGGAGACCCAGAAGAGGCTCCTGGCTTCAGATCGGCATAGTATCGGCCCATTGCGCTCACTTGGGGAGTGAATCATCGGATGGAAGATCTTCCTCTCTGTCTCTCCTCTCTGTATATCCACCTTTCCAATCAAAAAATAATAAAAATAAAATCTTTAAAAAAAAAAACCAAAAAAAAAACCTTCTTAAAATCATGCTACTGTATGACCCATGAGTCAATGAGTAATTTAAGAGAGAAAAAAAAACTGTTTTGAAGAAGTAAAAAAACAAAAATATCAAAACCCATGAGATGTAACAAATGTCTCGAATTGGGACCCTTCAGTTGCAAGTGGTAGAATTTCATTCTTTTTAATGCCTGAGTAGTGTTCCTTAGAGCAAATGTATCCCACTCTTTGGATGGACATCTGGGTTGTTTCCAAGTCTTTGCTATTGTAGATTGTGCTGCAGTAAAGATAGGATTACAGATCCCTTTCTCATGCAGATTTCATTTCCTTTGGATATATTCTAAGTAGTATGATAGCTGGGTGATGTGGCAGGTCCGTTTTCAGTTCTCTTAGCACTCTCCATACTGACTTCCACAGGGCTTGTAGTAGCTTACACTCTCACCAACAATGAAGTGTTGTTAGTAGAGTTCTGAATGTAGGCCAGCCTCACTGGAGTTAGGTAGAACCTCAGTGTGGTTTTCATTTGTATCTCCCTGACAGCTAGAGAGTCTAAAGGCATTTGTATGTAAATTTTAGTACCAAGTTGTAAATTTCAGCCTGCTGTGATTTCATTGGGATTACATTGAATCTACAGAACAATTTGAAACAGAATTGACTGTTAACATAGAGTGTTCCATTTGTTTGCACTTGTATGTGTATGAGGCTATTTTACCAATGATGTTTACTTGGATTGACAATTTTTTTCCTAGTTTGTAGAAATACATTGGGGCTTTTTTTTTTTTTTTTGGAACTTAGCATCTGTATTAGGGTGTAATTTACATAACAATCGTCCATTTTTAGCCTGAAGTTAAGTGTATTTTCAAGTAAATATATACAGTTGTGAACCTGTCATCATAATCCAGCTTTAAAGCATTGCCAACTGTTCACAAGCTCACTTGTGCCTGTTTGTAGTCATGCTGCATTCCCTATCCAGTTGCGTGGAGCCATTGATCTCCTTTCTGATTATTTAATTTGCCCTCTGGAAATTTTATATAAATAGAATTAGATGACATCTAAGTCTTGTGTGTCTGGCTTCTTTAACTCAGCATAGCGTTTTTGAACATTTTGTGTATTCATTCATCCATTGGTGTACATTTAGAGGCTTCCAATTTGGGACTTTCATGAGTATTGCTGCTATGAACATTACTGTACACATTTTTGTGTAGATATAGATTTAATTTTTCTTCTCCAGGTACCTGGAGAGTAGAACTGCTGATCTCTGTGGGAACTCTGTTTAGTTGTATGAAGAGTTGCTGGGTTATCTCGCACAGGGTCAGTATCATTTTACATTCTCATCAGCAGTGTATAGGACTCTAATTTCTCCACATCCTTAAAGTTTGAATTCAGGATATTTGAATCTGTTAACTTTTGTGTTTCTGAAAGACTGTTGTGGCTTTTTTGAATCCCTTGCATTTCCTTATACACTTTATACATTTCTGCAGAGAAGTCATCTATGATTTTGATAGAATCCGATCTGTATATCAATTTGGTAAGAAGGTGTAAATTGCCATCTTAATTTCATCCATGAGCAAGCAGGTTTTTCCATTTTATGTTGGTGTTTAGTTATTTTCAAAAGCATTTTGTGTTTTGGAGGTACATATTTTATTTTTGTGAAACTGTAAATGGTATTTTTAACTATCAGTTATTTTCCAGTTAATATTTGTTCGTATACAGAAATACTGCTGTTGTTCAATATTGACCTGAATCATGAAATCTTGCTAATTTTACGTGTGTGTTCTAGATTCTTTGTAAGTTTTCTAGCTTCTCTTAGGATTTTCTGTGTAAATGATTATATCATCTACAGTTCAAATATGTCACTTTCTTCTGTCATATACATATGCCTTTTATTTCTTCTCTTTTTGGAAGGGTGCAGACTGGGCAGGTCTGAGCAAACCTTAGCCCACTGGCAAGTGCAGGAGCCAGGCTGGAGTGTGGGTTACGCTGGGCTAGGCTTACCATACTTACAGGTTTGCTTGAGCCGGGGATGGGAGCAGACTGAGCGGAGCCAGGTTAGAGTACCCGCCAAGACTTGGGACTGAGGTCCAGTTGGGTCAGGCTGGGTTGCAGCATATGAAGGCAAAGTCCAAGAAAGGCGAAATACTTTTCCAGGCTGGGTCAGAGCAACCACTGGCATGTGCAAAATCTGAAGCTGGGAACAAGCCTGGTTGGGGAGCAAAGGGGATGCTCCAGCTGCGTGATAGTTCCCACTGATGAATGAGGGCTGGAATGAGAGCTGTGATCTGGTGTAGACGTGGCTGCAGTGTTCCTCGGCATGGATGTGCACTGGGTCTGGGGTGTGCCAGACTGGGCTAGACTCTAGCACCCACCGGTGCTTGTAAGACCCAGAGTGGCTTTAGGCTAGATCTCTGCCCCTGCTGAGCTACGCATGAGATGTGTCTGGGTGTAGACCAGATTTGGCTCAGCTGCAGGAACCAACAGTAAGAACCGAAATGGGTGAGGGACAATCAGGAAAGGCCACTGTTCCTATTAGGACAGGAGGTGAACTAAATCGGGCTGGGATATGGACCCACCAGTGTGTGCAAAATCTGGCATTGGGAGAGGCTCTGATGGAGGAGCTTGGGGAACTCCTCTGTTGGGACACAGTCCCTGCAGGTGAACATAGGAACCAAGAATGGGAGCAGCCCAAACCAGGCCAGTTGATGGTACCCATGGGCTTACCTTTGGCTCAGGTCTGGGGTAAGCCAGACTGAGTCAGTTCATATCACCCACTGGCAGACGCGAGAACCAGAATGGGGTGAGGGACAAACCAGGTTGGGGTGAAATACCAGCCAGTTCACATTAGGGCCAGGATTGGGGCCTGGCTTGGCTGAGCTAGGCTGTAGCCCCCACCAATACGAGCTGGAACTGGGAGTGGACCAAGTTGGGCCAGGCTATAACACCCACTGACAAATGCCAAGGTGAAGCAGACCATGCCAGACTAGGCCACAGCACCCAACGTGAGACCCGGAGAGGAAGAGATGTGAACCTGATAGAGGGGCTGCAAGGGGCTCCCCTGCTGGGTTTCTGCTCATACTGGTGAGCATGAGAGCTGGAACCAGAGGTAAATCAGGCCATGCAGAGCTATAGCACCTGTTGACCTGCATGTGAGCTGGGTTAGGGATTAGACTGGGCTGACTGTACCCACTTGTGCGTGCATAAGCCAGAATGGGTATAGGTTGACTGGGCTTTGCCACAGCATCAACTGGCAGGTGCTGGCACTAGGGACAAATTCTGTCAAGCTAAACTGCAGAACTACCTGGAGAGTGCAAGATCCAAGAGTGGGAGTGGGCTCATTAGAGCAACTCTGGGCACCTCACTCTTGGGTTGCCACTGCCACTGGTGAGCATGAGAACCAGGACTCGGAGCAGGCATGGCTAGAGAGAGAGTGGCACCCACCAGCATAACTGTGGGCTAGACAGGGGGTCTGGTTGGGTTGAACTAGGCTTTAATGTCCATTGATATGTACAAGAGCTGAATGGGACATGGGACAGACTGGACTAGTCTGCTATACATACTGGGAATCACAGGAATCAGGGCAGGAAGCAGTCCTTGTGGGGGTTATTGGGGTCACTCCAACTAGGATGCAGTTCCACCAGTTTGCATGAAGGCCGAGTTTGTGGTGGGCAGGATTGGGCTGGGTTGCAACACCCGTTGATTTGTGTAGAAGACAGGATTGGTGACAGAACTGATCCAGCAATGGCAACCACCAGTGTTTGCATAGGTTGATTTGGGTGACAGATCCTGTATTGGCAAGCACACACAAGAATCTGGTCTGGGATCACTTCAGACGAAATTTGTTTGGGGATCCCCCAACTGAAACCCTGGACTCAAAACTCCAACCATGGGGAGAATTGCAGGTTCCATGGTCTGTCTGTGGAGTGCATGTGACAGAGCTGGGCTTCTCAGTGGCTTAGAGCAGTGGACAGTATAACAAGATACACATGGAGAATATGGCAGTACATTGGAGACTGCAGAGTGACAGGGATCTCACTTGTACTGATTCTATTCCCAAATGCCTTCAGTAGCCTGGGTGGGGCAAAGCTGAAGCTGGGAACTCAAAATTCCACATGGTCTCCCACATGGTTGGCAGCATCCCAAGTACCTGGACCACCACTCAGTGCTTTCCAAGGTGCATTAACAGGAAGGTGAATTAAAAGCAAAGTTAGCTGGGACTTAGATAGACACTAATTTGAAATGCAGGAGTCTCGGTGGCTTAACCCTCTAAGCCACAAAGCCCACTCTAAGCTGTTAAGTTTCTTTGTAACCATCCTAGAGTTTTCATACAGTCTTCTGACTAAAATTAAAAAACAGTTAAGGCTGAAACTTTTAGTAGACCGAGACTGTCTTTGATATTTCTTCATAACAACTTTTCCAGGAGTGTGGTAGAGACCCAGCCATACTAGAATAAATAAGGATGAAATTATTATCACAAAATTACCTAGGAACCTGTCTGCCTTGGGCCAGGTGGGTCTGGAGAAACTCAATGTCACTAGGACACGGTGTCTCCATTTTTTGACACTTGTTTTTACCTGTTGATTTCAACCTTTCTTTGTAGATTCCTCCACCACCTCTCACCACTTTTTTTTTTTTTTTTTTTTTTTGCCAGAGATATAAACAACAGCACCAGACTTATAACCAACCAACTTAGTGACCCAGCAAAAAAGAAGGTGTCTCATTTTTTGGTCATCCTGTTTTCTGGACTATTTGGACCACCTTGTAACTCATTGCCATCCCCAAGCCAATTACTATGGCCTTGGGAGTAGAATGTCCTTATTGGTCAGATCTGAGCCACAAGACCCTCCCCTTTAGAATCAGGCTGTGGTGTCACCCCTAACTTAAAAGCAGTGAGTTATAACCAGAAAGCAAAAACAGTCTATCTGGGCATAAATTCTAGATACCTACACCTGCTATGAGGAGATCTCTCTGCTCTAAGTCTAGCAATACTGCTGGACCTCCTCAAGCCTCAATTTCCCCATTTTTAGCATTCAAGTGAAAAAATCTTTGTCCCTTTCTGACCTTATCTCAAAGGCCCAGTGAGGTTGTGTACCAGAAAGCTGTCCTAGGGCCTGGCACAGTGGCTCAGCTAAATCCTCACTTTGCAAGCTCCAGGATCCCATATGGGTGCCGGTTCATGTGCTAACTGCTCTACTTCTCATCCAGTTCCTTGCTTATGGTTTGGGAAAGCAATAGAAGATGGCCCACGTGGAAGGCCCAGAAGAAGCTCTTGGCTCCTGGCTTCAGATTGTCTCAGCTCTGGCCACTGCAGCCATTTGAGGAGTGAACCAGTAGTTGGAAGATCTTTCTCTCTCATGGAAGATCTTGCATGCTACAAATGGGAAAACTGAGACTGGAGGAGGTCCAGTGGGATTGCCAGACCTAGAGCAAAGAGGTCTCCTGTATCAGGTTGTCAGCATTTGGGTCTCTCCTTCTCTCCGGAAAGCTGATCTTCCTTTCCAATATATATAGATATATAGAGATATGGAATTATTATATATAATTACATATAAATATATAATATATTTTTAAAGAAAGCTGTCTCAACTCTCAGGTGGTGGTGCACATGGGGCAGAAGAACCATAAAGTGACCAGGTGCTAAGCAGTTCTTCTTACCCATCTCTTCTCCTGTCTCCCTCACAGAGCACCTGAAGAAGCCACTTGAAGATTACATGGCCCGTTTCCCTAGTGTGAGGATTCTCCGAACCAAGAAGCGGGAGGGACTGATAAGGACCCGGATGCTGGGGGCCTCAGCAGCCACTGGAGATGTCATCACATTCTTGGACTCACATTGTGAAGCCAACGTCAACTGGCTCCCTCCCTTGCTTGGTAAGCAAGCCATTCTTACTCGGAGGGAGGCAGCCTGGAATGAGCCAACTGCCATTGGCCGCGGTCTATAGTAAGGAACCAGCCACAGGGCTTCCCCTGCCCGCTTGAGACCATGCAGCGCAATGTCAGGTGCCTTGGGTGGGCATGGAAAATGTTCACTAAGACCTTCAGCAAGGAGTCAATCCCTCCCCTCCATTTCCCAGAGAAGGAAATTGAGGCTCAGAAAAGGGAAGAGACTTGTGTAGAGTCATGCGGTACCTTAGTGTCCAGTGGCACAACAACTTCCCTCTGATGACTTCATATCTTGTTGGAAAGCAAACCAGAGCCATCTGCTTTTGGGAGACCATGTGGAGGGAATCACTGTGTCAACATGGAGAAGTTACCACTGATTGCACTGCTCCCATGAACCCCACCAGCCGTCAGCAAAGCTTGGAAAGCTGAAAGGATCCCCTTTTTATAGTGAAAGAAAGTGAAGTCATATATGGAGTGAGTCACTTGTCCCCTGAGGCCATAAGCATCAAAATCACCATCTGTCTGGCTCCAAAAAGTCTAGTGTCTGTCACAGTTCTACATGCCTCCCAAATTTATTTCCTCTTAGACAAGAGTTGTCTCTCAGATATCCTGGAAGAGCTGTAAACACAGTGCAGCCAACTCCAGGAACCATGCAGCCTCGCTTTGGGGACAGAGGGGAGACAGAAAAGTTGGGTGCTGGCCCTGGGATGTCTCACAGTTGGTGAAAGTGCAGGGGTTTTTTTGGAGGGGTTTACTTGGGGCTTGTTATTTTTTCACAAATTTATTTATTTTTATTTGAGAGGCTAGTTTTACGGAGAGAAAAGGTCAGAGAAATCATCCATCTGCTAGTTCACTCCCCAAATGGCCGCAACAGCCAGAGCTGAGCTGATCTGAAGCCAGGACCTTCTTCCCAGTCTCCCATGTAGGTGCAGGAGTCCAAGGACTTGGACTATCCTCCACTACTTTCCATTAGCAGAGCGCTGGAGCAAAAAGCAGCCAGGATATGAACCAGTGCCCATATGGGACCCTAGCACTGCAGGCCAAGGATTAGTCTAGTGCCTCACCATGCCAGCTCAGGAGTGCAGTTTTGATGAAGACAGTGGCCTGATGCTGTCAGGCAGATAGCAAAAAGAGAATGTTCCCTTGAAACTGGAAGTCAGGTCAGAGCCAGGACCAAGGTTGAAGGCAGTTGGGGAAGGAGTTACCAAACTCATCTGCAGAGAAATGTGAACTCGACAGAGACCTTAGAGAGGAAAGAGGACAGCAATTTACGGTAAACCTAGTTGAATCACATAAGAGACCTGTAACAATCATGCAGCGTGCTAGATGGACCCCATCTGGAATTATGGATCCAAGAAATCTAGACTGGGCCTGCCAATGTGCGTTTCTACCCGGCTCTGGAGTGATGCCAGCACTATAAGTCCAGGGGCCGCATTTTGGGGAACAGCAGGCAACTTGCTGCTCTGTACAGATCCACATGAAACTTTGTAATGAGAGTATGTGTTTCTGACCTCCAGAGTCCAGGATCTCACTGGGTGAGAGAAAGGTTAGAATTTTGGGTCAACTGTTTATTTAATGGCCCCGAGAGATCTTCTGCATCTGCCTCTCATTATTGAAAGAGGAAAAACAAAAAGGAAGACGTCTCACCATAAATTGCATAATTTATAGTCCTGAAGGAGCAACCCATTTTTAGGGTCACTCAGTGACTCAAAGAGAATGAAGTGGCAGGGCACAGAGCTGAGCTTGTAAGTCTAAATAGCCCTCAACTCTGTTTCTATGGAAATACATGACAGTTGTCATAATCTGAAGATGTACATGGAAGAAACACACATACTTCTTCTTGTTACCCCTAGCAATAGATGTATGAACCAGTGGTATAGATTTAAACAAGTCTGTCCCTGCTGATATGAGCAGCTGATGGAGCACAACATGGCTATTGTCTGTAAAGCCATTAACACTTGCGTGCAGGGCTCACTCTGTCTTCTAGAGTCCTGGTCACAGGGAATGCTGGCTCAGGGCTGCTCCTGTGCTAAAGATTATGATAGGCATCTTAGATCATTTGTCCTACTCAGTCCTCACAGAGACACCCCTCTCCCATGACATAGGTCCTCTTCCTCCATTTCCTTTTAAGTTTTTAAAAAAATTATTTTGTGTATTTATCTGAAAAGTAGAGAAAGTCCCATCCATTGGTTCAATCCCCCAAATGCCTACAGCAGCTGGGGTTGGGCTAAGCCAAAGTCAGGTGACTGGCATTCATTCTGTAATGGCATCCATGTGAGTGGTAGGGACCCAAAATCTTGAAGCATCGGCCACTACCTCCCAGGATGTGCATCAGCAGGAAGCTGGAGTGGAAGCAGAATAGGAACTCCCATAGGGCACACAGGCTTTCCAAGTGATTTTATTAGGGATTATGCCTACCCCTCTTTGTGAATTTTCTTGGTGAGGAAGCCAAAGCTCAGAGACAGCTGTATGAGGTTATATGATTGAGGGTTAACAAATCGGGATTTGAGCCTGAGCATTCTTTCCCAAGTGAGCTCCGTGTTGTAGGATGCTGCTTTCTGCTTCTCCTTGATTTCATGCCTCCTATAGTCACCAGTAGCCAGCAGAGTGCTGTGTCCTCAGGCCTGGGTCAAAAGTCACACAAGTGGCTGTGAATGATTGAAAATGCAAGCCCTCCTAAATCTTCTCCCAAGAACATTCTCTTGTTTGTTTATTTGAAAGTCAGAATTACAGAGTGAGAAAAAGAGAGAGGGGAAGATCTTCCATCTGCTAGTTCATATCCAACATGGCCGCAACAAGGGCTAGGCTGAAGCCAGCAGCCAGGAATTTCTGTTAGGTCTCCCACAAGAGTGACAGGGGCCCAGACAGTTGGGCTGTATTTGGCTGCTTTTCCTAGGCCGTTAACAGAGTGGATCAGAAGTGGAGCTGCCAAAACATGAACCAGGACCTAAATGGGATGCTGGCATCACAGGAGGCAGCATTACCTGCTATACCACAATGCCGGCCCCAAAAAGATTCTGAGACTCTGTAAATACTCTCCGTGGATGGGGCAGACATTTTCTTCCTTCCTTCCTTCCTTTCTTCCTTTCTTTCTTTCTTTCTTTCTCTCTCTCTCTCTCTCTCTCTCTCTCTCTCTCTCCCTCCCTCCCTCCCTCCTTCCCTCCCTTCCTTCCTTCCTTCCTTCCTTCCTCTCTTTTTTAAGATTTTATTTACTTTTATTGCCAAGTCAGATACACAGAGAGGAGGAAAGACAGAGAGGACAATCTTCTGTCTGCTGATTCACTCCTCAAGAGGCTGCAATGGCCAGACCTGAGCTGATCTGAAGCCAGGAGCCAGGCACTTCCTCTGGGTCTCCCACATGGGTACAGGGCCCCAAGGCTTTGGGCTGTCCTCGACTGTCTTCCCAGGCTACAAACAGGGAACTGGATGGAAAGTAGGGCCACCAGAATATAAACTGGTGCCCATATGGGATCCTGGTGTATGCAAGGTGAGGACCCCAACCATTAGGCTGCCGTACCTGGCCTGGGGTAGATGTTTCATAAACTCTGTGAATACTCTCTGTGGATGAGGCAGACGTTTGGCCGGCAGATAAGATGCTTGTGTCTCATATCAGAGTGCCTGGGATTGAGTCCCATCTCTGCTGCAGATTCCAGCTTCCTGCTTATGTTCTCCCAGGGAAGCAGCAAATGATGGCTCAAATAACTGGATTCTTGTGCTACAGGTGGGAGACCTGGATTGAGCTTCCAGCTTTAACATGGTTCATCCCCAGCCGCTGCAAACATTTGGAGAGTAAAATAGGAGATGAGAGTGCTGTCTCTCTTTATGTCTCAAATAAATAAATGATAAAATAGAGACCCCCAAAGGGCCAATGCAAAAGTCAGATCTAAGCCAATTGCCAGAGGTTTTGATTCAGTAGGCCTGGGGTGGGGGCAGGTTTGCAGGATTTTAAACATGCCTTCCCTGCATTTAACCCTGTTGGCCCCCAGAGCCACACTTGCTGATATACTACTGGAAATAGCATTTATTTTTTTTTTAAATTTTTATTTTTCATGAAAGGATCAAGGAGAGAATTCCCAACCAAGCATACTACTCACGATTTGGTCTCCACGGGTGAGCCACTTGCCGCCGGGAGGCCGGAACGGAGCAGCTAATGCCCCGGCGAAATAGCATTTATTAAACTTTCTTTTTTAGCTACCCACCACAGCTAGAAAGACATTGGGTTTCTCAGTCTAGTATACAAACACACACGTATTAAAACAGTGCCACTGAAATACGTTTCCTGGAATAGGATCACTTGTCCCAGTCAGTCTTATCATCTGGAATGCGGCCTGATTGCCAGTGTTCTTTTTTGTTTTGTTTCACACATATCCATACATGACTGAATTTCTTTGTCCACTGTAGGTTGTCTCGCTACTTAGTATTTTAATGTATAAAACCACTGCTTTTTCTCTTGAAGAAAAATGTACTTTAGCTTCATGAAACTTGAACCCTAGGCAGCAGTTGGTCTTCTCTGTCTCTACAAGACCCCCCATCCCAAGTGCTAGACTTGACTCCTGGCACTAATCAACCAGAGATCATGGCACCCTAACACACCCCACTTGCCCCTGAGTTGCTGTCTTGCATCACCCAGCCTGGTATCATCCGTCAGGTTGTGCTTCTTGCACACCTGTGATTGTGGGAAGCTCAGAGCTTCCAGGGACAATCCATTTGCTTTCCCAGGTCTGTTAGGAAAACCAGGCTGAACTCCCTCATAAGCCAGGACGTTTGTTTGCTGAATGCAGCCAAGGATGCTAAGGAGGGAGTGTGCATCAGGGGCAGACAGTCTGCAGTGAGGGGTAAGTGCTGGGCTGCAGCTACCGAAAGCCTGGTAGAGCCAGAACAGGGTTCCTCACAGAAGAATATCAGCCTGTCTCCACAATTGTGTTAAATAGGTAGCAGTGCTATGCACTTAAAACATGGTGTGCAGACCTCATCACAACCTATGGGGCTGACTTACTTCCAACTCTTTTGGAAAGCATCAGGGTAGGATTATGCTGCTGAGTAGCTGCCTCAGGACCCTGTTGTGAGTGGCAGAACTGGGATGGGAATAAAGCCATGCTTTCCTTTCCTCCCCATGGATCCTCAAGCTTGCGTGTTCAGAGCCATCGTCCAAGAACAGGTTGGCCAGACAAGTGAACTGCAGAATAGGATTGCACACTTAATTGTTCCCCAGTCCTCCCTCAACTCATGGGCATCTCTTGGCTGCTTCAGACCGCATTGCTCGGAACCGCAAGACTATTGTGTGCCCGATGATCGACGTGATTGACCACGATGACTTTCGGTACGAGACACAGGCTGGGGATGCCATGCGGGGCGCCTTTGACTGGGAGATGTACTACAAGCGCATCCCGATCCCTCCAGAGCTGCAAAAGGCTGACCCCAGCGACCCATTCGAGTAAGTATGAATGGCTCAGGCTCAGCCCAGCAATTGTCCTGTGACCCCACGCCAACTCACACAGAGAGCAGGATCACCACCTCCCCCTTCGCAAAGTCCAGTGCAGAGGAGCCAACTTCCTGGCCCTGCTTGGTGTCAAACATTAGCTATCCCCAGCCAGAGCACTTCCTCCCCCAATTGTCACAGTCTCAGCTTAGGGACCACCAAGCTGGTCACTCCAACCCTTCACCGCTCCAGTTTACCCAACTTGCCAGCAGGCGTGAATAGATTCCCTCTTGCTGTCTCCCTTAAGCCTGGCACATGCCATAGCCAGCACCATGCAGTAGGCACCATACCAAGCCATGCCATCATAGACATTGACAGTCTTTAATTCACATTTTCTGAATGAAGGTGTGAATCCAAGGCCCAGCCTTCCCTGCTGCATTGGTTACCTGCTGCTGCTACTGCCGAGACATATTATCACAACTTGGTGGTTTCTAGCAACCCAACTTTATGCGCTTAAAGTCCCCAGGGTCTGGAGTCTGTCTTTCTGGGCTGACAACACAGTGTCACGGGACCATGTTTTCTGTAGAGGGCCTGGAAATCAATCCGTTTTCTCACCTTGCCCAACTCCTAGAGGATGCCCACATTTCTTTGGTTGATGCCTCTCCTCCTACATCCAAGCTAGCAGCCCAGCATCTTCAGCTCTGTTTCTCTCTTGGGCCTTTGCTCCTCTCATCTTCTCTGCTCTCTCACCTTCATGTCTCAGAGGGAAGCCCCATGCAATCCATCAGTGCGTCTTCAGTCCCTTCATCTCAGTCCTACCTGCAAAGTGCCTCTTGCTTGCATGCAGCAACATGGCCACAGGTGCCAGAGATTAGGACAGTGGCATCTTAGCAATGCCACATCTACTTCACTGTCATTGAGCTGCTAGTGAACCTCAGCTTTTCTGTGCCCTCCCCTGCTGCTCCAAGAAAGAGCATCATCAGTGGCTCAGCTATCTTCAGTGGGTTCGGTGCACACCCAGAGTCCCCCCAGGGAAGGCCCAGCCACAACAAGAGCTACAGCTGTGCAAGGTAGCTAGGCAGTGGAGCAGTGTGGGCCAGGAGAGAGCTCCCGTGCTGCATTAGTGAGTCAGCCCTCCTTGAATCTAAGCATGGTCACTCACACCCTGACCAAAACCATGACCAGGACCCCACCTTGCAATCTGCTGCACCTGTAGTCAGTTCTCACTTGACCTGCATTCTTGGGAAACAGTCCCGATAAGCGGTTGTAAGCAGTTCCAACCAGCAGTGTCCTCCCAGGCAAGCAGGACTTTTCTGTTTACCACATGCAGACTCTGTGAATCACTGTGAGGCAGTAGCATATACTGAGAGCTGAGGCACCGCTCCAGTGATGGAGCTTGCCGCATCACCGAGAAGTCATCAGCGCCTCCTTTCTTGTTGGAACCTTTGCTGGAAGCAGATGGCCTGGTTTGGACCCCAGTCATCCTCATCCCTGCATGATAAGGAAAGGGCAAGTCCAGATCACGTGACTGGCCCATAGCAGAGGCTTAGGCAGTGTCCCTCGGGGACTCAGTCTCCTCACCTGAGTGCTGAAGCTCCTGGCCTCAGTTTAGAATGGCAGCTCTCGGCCCTGCCACACCATGGCCTTCTGAAGGACTCTTTCCTCCTCTGTAGCTTCTGATTCTTTCCAGAAGCTTCATAAGCCTCAAATTTGTTAAAACCCCAGGGAATGGCCACCAGAGAAACCCTGACCATTTTTCTGCCCACTTCCCCACGGTGCCCAGCAAATGGGCAATCTACAGGCACAGCGTGGTGTAATGGTGTTTGAAAGACATGAGTGATGGTGGTAGACCCCGATTTGCATCGCAGCTTATCTGCATGTCCTCAAGCAGATTTCATAATGTTTCTGAATTTCAAATTTCTCCATCCGAAAATGGGCCAGTGATAGAGCTTTGTGAGAGCTGCAGATAATGTCAGCCAAGTGAGTGGCACACACACTCAGAATTGTTGCTGAACACAGCAGCCAGCTGAACAGGCTGGAAGAAAAAAAAACCTACTTTGGGAGGCAAAACCTTGAGCATCCACAGGACCATAGGAACCATCACCTGCCTGTAAACAGCAACCACTGGCTTCAGCCTGGCTGAACTCCTGTGCAAAGGCTTGGGTTTGATTTCCTGTGAAGCACCAAATAGAAACATCCTGCCTATCCGTGCGGGATATTTATGGCTGCAGCCAGAAATTCCAAAATCCCCAGTCTCTTCAGAGGATCAAAGGGTGTTGCTACTGGTGCCTTACTTTGTTGAAGTCCTGGATCCTTTTAGAAATACACTAGCCATGTGGAGCAGACATGAGCCTAGTGATTGAGACACCCGCGTCACAGGACTTGGGTTCAATTTCCAGCTCCAGCTCTGACTCCAGCTTCCTGCTAACACAGACGCTGGGAGGTAAAGGAAACAATTCAAATAGTTGAATTCCAGCCACTGATGTGAGAGACCTGGACTGAGTCCCTGGCACCTAGTTCCCACCCATTCCCGGCTATTGCAGGCATTTGGGGAGTGAACCAGCAATGAGGACAAAGGGACAAGCACCTCTCCTCCCCTGTTCACCTCCCCAACAAAGAAAAAGCAAACATACTACCAATGTGAAATAGGAAGTGTAGTTTATCTCTGTTTTGTACTTGGGGAATCAATTCAATATATGAGCCACGTGTACTATTAAGTTATCCAGGGACTGCATAAGAGAAGTAAAGAGAAACAATTAAAAATTCCTTCTAGTGATAAATTTTATTTCAACCAGTGTACCTAAAATACTGTCATTTTAACTGATAGCCAACACCTGAGAATTACTGATGATGTGCTGTGTGTGCAATGCTTGAGTAAGTCCTGTGCATGTGGTATGTGCCTTAGTGTCCTCATGTCTCAGCTCAGGCCAGCCAGTCTAGTTGTCACACATGGCCGATGGCTACCATCCCTGACAGCACGAGGTCAATATTAATCCCTCTGAAGAGATCAGACCCTGGAATGAGGGTGTCCCAGGTTCTGGTCCCCTATCCTATTCTGCTTCTTTGTGGTTCATTCCAGAGGCAGTGATGTGCTGGAGGGCGTGGGCGGTGGCTCAGGATCTTGGATCCCCGCAGCGCTGCCATGGTGCCCTGAAGCCTCAAGCCAGTTACCAGGCTCTGCTCCACTTTTCTTTGTGATGGCCACGAGGTCTGTCTCTGAGCCAAGATGAGGATTGAGTCTGTCATTCATGTAGCACTGGCAGACTCACCCCTCGGAATCTGCACAGAGCCCCCTCCAGGACCACAGGCTCCTCTGCCACAGACCGGCGTGGGCAGTGGGCTGGGGAGCAGGGTCATACACAGTCACTACAGTTCCTGTGAGCTTGCAATGCTAGGCAGGAGAGGAGGAGAATGGTGCTACTGGAATGTTTCCATAGTGTTCTATTGTCCCACAGAGCTAGAGCAGGACACCTCCCTCTCTCCTATATATGTTCGTGCAGCAAACTCAAGCAGCCCATGGGGCTTAGCGTGATTCCCATGGGCACCCACGGTTTTCATCCCTCTGCCTTTCCTGGTATTGTTTCCTCCTCCAGGCTGCTCTCTCCTGCCCTAGTTCCTCCTACCGCAAACCCACATTACTAGAATGCACTTCCTGTAAGCGTTCTTCGACCCTTGACTTTTCCCCCAGCCTTCCTCCTCAGCCCAAGCCAGAAGAAGACAGTCTTTCCACATAATGCTCCGTATGTACCTCCCAGGGCCCTGTTGCACCCCACCCGACCTTCTTCTGAGTTATTCTGTCGGGCCTGGCTACCCCACCATGCTGGATTCCTCCAGAGAACTGTGCCCTTCCTCAGTATGCTTTTAGCTCCTGCTTAGTAGCCTGCACTCAATGACTGTAGACTACTAGGAGAATGAGTAAGTGGAGTCCTAGCTCAATTAAGAGAACAGAGACAGCAGCTTCCTGGCTTAGCACCATTATATAGTAGTACGTCCATGCTGGCTTTACTGAGGAAGAAGGCAGATGTTCAAGAACAGACTCCTAGACTCTGGCCCCAGTGACTATTTCCATCACTCTGGCCTGTGGCTCAGTAAGCTGTGTTTTTCCTTCTCTTGTAGAGATTCTCCAGTATGGACAGGCAGGGTGAGACCTGATCCCCATGGCTGACCTGGAGGGAGGATGGGAATACAGATAGTATGCAGCTACAAGGCCCCCAGGAGAAGGGTGCCGTGATTTCACTTAACAGGTGTGCTTAGATGTTCATCATGTAGAGGATCCTTGCATCCAATTGGTGAAAACATAACATTTATGAAGGGAAGTGGTAGGCAAGGGAAGGGCCTCAGAGACCCTGGTAGACACGCCACGTATCATCAGAGAGGAGCTCATGTCAGGATGTCGGCACCCTCACATCACCCTCTCCTTCTCTGACAGGTCTCCTGTGATGGCCGGCGGACTGTTTGCTGTGGACCGGAAGTGGTTCTGGGAGCTGGGCGGATATGACCCAGGCTTGGAGATCTGGGGAGGGGAGCAGTATGAGATCTCCTTCAAGGTGAGCTGGCGCTCCAACGGCCCCCGCTTCTCATCCTGAGCCTGGCACACTGTCTGCGTGGTGGCTGTCTGGAAAGACTCTGGAGGCCTCTGGGTCTGTCGCTGTTCCACCCCTCAATGAAGAAATTAGGGACCAAAGGGCCACTCCTAGGAAGATGGGAGGGGCTTCCCTCAGGCTGCTAGAGGCTGGACTTAGTCCTCATGATTAGCATTTGCATGTCATCTCTTCTCATGATGTTGAGATACAAAGGTCTCACTTCCAGTGTAGGTGGTGTGTCTGTGATTTGATGGCCAGCACATCTGCAGTAGGAAGCAGGAGCCTAGTAGACCCCACAGAATACATGAGCCAGAAGGCTGCTGTGCCCTAACAGCTACCTGGCCTTGCAGAGGCTCCCAGCTGCCCCTGTCATTGTCCTTTTTAAAGCTATTACCACAAGAGTCCAGCATGCAGACCAATAGATGAAAGCGCTAACAGGGAGTCAGAAGGGCCTCAATTCCAATATCACATGTCAACTCTCTGACTTGGAGAAAGCCTCATGCTGTCTCTGAGCTTGCTTTCTTCATCTGAAGTGAAGGAATAATAGCACTACCTACCTTACGGATCTATTGGGAAGATGATATGAAATCATGTCTACAAAGTGCTTAGCATGCAGCCTGGGAGCATGACTGGAAATGAATAAGTGGTAGAAATTGATTCAGTGTATAAATATTTACTGTGTAACCCTTTAGACCAGCCCAGGGGTTATAGAAGTTCTCTGGCAGTGATGGTAAGGGGACTCAAAATGCAGTAAATCCATAGCAGCCTAGTTTTTAAGTTGATAATTTTGTGTGGCCCATGAATGATGCTATATATACTTAAATGGCCTTTGGAAGAGTGAAAATTCCCTACTCTCACCCCTACACTATGGGCTGTTGGACAGGGAAGCCTCACCTCACAGAATCTCAGTTCCCCACTTCTGCAAAATTGGTGTGACACTTGAATCATCACAGAGTGTTTACTAACTGTTCTTAAGAAATATTCTGAATATTACTATCATCTCAAACACATTAATATTGCCATCTGCTACACTGGTTGAGCAGCTCAGAAGTAGGGGACAGAAGCTCTTAATGAATGAAAAGCCTCAACCTTGAGTTCTTACTGAAACATTACTTGAGTTTGAAAATCAGCATATATCTGTTTTAATTTCCAGACTTTTATTTTGTTTGAAAGATTTACTTATCCACTTGAAAGGCAGAGGAGGAGAGAAAGATATCCTCTCTCTGCTGGTTCACTCCCGAAATGGCCTCAGAGTTAGGCCAATCTGAAGCCAGGATCTTCTTCCAGATCTCCTGCATGGGTGAGCAGAAACTTGTGGCATCTTCTAATGTGCATTAGTAGGAAGCTGGATCAGAAGTGGAGCAACTAGGACTTGAGCCAACATCCATAAAGGAATGCCAGCACTACAGTGATTTATCCGCTGTGCCTCAGCACTGACCCCAACCATCAAATTTCTGAGATTGTCTCCCAAATAAAACAAATAACTAATATCCAGGGAGATAATAGTCAGAATGTTTAATAACTGTGATGGCACAGATGCCTGCTAGCCAGCGTGGGGTGCCAGCTGTAAACAATCGTGTATCCACTCTTGTGCCCAACAACTGAAATTCCATCCAGTCAGCAGTAACAGGGCACTAAGCCCATCCTTTCACACAGGGATGGCTTACTTAACACTCACAGTACCTTGGGAAGTGGTGTCAGCATTGGATCCATTTTAAGGGGGCAGGTGCAGGTTGGACTTAGGACCAAGTCTGGAAATAAGAGAACCAATGCATTAACTCAGGTGTGCCTATCTCATTTACTCTGACCCATATGCATATGTATGTGCATGTGTTTTAAGATTTATTTGTTTTTATTAGGAAAGCAGATTTGCAAAAAGAAAGAGAGGCAGAGAGAAAGATCTTCCATCCACTTATTCCTTCTGCAGATGGCTGCGGTGGCCAGAACTGAACCTATCTGAAGTCAGGAGCTTCTCCCATGTCTCCCAAGCTGGTGCAGGTCCCAAGGCTCTGGGCTGTCCTCCTCTGCTTTCCCAAGCCATAAGCAAGGAAATGGATGGGAAGTGAAACAGCCAGAACACAAATTGGTGCCCATATGGGATGCTGGCACTTGCAGGCAGAAGATTAGGCAGTTGCATGCCATCATGCCAGGCTCAACCCACTGTGTTTTTTGTTTTGTTTTTAAAGATTTATTTTTTATTGGAAAGGTAGATTTACAGAGAAGGAGATACAGAAAGATCTTCCACCCACTGGTTCACTCCCCAAGCGGCTGCAACGGCCAAAGCTGAGCCAATCCAAAGCCAGGAGCCAGGAGTTTCTACCAGATCTCCCACATGGGCACAAGGTCCTAAGGTTTTGGGCTGTCCTCTGCTGCCTTCCCAAGCCACAAGCAGGGTTCTGAATGGGAAGTGGAGCAGCTGGGATATGAACTGGTGCCAAATGGGATCCCAGTGCATGCAAAGCAAAGATTTTAGCTGCTAGGCTACCACTCTGAGCCTCTGTAGGACATCAGAGAAAATCAGTTAAGACAACCAGCCTTAGAAGCTGGCTACAATCCCTCCCTTCCTTGTTTTTGTCTCTTCCTGGGGTTATTCAAAATTTACTTAGATATTCTGCAACCCTTTAGTGAATTGAATTAATCACATTCAGAGTCAGAAACAGCATCTACATTCCTCTCCCAGCCAAATCACATGTTCTGAGTAGACACTTGTCCTGAGACTGCAGCCAAGCTTATCACAGAGCAGTGACAGATTAGTGAAGTCGCTGTGGTTGCAGGCTTGGAGAGTCCCGACACATAGGTCATTTATTTAGTATCCCTAACCATACAGTGTCATTTTCCAAAAGCCACATCCTTATGGGTACAGTGAAATCACACACAGGGTTTCAGATTTTTAACTTTATAGTTCCCCAGTCTGCCACTGAAGCAAGCTTGATTTATAAGGTGTTCTTCCAAGCTTGTTCTCGGAAATGGGCCTGGCCGAATCGAATCCTGAGTTCTTATCAAAATGTCATCTTGGGTACAGCAGGTATCTTTCTGTTTCACTCCCTGATGTGTTTCTAGCACCTTTACCTGCATTAAGTGAGTGTTTGCTGGTTGAATATTCAGCAACAGCTGTGTCCCAGACCACATCCAGCCTCCAAGCTCCTAACTTGCTCCTTGATCTAAGTCCCCCTGGAGAAACTCCCAGGAGGGAGAACAGTGAATAGAGAAAGATTTGCACAAAGGAATCTCTGAACCCAGAGTGATTTCATTCTCTGTTTCAAAGCCCCATCTAATGATGCTCATCAGGCAATTATGGCAGAACAAATGGCATTTTCCTCCCCACAGTTTATTTACAAAAGACTTGGTAATGAAGCCACTTTGGAAATGTTTCCTCCGGGAGGGGCTGGCTCAGGTTTTCACTTACTCTAGGAATATCTGTGCCTCTCAAGGGAAAGGCTAGGTGACGTGAAGGCTCCCTATGTCTGGCCGGGAGCTTTTTCCCCTTTGGCTGGCTTTCTCTCCTGGCATTGAGCACCCAAGTCCCCAGAGCCAGCAACATCCAGTCTGCCAGTGCCCAGTGTCCCAGGCCACTGTGGAAGGTCCATGTGCAGGGATAAGGCAAGCAGTGGAGCCTATTCATCTGCCAGCCCAGCCAGAGCAGCCCTGTCCAAGGGACCAGGTTCCCTCTGCTACATCTCCATGAAGATTCCCATTCTTGGTGACAGAGAAAAGAGACTTGTCTGAAAGGCATGAGTGTATTTTCAGAAATTAAGATAAACTGATGTATGCTAATGAATTCATAATTTTGCCCTGATTTCAAACCCAGCAATCTATTCTGATGGGAAAATGTCAGAAAATATGTTTGAACAGCTCTGAAATTTCTGGAAGTCATTGGCTCGCTTGCTTTCTCTGTTCCTCTGTGTATCTCAGCAGAGCTTTTGTTCCAAAAGGCACAGTTCTGGGTGAAAGTTACAGCCCCTCCCCGCCAGCCGTGAGATTTTTATGAATCTTCAGTGCTGTACCCTGGCGTACCAGGAGCTTCCTGAGCTAACCCCTACTTACTTCTCCACCTTCCCACTTCCCTCTTGCCCCACTCCATTAGTCTAGATTCCAGTTCGTAGGTAACTGAAACTCCATTCATTCACATTTAATCTGTAAACCAGAATTGATGAGCCCACACCACTGAAATTCCAGCAGAGATCCTAAGATTCTGGGGCAGCTGACCAAGGACTGATGGAGTCATCTGGGCTCTGCGTCTCTCAGCCCATGGCTCTGCTATCATTTGGGTCATTGGTTTCCACTCTCAGCAGACCCCAGAAGTCCAATGGAAACAAATTTCTCCTGTCATCCAAGTTGAGGCCCATCTGCCTGCTGGTTGCTTGCCCGTTCCTGAACAGTGTTCTCATCGGTGAGCTGCAGCCACATGCCCATTCTGGAACCAGGAGGGATGAAATAGACTCATTTCCCAAAGGGGCACGTGTGTAGGCCAAGGCAAACCACAGCCGTCTATCTCACCCACTCGTGCAGGACTTTTCAGAGTTCCAAGCTCACATGGCAGCCTTCACTCTCCCTTGGATGGTCTTTCCTCATTTTGACCAACACACTCACCACTCTAACTCATGCAAGGGGAGAGCAAAAATTCGTTTAAAATGAATACTGTAGGGGGAAAAAACTATATGGATTTCAAGCTTTTTAAATCTTATTCCATTTTTCCACAAACTTTTTGAAGCCCCTTTGTCCATATGGCCTCTTCTCAGCCTTCCCTGGGTTCCCTCTGCTGCCCAGAACAGCCCAACACTCTTCTCCGCTAGTACGTCTGCTCCAGGGTGCGAATGGCCTGACCCTCGCTAGGAGCTGCCTCTCACCCCTGCTGGACTCCGAGCTCCCTGGAGGCAGGATGGGGGCCTCATCCACCTGCATGTCCCACCTCTGGCTTCTGTAGATGCTTTTAAGTACATACACTCTCCAACTTAAAAGGGAGTGCCATTCCAATCAACCTGTCACAAGCTAAAAATATCTTGAGTAGAAAAATGCATTTAAGGCACCTCAGCAAATATTCAAGCCTAGCCATGCAGCACACTACGTAGTGTGTCGGCTGCTCCTTGTGTGCTCCTGGCACATTCTGCTCACACGCTTCCACAAGCCCTGGGACTGCCCCCAACTGCTCCATCTGTGTGAGCCCACCTTTCTCCCACCGCTGCTTCCAAAGCTGAGCACCCCAAACGACACACACCTGTCTCTTCACACCTTGGCATTCCATTGCTAAAGATGATGATAATAATAATGACATCATCAAAGGTTTGTTGGAAGCCCAAACAAAAGATGAACAGCTCAATATGCAGTGGCTGTCATGGTCAGAGCTCTCACCTTAGGGAGACAAAACAGCATGGGGTTAAATACCTGAGCTTCGAAATCAAACTGCTGGGTTCTAATATGATCTCAATCAACTGGCCGCAGCGTAACCTTGGGAAAGCACCTTGACCTCTCTGCCTTTAACTCCATCTATAAAAATGAGGATAGGATAACCCTCACTCTAGAGTGTAGTTGTGAACGTGCTATTAGTCAAAACACATTATCAAAAGCTTGGCTCAGTGCCTAAAATCTAATAAATTACCAGTAAATGGTAGCTGATAATGTTGGCATTGTTGAGGTTGCCATGAACAGACCACAGCTGTAGGAAGACAGGAGTGAGGAGATCTCTCAGGCCAGCAAGACAAAAGCGGAAGGCCCTGGCTCCAGCGCCAGTTTTGGAACAAACTCTCAGACCTTGGACTCACCTGCCCTTTCTGCTATGATTTTATATCCTCATCTGTAAAAGGACACTGATAATCTCATGCTCCTGGGGCTGTCTGGAAATAGTGGGAATTGGCAGACACACTCCAGAGACAGGTTGTCAGTATGCCAGTATACCCCAGTGCTCAAAGTATGGCTCCTGGATGAGCAGCGTTAGCATCCCCCGGAAACTTGTTAGAAATGCACATTTTTATACGGCCTCTCTGCCTTTCCAGTTCCTGAGCCCTGCACTTGGAGAACTGGAGGACACAAACTGCATTTTTGCCAGCCCTCCAGGTGATTCTGGTGCTTGCTCCAAGTTAAATATCACAGCTGTAATGTGTAGGTAGGCTCCTGCATGGAGAGGTTGCTCAGGCCTGGGTGTGGAAGAACAGGGTAACTGGGTAGTTTCGATGGCAGGTTCCAAAATACTTTCACCCAGCTTGCAAGTCCCTGTATCACCAACTCCATTCCTGGCAGCTGGCTTCCACTCTGTATTGTGTGTGGGTGAATGAATGAGTTCATATTTTTGTTGATCACAAAGTTCTAGGAAGAAATATCTGTGTCCCTTTCTCAGCCTGGGACAAGGAATGAATGTCTGGAGTCTACAAGGTGCAGGGTGGGCAGGACGACACAGGACCAGGGGGCGGGGGCCTTGACTGCTAGCCCAGAGCATGTTTCTTCTGTAGGTGATATAAATGCTGTTGAAACCACTGAGAAGACCACAATAGGGGTAGAATAAAACCTAGAAAGTGCAATTCCCATGTGTCCAGCAGCTAGCGTGATCATCCCCAGCAGCTGTCCCTCTGTTTTAGAGAGGCATCCCACCTCATGGCTCTCTCTCAGGAGGTGCTTTCATCTTCCCTCTTCTTTCCCCACTCACCTGGTCCCTTTGCGAAAAAAAAAAAAAAATCCCAGGCAAGCATGGCAACCAGGGTCATTGCATTGCATGCTGGTGAGGCTTATTTAAAACCATGTGAACTTCCTTTCTGGGGAATCCAGATGCCGCTCCAGGCACCATGCAGATAGCTCACGGCATCCTCCCAGCCCCCACATCCCTTCATTTCAGTTCCCGTAGCAGCCAATAATCCAAGACTGATGCACGGTCTCAGGGATGGGGACCTGGCTACAGAATGGGATGAAGTTTGTTTCGTCATCAACCTATCAGTCTCTGGAGGAAGAAGAGCATGCTGTCTATTCTGCTTTTGGAAATCCTAGCAAGAAAGCACATCACAGGCAGGGAGCACTGGTTTAATTATTTCTCAGGCACAGGGTCCCATTTCCATTCTCTTTCAGTTTGATCCTGGCAGGATTTCACTGTAAGTAGACATACAGTGAAACGAGACAGCCATTTGGAAGTCAGGGGAAATGTCCCCGTCATGGTCCCTGTGTGGTGACAAGCGACTCTCAGCTCTTCCACTGGAGAAGGGGACAGACCACGGGGGAGGCACAGAGATGGCACTGAGACTCCCCGTGGGGCAGGAAGCTGGCCAGAGCTGCTCAGATCCTTGGTTCTGATGCCAAGGTCACTCATCCTTTGTGCCTGCTGTCCCCTTGACTTCCTCACAGCCAGCACAGGTGTGGGAAACACACACTACAGCTTGGCTCCCCAACTGCTGTCCTGACACCACCAGAACCTCATGAGGTCACGTAGCTGGGAGGCCTCCCTTTCCTTGCCAGTGACCCAGGTGGGCAATCTCACAAGGTTGTCATGAAACAGCCTGTGATTGGCACCTGGCTGGATACCTGGCTCCTGGCAAGCCTGAGGAATGTCTGTCACTTCTACCAGCAGAATGAGAAATGCCATCACCACAGTCGCCCTTGTGCCAGGCTCCAAGCCCAGAGAGTGGAAGTCTCTTTTCTTGACTGAGATGGTGGCAAAGCCTGCAGGTGACTGTGAGAGTGGCAGAGCTATTTGAGGTGGGGCTATCCATCTTGGGGCCTGGCTGCCAAGGGCATTGTCCTCTTCCCCCTAAAGAGCAGAAGGCAAGCGTCCAGCTGGTAGCAGAGAGGAGAGGCTCTGCAGTGCTGGCAGCCATCCGGTGTTTGGCTGGGAACCCGTAGTATCAGAGGAGGGTGTAGATGTGGGCCACCAAGATGACATCTCCACAGCCCTTCTTCTTGATTCCTGACCCACCCCGTTCGTCGCCCTGGAGCTGCCTGCTCCGGGAGCCTTGGTCTCCCACTGTGAGCAGTTCCTCCTGAACACCTGCTGCTGGCTCACGTCTTGGAGTCCCTCTCCTCCCACTGCGGAATAGCCTCCCTCATGTTGTCCAATCCGTCAGGCAAGAGCAAATCTAATTGTAAATGCCCGCTCCCCGATCGTTTTCATTGCTGCTTTGATTTATTTTATTAGCAAACGTCTTTTGTGTGATGACAGGCTTCATTACAATGTCTATAAAAGAGAATGACTCGCTCTTATCTCCTCAAAACTAACAAGCAGAAAAGTGCATGGCGATGTGCATCAAGAAAACAATGGGGCCAGGAGAGGGAGCTGGGGCCCAAGGACCCACTGCCCAGCTGCAAAAGGGAGATGTGGGCAGACAGGGGCCCCTCTCCATTTCTGCCAGGGACTGGTTCCCTGGAGGCTGCCAGCAATGGCCTGGCCCTCCCCTGCTGCAGGCCAGAAACAGACCGACCACTAGCCACTTCTTTTTTTCTTGGCTGTTGACATTTCAGCTCACTGAGCCCTGCAAAATACAAGCCCTCATCAGTTCTGGTGGAAGAGGGAGGAGCATGGAGAGTAATCCTATGTAATAATGGCCTCCAGTTGCTCAGCATTAGCACAGATGATAGCGGTGACAAGTTTAGGTCTGTAGATTCAGACTCTTACACAAGTCTCCTAAGTCTGAAAGCATCAAAGTTCCCTCTTCTACCAAGTGGGATGAACTTCTGTGCCTGATTCCTGTCAGTTACTGGCCAAGTGTGTACCAGCCCCACATTGACATGCCTGTGCCCTTGACCGTGAATCTAGGGGGTGCATTAAGTTGAAAACCACCTTAAACTGGCCATGTCCAAGTAGAAGGGGCTGGTCTCCGTGTAGCACAACCAAATCCAGGTGTTCAAACCAGTTGCTGCCCACTCCAGGCCTGGCAGCACCCCAGTAGGCCTTCCCTCACCATGCAGCAACAACGGTGGCCCTAGAGGCCGCGATGCCTTGTCCCCTTTGTCCTCATCCCCGAGCAAAGCATGTGACATCCAGCACCACTAACTGTCCCAACAGCATCAGAAAAACCTGTGCCCTGCAGCCACAGGGTTCAGGAGGCTGGGGTACTACACCTGGGCAGGAGGTGGGGAGGGCAGCCATGGGCAGATGTCGTGGGCAGGCTGAAACAGCATGTGCCCGGTGCTGGAAGATTAGACCTGAGAAGTAACTGCAGAGATGAGGAAAGCTGCAGTTGGAAGCACTGGGGGAAAAGCACAGGGTGCAGTGCGGGGGGTGGGGCAGGTGGTGATGAGCTGCAGGTGAGAGAAACTTTTGAGAGGCAGCAAATATGGAGACCCAAAGGGTGAGTTGGAGATAACCAGGTTGTGGGGGAGGTGGAGGTGCTGGGTGTGGCAATGCAGAGAGCAAGACGCAAGTGGGCCGAGAGTAGGGGAGTGCACATGGTTGGGATGCCACTACTGTATCAGATGCACCCTGGGTGGCAGTGTGCACCCAGAGGACTCAGGATTAGCTGCCACTTTAGCAGAACTGGTACCTATCCCTGAAGGAAACTCACACCCTGAGTTGCCACCAGCCCACCCTAGGCAAGACATAAATCCAGCCAAGGCTCTCCCTCTGGGCTCCCAGCATCCCAGGAATCTGAGGACACTGTGGAGGCTTCCGGGCTCTTGACAGATCAAGGTTACCCTGGTCCCTCAGGGAAACTTCAGACTGCAGGCCAGCAAGGTCAGGGCCAAGGAAAGAAACCAGAGGTTATAGCAAAGAGCAGGATTTTGAAATAGACGGAGCATCTGCAAAAAGCAAGCTTCCCCTGCCAGGCAGAGCTGGAGACATGGCCTTGTTAGCTAATGCAAGTTTAATGCAGAGTCAAGGGAGCTGGACGGCGGCCTGGTCAACCGCCTAGGAGATACCCGAAAAAAGAACAGGGCAAGGCGTCCCCAACCTGCTCAGCACCACTCCGCCACCGGGAAGGTAGAGGGCAGCCCAGCGGCAACCTGGGCCACATCTGCCAGACAAAAGCATCACTTCCACATCAATCACTCTGTAGAGAGGAAGAGTTATTGTTATGGAATGTTGGCTCCTGATCAATATCTCCTGCTTTGAAAATAAACTTCTTGGCTTGCCCTTGACATTAATCTACCATCAGGAGCCCATTATCTCGAGACCAATGTTCTGTTCTATTGACTTGCTCGATTTTTTTTTTCTTCTCCCCCAAGATCAGGGCATAATTGCATTTCTCCAGACAGCACTTCCTCTAATTGCAGTCCCATGCATAACCCCGCTTGTGAAACCTGGAACAGAGTACATCTGGGTTGGACATGGGCACAACAGGAAGAACGAGAGCACCTGGACCCTCTTTTAGATGTGAGTGCAAGAATGGCCTGCCAGAGCCCCTGAGTCCATCAGGATGTGGAGCTGTTCTTCCTGGATGGTCAGTGCAGACCAATCAATCCCATCAGTGGGCACAAAGTCGCAGTTGCTCATACTTGCCAAGGAGTCCCACGCTGTAATTGGCCCAGCATGTGTTCAAACTCAGGACTCTTAACAATCCAGGTTTTCCTCTCTGGGAGGTGAGCGCAGGAGGAGAGACACGAGGTGCCACAGTGCAGCAAGAGCCTGACTGCAGAGAGGGTAGGGAGAAGCCGAGGGAACTGCTCTGGGAAGTCCAGCAGGAGGCCCCAGAGCCCCAGGATCTAATGCCAGAGTCAGGAGATCCACAGAGCCTGTATCTTCCCCACCACCACCATCCCCACTCATAACCCTGGCACGCATCAGTGTACTGTCACCGCTGTCTTTCCCACTCAGTTCCTGATGAGCTGTCGATGCAGGCCTGGAAGCTTCCACAGTAGCTTAGAGCTTAACGCTCTGGAGTCAGCAACCAACTGACTCAGACTTTCGTTTCTACATTTGTGAAATGAAGAAGCAATAGTGCCCACTCAACAGGCTTTCCCATGAGACTTAAGTCTGGCCCTGGTGCCATGGGCTGGTTTGACTGCCACTGTGAACTGTGCGTTCCCACACCAGGAGTTCTGTGACTGGGGCTTTAGCAAACAGCATGGGCTCATGCTCTTCCTGAAGCCACCTGGAGAGCTGGCCGCTGAGGGCAGTGAATCTGTGGCCGATGCATCATCCTCTCTTCCCCTTCTCTCGCTCAGGTGTGGATGTGTGGAGGCCGCATGGAGGACATCCCATGCTCCAGGGTGGGCCATATCTACAGGAAGTATGTGCCCTACAAGGTGCCTGCTGGAGTCAGCCTGGCCCGGGTAAGGTGGTGGCTTTCCAGGGGGCAGGGGAGAGGGGTGGGAAGACAGGGGTTGGCCCCAGGCCCCCTGGGCTCCCGCAGTTGGGTAGTCCCTAGAGTGAAGAGCTACCCCCTACTCTCCAGGTGCAATTCTCTAGAAGAGCAGATCTTTAAAACAAAATTGCTTAATAGTTAAGTGGCTTACCAACTCCTGCTTTCATTTAAAGGGAGTTCCTCCTGTCGCTGCTGCTGCTGCAGTTGTCCAGCTCTTGACCTGTAGCAACACATTTGTCACCAACAGGTGTTCATATTCATGGGCTGCAGTGTGACCTGTCAGTACAGGGGTGACAGCGCATGCTGATGGAGCCAGGAACATCACAGACGCCCCCTCCCTGTCCTCACTTTATGATGGTCTCTTTGCTCAGTGTGGACTGGGTTAACATGAGCTGTCTTCACCCACTGTGCCATGTGACTAGGGAGTTCTTCCATCCATCTCTGATTCGGCACTGAAGTGCCTTCCATTCCCCCCACCCCATCCCTGTAATTACTATCCCATGTTCTGGATGAGCTTTTTTTTTGTTGTTTTCTGTTTTTTTTTTTTTTTTTTTTTTTAATTCTGTCTTTTAACGAGACCCAGCAGTATTTGTCTTCCTGTGGCTTTTTTTCACTCAGCATGCTCTCCTCCAGTTGCACCCATTTTGCTGCAAATAACAGGATTTTGTTCTTTGATGGTGCTACAATATTCCATGGTTTGTATACACCACATTTGTTTCATCCAGTCATCTGGCAAGGGGCGCCTTGGTTGGTTCCATGTCTTGGCTATGACCAGCAGTGCCCCGGTGAGCATGGTGGAGCGCGTATCTCTTTGGTCTCATGATTTCATGTCTTTTGGACTTATACCCAGCTGAGGGCTTGCTGCATCCTACGACAGTTCTATTTCTGGTTTTCTAAGCAATCCCATACGATTTTCCTCAGTGCCTGTGCTGATTTACATTCCCACTGACAACATGTAAGAGTTCCTAAAGAGCGCTAATTCTTTCCAACTCAGCACTGCCAAGGGGATGAAGGAGATGCTGCAGTTTGCTGAAGCGTGACAGATGAGAACAACCTGAGGTGGCAGACACAGGAATATTTTCATTGTCAAGTGTTTAAATTCACACGGATTAGAAATTAATGGGTATTAGCGTAGCAAACTTGTGACTTCACAGGCGTTATTGCTCAGGATAAAGCTCAGGGAAATGTAAAGGGAGAACAGGAGTGGTTTAAAGGGACGTGCAAGTGGTAGGTGGTGGTGGGCAATGCCTGTGACTAGGTAGACGAGGTTAATGGGTATCGGTGACTTTCTCCTGTCCCCATCATCATTGCCAGAAAGTGTGTGTCAGATTAGTCCATTGCCTTAAAATGCTTTGGACTACTTTAGCCACTGACCACAAATGGAATTCTAATAGGGTAATTTTGTTTCCTTTTTTGGTATTAAATATCCGGTGAGTGGGTAGAGGGAGGGGGACATGAATAAGTTAAAGTGACCACAGAAGAAAAAAACAAAGCAGAGGGAGGGTCCCCAGAGGGTAAAGAGAGCCGCGGGAGAATTTGAGGGAAACATGCCTAGCCTCTCTCCTGCATCTCAACTCCAAATGTCAAATATGATCTGGTATCAACTGCATGTCATCTCCTATCCCATCACTGTCCCCTCCTGCCTCACCTGGCCATCTTGACACGCAGAACCTTAGCTCCCAAGTCTAAGAGAATTGTTGTCCTGTAACTTACAAGGAAAAGCACCAAGAAACTCCCAAGAGGCGCAACATTTGCCCAAGTTCCTTCTATGGGTGGCAGCTCCGCTCAGGACACCGCGGGATGCCTTGAGGTCCCGCGGTGACGGAAAGGCAAGCCGGCAGCGCCCTCTAGTGCTACAAGACTTTAATGCACTTCACCAGCCACCAGCGTTTGGAATCGCCGCTTAGTGGTGGAATGCGAAGTTGCAGCTTCCTGTGAAGGCCTGTGAAGCTGGCCTGCCTGGCATGTCTGGGGAGACTCCTGAGAAGTGTCGGCACAGTCCCTGAAAAACCCCAAGACTGTGGCTCATCCAGCTGTAAGGGACTCTGGGGACCCGTAACCCACATGACCTCTTCCTGTCCTGTGCTGTCAGATAAAAGACACCAGGACTTGAAGCATCTGTAAATTCAATGGATGTGGCAGACCTAGACCTACAAGCCTCACCCAGAGCATGGCACACGTTTGTCTATCTTCATTCTCCTTTGTTATTCCCCGTGGTGGTGACAAAGACAGTGAAACATGGAGACCCTCAGTCACTAGTGCTAGAAAGTAAACCTCGTTGAGATGTGACAGGTGCTGACATGGAGCATTCATTCCTTCGATGGTGACTGCCATCGTTAAGATCAGTGTCAGCAGTTAAGACCTGACAGCGTATTGCTAGGGCTTGCCTGAATTCCATGTCTGGGCAGTTCAGCGTGCCCTGGCATTGGCTGGCTGCGTATGCCTCTAAGCTGGGCAATAACCCCGTATCCCCCTCTGTAAGCCCTGTGACCCACCAGGGCTAATGACATGGAGCCTGGCATGATCACAGAGACGCCTGAATCAAGCCCCTATAGCCTTTAGTGGCTGTATCTTGCACAGTCTTATTAACAACCCCATCCCGGGCCCAGCGCAGTGGCCTAGCAGCTAGAGTCCTCATCTTGAACGTGCCAGGACACCATATGGGCACTGGTTCTAATCCCGGCAGCTCCACTTCCCATCCAGCTCCCTGCTTGAGGCCTGGGAAAGCAGTCAAGGATGGCCCAAAGCCTTGGGACCCTGCACCCGTGTGTTAGACCTTGAAAAGGCTCCTGGCTCTTGGCTCCTGGCTCCTGGCTCCTGGCTCCTGGCTCCTGGCACCGGATCGGTGCAGCGCTGGCCGTTGCAATCACTTGGGGAGTGAATTATTGGACGAAAGGTCTTCCTCTCTATATCTTCGCCACTCTGTATATCTGACTTTGCAATAAAAATAAATAAGTCTTTAAAAAAGAAAAAAACATCCCAGGCATTCTGTGGCATTACCTCTTGTGATGCCACCTGCTGGATCCAGGGGCAGGTAGTCTCCTGGCTCTAAGAGCCAGATTCAGGGAATCAGGCAAGCTGGTGCTGTACAAGACCCCACAACAGGCAGTGAGATAGCGGTTTGCCAGCTGGCCAGCCTGGCTTTGAGATATCAAACTTGCTAGAATCTTTCTATTCTCTGCCCCTGGGAAAGGAGCTGTAGGCAGGGCAGTGACAGGAACCCACACAAACTTGGCAAAACTGCAACGGAAACTTCTCCAAGGATCCAGCAGGTCTCTGGGACTCAGAGCAAGGGAGGTGTTAGAGTAGGGGGTAAAGCCCGTGAAAACCATGTGGGAGGTGTAAGGGGAGCTGATGTGATGTCCTTTCCTTGGCTCTGAGCAGTGAGCTGCACGAAAGTTCAAGATTGGGAGGATAGGCTAATGAGCCATGTCTGGAAGGTACAAGGATACATATCCACACAGGCACTTGGCACAGTGGTGAAGACTTGGGATGCCTGCGCTCTGTATCATAATGCCTGTGTTTGCATCCTGACTCTGCCCCCAATTCCAGGTTCCTGCTGATGTACGTACGCCCTGGAGGCAGTAAGTAATGGCCCCCGCATGGGAGACCCTGACTGAGTTTCCCCTGGCTCACAGCTTCCACCTGACACACTCTGACTGCTGGAGAACTGGGAGAATGAACGAACAGATAGGAGATACCTCTCTCTCCTGCTCTTGCTCTCACTCACTCTCTCCATCTGTCTTTCAAATGAATAATTAAAAAAAAAAACATTTAAAGGGCCGTATTAATCAAAGTAGCAATTAAAGCATGATTTAGGGTTTGGGCATCTTTTTATTCAGTTCTCTAAGCGCAATGAGCTGCCCCCGCCTCCCGTGTTGCTGGCAGAGTGGAAGGGAGACGCTAAACATGGGGAAGCAGGCTGCAACTGGAAGAGGAAACTCTACTGCTCAGTGTTGGGGTCTCCAAGCCCTGCCAGCCCCTCCCCCATCCTCTGGGCATGGTTTTCTATGTAGCACAACCCTCTGCCATGCAGGGCCTGGTGGGGAGAACCCCGTTTCTGAGCTGTTCTCCATCCCGCTGTGGCCTTGGTAGCACCCAGGGAGAAGTAGCGTCAGCAAGGAGAAGCTGGATCTTACTGGCCCCCCGCCCTGACAGCCAGCAGGTGGGAGTGCTGGGAGTTAGCCAGGCAGTAAACTGTCCCAGCATGACCTGAGTTTAGGATGGTTTCCGCATTCCAAGTGGTTGGTGGAGGAGGGGACATCAAAAGAAGAGGACTATTCTGTGACATGTGAAAACCCAGTCTCAGTGTCTATCGAGTTTTACTGGAACTAGAGCCACACTCACTGACATATGTGGTGTCTGCATCTGCTGCAGTCAGGGTTGAGAAGATACGGCCTGATGAGCCTGAGATACTTACCCTGGGGCTGTCTACGGGAAACAAGTAAGCACTGGCCGGCCCATTTCCCCTGAGTGTGATTGACTGGGGACAGCCTTGACACCCCCCACCCGCTGACTCCCCTTCTGAGGCACAGGCGGAGGGACAGATGTGTGTGTTGGGAGAGTTGTTGTGTGGCGGCCTGTGGCAGCAGCCAGAGAACAGGGATTTCTCCCTCGCCCTGGGGTTGCACTGTCGGATGTCAGCTGTTGGAGGCTCTCGCCAGGGGTGTCCACACTGCCAATGGGTTTGGGCTTTCTATCACAGTCACATCCAGGAATTCACTCTTCCTCTCCAGCTCTGTTCATAAACCGATGTGTCCTCTGCTGCCTCTACTTGTCAACAGTGTGGCTGTCATTTCCTTATTAATTATCCCTATGCGTTGTAGTAAAGGTAGCAGCAAACTTCAGCTCCCAAAGGGTTACTAAATTCCAGCTGCTGGTGGGACGTTGTGCCTTCCAGTTGCAAATTACAACTTGCTTATACCACACAGCTTGGGTGGAACTTGTAGTCAAAAATGTCAGAACTCAGGCTTAGTGCTATGGGGTAGTAGGGTAAGTCTCTGCCTATAGTACTGGCATCTCATCTGGTCACTGGTTCTGGAACCAGCTATTCCACTTCCAGTGCAGCTCCCTGCTTATGGCCTGGGGAAAGCAGCAGGAGACAGCCCAACTCCTTGGGTTCCCACACCCACGTGGGAGACAGGAAGAAGTTCCTGACTTCATTGTGGCCACTCCTTTTCTTTCTCTATAACTCTACCTTTCAAATAAAAATAAATAAAAATGTCAGAACCCACTTTATATTGGCTTCAGCAGCAGTAACAACAATAGTAAGGAATTCACTCTCATATAACTGAAAAGCCTGAGAGTTCTGACTTCAGGCCTGGCTGGATTCAGGTGCTAAAAAACAGAAAACAAACAAACAAAACAACAACAACAACAAAAACCACCCTGCTCCAAACTAGCCTTTAGTTCTGCCTCATTCTCAGCTGTGTCTTCCTTAGGCTTCCTCACATGGTGGCCATGTGGTTCAGCAGCTCTGGCTTGCTTCTTATCTAGAAGTCCAGAAACAAAGCAATTCTTCCCAATAGTTCCAGCAAAAATAGAAAGGCTAATAACATCTGTTGGTTTTCTCTTTTTTAAAGATTTATTTATTTTTATTGCAAAGTCAGATATACAGAGAGGAGGAGAGACAGAGGAAGATCTTCCATCTGTTGATTCACTCCCCAAGTGACTGCAGTGACTGAAGATGCGCCGATCCGAAACCAGCAGCCAGGAGCTTCTTCCGGGTCTCCCACGCGGGTGCAGGTCCCAAGGCTTTGGGTCGTCCTCAACTGCTTTCCCAGGCCACAAGCAGGGAGCTAGATGGGAAAGTGAGGCCACTGGGATTAGAACCAGCACCTGTATGGGATCCCGGCATGTTCAAGGAGAGGACTTTTACCCATTAGGCTACCGCGCCAGGCTCTACCTATTGGTTCTGACTGGATTGGCATAGGTCACATGCTCACAGCTAACCAATCCCTGTGCCCAGTGATGTCTGTTCTCACATTAGGCAGTCTGGGTCCTGTGTCCTTCCTGCAGCCACATGAACTGACAGTGACAAAGGGGTAGCTTCTAAAAGGACAGTTAGTAGTAGGAAATGGGCAGGCAAAGCCACAGCGGTGTGTTTACAACTCAGCTGTGAGTTGTAAAGTCCTTAAAGTACGCATGAACAATAAATGGAAATGCAGAAGGCTTTGGGGTAGGTGTCTGTCACCGTGGTTAAGATACCGCTTCGCATGTCAGCATCCCTTATGGCAGTGCCTGGGCTGGAGGCCCTGCTCTGTTTGAGGTTCCAGCCTCCTGCTGGTTCACACTCTGGGAGGAAGCAGCTAGGTCTGTGCTGCTCACTTGGGAGATTGGATTGAGTTCTTCATTCACAGCTTTTGTGGGCACTTGGGGAGTGAACCAGCAGATGGCAGCTAGCACATTTGTAGGCTCTCACTCTTTCTTTTCCTCTGTGTGTGTGTGTCTGTCTGTCTGTCTCTGTCTTTCTGCCTCCCTGCCACTTTTGAAATAAATAATTATAGAAGGCAGAAAAAAAAGTTGAATTTTTCATGAAGTGTGAAATAAGAAAAGTAGACCTCACCCTTTCTTTGCACCCCAACCCCTAGTGTCTGCGCCTCATCAAGCCTGACCCCATCTCTGCTCTCCCCTGCAGAACCTGAAGCGAGTGGCGGAAGTGTGGATGGATGAGTATGCCGAGTACATCTATCAGCGCCGGCCGGAGTACCGCCACCTCTCTGCAGGGGACGTGGTCGCCCAGAAAAAGCTCCGCAGCTCCCTCAACTGCAAGAGTTTCAAGTGGTTTATGACCCAGATCGCCTGGGACCTGCCCAAATTCTACCCACCCGTGGAGCCACCAGCCGCAGCTTGGGGGGAGGTGAGTGTGGAGGGCACGGCCAGCTGCCTGATTCGCAGGGCTAACTGTGAAATGCAAGCACAGACGCTTCATTTAGAAAACAAGGGAACAGTACTGGCAAACGTATGACTTAGGACTCTGTGCCCCTGTCTTTGGATCCTGTCCAGCATTGTTCTGTTGGCGAATTTTTTTTTATTGTTGTCTGATAAGAAAGTGAAATGTGAGATGATTAGCATGAATCTTATCTTTCGTCATCATATTATGCATTGGTAGTTTTATTTTTAAATTTTTTTCTTTAATATACATATATATTATTAATTACGTTGCATTATGTGACAGTTTCATAGGCTCTGGGGTCCCCCCCAACCCTTCCCCATACCCTCCCCCCATGGTGGATTCCTCCACCTTGTTGCTGTATTACATTTCAAATTCAGTCAAGATTCTTTCATTGCAAGAGTATACCAAGCACATATTATGCATTGGTAGTTTTAAACGCAAAGTGAGAACATAACTCCGGTTGTGAATGTGAGAAATATTTCAGATCTTAGGCACATGTGGGCATTTCTTATCAGAACAGAGACACTGCAGAAAACTCAATTCTCTTCATTTTTCTAACATGTACTCACTTATTTGAAAAGCAGAGAGAAATAGGCCAAGCCCAAGCCAGGAATGGGGAACTCCATGTGGGTTTCCTACACAGATGGCAGGAACTCACATACTTAAGCCACCCTGTGCTGCCTCCCAGGCACGTGAGCAGGAAGCTGGACGGGCAGCAGGACTTACCAAGCACTCCAGTGCTGGATGCAGGCATCCCAAACAGTGGCTTAACCCACAGCACCGTGACTCCTGCTCCGTATTTCATTTCTTGATAATGCACTAGACCTCCCAGCACGCTCCAGCTCCCTCCCTATTGGGTATGAAAAGGCTGAAAGGAGACGGAACTTGAGTGGGCCCTGGAAGAAAGGACAAAAGAGGGCTCCTAGCTCAGTCCTGTGTCTTCAAAGCCATTGCCCCTCATTGTGCATTCACAGTGCTGCTGGGAGGGAAATCCTAACCTCCCAGACCCGCCAGCACCTCCTAGTCACAGACCTCACCCACTTGCCCTGTACTCTCTTTGAGTTTCACTGGGCACCCCGTGCATTTTGGATCTACCTTGGTCCTGGATCCAGTGGATACTGTGTACAGACAGCACCACAGGGAACAGGGAACATTCTCCCAGCACAGGTCTCATGCACATTTCATTTAGCCCACTGAATTTTACTCCCAAGATATAGTTTGAGGATAAAATGGTTGATAATCTCAAGACAGAGACTGGGCAGTTGGCCTAGTGGTTGGATGCTGGTTAGGATGCCCACTTCCTATACCCAAGTCCTTGGATTTGGTACCTACCTTCAGTCTCCTGCTAAAGCAGACCCTGGGAAGCAACAGGTGACAGTTGAAGTCAGTGGGTCCCTGTCACTCACCTGGGAGGCCTGGATTGAGTTTCCACCTCCCAGCTTTGGCCCAGTTCAGTCACAGCCCTTGCAGGTGTTTAGGGAGTGAATCCATGGATGGGAGTGCATTCTCTCTGTCTCTCTGCCTCACAAACAAATATGTTTCTTTAAACACACACACACACACACACATTTCTTACATTACATGATAGCAACAGCAGAGCGTTACACTTAGCATGAGCCCTCTCGGGCGTCTAGCCCGGTGTATCTGCCTCTGATGGGAGAGGCAGACAGGCACACCATTGGCCTTGCAGGGTGTCCGAGCTGAGTCTCCAAGCTGAGGGACCCCTCACAGGTGGGGTGCTTTGGGGCTTGGAAAAGGGGAAGGAAAGAGCTGGGCTCATTCAGAAACCCTGCTGGGAGTCACAACAGGGCCTTTATTTTCTCCCTCAGCTTCCTTCTGTGTGGGCCTCACGGTATACCGGTAGCACAGTGGCTTCTAGAAGCCTCAGGCTGACAAGCCTCCAACTTGGCCAACCCAGCAGAAAATGGACCTCTTCCCTAGCTGAGGCAGCAAAGCCACAGAAGCAAGCCCGATTCTTGGGTCCTACACCGATTGCTGTGGCCACCATGGGGTAGACAGCAGTGGAAGCCGAGAGCAGGGACAGCGGGGAGCAGCAACCCAGCGGGAGCCGAAGAGTGTTGCTCTGGAGAAGGGAGGAACTGCTGTGCGGGAGAAGCCCTGCATGTGCCTTACTCAGGGCTACACAGTGCCCAGCAAGCACTCCCTTCCCCCGCACCCAGGTCTGGAAGAGGCATCCTGTCCTGGAGCAGCTGTGGTTCTTTGCCACTTCTTTGGTTTCTCCGCAGCATTAGTCCAACGTCCTCCAAGAAGCAGATGCCACAGGGCCATTAGATGTACAAGAGTAATAGGGCAAAACCCTGAGAGGGAACACTGAGGAACTGGAGGAGGCTGTGGGATAGGGAGAAAAGAAAAAAACACTAGGGAGGGAGGGTCCCAAACTGCACGGCAGCATCGCCAGGTAGTGTGGGCGGGGTTAATGGAGACCCTTCAAGCGAAATCACCTGTCAGGAGGCCCCCGCCTCCCTGGTCACGGGCTGGCACTGGGCAGGGGCAAAACAGAAGCCCAGCCTAGGGGATGCTGGACTCCCTGTAAGCAGAAGCTCTTAGCAGCCATGGAATTCCATGTCTGCCATGTCCTCTGGCTGCTCAGACCAAATAGGAACAGAACCTGTGAGGCAGCGACTATCTATGACACGGAGCACCTTGTGCGGTGGCCTGCCCCTAGCACATGCGCAGTCAGTATCTGTTAAGCCCTCCCCTACAGCCAACATCTCCATCAGAGAAGGAGACCCCTGCCATGCTGAGGGTCTCTGTGGATGGCAGGGTGGGATCCCCACCACCTCAAGCATTCATCAGCCCTGTAAGGTGGAGTGTCCCAGATCTACAGCCAAGACATGGGAGCCCCCTGACCACCTGGGGGAAAAATTCTATTCCTGAGCTCTGCTGGATCAAATCCTCAGGGAGTAGAGCTGGGAAACCCTTCTTTTTGGTGACTGCTTCCTCCAGCCCTTCCCAGCATCCTGGGACGCTGCCTGCCCTAAGCTCAGCAGTGTGTTGAGATCACTCACTGTGCACTGTGTGTCCTTTGCTGAACGGCTGGAGCCCAGGGCAAGCTGTACTAACCCGAACCACAGCTCAGCCCATCTAAGGTCTCTGCCTTGGACCTTCACCTCCAGCTGGATCCCAATGTGTACCTTAAGCCACTGCTTTTTTCTTTCTCTCAGATTCGCAATGTGGGCACCGGACTGTGTGCAGACACCAAGCACTGGGCCCTGGGCTCCCCACTGAGGCTGGAGAGCTGCATCCGGGACCGTGGGGAGGCCGCATGGAACACCATGCAGGTGAGGAGGGCTGCTAGGGGACTGGACCAGCTCCCGTGTGCCATCCGCAGCCTGCAGTGTGCAGGGATCAGAGCCAGGAGGGGGGTGGCCTTGGGTCAGGGACAAATGATAAATGGGCTGCTTGGAGATGAGTTACAGGAGACTTCCTGTAATGCCTTGAAAAGGCAGTAAATCCATCAAGCTGGGCTTCCGGGGTTACAAACGACAGACGCCCAGCCCTCATAATCTTCAGCAGAAAGCCAGAGGTGCTGGCTCGGGTCACTGGGAGAGCTTGCTGGTATCACCTGGGACTCTGCAGAGTCTGCTTCCTTCTCTGTCAGCTTCCTGTTGAAGCCAGCCATTCTCACATAGTGGCATGTGTGGCCACCAGCAGCTCCCAGTGGATAGGCATGCCCCTTCCAGGGGTTCTGGAAAAGACCTGAGGCTCTCTCACACACCAGAGAGATGAGGAAACCCTCAAGTGGTGAGAGGCTATTGGAAGTAATACCCGAGTTTATGAAAGTTACAAGATACAAAAACTGATTGTATTTCTATATTTCTGAAGAATCAGAAAATGAAATAAAAAACAAGCACCTACTATAATATATAAAATGTTATTTATAATACTTTACATATTATAGTGTATTATTATATACATACATAAATAGGTATATAATAGAGATATAAAAATTTTATACATGGAAAACTACAAAACACTGCTGATAGGAATTACAGCAAGTCAAAATAAAGGAGATATATGCCATGTTTATAGGTGGAAGGACTTGATACTAATATGAGGTTATTCCAAATATATAAATTCAACTTAATTCCAATAAACTAGTAGAGCTTTTTTTTTAAATAGGAATTGAAAACTTGGTTCTAAAATCTCTATAGAAATGAATATATAGGACCCAAAACAGCCGAAACAACTTTCCAAAAAGTGCAGACTAAAAAAGGACTAATACTGCCTGATTTCAAGATATAAAGCAACAATTACCAAGATAACATGGTGTTACCATAAAAACAATGGGACACAGTAGAGGCCAGAAATAGACCTACCCATGTAACATCTTGGGACAACTGATTTTGGGCAGAAGTATAAAGGCAGTTTGGTGAAGGAAAGATAGTCTTTTCAATAAATAGTGCTAGGAAAATGTAATATCCATTTGCAAAACAAACAAACAAAAAACACTTCAATACACTTCATATCAATTCAAAAATTAGCTCAAAGCACTCAATACAGGCCATAGAGCTAACGTAAAAACTTCAAATTAACAAGCTTTTTGATGAGAACATCAGTAGAGGTATCTGCAACCTTGGATTGAGCTCTGAGTTCTTTGATACAGCCACAAAACCACAATCCACAGAAGAAAAAGATTGATAAACTGAAAAACAACAACAGTACTATTCCCTAGAAGACATTGTTCAAAAAATTAAAAAGACTGGGAGAAAGTATATATAAAGCTTATATCTAGTAACGTCTTCTATCTGCAATACAAAAAACTCTTAAAACTCAAACATAAAAAACAAGTTTTAGAGCGCTAGCATTGTGGCGCAGTGGCTTGAGCCTCCGTCTACAATACCAGCATCCTATATGGGTACCAGTTCAAGTCCCAGCAGCTCCACTTCTGATCCAGCTCTCTGCTAACGCCCTGGGAAAGCAGTGGAAGACAGCCCAGCTGCACTGGCCCCTGCACCCGTGTAAGAAGCCTAAATAGAGTTCCAGACTCCCCTGGCTTTGACCCAACCCTGCCCTGGCTGTTTCAGCCATTTAATGAATGAATTAGTAGATAAATGCTGTCTCTCTCTTCTTTGTCACTCTGCTGTTCAAATAAATAAATCTTTTAAAAATAAACATATTAAACATACTAATGACATTAGTTGTCAGAGAACTGTAAATTCTAAGTACAATGAGACATGACTGCTTACCAGTTACATGACTGGCCAAAGGAGGGCAAGGATTTGGGTGAACTGAAGCTATATGAGGTTACTTCAGAAAGTTCATATGGAAAAGCAGATAAACAGGAAAAGTTTATATTTGTGCAAAAAGGTTTTTAAATCCAAGCATTGTGTTTTCATAATACACATTTCTCGTGAACTTTTTCAAGTGTGCTCTTTCATACATTCCTGCTGGGCATGTAAGGATACGACGACTACCACCTTAGAAAATTGTCTGGCAGTTTCTCAGAAAATTAAAGTCAGTATGCTCTGTGAGTCACCTATCTCACTCCTAGGTACTTGTCCACGAGGAAAGAAAAAAAATATATATATATACATACACACATACATATATAGACATACAAGCGCTTATACCCAAATGTCCTTAGCAGCTTTCTTCGTAATAGCCACAAGCTGGAAATGGAACAGATGTCCAAGAACAGGTAAACAAGGTGCTGCTCAGTGAGACAGAACTCAGCAGAACAAGGAAGGAGCTACTGGTAAATACTGCTGTAAGATGGATGAGTCAGCCCGATTGTATCACATACTAGAAAGCAGGAAAACAGAATACACACCATATGCTTCATTTTATTTATTTGCTTAGTTACCCACTTACTTACTCAAAAGACAGACAGACACAGAGCCTTTCACTGATTCACTCAAATGCCTGTAACAGCCAGGGGCGGACCAAGCTGAAGCCAGGAGCCAGGAACTCCATCCAGACTTCCCAGTGGATGGCAAGAACTCAAAATACACGAGCCAGTACCTGCTGCCTGCCAGAGTGTGTGCTTACAGGAAGCTGAGGCAGAGCTGGGACCAGGACCCAGGCATCATGATCCGAATGGCAGGTCCCAACTGATTCATTAACTGCTGTAGCACTTGCCTATACCACCACATGATTGTTTTTACATAAAATGCTAGGAATTGCAAACTAATCTCTGGTAGCAGAAAACAAGTACGTGGTTGCCTAGGAATATGGAGTGTGGGAGACAGGAAGAAGAGATTACTGGGAGCATGAGGATACTCTGGGGGTGATGATGATTTTATGGGTAAAAATATATGTCAAAATATATTTTATATATATTAGGCTACTGTGCTGGGCCCGGCGCAGTAGCCTAGTAGCTAAATCCTCTCCTTGAACACACCAGGATCCCGAATGGCACCGGTTCATGTCCCAGCTGCTCTACTCCCAATCAGTTCCCTGCTTGTAGCCTGGGAAAGCAGCAGAGGGTGGCCCACAGCCTTGGGACCCTGCACCTGTATGGAAGAGCTGGAAGAAGCTCCTGGCTTTGGGATCAACTCAGCCCTGGCTGTTGCAGCCATTTGGGGAGTGAACTAGTGGATGGAAGATCTTTTTGTCCTCTCTATAAGTCTGATTTGCTTTTGTAATAAAAATAAGTCTTTTATAAAACTAAAAATTAAGAAATATATATCCAATTGTGCACTTGAGAAGTGCTCAGTTTATAGTGTGCCAATTAAGTGTGATATGACGTCAGGGATCTACTTCAGGTGTGTTGGATAAGTAGGGAAAGTGGAGAAGGTAGGGCTACATCAAGTCAGCCCTGCGCTGGTAGCTTTCAAAGCTGGGTGATTAGAACAGGACTGGTCAGCACGAGGGTACTTCCAAGCAACCACAGGAACATAGAATTTAAAAATAATGTTTTCCATGAGCTTTATGAAGACTCTGCATTTCCCATAATTTAAAAAGAAGAATAAAGAAAGATGCGGACATTTGGAACAGCAGTGAAAGTGCCACTTGGGATGCCCTCATTGGACATCAGAGTGCCTGGGTTCGAGCTCTGGCTGTATTTCTGCTTCCCACTTACTTTCATCCTGGGAGGCAGTATGTGATGGCTCGAGTGCTTGAGTCCCTGCCATCTGGCCCTGCTGCACCTATGCATTAGAGGCGTGAACCAGCAGATGGAAGGTCTCTCTCTCTCTCTTTTCTTCTGACTTTCACATGAGTTTTTAAAAAGAAGACAGAAGGCAGTCCTCATCACAATGTCCTTGTGTGCACAGGTGTTCACCTTCACCTGGCGAGAAGACATCCGGCCTGGAGACCCCCAGCACACCAAGAAGTTCTGCTTCGACGCCATCTCCCACACCAGCCCCGTCACGCTCTATGACTGTCACAGCATGAAGGGCAACCAGCTGTGGAAGTACCGCACAGTAAGCCTGGATGGGGGCCAGAGGGGTGCGGGGGTGGTGATCTGCAGCCTGCTTGGAGTTTTGTTTCTGCTGAAGTGATGTAGGCTTTCCTCCTCCCAACAGTGCCCACTCACTCACCAACTCCCCAAACCTGCCATGCCCAAGTTTCCACTTGATTCAAGAGAAGTTAGAAATCCAAATGTTTACATGAAATCCTCAATTCTTAAATAATAGCAACTGAGTCCATTTTTTAAAAAAAAAAAAGAAATGAGACACGCAGACACCATGAAGATCCATGAAATTTGACTTGAGATGGGTGGTATCAGGGTCGTGGCAGTGTCAGGTGTGGGTCCTGCTGCCTCCCAATGGGCAGAACCCCATCACATGACTGCATCACTACAGGGAAGGCTGCCCAGCGTCTGGCTGTGCACCCAGCAAGAAAACCAAAAGGTCTGTGAGCAGCTGGCTGGTCACATCCTCCACTTTCTCATTGCTGCTATTACTGCTGCTATTGGGCTGCCCGGCTGATTCCCTCCCTGTTTTGTAGGACAAGACCCTGTACCACCCCGTCAGCGGCAGTTGCATGGACTGCAGTGAAAGTGACCACAGGATCTTCATGAACACCTGCAACCCTGCCTCACCCACCCAGCAGTGGCTGTTTGAACACACCAACTCAACAGTCTTGGAAAAATTCAATAGTAATTGAACCCTCCCACCCCCCTTGGCAGCTCACACAGGGTGCTTTCACAGCAGCCATGGGGCCTGCATGGGTGCCCTGGCATACTGGGTGTTGGCCAAACAATTCAAGGCAAAGAGGACTTTGGAAGCTAGAGTTCTAGGGTCCCTGAGCCCCTGAGTCATGAGAGTGGGCAGGGAGCAGGCTCTGCGTAGAGCCTGCTTCGACCCCTGCTGCCACCATGGAAAGGGAGGGCCTCCTTGGCTTTGTGATCATATCCCCTGGAGTGCTGTGCAAGAGAATGCCATGCAGCTGCAGGCTATTCAGAAATAAAGCCTGCAAAGTTGCCCGGGCCCCTTGGCATCTCTCAGGCTTGACTATGCTCTGGAAAGAGGCCTCATCTGTGGGGGTCGGGGAGGGGAGGAAGCAGACTTCAGCACCAATGCCACCCTTGTACAACACAAGGGAAAGAAGTCCTCCTCAGGGTTCTTTAGTTTCTGCCTCCCTTGCAGGCTCAGCCTCTCTTCTGTGTCTCAGATGAGTTCCAAGGCCCAACGCAAAGCCGTAAGAGCGCTCCGTGCTGAATGCTGGCCAGCCACCAGGCCTAGGATCAGGCGAGGGGCCCCAGACACTGCTTTGCAACCATGGGCTTGCAAGATGTTCTCTGTGTGTTGGAAATGCCCACAGTGCTTTCCATCTTCAAGGACAGCCCAGCCACCAGCTTTTCAAGGCTGTGGTTCAGATGACCATGGGCCCCTGGAGAAGGCCAAATAGAAGACCAGACTAGAAAAACACTGAGGTTCTCTGATCCCTGCTTCCAGTGCCCTCTCTCCATGCTGGGAAGCCTCAAGAGAGGACCGGAGGTGCTTCACCTCGCAGAGTCTGGAGGCCTCCCAGATCAACTCTGGGCAAGTGCCTAGCCTCTGAATTCAACATGGTCCTGGTTCTCATAGAATCTCCAAGTTGCTAAAGGACTGTAGAGTGCAGTCACCAACCAGTTCCCACTTTAGGGATCTGGTGTTGTGGCCTCCAGTATGAATTTCCAGAATGCTGTTACTAAGGCAGCCAGGCAGATAGGATACAGTCAAGGTGGCCCTCAGTCTAGGAGCAATCTGTGAAATCCAAGGTTGGTGCTGGGGATGAAGTCCAAGGACAGGTGTCCACTGCAAGGTCCTCAGCCAACACCTGAAGCCCTGAATGTCCTGCCATTGCCACAGCCACCACCTCATTTGCAGTGAAGAACCTCATGTCCATCTGTACCCAGCTCCGCACCAGCCCTTCCGTGGATTTTTTTTTTTTTTTTTTTTTGCTTTATTTCATGTCTAACTCCCCCAGGGTTCCCAAACAATTAGGAAACATTTCAGTAACCATCCCACCACCTCTGATTCAACAGAGGAAATCACATTCCACAACCTATGGCTTCTACCACCAGTTAGCCCCAGGAAGTGCTTGGAATCAGTATTCCAATTAGAGTTGGGTCTCTTGACTGTGTCATTTACCAGTTAAATAATACAAATCTGGGAACAGAGCCACGAACCTGCCTTCGAGATGCTGGCTAATCTTGAAGCCATCCGTGATCAAGGGAAGGGAGGGAAAACCACTCCTGACACCACCATCACATTGAACTTGAGCCTGGCAAAGGGTCACTCCCACTTCTGCCCCTAGCACAGCTCCACTCTGGATGGCTGCACCCAGGAGAGGATGCCCCTGTGCTTGTGAAGCTTGCCCGTCGCTCCCTGGCACCCTTTGCCACATGACTACTGTGTCCTTAGAAGTGACCCTCTGCAGGACAGAGTGAAAAGATGAGGCCTCTTCTGAAGTCTAGGGTAGCAAGTGTGTTGTACTATGGGGAGATGAAGTAAGAGTCATCATCCGAGAGCAATGCAGCATCAAATCAAATTTGTTAAAAAAAAAAAAAAAAAAAAGAAGAAGAAAAAAACTGTGCCTTTAAAAAAGAATGCAAACATACAGCAAATCCCTAAACTTGAACCATTTCCTAGTGCCTTGCTAGCAAACATAAAGCGGGAGGGGAGGGGAGCATTTTTGATGGCACGTGCACTTCCTGTTGGATGAGTGTGTCCTTTCTTAATGTCTGATTTCAAGCAGGAGATGTTGGCCTGGAACAGGAGCTGAGGCTGTGATGCCCACTGCGGGGTTAGGTGGTGAAGTAACACTCCCAGTTAAAGAGCTGCTGGGCAACTCGTTCAGGCTAGGAGGGCCTCAGCAGCCCTTGAGCAAAGGCCTTGCATTAACCTCATTGGGCCCCTTCTGGGGACCGTGCCTGCGATGCCCTGCCCCAACCCCTGGACTGAATGATTGTCTTGTCCCTCATCACTCAGATTAAGGCATACAGAGTTCATTGCCCACTAGTCCCCCTTTGTGGGGGCATTGCTCTAATATGACCAGGTTTCTGTGGAACAGAGGGATGGCCATAAGCTGTCCCCAACCTTTTCTCATTCTTTGGTTCTCCCTGCACAAGCTGATTTCACACCCTCAACAGGGATGGGCAGGCCCTCTGAGCACCCTGGCGTTTGTCACAGCTGAACCTAACAACAATAGAAACCAGCCTACGTAGTGGAGGAAGGGAGGACAGAGTTTTCTCAGTTCGGTGCCATTGCCCACTAATTTACAATGCTGAACAGTTTTGGGAAACCACCCGTGTTGAGGACCCGATTTCTGCTCCTACACCCAGCTGATGTGCAGTAAAACTCAGCCAGGAGTCAAAACAGAACATATGGATTTCCAAGTCCATGTTCCCATTCCCTTTTCGAACCTTACTCTGGTTTAATTCCTTTTTCTCCTTAAGAAAAAAAAAAGATGGCATCCTTGAAAATGGCCCCACATGTTTCTGCCTGCACATCTCCATTTTCTGAGTCTCTGGAGTCCCATAAGAGCAGCCAAGCACTTTCCACTCATCACTGAGGAGTCCAGATGCCTTGCTTTGGCCAAGCCTGGCTTATACATACTGGCTGAAGTTCTCTGCTTCCTATGGGCAATGCATTTTTAAGGTTTTCTGAGTTTAAATGTGGGGAAAAGGGCAAGAAGTGAAATTCTATTCTGGAATACTTTTCTGCTTTCATATGATCAAAAAAAAGAAATCATCTCAGCTCCAACTTGATATTGAGCCAAGGCTCACAGTCACCTCTGGGGTGAGAGTCAGGCCTGTGTACTGAGTGACAAAGGTCTTCTAAAATCCCTTCCCTAAATGGCTTTCCTTCAGCTATGACAGGCAACAGTGTCAGGCCCTGTGAATGGAGCTTGAAGACAGGAATCTCCCCAAGAGACCACAGGTAGAGTACGAGGGAAGTCAGATCGGGGAGGCACAAGACCGCCGGCCGCTCTTCTCCTGCCTGAAATAGTGAGCCTTTGTGAAGAACTGACATGCCATGTACAATTGTGACTGTGATTGTTGTTGAGTAAACTCCAGACTTTTTCTAAAGCGCTCTCAGCTTCCTTTTTTGTGTGTCTGCTCTCTGCCATCCCTCTCCTGTGCCCCGAGTGCCTGCTCAGTCTCCAGGCCCTCTGCTGGGTACTGCACAAATTCCCAGCAGCCGTCATTCCAGAGGGAAAGGCAGGACCTGAAACCACCCAAGTTGGGGGGCTGCAGAGGTAAATATGGCCTTGAGGGATATGCAGTGATACTTGAAACACTAGGGTCAGCAACAGCATTGCTGAGAATGACCAGGGAGTGCATCTTGGGGAGAGATGAAAGACCTGACAGAGTAAACCAGTAGGTTGTTTGAGAGAGAGAGTTCCCAGCAGAGGGGACGGCCAGTGCAAAGGCTCAGGTAGGAAGGAGCTCCGTTGTGGGAACAGCAGGTGGGTATGCTTACAGCGTGAGGTGAGGCAGTCCACCAAGATTCCCAGCCTACACCCAGGACTGGAGGAGATCAGGAAGGCAGTGTCATCATGAAACAAGCTTGACTCACATCTGAGACTCTCCTACCAGCCCCAAGAACTTGTTCCTGAGAGGCTGTGATACTACTGGGTAGTAGATTTGTCTAACATCATGGATGGAGAGACCCCCTGCAAGTCCAGCTCTGCAAAAACTTCTGTGAAATCTGGTTCCAATCCTACTTCCATGTAGGCCTGTTCTGTACAGCACAATGTCCAGTCTGTAGCCGGTCTGATGGTTCTACAGTTGAGTCTCAGTGGGGGCCTGTGGCTTGAGTATGACCATGACCCCAGTGCTGCCATTGTGGGCCCACCAGGGGGCGCTGTGCATCATATGGAGAAGGCCTGAGGAGCGAAATTCAGGCAGCGTCCCTCCCCTGCTATAGCTTTGAGTCTCAGAACAATTTCTTACAGGTGCACGCTGCCTCTGACTGCTGTTCCAAACTCTCAGTCTCGCAGATGAGAAAACTGAAGTGCTGAGAAGGCCCTGGCCCAGGGTGACTCAGTGATGAGTGGCACAGTCCGTGTTCTCAGTATTCCTGTTCCCTTGTTCTCTTAGAGTACCAGCTTATCGCTTTGTAGACGTGGGGAGAGAGTCCAGTTCTAAAGCAAAGCTTTTTGTACTCATCTCTCCCCCTCAATTATCAGAAGAATTCCCTGAAGTAGATAAGCCAAAAATGTTAGCTATATTTGTTCCATAAAAATGTATCCAGAATGCCTGCTATCTGCAGGGCACACTGCTAGAGATGGGAAAAAAAATGGTGCAAGGATAAGCAATAACAGATATATATGCTGTCCTCCTAGTGTGGGGCTAAGCAAGACATCTGTCAGATGATCATGAAAAGGAGCGTGCGATGAGAACTGTGGCAAGTGCTACGAAGAACAAGTGCATGTGGGACTGTGACATGAAACTTGATCTTTGGAGCATGCTGAATCAGCCAAGGTCTTGGCCGGGTAACAGCCTCTCACGGGGTAACAGAGCAAGTGTGGTTAAAGGGGCTATTTAAGGAGTATGGGCAAAGTGAAGCTAACCGCCAGCCAAGCCGGAAGCCCAGGAACCTGAGGACTAACAAGGGAAGCTGTTCTCACTAAGCCGACAGAGGCCAGAATTAGCGGGACCCGGGCAAGCTGGAACCAGGCCATGGTGCTCCCCAAGGGGACTTACAACTGTCAGTGGGAAACAAACCACTGCCCGCACAGGGAGGGACCGGAAAGAACACAACCCTGCCCTCTTTCCTTATCTACCTTCCAGTCATCTGCCACTTGCTGCCTGCCATGGGCTAAACTCAGTAACCCAAATCCATATGAAAAAAATGAAAGCCTTGGTTAATATAATTACCTACATGAATCCTCATGTAGACAATGAAGTTTTTCTTTTTTCTGCTTGTGACTATAAGTATGTTGATGACCATGCAATGAAGAAAAGATGTAATTTTTTGCATGATAACAGGTCAAAGGAGGAAGGGAAAAACAGAACTACAAAGGGCGAACGTGCTGTGTAGTACTGAGATGGAGTTGGTATTAAGTCAAACTACATGTGCTTAACTGAGATGTAAATTGCAAGGGTGGGCATTTTTCACAGTGGTTAAGATGCCACTTGGGATGCCCGTAGCCTGTATCAGAGTTCCTGGGTTCAAGTCTTGCCTCTAACTGATGCCAGGTTCCTGCTAATGTGCACTCTGCAAAGCAGGCGATGGCCCAGATGCTTGGGCCTCTGCCACCCAGTGGGAGACACCAGTGGACTTCTGGGCTCCTGACTGCAGCTTGGCCCACCCCCAGCTGTTGTGGCTGAGCGAGGAGTGAAGCAGCAGATGGAAGATTTCTTTCTCTCTCTCCTTTTGTCTCTCCTTGTCTCTTTGTAACTCCATCAAAAACATAAATAAATCTTTAAAAAACAAAAAAACTTTTCTTGGGGCTGGTGCCATAGCATAGTAGGCTAAACCTCCACCTGCAGCACTGGCATCCTGTATGGGCGCCAGTTCATGTCCCAGCTGCTCCACTTCCAATCCAGATCCCTGTTATAGCCTGGGAAAACAGCAGAGACCCAGAATAAGCTCCTGACTCCTGGGTTCAGAATGGCCCAGTCCATTGTGGCCATTTGGAGAGTGGACCAGAGAATGGACAATCTCTATCTCTCTCTCATTCCCTCTCTGTAAATATGCCTTTTAAATAAAAAATAAATGAATCACGAGACATTACAGAAATATAAAGCGAGTTTATAAATAAATGGCATTCATCTGCTCAATGGAATATTTTTTAGCCACAAACAATGAAGCACTGATGCACATTACAACATGAATGTACCTTGAAACTTCATGCTAAGTGAAAGCAGCCAGACACCTCTGAGGCCTCTGAGACTGTGTGATTCATTTATATAAAATGTTCAAAGTAACACAGAGACAGTGTGGCGTGGTAGTTGTCAGGAACAGAGAGGGAGAGGGTTGGGGAGTGACTGCTAACAGGCATGGGGTTTCTTTGAGAGTGATGAAAATGTTCTGGGATTAGGAAGTGTGGACAGTTATGCAGTCTTGTGAATACACGTAAGCCACTGAGTTTTGTGGTATGTGAACTTTTAAACCGTTGTGACTCGGAGCTGAAAGAGGGCCTTTGGGGAGAGATGGTGATGTTTGGCTGTTGTTCCTGCCAGGGAAAGGAAGAATGGGTTTGTACTCAGGGCTAGTTGGTTCACTGATTATATCTGTCTGTTTTTTCTAAGTTGTATTTCTTTCATTGTTTTATTATCTATAAATGTTACAGCTTTGACCTATATTTGCGTTTCATTTTGAACATAAATTTTAGGTAGCCAAATGTATTTCCCTTTGTTTTCTTTTTACTTGTTTGTTTAAGAAGTCCTATAGGGCAGGCTTTGTGGCTCAGGGCCCAAGCTAGCTCTTGGAACAGCTACACATCTTCTCTGCATGCTGGGTTCAAGTGCCGGCTTCTTCAGTTCCTATCCTGTTTCCTGCTAATTCACACGCTGGGCTCAAGTGTTTGGATCACCAGTCCCCATGTGAGAGGCCTACATGGAGTTCCTGTCCCAATCTAGGCTTTAGCCTGGCCCAGCCCTGGTGATTGCAGACATTTGGGAGCTGTCTCTGTTGTTCTTCCTTTCAAATAAATAAAAATAAAGGTACTTTAAAAAAAACCTTGCTTATTTAGGAAAAACAACTTTCAGTAGGAGAAGGGGAAGAAAGGTGCAAGGGCAGCATGCACAAAGACCTTGTGTGGAGAGCGTGGCAGGGATGCGTGAGACTGGAGCACAGAGTGGGAGAGAGAAGAACAGGAAGGCCTGCAGGGACTCCTGGGCCAAGATAAGTGATTTCTGATCTTCATTTTAAAAGCAACAGGCACCTTGAGGGGGGCTGACACTGGATGGCATGATAGCACCAGATGTGCCTTTGACTGACCTCGAATCAGGCAGCGATTTGCTCCAAATGCTGGCCACATAAGAGATCCCAGGCCTCCAAGGTAAAGCAGCTAGCCTGCAGGTGTCTCCTCTAAGTCACTGACCATGGGCAGCCAATGTCCCTCCTCCGTGGAGCAGTGGGAGGGTAGGACTGGGGCAGAGGACCGATCCCTGCCAGTCTGTGAGAGGAAAATCCCAGTTGTCTGACATGCTTGGAATGAGAGCATCGCTGTGTGCTGCCAGGTTGTTAGTGACATAGTTTTTATCAGGAAACAAACTCACAGAGACTAACAATTTACTCAAAAGTTTGAGTTCTCGTTTGCTATGTGTTTGGTAGTGAATAGGGCCTAGCGCTCCTGGATCTTCGTCAGCGCTCGCTAGGTGTTCAAAACATGGACAGTAATCTAGTTTCAGACCCATTGAGGCCTTTTCCCCTCCACTCCCAGCCTGCAGACTATCCTGTGATAGACGCTGCTCCTATATATGCTGTTTGCCTTAGAGAAAGTACCTTCCCTTCCCTGTCTAGAACTGGGAGAAGAGAGGGAGATTAAATAATGGCCCAAGGGGACTCACAGATCTGCAAATTTGCATCTATTATTTTGCAACAGCCTTGGCCTTGTGGAGGATGACTTTCACAAGTTGGGGGGGGGAGTATGGGCTGTGGGATTCCCCACCCCCACCCCAGTTCTGTTACTATTGTCTCCCACCCCAGGGCTCCTGGGCTTTTGCTATAATTGGATCCAACATTCAGTATCCAAGGCTTCCTTCCTGCAGCTGTTCACAGCCCTGCCAACCTCTGGCCTTGGGCAGCTGGCTCTTCTTTTGTTTACCCTCAGTGCCCGGGCTGCTCAACTGGGATACCAAGGGCCCACAGTTGTGCCCCAGGCAGCCAACCTTTCCTCTCTTTCTAGGTGACCTCGTCAGGGACTGGCAGGGTGACAGCACCCCCTCTTGTGATCATACTCACACACACACACACACACATGCACACACACACACACACACACACACACACACACACACACACAATGCCATGGAAACAAAAAAACACACCGTGAACTCTCAGCAAAGCAGGTTTCTTAGCAACTTCACAGCCTTTGTTCGTGAGCTACTTGGAATTGAAGTGGCGTATGATCCCCTGCCAGCCTGTGCCTGGGGATGGAGGGGTGGGGAATGGCAGGTCTGCCTTTGCCAGAGAGCTAAGCTTCTCTACACTGTTGCCTGTTAGTTGGCCTAAGAAGTCACCACAGGCCTGAATTCTGTTTGTCCAGGTCCTGGAACAAATCCTGCTGTGTCTCTTCACCATAGCATCCCTGGGTCTGGTCACTGCACTGACAAACCCTCACGTGTCCACAGCATTTCTCATGCTCTGTGCCCGCAGTGGGCAGTCCCAGCTCTGTCATAGGCCTTGGAAATTATAGCAAGATGCGTGAAAGACATCCATGGCTTCACATTATGCCAATGAACAGAACCAGCACTCGGAGAAGTCATCTGAGAATCGCCTGATTGCTATTACCCTGCTTGTCTCCACTTGACAGCAGGACAAGGGTGACTCTGGTCTCACACCATTCACTCCCATCCCTGAGCAGCAGAAGTGCTTTGGCCCTTGGAAATTACCGAGCTGCTGGAGAACCAACCAAATGATCATCACACTGGAATTTTAGCTTTGCAGGATTTACCACGAATCCTGTTCTTTGCAGCACTCTTGTTTGCATATTTGATTATGGCCAAAATGAAACAGTTTTCCAGAATTCACTTTTCTACCCAAATTCCCCAAATACTAATCTGTAAATCAAAGCTTATTCATTTTATTTTTTTGTCTCCATGGGCTTTAGATTTTCCCACTATGTGAAATAATTATGTGAAATGTTCTAGTATCAGCTACATAATTGTTTAGCAGTTTATTTGAGAAATTGGCATTAAAGAGATGGAAAGAGGAGAGGACTAAGAGACTGAGGGCACTTCTTATGATAGAGCATACCCAGTCCCCTCCTTCCATTCATAACTTAATTCTGAAAATGCAACCACTATTGAAAGCACAAAAGTCAAAACAACAAACTGGTTCTATAAAGAAGGATACATCTGCTCCTAGGAAACAGAAAGTAGTATAGCATTTCCAATTACGCTTACATTCTCAGATACAACCTTTGACAATATCTTGCTATCCTTCCTAAAATGTATATTGCTTCAATTTGATGCTTTTCCTTGACAAATCAGAGAGCCAGCAACCGGCTAAGGAACTTCCAGTAAGCTGAAGATCCATTCTTTTCTTTATATCAAGAGGTAATGAGACATGGTATGTACTCCTTTTTAAATAACTTTATCAAGATATGATTACCGTATTGTGTATTATATCCTTTTAAAATGTACAGTTTGATACTGGCACAGTTAAGGTGCTATTGGGATACCCCAATCCCGTATCAGAGTACCTGGTTGCTCCACTTCTGATTCAGCTACCTGTTAATGCATTCTTGCGGAGGCAGAAGATGATGATTTGAGTATGTGATTCTCTACCCACTATGTGGGAGACCCACATTGAATTTCTGACTCCTGGCTTCAGACTGGCCCAGCCCTAACTTGCAGACATTTGTGAAGTGAACCAGTAGAGAAAAAAACCTCTCTTTCTCTCTCTCTGATTTTCAAATAAATAAGTAAGATTTTCCTAATTTTAAACAATGTGTAGCTCAGCACTTTTAATATGGTGCCAAGGTTGTGCAGCCATCACCACTAATTTCAGAATATTCCTGTAGTCCCCACAAGAAATCCTATACCCATAATAGCTGCTTCCACCCTGCTCCCTCCTAGTCCTTCAGCTGGCTCCACTCTCCTTTCTGTCTCAAAGGATTGCCTTTCCTGGAACCTTCTACATAAACAGAGTCATGAGTCATGCAATATGTAGTCTTGTGTGATTACCTGCTTCTATTTAGCATAATACATGCAGGTTCATCCTTGTTGCAGCAAGTGTCAGCACTTCATTCCATTTGATTGCCAACTAAAATGCCATGAGCTGAATAAACATTTTGTCTATCCATTCATCACTTGATGGACAGTTGTTTCCACTTTTTGGCTAATATGACTAGTGCTATACTCACAAGTGTTTATGCAGATATATGGGTTTATTTCTCTTGGAAGAATAGTTGAAATAAACTAAGTAGTACAGTAATTCTATGTTTATAATTTTTGAGGAACTGCTAAATTGCTTTCCAAAATAGTTTAAACACCAGCAATGGATGTGGGCCTGAATTTCTTCACATCTTTATCAACACCTGTTATTATCTATCACTGACTGTAGCCAGCCTAGCATGTATTAAGTAGTATTGTACTATTGTTTTGATTTATATTTCCATAAGAATTCCTGATGTGGAGCATCTTTTCACAGGTTTCTTGGCTGTTTGTAGAAACGTCTGTTCAAACTCAACCCACTATTTTTATGATGTATTTTACCTGAAATGCAAATTTACACAGAAAAAGACAGAGAGAGAGAGAGAGAGAGATCTTCTATCTACTGGGTTACTCCCCAAGCGGCTGCAACAGCCAGAGCTGAGCTGATCCAAAGCCAGGTGCCCAGAGTCTCTTCCGGGTCTCCCACACAGGTGCAGGGTCCCAAGGCTTTGGCCTGTCCTCTACTGCTTTCATAGGCCATGGGCTAGGAGTTGGATGGGAAACAGGGCTGCCCAGATACGAACCGGCACCCATATGGGATCCCAGCGCATGCAAAGCGAGGACTTTAACTGCTAGGCTACCATGCCAGGCCCTACATTTACTTTTAAAACCCAGCTTTTCTTAAAATCTTCAAGTTCAGTGCCCGGCGCGGTGGCCTAGTGGCTAAAGTCCTTGCCTTGAATGCGCCAGGATCCCATATGGGCGCCGATTCTAATCCTGGCAGCCCCATTTCCCATCCAGCTCCCTGCTTGTAGCCTGGAAGGCAGTCAAGGACTGCCCAAAGCCTTGGGACCCTGCACCCACGTGGGAGACCTGGAAGAGCTCCTGGCTTTCGATCAGCATAGCACTAGCCGTTGCTGGTCACTTGGGGAGTGAATCATCGGATGGAAGATCTTCCTCTCTCTCTCCTCCTCTCTGTATATCTGACTTTCCAATAAAAATAAAATAAATCTTTTTAAAAAATCTTCAATTTCAACTTACTGATGTTTTGGCCTCTATTTAAAAACTAGTACTTTTTCAAATAATCACTTTCACTAGTTCTTTGACTAGTGTTGAATTAATCCTTAAGTTAGTAAACTCAATTCTCCTTAAAGATTTAATAAGTTTACTGCCTTAATTAATTAATTTCCTTAGACATTTCAAACTAAAATTATGAATTTAATATGCTTGATTTTCTCAAACACATTAAATGCCCAATAGGGCAGTCTTACAAATCTAAAAAGTAAAATGTTTTTGAGCAGCTAAATAACTGTTGCGAATTAATTACCTAAACTTACAAATGTAACAAATCAGATTATCTTGGCCATTTCTAGAACCTCAAATCATACCAAGCAGAACAAAGTTTACGGCAGCAGTGCAAGCATTGGCATAGTGGATAATTGGCAGCTTAAGATGCTGTGTCCCATACTGGAGTTACATAGGACACAGTCCTGGCTCTGCTCCTGGTTCCAGCCTCCTGTTCATGCAGACCCTCGAAGGCAGGAGGTGATGGCTCAGTTGATTTCAGACTATCCCTGGAGGAGACCCAGAGTGCAGTTCCAGCTTCCAGCATTAGCTCTGGCCAGCCCCAGTCTTTGCAGGCATTTGGGTAATAAAGCAATAATTATTGCTCTGAGTTGCAAAGTAATAAAAATAAATAAACTTATTTTTTAAGGGCAAAGTTAGAATCATCCATTGTCAGAGTCACTCCTCAAATGGCCTTAAACAGCTGGCCAGTTGGAAGTCAGAAGCCTGAAACTCCGTTGGCTCTCCCATGTGGGTGACAGAGGATCGAGGACTTGGGCCATCTTCTGCCTTCCCAAACTCATTGGCAGGAGCTACAACAGAAGATGAGCAGTTATGACTCGAGCCGCTTCTTGTATGAAATGCTGAAGTCACAGGTGGTAGCTTAATTTGCTGCACCACAATGCCAGCCCCAAATTAACTTTCTTAAAGGCTGAAGGAAACTAGTTTTTGATTTTTTTTTTAAATATGGGCTAATTTAACTTCAATGTAGACTAATTTAATGTGTTCTAAAATTTAAATTTCTGACCCCCACACTCTTCCCATCAAAATTTTATTTAGTAGGTCTTAGTTGGATCCTGGAAATTTAACCAAAAAAAATTTTTTTAAGCCCTTATGTGATTATGATGTTGAGCTAGGTTTGACCATAGGAACCTAAAAATGTTTTATTCAAAGACTTGGGTGATACAAACCATTCCTACGATGAAAGCTGCAGGCAACATTGTCAAGATTCAGACACTTTAACAAATGGCCAAATGCTGAGTCTACAGTAATTCCCAAGTCTAAATCCGCAGGTTTTTGCAGATGATCTTAAAATTCTCCACAGAAAGAGAACCAAAATTAACCAACACATAATCCCTAGAATTTAGAAGCGGGGAAATTCTAACAAGAAGTGTGACAAAAATGGTTGGTTGTGCCCTAGACACACATTCCAGCCTTCTAGTCAAGTAATAGAACTCTCCATTTTCATATGAGCACACAGCCAGGAGGAATAAAGACTGCATTTCCCCAGTCCCTCTTGCCATTAGATATGGCTAAATTCTGGCAAAAGACATATGGATGTAATAGGGAGGTTCACCTATAGCTTCTGGGAAGAGTCCCAGATGAAGGATGAAGAGCAGGATGAAGAGCAAGGATGAAGGGGCAGGATTTTGGCTTAGCGATTAAGATGCCCATATCAAGTGCCACTCTGCTACTGTGCTCCCAGTTCCAGGTCCCTACTAATTAACGTGCACCCTAGGAAGCAGCAGGTAATGCTCAAGTGGATACTTGTGTATCCACTCCATGTAAGAAGCCTGAATTGGGTTATGAGCCCTAGCAGTAACCTGGCCCAGCTCCAGCTGTTGCAGGCACTCGGAGACTAAACCGTCCCAAGAAGAAATTACTATCCCTACATTATCAGTGAGGAAACTGAGCTATGGGCGGGCCACATAATTTGCAAAAGCCCCACAGCAGCAGAGTCAGGATGCCAGCATAGTGTGAATAGATGTTGGCATTCCTAACCCCTATGCAGTGGTCCCTCTTCCTGCCAGAAGTTAAGATATCCACCAACCATCTACTCATCAATTCAGTGAATTCTAATCAAGTGCCTGGGCACTGGAGACTTAGGGGCTGTATAAACAACTCCCTGTCCCTACAGAGCTTTCAGTCCCCAAACAAGCAACACATCTACAAGCACCTCCAGAGTCTGAGGAGTGCAACTGCCAGTCCCTGGGGACACAGCAGGCAGGAACCACCACTAGTGCTCCAATCATTGCCAGCATCTGCCTCTCAAATGTAACCATTGGATTTCACTGGACAAACTGTCTTGTGGGGGTTAAGCTAGTGGTCTTATCCACTATCTGCCCACTCCAACCAGGGGATGCTAATAGATTAGAGACCCCATCACCAGGAACCAGGCCTAAAAAGTGCCCATCTGTTTTCAACAAAGGACAACCGCTGAAAATCACTCCTAGAGCCACTTGGCAAGAAGGTGGGAAGGGAGAGCAGTGGGCAGGAAAGAGCTTTTCCAAGACTGTGACTACGTGGCTCAAGTGTCCCGTCCTGATTCATTCAGACTTGGGGGTAGGAGAAGAATAACTTCTAAACTGGGGACTGACTGGATGGGAGGAGCTGTGAGGGAAGGGTAGGAGCGGGGAAGCATCACTGCCAAATTTAAGAAAGATTGCCAGGGAGCCTGGTCAAAAATCATACATGATCTTTGACCACAATTTCACTCTGGCCCTCCACAAGGTAATGAAAAAAAGCCTTATGTTCAAAAGTATTTATATAGAACCATAAAAAAAAAAAATCCAACTACTACAGACACATGTAGGTAAACTATGGTAGTAGCACTCCTAACATTCATTAACCACTTATGCTATTTCAGGCATTATGTTATACAGCTACTTGTCAGCACCCATTCCATCAAGCCTAAGAAGAGAAACGATTTGTTAATACACAACAGCAAGAAAGGAGTCTAATTCAGATTTGAACCCAGCAAAACCAACACACCTGAGCAGCAGTGAACTGTACTACAGCATCTGGAGTGTTACAAAGTCATTAAAAATGGTAACTGTGAAAACTATATAACCTGGGGCATGGTTAACAATCAGGTATTCCTTTAAAGACTTCAAAGTTATACAGAAAGGATGAGCTACAGAAAGGCTCCCAGACCCTGAAGACTAGATGCTAGGATTGCTTCCCTACCTGCAAGGATCGGGATGAGAGGTGCAGGGTATCCCCTCACCCTGACACCTGAGGTATAAGCAGGTAGATGTGTTGGGGAAATCCTCTTCTCTGCAGAGATGAGAGCGCCCGGTTGAAACTGGCCAGGGCCAAGGCAATCCAGACCATTTTGGTCATTTGTAGCACTAAGCCAGAAAGACATGAGCTCTAGCAACTCTCCTGACCCTCACTTTTGAGGAAATTAATGAATTAAAAAAGATGGGCATGAGGCTGCCCCAGCCTCCCCTTCCCTCTATCATCTCTGCAGAAGCTGGAGGTATCAGTATGGGGTCTAATTAAAAAGGAGAAACCATCAATTTGATCAGAGGAGTATTAATACAAAAATTGACTCATTATAACTTTGCCTGGTAAAAAGAAAAGAGAACTGTAAGAAACACAACCATAGCAGGTATAAGCAGCAGCTAACCATGTGCCCAAGCCAAAGATCCTGCTTCCTCTCAGACAGGGGAAGCTGGTGCTGAAGAAGTTATGTGTGCCACAGTGGCATAACACTGAACACAATACTGTTTTGAAAAAGTTCTAAGTGCAAAATGAATGTGGGAAATGTAGAGCTTCTGTCCACACTGACTGTCTTTGGAACCAACAGCACACACGTGCTTGTTCGGAAACCCAGCTGTTTTCAGAGTATACAGCGGAACTCCCCAGCTGAAAGATGACAAGGCAAAGCTGTGTTTCAACTTTCTGTCACCAGCCTTACACTGGATATATACCATGTGTTCAACATTTATTTTTGAATATATTAACTCTGAGGGAGAACTAGTAAACTAATTTTTTCCTATTGCAAATGTAACCAAAATATTTGTTGGGGAAATACAAAGGTAGAATAGGAGAAAACTATGAACAATATCCCTGCTACCCCCAAAATAATCACAATTAGAACTTCCGAATATTTATTAAGTAAAAATAATATATTTCTAGTTTTTTTTTATTGCCAAGTCAGATATATATACAGAGAGGAAGATCTTCCATCCGATGATTCACTCCCCAAATGACAGCACAGCCAGAGCTGAGCCAATCCAAAGCCAGGAGCCAAGAGCTCTTCTGGGTCTCCCACAGGTACAGGATCTCAAGGCTTTGGCCCGTCCTCTGCTGCTTTCCAAGGCCACAAGCAGGGAGCTGGGTGGTAAGTAGGACTGCCAGGGATAGGAACTGGCACCTTTATGGGATCCCGGTGCATTCAAGGCGAGGATTTTAGCCACTAGGCCACTGTGCTGGGCCCTATATTTCTGTTTTCAAGACTTATTTGAAAGGTACAGTGACCAAGAAAAGGAGAGACAAAAAGATCCTCCATCCACTTAGTTCACTTTCCAAATGGTCCCCAGTGGCTACAGCTAGAACAGACTGAAGGCAGGAGTCTGGAACTGCATTCAGGTCTCCCACACACTTGGGCCACCTTCTGCTGCTTTCCTAGGCACATTAGCAAGCAGCCGAAATGAAAGCAGGGCAGTGCAAACTCCAACAGGTGCTCCTGTATGGGATCCTATCACTGAAGGGAGTACCTTGACCCCAAATGCCACAACCCAGGGACCAGGCCCCTTCTTTTAAAATACAGATGTAAACATTTGATATCCTATATGAAATTTTATTTCATGCACATTTTAAAAAAGTATTTTTATAATCATTCATCTACTGTTGAAGAATTAACAGTGACTTATCACAGAAAATGTTTACATTGATGCTGAAATTCCCTCTCTTAAATGTTGACTGCTCAGCATCTCATTCTCAAAATGATAGGTAGTTTATGCAACTAACCACTTCCTTTTTGGAATTTGTAGCTTTTTAAAATTTTTTTCCTTATCATAAATAACCCCAGATAGAGTACTGTTGTGCTTAACATTTTTTTTCTGAGAGGCCTGTCTTAAGATGGATGTCTCTTTTGTAAAATTACTGCGTTGGATGGCATAAATGTACTTAGGGTCACTGAGGAAAATTTATTTATTTATAAATAAATTTATTTATTTTTACTTGAGTTTTCCCTTTTTAAACAGGACACAAACCCAGGACCTTCTATGCCCTCTAGCAGGAAACAGGAAAGCAAAATACCATAAATCAACAACACTTGCTCACCTATTATCACGCTCCCTCCCTTTACATGCTACCCAGCCCAATCCTGGTTTGTCCCATATTCTACGTGTGTCGCCAAGCTGCCCAGTTGCTAATGTACTTACTAGATGATTCCCTAAGGCCCTTTCAGGAGGGTGGAATGGTGCCCTTGGGGCACCAAACTGCAGGTGCCCGGGCGTGGCAGGGCGAGGCTAACTCACAACAAACAGCACAGAGCTCCCGGGAGGGCCCGAGGCTACGCAACTCCTTCCCCAGCGGCAGCCCCTCTTCACCGGTCCACCCTCCCGGACCTTACCGAACTGCAGGTTCTTCCCCGTGGAAGGGTCGCCCAAGCACGGGGGGCTCTCCTTCCTCCCGCCCCTTTCCTCTCTGGGTCCTCCGAGCCAGACCCCAGTCTGAGGTCTCCGCCACCCCCAAGATCCCGACCCGATTCCGCCCCCTCCTGTTCTCGGCACCTCTTTGCCCCGCATCTGTACGGACTCGTCCTTCAGTCTTTCCCGACTTGACTGGTTTCTGCCCTGTTTTATCCTCGCCCCTCTCCAACCTCCCGTCGGTCTGCGAGTGTCTGGTCCCGGCCCAGTCGCCGGTACCCCGAGTGTCTCTCTCCTGACAGGATCGGATCCCTGTAGGTCTCCTTGCCTACGCCCTCCCCCAAGCCTGTCCCTCTGCGCCCCCGCCCGCCTCTGTGTTTCTGTCAGCTTCCGGGTGTGTTCCGCATGTTCTGAGCCTCGCCCTCTGTCCCTCCAGATCCCTGCTCGTTCTTCCTCCCCGGGGACGGAGAATCTTCGACCTGGTTCCCCGCCCTCACCAACGAACTCTTCCCTCTTCCACTTTCTCTACTTTGAACCCATCCCAGCAGAGTCCAGGAAGTAGCCTGGCGCCGGAGACTGGCGGCGGCGGTGCCCAATGGAGCGCGCCAGCGGCGGCGGCGGCCCCGCCCTGAGCGCGAACAAGGCCAATGGACGAGCGGAGGCGGGACTTCCGCTGTCCCGAAGAGGGCGGGGGGAGCGAACTGTTGTGGTGCGGCGCGTTGTGCGGGCGGCGGCCGGGCGGCCCAGGGGCTGCCGCGGGAACTCGGGGTGCAGCCGAGAGGCTGCAGGGGCGGGGCGGGCCGGACACGCCGCGGGGGCCCGGGCGCCGCGGGTTCGAGGCCGGGCCCCGCGCGGGGAGGCCGCGTCACCCCGGGGGAGCTGCCCGGCAGCGAGTTTGCCCCACTGCCGAAAGAAGGCGGGAGCCGACGGGGGCCTTCGAAACCCCCTGGCAACCCCGGCCCGGAGTCCCTAGGGAGCGGCCGCTTCCTGAGACCCCGTACGGGAACGCCAGTGTCGCAGGGTAGCTGCAGTGAGCCCCCCTCAGCAAGAGGGGCCTCCGGGTGACCCCCCGTGAACCGCCGGAGTCGACTCCGGGGCCTCTCGCCCTGGAGGTAGAGGGTTCCCGGAGACTCGCGGCCGAGAGGTCTGAGGGAGCAGGGCCTCTGGGACGCGGGGCAAGGTAGCCCTGGTGTGGAGACTGGCTCTGGGACCCTCGGGTACGGGGGGTCTCGGCGACCTGCCCCGCAGGGAGTGCGGCCGCGGAGTGGCCTGCAGGGGACCTTGCCCCGGAGGGGCCGACGCGGAGCGGGGAGATGAACGGCTTCAGCACGGAGGAGGACAGCCGCGAAGGGCCCCCAGCCTCCGCCGCCAACGCCGCTGCTGCCGCCGCCGCCGCCGCCGCCCCGGGCTACGGCCAGAGCTGCTGCCTCATCGAGGACGGGGAGCGCTGCGTCCGGCCCGCGGGCAACGCCTCCTTCAGCAAGAGGGTGCAGAAGAGCATCTCGCAGAAGAAACTCAAGCTGGACATCGACAAGAGCGTGAGTCCGCGCGCCCTGCCGCTCGTCGGCCGCTGCCCCGGGGCCGAGGAGCTTTCCTGCCGCGGACCTCGCCGCCCCTCCTCGGCCAGCCGGAGGAGTTGGGAGCGGGATTTGAGAGGCCGCTGGAAGCGCGGACCTGCCCTGGCTGTGATTCTGCTCAGATCCGGGAGGTTGGGGGCGGGGGAGGGGTGCGAGGACTCCTCCTGCCGGAGAAGATTTGACAGCAGTTTGCAGCTCGTGTTATTGGCTCAGACGTTAGGGAAGTGGGAAGTGGGTTAATGTTGGCCCACGAAGGTGCGAGAATTGGGAAAGGGGTGATAAAAGGACCCGGCTCTTGGCCAACTTCTGGTTCCTTCTAGGAACCCTGTTTGTAGTGCCTTCAGATGGGGAGAGGTGGCGGCCACTTCCCTGTCCCTGCGACCTCTTTCCGCGGAGGATCGCCTCGCGGACGGTGGTTTTTCCAGGGTGTTGCAGAAATAAGGCCACGGGCAGGTCTTCGGAGGTGACACTAGCGAACGTAGTGATTGGGTTCGTGGAGGGCGGGGAGGAGAGGGGAGTGTCAGCCTGGTAGCGTCTTAGAGAAATGCGGAGGTGGAAGATGGAGATTTAAGTCTTGCTTGCCCTGCCTTGTGGCTAATAATAGGGAACTTTTCCTGTGTGATTTCTCTACTTGTAGTTAACAATTCTGAAGCTGTGTCTTTTGTCATCCAGTTAAGAACTTTTTGGTTCAACATCTGTTGCTGCAAGCCTTGAGTGGCTGTTTTGTGACTAGGAATTGGAAGTGAGTTAAGGGGGGGAGCAGGGTTAATGTGTAGGTGCTTTAGCTAAGAGGTTAGGTGGTTAATATCCATTCTCTTGAGGGACTAGAATTCTTCCAGAGTTTAGGAAAATCAAAGAACGTTAAACTGAGAGGAAGCGCACGATTTTGCTTGTGATTTCATTGTTGACACTGAAGCCCAGATACTGGAAAGCTTGGCCCTGGATACACACAGTCTCCGAAGCTGGTTGAGATCTTAAACGCATTATCTGGTTTATTCTGTAGCCACAGGGGCAAACCTTCATGAAACTGCCCCTAAAATGTCTTCCCTGACCTTCCAGGCTCTTGCCACCCTGCCCCGATTGTATTTGAATTTTGTTGTTATAATGTATCTGTTGCTGGGAGTGAGTGAGTTTCTCTTACTATAAATCTGAAAGACTGGAAGAGATTAATTTTGGAAGGGACAACTGACTGGACATTGTGATTAAATCAAGTGTTGGGATGAAATGTTTGTAGGACATCAGTGGAAATGATCTCTACTTTCCCTATAGTTAGTAAAAGCTTTTATATTCATGTAATGCAGTCTGTAAGAATAGAGAAAGAAGTATCCAGTCGGTTTAAATGCTTGGAGCCTTCACATGGGAGTGGTTCTGCTGCTGCAGTTGCAGCTCTGTTAACCCGTTGACCCCTACAGGACGCCTGTGTTGCTCATTGCACACGCACAGGCGCCATCCCATCCAGGAGAGAGGCCGCCTGAGTTGAGTGCTAGTTTCCCAAAAGTCACGCTTCTGCAAGAAAAAGGTTCCCAGGTGGAGTCCCTCACCATTGGTTTCACTGTGGTGTTGTGGAGTCATTATTTCTGAAAACGATTCTATTTCTTTCTCACATGCTTGGACAGAAATTCAATTCCAAGTAATTGCTGTGTTATAAGGATTTTTAGCTGTTAGTGAAAAGTTAAATTTTGCTGCTGCTATACTGCCCATTTCTTACTCCAAAGGCCCCATACTCAAAGCTGTAAAAATAGTAATAATTTTTTTTTAAGATGTATGTATTGGAAAGACAGATTTATAAAGAGAAGGAGAGCCAGAGAGAGAGAAATCTTCCCAACACTGGTTTTCTCCCCAAATGACTGCAACGGCCAGAGCTGAGCTGATCTAGAGCCAGGAGCTTCTTCGAGGTCTCCCATACAGTTGCAGAGGCCCAAGGACCTGAGTCTTCCTCTATTGCTTTCCCAGGCCATAAGCAAGGGGCTGGATGGGAAGTGGGACAGCCAGGATATGAACCAGCACCCATATGGGATGCTGGCAATAGGCAGGTGGTGGATTTAACTCTTTGTGATATTCTTTGAAGCATGTATATTGGAAAAGTGTTAAGGAGAAACAGTGACTATCTTGTGAAAGGATCTGGCAGAAAACCTTTGTAACATCAACAAATCAGAAAAGTTAACTCATGTTACACAGACATGGCAATATTCTGGTATTTGTATTAATGTATACATGAAACCATTTCTCCCATTGATATTTTTCTGGAGAGAAGTGAAATTGAGAATCGAATAAAGGAAAAAAAGTAGGCCTAGGAATGGAAATATGCCAGGAATTAGAAGATTTTGGTGACATTGGTCAGATCCTTTGTGCCCTCTAAGTGGCTTCAGGCTGCCCTTCCAGGAAATGAGATTGGGAACTGTGAGTTTGCACTCGTGCTTTCTAAATTCTCTTCCAGCTAGGATTCCAATATTCTAGTGTTACCACTTGAAATCTTCCTCAAGCCAAGCAGGAAGTTGCCTGCTCTGCCTATTGTCATGCTGTTGTACTTGCAACTCTGAACTTGAGGTGTGCCTGGTCTCAGCATTCACATGCCAGCCTGCTGGGCAGGTTTGTCTCAGGAATTTAGTCTCCTTCTGGAAAAAGACATGTCCAGGAATACAGGGGCACTTCAAAAAATGCATGGAAAGATGGAATTCAGAGAATTTAATTTTGTTGCAAAAAAGTCTTTAAGTTTATGCATAGTTTTAGCATAATAATACATTTACAAAACCTGCTTTTGAAGTACCCTCTCATGTATGTTTATGTGTATATCAGCTAGGTGGGATTCTGTGGCACAGTGGGCATGTGCTGTGTCTGAAAAATACTGAAAGAGTTGAATTTGTCAAAGTTATCTATCCCAGTTTATTACCATGTGAGTGATAGTGTTTGTTTCTTTTTAACTGGCCTTATGGATGTGTCAGCCTTCATGGAGTACCTGCTGTTTACCAAAGACAATCATAGTGTAACCTTAAAACTGCTATGTCTCTTTAATCTAACCACACAGAAATGGTAGTTCATCTGACTAAATAAAGTTTTCACTATTTTCTTTACAAAAAGTACTGAATTGATGCTGATTACCTGTTAGTTTATTTTTATCTTTAAAGATTTATGAAGTAAACTCAAAATCTCTCTAAAATATCATACAACAGCTACTTTTAATATCAGTAACCCCCAGTCATTTATAAAGGCATTAGGTTTCTATAAGGTTTAGAATGGTTCCCCCAGATAACCCTGATACTGACGTCTGTAAATAAAAATATATTCTTCGCATCTTAGCTGCCATTATCACCTTCATTGTCAGAATGGCTCCAGCTGGTATTAGGAAATAAGCAGTAAGATCCTTGTGAGAATTTCCACATTTCTTTTTGTATGGATCATTTGTGAAGCAATGCAGAAATTAGAAATGATACATGGAGTCATATTTTTTAAGGAGTTATCTTGCCATAGTAACTATGTCAGTAACAGTTTATAGCATGTCCCATGGACTATTACCACAGCCCTTTTTCCCTCCTTCCCTTCTCCCAGGACAATTTGTTCTAGCCCCACTTAATGTCATGACTTTTATAGCCCTGGAAATGTTGCACCACTTCTTGTCTAAAAAAACAATGAGGGCTTCTATCTTAAGGAAAATCTGAGCTGTTCTTGCTTGCCTACACAGGCGGTCACTACCACCTAACTGCTGTGGTGTGCCCTGGACTGCCTCACTCTGTGTGATAACATCCTAGCTTCTCCTTCCCATCTGAAATGCTTCCTCTGCACATCTTCCCTTCTAGACAGGAATCTCCACCTTATCTGATCATTGCAACCACAGAAATATTTCCCTTTGCTCAGTCAGGGCTATTTACTGTCTTTACCTCTGTGGATGCTTGGCCTCTCTATGTGTATTTTGTTGTGCAGTTCAGTAGCGAGCCTCTAAAGTCTGGCCCACTTACTCCTCTCTCCTTCCAATGACCTCAAAAGAAAATTAGCCCCATCACTTGGCACTTACTTGTTGAAGTTCCTGTGAAACTGGCAACCCTGACTTTTAATTTCCTTTCCATCAGGTAAGGCACCTATATATCTGCGACTTCCACAAAAATTTCATCCAGAGTGTCCGAAATAAAAGGAAGAGGAAGACAAGTGATGATGGTGGAGATTCTCCTGAACACGACACTGACATTCCTGAGGTAAAGGCCAAAGAAATACCAGCCTGAGAGATGGAGAAGGAACCTCTGATCTCATCCTTACCCTTGGCCTGGTGTCCTTCTTGCGCTAACAGGTCATTTTAGTTCCCTTTGTCTGCTGTATTTATTTTAAAATTGGTTCATAGAGCCATAATATTAAATCTGAATACATAAAAGCATGGAAATCCACTGGACTGACTGCCCCATCATCTTAACAGGTACAGAGACCTAAATTGATGTCCATGGTTTGATCCGAAAGCTCTACTCTAGCATCCTTCCCAATAGACCACCCTACTTTGTCCATAAGGTCCTTCACAAATGCTTAAATACAACCACAGTGTCAGAACATTTAAAATCTTCCTTTTGACTTTACAGACTGAATGTCTATGGTTTGAGAATGTAATCTCTTCCTCTGCGGTTTGTAAAATAAAGATGTAAATTTGTCATTTCTCACCAGCTCTGGTTTTCTGTCCCTTTCTGCTTCTGTTACTCCTCCTAGTGCAGGCTGCTTGTTCCTGAGAATCCATTCCAAAGTCAGTTATCCTGCACCAGAGTTCCTCAGCCCTGGCACTTTTAATATTTGACAACCAGATAATTCTTGTTCTGGGGGATGCCCTGTACATTGGAGAAGCCAATTATACCACCCCTGGAGTCCTGACAGTCAAAACAGGTTCCCAAACATTGCTAAGTGCCTTTTTGGGGCTCCAGTGCTCAGGTGTTGCGAACCACTGCACTAGATCATGAGACCTGCGCTTCTGAAACCACACAGCCTTCAAGGTGCCAGTGTCTGTGAAGTGAGGCTCCTGGAAAGGATATTGGATTTTTTTTCTATCTAAATTGTTTTCACTTAAGACTCAGCAAAAGAAGAACCGTTTATAGTGTACATTGAATATTTGGTGCATGAATATTTCATAAGGCAACTGCCTGTTAGCACTCAGAGTGAAAATGACTGTGTAGGAATAGAAAGAGTAGGCGGGCCTTTGTCTGCAGATGTGGAAGAAACCTTTGAAAATCTGGGTGCTTTTCCCCTTGTCCCTCTCTGAGTTGCCTTTTCAAGTGTTAGTTTATAGCACCTTTCTGTTGCATTTAGCATTGTTTTATAAAGAAATTGATGTGATAGATTTCTAACTGCTTTTCATAAAAAAGAAAAAAAAAAGCACGGTTTGAGGAATGTTTTGAAAAGAATAAAGGACTTGGGTCCTTCATATTGATATTCATTTTGTTTTTAAGTGCTCACCACCTGCCTGAAGCAAGAACATCCCTTTTAGAGGCAGGTAAAGACAGCCCAACTTTCTGGGCCTTCAATGTTTCATGACTATATAGCTTTCCTTTCTTGCTGTGTTAGGGGAAAAAAAAATGGTGGGAGGTCCCTTGCCCTCTATTATCCAGTCACCTGCAGAGACCCTCACCCTGACTTGCCAGTTGTCCATTTACTGGAGGAGCTTTTGCATCTTCTTTTGGAAGGTCATTAAGAATTCTAATACTTTCTGGAAGAGCTAATAAAAAAGAAATACTTGAGTGCCTCCTAGTGTTCCTCATGCCCTCTGCCCAGTGCCCGCTGCTTCTGGCAGGTCTTGGTCCCAAGCATCTCTCTGGTTTGTGCTTTTGCCCTTCATCCTCGGTAAAATTCAGCCACATCATCTCACTCAGGACTGCTGCTGCAGCATAGCTTTCTGGCCTGGCTTGCAGTCAGTCTTCACTGTGAATGACCCTGCACCAGATCCACCTTCCTGAAACAACTCCATGCACTGCCTGTGGGAACTCCTCTTGCTTTTCCAGGCTTGCTGCCATCCCACTGTTTTTCAAACCACTGTGATTGCCTATACCCTCTTGCACATCTGTTCGCCTCGTGACCTTCTGTGCATGTGACCTTCTTCCACCTCACTTCCTTTCTAGACCCTTCCCCTACTTTGCTTCAGCTTCACTTCTACCTCTCTGTCTGGATCACCCCACCCAGCTGGAACTCTTTTTCCACTGTTGTTTTTATCTTCTCAGCCAGTTACTAGTCCTCAAAGGGCCATTTTTTTCTTAACATTTATTTGTTTATTGGAAAGTCAGATATACAGAGAGGAGGAGAGATAGAGAGAGGAAGATCTTCCATCCGATGATTCACTCCCCAAGTGAGCGCAATGGCCGATGCTATGCCAATCCGAAGCAAGGAGCCAGGAGCCTCTTCTGGGTCTCCCACAGGTGCAGGATCCCAAAGGCTTTGGGCCGTCTTCAACTGCTTTCCCAGGCCACAAGCAGGGAGCTGGATGGGAAGCGGGGCTGCCGGGATTAGAACCAGCACCCACATGGGATCCTGGGTGTGCAAGGCGAGAGGAGCTTAACCACTGCGCCACCGCGCCGGGCCCCCAAAGGGCCATTTCTAAGACTTCTTTTGTAGCCGTACCCATCCTTATCATCACCTACAGTGACACAAAGCATATATTGGACTCTTAATGAATCCTAAGTGATCATGTGATAGGTAACAAGTTTCTGCTTTTTTTTCTAGGTTGATCTGTTCCAGCTGCAAGTGAACACCCTACGACGTTATAAACGACACTACAAGTTGCAGACCAGACCAGGCTTCAATAAGGCCCAGTTAGCAGAAGTAGGTGACAATATTCTCTTAAAAAGAGAAAGCCAGCTCTGCGATTCTGATGGTGACTCTAATTCTCCTCTATTTCAGTGTGTCTCTTCATTATATTTTTCGTAGTTCTAAAAGCAACTTTCTCATCCCTGTTTTGCATATATTATAACCCCAGAGTTTAGACTTGACAAGAAGGTCCCTTTTTTTTAAAATTTATTTTTATTACAAAGTCAGATATACAGAGAGGAGGAGAGACAGAGAAGAAGATCTTCCGTTGATGATTCACTCCCCAAGTGAGCTAACAGCCAGTACTGCGCCGATCTGAAGCTGGGAACCAGGAACTTCTTCCGGGTCTCCCGCGCAGGTGCAGGGTCCCAAAGCTCTGGGCCATCCTCGACTACTTTCCCGGGCCACAAGCAGGGAGCTGGATGGGAAGTGGAGCTGCCGAGATTAGAACTGGCGCCCATATGGGATCCCGGCGCGTTCAAGGCGAGGACTTTTAGCGGCTAGGCCATGTCGCTGGGCCCAAGAAGGTCCCATTTTTAAAAAGAAAAGCATGATAGTGGAGAGGAGTAGACTTGTGTAAGATCACATAGCAGGGCTATATAGGTATTTAGCCCAGTGATTAAGCTGCTGCTTGGGATACCCACATGTCATATCAGAGTCCTTGGATTTCCTGCTAATGCACACCCTGAGAGGCAGCAGGTGATATGTCAAGTATTTGGTCCCTGCCACCCAGGTGGGAGACTTGATTGGAGTCCTGGCTTCAGCCTGGTCCAGCCCTTGCTGTTGCAGGTGTTTGGGGAATGAATCAACCAATGGAAGATAGCAATCTCAAAATCAGTCTCTCTGATACAGTGTTCTGCTAGACCTTTTTATTGTAATTATTACTTGACATGGAAATAGAGTACTCCTATCCTATGATTCACTCCAGAGACCCACAGCAACCAGAGCTGGGACACATCCAGAAGCCAAGAACTCGGGCCCGGTGTCCCATGGACCAAAATATTTGAACTATCAGTTGCTGCCTCTCAGAGTCTGCGTTGGCAGGAAACTAGAGCCATAAATCAAACTCAGGATATACACTGTAGGATTTGTGCACCTTTTTTTGTTTGTTTGTTTTCTTTTGGCTTTTGTTTTTTTTGTTTGTTTGTTTTTTCCTTTTTTAAAGATTGATTTATTTACTTGAAAGGTATAGTTACCAGAGAGAACTTATATCTGCTGGTTCATTCCCCAAATGTCTGCAATAGCCAGTGCTGGGCTAAAGCCAGGAGCGTCATCTGGGTCTCCCACTGGGGTTGAATAGCCCAAATATTTGGACCATCTTACACTGCTTTTCCCAGGCCTTTACAGGAGATGGATTAGAGCAGCCTAGACTTGAACTGCCACCCATTAAGGATGCCAGTGTCACAAGCTGTGGCTTTACCTGTTACACCACCTGCCAGCCTCTACATAGGCATCTGAACTGCTAAGCCAAATGTTTATTTTATGGACTTTTTTCTTTTCTTTCTTCTTCTTTTTTTGTTTTGTTTTGTTTTGTTTTTTAATTTGAAAAAGAGATCTTAAATCTGATAGCCCACTCTGCAAATGACCTGCAACAGCTAGGACTTGTCCAATCTGAAACCAGGAGCCATGGACTCAATCTCCCATGGGTGACAGGGACCCAATACTTGAGCAGTGGTCTCCAGCCCCCAGAGTGTGTGTTAAGAAGAAGCTGAGTCAGAAGCAGAAGCAGATCTCATCCTAGGCACTCCAGTAAGGGATGCAAAGGTCCCAGAAGGCAGGTTAATTTGCTATGACACAGTGTCCATCCCAGACTTACTTTTTTTTGTTGCTCCTTTTTTTTGATTTCTTCTATTCTGGTGTTGATGAAAGTATTCATTATAGATTATTATTGTAATGAATGGTGCCCAAGAAAGATTTCTCCTGGTTGAGGACCTGAGTTCTTGAAAGAGTTGGGAAAGAGGAAATGCTCCATTGGTAAATATTTTTTGTTACACTGCCAGCCTGGTTGATACTTCTGTTACTGGCTTTTGTGTGGGTATTTTCTCATTCCTCTTTTCTTCCTTTTTTTCCTTTTAGTATTTTAAAACTAGCTTTTTTGAATTCTATTTTTAATGTTGTTTACATAGTTGAGGATGTCTGCCCATGTGAGCCACCAGTTAGGGAGTGTCAAGACATAGAGGAAGGAGGGTGGGACACATGCCTCCAGTTCTTTCTCTCCTGTATCTGCAGGGCAGATGAGGGGAAAGGGAGGGTGAGTGTTGTTCCCTGTTGCCAAACTACGTCTGACCCAGGGATGAGGGGGTCATTTGATGTTATCTTACAGACCTTGATGGGAGGAATGTTCTGAGGATGTTTCTTGAATGCTTTTGATAGTTTTAGGTCATTGTGGTTTCGATGCTGCAGTGTTGAGAAAATCTTTCCAAGGTCTATTTGTTGACAAAGTCCACCTTAGTCCATCCACACACCCTTGCTGTAAAGCATGGCCAGGAGAGTTGTCCAACCAGTTCTGCTTTCCATCCTCTCACAAAGTGCTCAGTGTCCTCTGTTGGCCTTGATGAGCTGATTTTCATGTCCCCTGTGGGCATCTGGTCATGTTGTCTGTTGCACAGGCATCAGCAACCGAGCCTGTCCAGTCCTAATACGTGTACACTAATATACCCAATACATAGCACATATCGTATGATTTTCCCGGTAACCGGAGTTGGAGTCCAGCGGCATAGTTGGGGAGTCCCACAAGAAACCTAGTCTGATCCCAGACCTGACTCTTTTTTTTTTTAAAGATGTATTTATTTTTATTGGAAAGTCAGATATACAGAGAGGAGGAGAGACAGAGAGGAAGATCTTCTGTCTGATGATTCACTCCCCAAGAGAGCGCAACGGCCAGAGCTGCACTGATCCAAAGCCAGGAGCCAGAAACCTCCTCCAGGTCTCCCACACGGGTGCAGGGTCCAGGCTTTGGGCTGTGCTTGACTGCTTTCCCAGACCTCAAGCAGGGAGCTGAATGGGAAGCAGGGCTGCCGGGATTAGAATCTGCACCTGTATGGGATCCTGGCGCATTCAAAGCAAGGACTTTAGCCATTAGGCCACTGAACCAGCCCCAGACCTGACTCTTGAGTGCACCAGCTAGTAAAGGGTCCACTTCAGTCCATCACCCACATCATTCCATGCACATGCTGATGAATGCAGTTGCCTAGTCATTTGTGCCGCCAGCCCCATCTCCTACACAAACCAATGGGTGCAGTGGCCTAGCAAAACCCAGTCCTTGTATATACCAGCAGAAACTGCAGCCTAGTCAAGGCCACCCCCGATAGCTCCAATCAGGCCTGCCCTGAGTCTTAGTTCCTGCATGTGCCAGCATGTACTTCAGTCTTAGTCTGGTCTGTGCCACATCTCAGCCACTCTCATACATTCCTAAGATTCTGCAGCTTAGCTTTGTCAGACCCATCCCCAGACCCAGCACACAAATCTGCTGACAAGATACTGTCACCTTGTCTAGCTTTATCACCCCCAGCTCTGGCTCCCATGCCCATCGGTGGGAGCAGCAGCCCAGCAGAGTTCTCCCAGCAGGCCAACTCCCAGCCCCAGACCCTGCATCTGTTACGGAGTACTACAGTACAGCCTGACATCACCTGTACCCAGACCCAGCATTTACCAGCAGATATGGCAAAGCCCAGCTGGCCTGCACTCATCCTGGCTTTTGTATGTCCAGCAGATGTGTCAGCCCTGTCTAGCCTTGCCCTCTCCCAAACTCAGCCCACATGCAGACCAATGGGCCCTCCTGTCCACCCCCAGTCCCAGCTCTCACACCCACCAGCAGGAATAGTGGCATCCTTGAGTTTCCTGTAGCAGGTTTGTCCCTAACCCTGTGTCTTGCCTGTGCCAACAGGTGCTACAACCCATTCTGACATGGCCCACTCCACCTTTGCATTCACTGGCAGATCCTTTAGCCTGGCTCTGCACAGCCCACCCTAGTCCCAGCTCACCCTGGTGGTGCTATAGCCTAGCTCAGCCTTCTGCCCCCATCCTTATGTGAACCAGGGGTTGAAGTAACCCAGCCTGACATGGGCCAGACCCCATCCTGGTTCCCATACATACAAGTGGGTACTGAGGCTTGGCTCAGCCCAACCTGACAAGCCCCCTGAGTCAGCCCACACACATGCCAAGTGGTATAGCCCTGCCTGGCCTTGACCCACCCTGAGCCCAGGCCCTCTCACTTACCAGTTGGAGCCATGGCTTTGTAGAGGCACTCCCCAAATTCTCCCTACCAGGCCCACTGCCAGGCCCGATCTCATGCATGCCAGCGGGTGCTAGGCCCTTGCCCAGCATAGTTAACCTTCAGTCCTGGCCTTTGTATATGAACAACCTAACCTGCCCACAGACCCAATTCTTGAGTACTACAGTCTGGCCCAGCCTGGCATGCTTCCACGAGTGTCGGCGAGTTCTGTGGTCATTCTTGGCCCGGACAGCTACAACCCCCAGCAAACCAGCAGACACTGCAGACCCACATATCTCCCATAGAATCTGTCCCCAGACCTTGGCTCTCCCACATGCTGGCAGTGTCATGGCCCAGCCCTGTGTCGCCCATCCCCTGTCCCAACTGATATGTGCTACAGCCCAGCCCCCAAAGGCATGTCCATGGTCATTACCTCTCATGTACGCCAGTGGATGGCAGGTCTCCCACATGGGCAGTGCATTGTTTGGATCCAGATACACCGCCTTCCTCACCCCCTTGGTTTTCCCACCCCAACCCACCTGATCTTGACTTCCTCACCTACCTCTGACTACAGTGGCCCAGTTCACGGACACCTCCAGAAATCACTCCACACCTGCAAGACACTCCCTTGGTGGGTCCCCGACTCCCACACATCTCTAAAACCATCTTTCTCTGGCAAATCTGGTGGGACCTCCCAGCTGCCAGCCCCCCTCCCATGTATTTTAAAAAAAAGAAAGAAAAAGAATAGGAGCTATGCTGGCAGACTGGTATAGTTAACACAGATTTGGCTTTAACCAGGTCCAGAATGCCTGCCAGCTATTGGTTGCTTTTCTCCCAGCAGTGTAACATTTCCTTAGGAACAAGGCAACCTAGACAGTTGCCTTCAGCTGGGGCACTTCTCTTCATGGTTTTCTTTTGTTTGTTTGTTTTTTGTTTGTTTTGTTTTTGTTTTTCTTTAGAGATTTTTAACTGAGTTATTATCTTTTCTTAAGCCTCTTTATTTCCAGCATCCTCTTTAAGTACAGGTGCAATCCAGACTTTCCAAGTTTAAGGTAACTCCACCATGGGGCTGGTGTTGTGGCACTGCAGGTTAAGCTGACACTTTAAATGCAGGTGTCTGTTCAAGTCCTGGTTCCTCTACTTCCAGTCCAGTTCCCTGGGAAAACAACATAGAATAGCCCAACTATTTGGGCTCCTGCCACCTACCTGGGAAACCCAGATTGTGTTCCAGGATCCTGGCTTCTGCCTGGGGACTAGTCCCAGCTGTAATGGCCTCTTGAGAAATGAACTAATGATTGGAAACTATTTCTCTTTCTTTTTGTTTCTGTCTTTCTGTCTTGCTCTGTCACTGTCAAATTAATAAATCTTTTAAAAAATAATAATATCACTCGCTTGTCAGTGTTCACACCTGGTGGACAAGATGAGGCAAGAGGAAGCCTGCCTTCTTGGATTTTTGCAGATAAACACAACGTCAGGAATATGTAGTAAATGATGAGTTTTCCTTTAAGTCTGATACCTTTTAAGAGGCAGTTATGTGCTTCAGTTTAAACACATGTGTTCGGCTCCAGTGTGATAGCCTAGTGGTTAAATCCATGTCTTGCATGTTCTAAGATTCCAAATGAGCGCTGGTATGTATCCCAGCTGTTCCACTTCCCATCCAGGTCCCTGCTTGTGACCTGGGAAAGCAGTAGATGATAGCCATGGCCTTGGGAGTTTGCACCTACGTGGGAGACCTGGAAGAAACTCCTGGCTTCAGATTGGCTTGGCTCCAGCCATTGCAGCCACTTGGGAAATGAACCAGTGGATGGAAGATCTTTCTCTTTATGTCTGTTCTCTGTGTATCTGCCTTTCCAATACAAATAGATCTTGAAAAAATACATGAGTTCAGTTGACTGTTCATCTGACGTAATTTTTTTTGCATTTATTAGTTTATATTGGAAAGGCAGATTTACAGAGAGGAAAGGCAGAGAGAACAGTCTTTCATCCATTTGTTCACTGTACAAGTGTTCAGCTAGACCTGAGCTGATCCAAAGCCAAGAGCAACTTTTATGTCTCCAGTGTGGGTGCAGGAGCCCAAGGACTTGGGCCATCCTCTGCTGCTTTCCCAGGCCATAAGCAGGGAGCTGGATGGGAAGTGGAGCAGCCAGGATACAAGCCGGCACCCATTTATGGGATGCTAGTGCTTAGAGGTAAAGGATTAGCCCATTGAACCATAATGTTGGCCCTGACACAGATTTTGTTTTCATGTTTCTACCAGGACCAGAGAGGGTTGGTAGCAACTGACTAAGCAGAGCAGGCCATTTCTTCCTCCTTGTGGATGACCATTTAAATTATGTCATAATGAATGATTAGCTGCCATAAATAGAATTGTTCCCTGACTAATTCAAGTGCCACTTACGGAATCCGGGAAACCAAGACACCGTTGTACACTGTTGCAGAACTTCTGTAGTAACAGTAGTTCCCTACTTAGTACTGGAAGCAAGTCCCTGTCCCCTGTTATTTAGGTATAAAGGATTTTGGTTTCTCTCCTTTGCAGACTGTCAGCCGACACTTCAGGAATATACCTGTGAATGAAAAAGAGACCCTCGCCTATTTCATCTACATGGTGAAGAGTAACAAGAGCAGACTGGACCAGAAATCAGAGGGCAGCAAGCAGCTTGAATGAAGACAAAGCCCTTGATATATAATGCTTAATGCACAGGTGATATCTGCTACACTTAAAGACTGTTAATTTTTATTGTAAATAAAAAAGTTTGAATGATGAATACTGTAAATCTTTTCGGTCAAGAGAATTAATATTCTCATGACTCAGCATGTGTATAGAAAGACTTTTTAAGATAATTGCTGGACTGAAACAAACAGGATCATAAAAAGAATTACAGAAAAATGATGTATTGCAGCATTCAGCAAAATATTATGTTTCTTCTACTGGAAATGTGAGATAAGAAATAGTTTGGTTGTCACCTTGCAATTGCAGGCTGCCACCTGTGAGACACCACCACCCTAGAATGGGATAGGGTAGAGTTGATGGTGGGGGTGCCTTAGCAGAATAGAACTGGGCTTCAACATTGCCCACAGGGAATGTAGATGGCCTGCTTTGTTGAAAATTTTGTTGTCATTATTAGTTTGACGTTGTTCCCCTCACTAGTTCTGTGCCTTTTCTACAGTGGGCACTTGATCAGTATTGCGTTGGCTGACCTGTCAGCAGTGCCAGCACTGTGATGTCTGCCTCCTTGCTCTTGCTACTGAAATGTCCACCATTTCTATTGCTTTGCCACTTAATTACAGTGTGGAGAAAATTTGATGCAAAGAGAGGTTGCAGATCCAAAGAGTATTTTGGGGCAATTGGATGTCCCTACTTGTCAAGGCTTCAAAAACACTGATAAATGTTTCTCACAGGAGACATGGTACTTTGCACACCCCTCTATGCTTCACTTTAGAGATGAAGTTACTTATTAAAACTTCAGCCAGGCTCCTGGGCAATAAATGCTTTGACCCAATGAGCAGTGTAGTGATTTGGGGCTAATGTTTTCAGAAGTATTAATCCTCAGTTCATAACCACCAGGAAAGCTGCCAAGGACCGTAAGACTCCTGCTCAGAAGTTCAGCTGTGGGGTAGAAAGTCTGCTGACCTTGAATCCCTGGGCTCTCTCTGATAGACAGCACATCATGAATTTGAGCAACCAAGGTTAGTGCCATCTGATGCTCATTTTGTGAGCAATTTACTTCCCAATTTGAGAGGAAGCTTGCATAAGATAATTTTTAAAGTATTAACAATGACCTGATTGTTGTTGTTCAGTAAGTCACTCTTCTAATTATATTGGAACCAAAGTATCCTGTGAAAACAAAGCTTTATATATGTTTAAAAAAAAAGCTTTTGCAGAATTCTCTTTATAATTAGTGTGTTGAGAGCAGAGAGTTGGGTAGAAGGAAGCTGAGAGAAAAAGAATTTGGATTCTAATTTCTGACAATCTTGATAAATGATTGTCATCTTCCTTCTCAATTTTGATTTTGTTTTTATTTTGTAAGCCTTAATATTAAAAGGAGCAGCACACAGCCTGGCTAGCAAAGTTTTCATGCCTCATAGATGACTTAATCTGAGCACCGTCAGCGAAAAGTCAGAACAGAACCAAAAACCCCACTGGGCAGTGTGGCAGTGTCCGAAGGTCCCAGTTCTGTGAGCAGAGTACCATACCTTCTGTGCAACGGGGACGGGACCACCACGCTCACCACCATGCAGTGTGTTCCCTTGCAGCAAGGCTGTCACCAGTGTTCCAAGTGCATGTCTGGCAGATTGCACCCTTTTTACATGTGTGTAGATGAATGTATATAGACAGTACTCTGGACTCTGTAGGGATCCTGTTTTGATACACTTGACTGTGGCTGGCATGTCAAGGTACTCTTGAGTATTCTCAGTCATTCAGATCCAGTATGTATTTAGTGATTATTTCCTTACCTACAGCTGAAGAATATGGATAGCAACCTCAAGAACCCTCATCAGGGGCTGAAGTTTGGTGGCAGATGGAGCCTGCAGGTTAAGGCATCATTAACGTGCTCTCTGGAAATGTATCTTGTTAAGGAATAATGTATTTTTTTGATATTTATTGCCAAAATTGTGAGCATGTAGGTCATGTCACAACTTTGTTAACAGCAAATCTGTTTTCCCAGTGGAGAGAAACAGCAGCGCATTTCTGTACAAGAAGACGTGGTATCAGGATCCACCTGTTGAAGTGTGTCTGTAAGATGGCTTTTGTTCCAAAGTGAGGCCTAGGCGACTTTTCACCTTCAGCCGAAGGCTGTGCATACTTGAGTCTTCATGTCGTCTTGAAAAGTGCTTTGGAAAGTGGAAATTATAGATATCTTTTTCAGCTTTTTAAAAACAGATCGGTTAAGACGAAGAGACACCGTTGTTTGAAGTTTACTCATGTCCAGCTATCTGTTCTTTCATCAAACCACTAAACCACTTGCCTTAGCCTCTGCCACAATTGCTGACAGCTTCATCTGTGTGCACAACACTTCTGCCTGTGAGCAACAGCAGGCCTTCCACAACAACAGGCTCTGGCTAGAGGGAGCGGTGGGGCTGGGGAAAGCAGTGTGGGGCATGGCTACCTGTCAGATGTGTGCGCTTCTCTCCAGGTGTGACTGCAGCATTGCCTTCTCTCCTCTTGGTGCTCCTGGGCAAAACTGGAATGTGACACCCAGAACTGGCATTGTCTTGTCTAACAGTTATGGTTCCTGCCTCTGTTCCAGCATTGCAAGATTCTTTGATGTGCCCTGAAGGTGGTCACAAGAAAACATCAGTATCCTGCCATTTGTGTTTTTTTCAACTTGTTTTCAAAAAACAAACAGACAAACTTTCAAAGAACAGACTCTTAGGTTGGCCGACAGCATGTAATAATGATCATAGCTGAATCTCATGAAAGATTGAAACCAAAGGATTCAAGACAGTGTTGTAAACTGAAGAATTTCATTGTTGTGTTATAGCTGCCGAGTTATTAGATGTTCTCTTGTAGCTAAATAGTCACAGCTAGCCTCTTGAAGAACAGCTAGAACAGCTAGAATGTGGAGTTGGCATTTGGACTGTTTATTTTGTGGGAACTTTTTGTTACTAACCTGTACAACATCTACCCTGGTAGAAGGGAGAGAAAGTGGGGATGCAAACTGCTTGTTGAATGGGTTGTCCTCGGTGTGTGTCCCAGGGGAATTTGGCCCTGGATGTCACCTGAAAACTCTGAACCATTACAAGAATAAGGTCCAAAAGTTGTGAAAGGACTTTACATTGCCTAGCCCAATTTCCCCTTAGGTGCTGACATGCTGCTTTACAACTATCCCAACAAGGAGTTGAGCAGTCTGGACTTAAACACCTCTGAGGACAGAGAACTCACTACCTCCTGGGGAACCTGTTCTATCCTTGTAAACCTCTGGCTTTTTTGTATTCTCTGTCATTTCCATCTGCTCTGTGGTGCCCATTGTGGAATAAGTTTATTTTGGCCAAGTACCTAATTGCACTATCCCAGGGCATAATGTGTTTGGGAAAGGAGCGACTAGGACATAGGCACTCTTACGTTCTGACTGTCCTTGTCCCCGAGTATTGGTCTACTTAGTTCCTTGTTGGAGGATGTGGAAGAAACCCCATTAGTCTGGCTGTACTCCTTTGTTCCTGTCAAAGTGGTGACATGGGGCAGGAGCAGGGAGGATGTTAGCACCTTGCTAAAAAAAAGAAAATCTCCTAAGACAGATGAGGCTTTAGTTGTGTGCTTGTCCTACAAAAACCTAATGCTCACAGTATCACTTAGGGTAAACTTCACCCAGAACATTATAAAATGTCATTGCTATGCGTGAAGTTTGGAGGTCCCATGGTTGCCAGCAGTGTGTACCTTGTGATTCCTGTAACAACCTCACACAGTTTTCAAAAGCAAAGGTGAAGAACCTGAGAGTGGGAAGTCATGTCTTAGAGAAGTGCCATAGTGGAAGTCCTTTTTAAGTTACAATTGTCCAATCAATTTTTAAGGATGAAAAAACCAAATTCACGATTTGCTTGAGGTGATATAGCATTATCAAACTAATTTCTAGTCCTCTTAAACTGTCCAGCATTCAGATCACCTTATGATTTAAACAATGCATCTAATTCAGTCAAAAATAAGCTGCCCTCAGACTCTAAAGAATTTGTAACAGAGCATAAGTCCAAGGCCACCCTGGTTCTCGGGACAATGAACCAACCTACAGAATGTAGGGTTAAATTCCAAATGATTGGACTAGACAAGCTTTTGTAAAACCAGTAATAAAGGGAAAACAGATCTGTTAATTCAAGACCAAGGTTCACAGGCTTTCATAGGAAATATCTTGTCCTAGAGTCAGTTCTCATGAAATAGGCTTGGTGCTGAGGGGTCCATTTTCCACCTTCCAAGCAGTCCTTTGAGAGTATGCAGTTCAGCTGGCTCTGGCCCCTGGCCCTCCTGCTGAGTTCTGCAGTTGAGAAACAGGTGAACTGAACATCATGCCCTGGGGAAGTAGGGTGCCATTTACTCCTTTCATTATTACAGACTGTTCCCACAATTATGATTAGGAAGGGTCAAGTTGATTGCCATTTGAAGTAGAATCCAGCCTGAGGCAAGGTGGGACCTTTTCTTGAGGCAAAAAAAAAAAAAAGGCTATACTCAGTTGTTGCATCAAGCTTATGTCTTGACACACCTACCCTTCAGTTGCTTTCATCTACTGAATACATTTACCAGCGACACAGGGCTGAACAGGATCCCTGTTTAGCATCGCTGTTGACCTGTGCTCATCAGAGTATTTTGGGGTATGGGTCTTTTCCTTTCTCCATTTTGTAAATGCCTTATTGAAAAGTAAGTGCCCTTCCATTTCAGGCCTCCTCATATTGTACTTGTTTCCTGCAAAAATTCAGGAGATTGTGTTTTAATTTTATAATCTATGGCTCTGTACTGTTTGAAAGACTCTCAATTCTATGAGGTCTCTTTGTATGTATGTGACTTTCATGCTGCAGTATCGCACAGATGAGATGGCTCTTAATAAACGATCTGAATGAGTAAAAGACACTCTGTGTGTCCTTTGAAGGTCCCGTTCGGAATTCAGGTTTTTTGGCGTCCTTCACTGTACGTTATAGGGATTAATGTCAGCAGTCCGTGTTCTCAGCTTCTTGTATCAGCACCTACATTTCCCCGGCACCCACAGAGCATATCCAGTTTGTTCAGATCGCAAGTGATTGGGCACACGTTCTAGCTTTCCTATCCCAGTCACTTAATGTGGAAAGAGACTGGCCAGACCCAACGGCTTGATGGTGGGGCTTAACTTCGGTGTAGTGTACCAGATACCCTGGGCAGTGGTGTGCACTCTCTAGGTCTTCCCCTGTTCATCAGTGCATGAGAGTCCTGAGTCAAATAGAAGGAGGGTTGTACATTAAAATGCCTGCAAGGGGCAGCTGCATTCTGGCACACTTGGATCCCTTCACAAGTCAGCCACTGCTCAGCTCCTGCCTGTTGCTACCATGTGGGATCAGGTCTTGCAATTTTAACAACAGGAATTGGAAGTCTAGACCTTCATGTAAATGTTCCCAAAACTTAATTTTAACAGTGGATAGGATGTATTTATTTAACATTGCCCCATTGGAAAAGTACTTGGGAAGAAATGTGCAGTCTCTTTACCTGCATCTACCATCCAGGAACCAGACCAGGCTGGTACCTAGCGCGTTGTGGTTTGAGAAGCCTGGGCTATTAACTGAGTTTCACTGATTGGGTCCCTGGGGCCTGGCAGGAGGATTCCCATTCCCCAGCTCAGGCCCAGGTCTCCTTTCAAATTCCTTATGAGTGTATGAATGCCATTTGACTACATCTCTGTCCTCAATAGACGGAAAGAAAGAAAGTAAATTGTCTTTATCATACTGGTTAAATAGAAGTAATAATCCTGCGTGTAAAGTTTTTTTTGTTTTGTTTGTTAATTATTGGGCCCAGTGTGATAGCTTGGTGGCTAATGTCCTCACCTTGCATGCACTGGGGTCCTATGTGGGTTTGTATCCCAACTGTTCCACTGCCCATCCAGCTCCCTGCATGTGTCTTGGGAAAGCAGTAGAGGATGGTCCAAAGCCTTGAAACCCTGCACCCATGTGGGAGATCCAGAAGAAGCCCCTGGCTTCAGATTAGCTTGGCTCTGGCTATTGCAGCCATTTGGGGAGTAAACCAGCAGATGTAAGACCAAATATATATTTTTAAAAATTTATTTACTTTTTATGAGAAAGGTGGATTTACAGAGAGGCAAGAGAGAAAGATTCGTCCACTGGTTCACCCAGCCAGTCTGAAGCCAGGAGCTTCCTCTGGGTCTCCCATGCAGGTACAGGATTCAAGGCTTTGGGCCCAGCGGCGTGGCCTAGTGGCTAAAGTCCTCACCTTGAACGCACCACGATCCCATGTGGACGCCGGTTCTAATCCCAGTGGCCCCACTTCCCCTCCAGCTCCCTGCTTGTGGCCTGGGAAAGCAGTTGAGGACAGCCCAAAGCCTTTGGGACCCTGCACTCATGTGAGAGACCCAGAAGAGGTTCCTGGTTCCCGGCTTTGGATCGGTGCAATACCAGCCGTTGCGGCTCAGTTGGGGAGTGAATCATCAGACAGAAGATTTTCCTCTCTGTCTCTCCTCCTCTCTGTATATCTGACTTTGTAATAAAAATGAATAAATCTTTAAAAAAACAAAAACAAAAACAGGATTCAAGGCTTTAAGCCGTCCTCTGCTGCTTTTCAAGGCCACAAGCAGGGAGCTGGATGGGAAGTGGAGCAACCAGGACAGAAACCCGGGAAACTTTTAAACCATAAGTAAATTTAAAAAGTGTAGACCCTCTCACCATCTTCATTTTCTTATTCCACTCCCCTATAAGCCTTGTGGGGAGAGATGTCCCATGAGGCTTTAGTGGGGTCTAAGAATGGGGAGTTCTGGCTTTTGCCAGGACCCTCACAGGACCAAGATGGATTTTTGCTGAAGAATACCATTATTTACAGGATCTCCGAGTTGATCTTCTGACTGCAAAGGAAGTTCCACTTGTCCTGCCATTTGGTCTCTCCATTTGAGGCATACTGTAAGTAGTTGTTTCTATTCCTCTGCTGCCCTCCACACTTTATATCCAACCACAGAGGCAGTCTACTCTCCTCTGGCTACTTACACACTGAACTGCAGAGAAGTGCTTTATTCCCAAGCTTCTCCCAAACTCTGCTGCATATTCTGCAAGGCAGTTAGTACTTGGATCTCTGTGCTCCTGGCTTCAGCTCTGTCCAGCCCAAGCCATTCCAGGTATCTGGGGAGTGACTCAGCAGATAGGAACCCCCTTTTTTTCTATCAACCTGTTATTCTACCTGTCAACTAAATAATTTCAAATTAGAAAAATAAATTTCCCAGAGCCATCGTGGCCCAACATGTTACCACTTGCAGCGTCTCCTCTCAGAACCCAATAACATTCCAGCTACTCTGTTTCTGATCCAGCTGCCTGCTAATGAGCATGGGAAGACAGAGAAATTGGCTCAAGCACCTCAAGCCTTGCCCTCATGGGTCCTAACATCAGCCTAGCCCAGCCTAAGCCATTATGGCCATTTGGAAAGAAATAGTGGATGGAAGATTGTTTCCCCACCCATACCACTACTGTCACTCCACAAATCATCATCATCATCTAAGCAAAAATCCTGCAGTAAAAATGAATTTCCCCAGGTAAGACTTAAACTCAATAAAGCAGAGAAGCACTTTTGTGGTCCCAAGATTGCCCAGTCCTAGCCTGCAGATGAGCAGCTTCAGCAAGATAAAAATTAACAGTGAGATCTATATAAATAAAAGTCTTGAGGTGGAGGGGCTTGGGTGGGAGGGTAAGAGGAAGCTGTGTTTTTATATAATCTGGATTTTTCTCTTCACATCCAGGTTTGAGAGCCTCTAGATTCAACCACCTAAGGCTCAGGACAGCAAAGTAGCTACGTTGAGCATCAAAACAGGTCAGTGTCAGCCTGAGCACATAGAATGACAGGGCAGCCACAAAGATACCATTAAGGCACATCATTCAAACAGATAGCCTTCAGTCTATACAGGGTCAGAGTTGGAACAGGCCACAATTCCCAGTGCAGTGCCTGGCATGTTGGCCACTGTAAATGTTGGTGATTGAAACTTTTCATTTATAAAACTTTTTAAATTTCCAAGGCTTTTCCACATCCAGGAATAATAATAGCTACCAAGGACAGGGTGCATGCCAATGTTCTAATGATTTCATGCACATTATTTCATTTAATCTCTACAATCATATAAAATAGGAACTGCTATTAATTCCAATTTATAGAGGTATAAATACAGACTCAGAGAGGTCGAGGAACTTCTGGGACCAGAGCCAAGCTTCATCTGGCCCTGGGGACACTGTTGTCAGGTCCTGCCATCAAAGAACTCAGAATGCCGAGCTTTGAAGCAGCACAGCCACAACAGTTAACCCTTGTGCTGATAAACGGGATTGACTAAACTTTAATGAGGTATTCCAAGAAGTCTCTGAGACTCGTTAGGAAATTTAATAGGGTTTAATGGAGGTTAACAAGATACATCCACTCTCCTAGCCAGGTTTCAACTTACCAGAACTGAACAGGAATTAAACCCAGGAGGTAGAAAGGCACCTGCATGATTTAATGGGGTTAATGAAACTGTCAGAGGTTGACTGAGAGGGACAGAACTAGAGTGGACCACTGTTAATAATTCAATCCAGTTGAGGTCAACGTTTATTCAGCAGCTGAAGCCTGCCCTGCCCTGCCCTGGGCACTACAGAGGTAGCAAGTGAAAAAGAGGCCACAACCAGCAGGCTGATCGTGGTTAGACTTGGTTGATGGTTTGGGGAGTGAGCTTTACTTTCTCCTTTGTAATTTCTTGGCATCCTCTAAACTGTTGATAACAGGCAGAGATCATTTTCACCATAATTGTAAAATAGCAAAATAATTCTTAAGATGCCCTCAAAATACTATCTGCTTGCATAATTTAAATTGCATATTCCTAAGACAGGTAGAAAGTAGAAGATGGGAAAACAACTTAAATTTGGCAGCACTTGGAGTTGTAAAGAGCTATCTCTGTCTCTGGGTTTTTATCACACAGAGGAAAGCAGTGAAATTGTGGGTCACACCAGTAGAGGGAAAGCCTCAGCAAATCCTCCCCTTACACCTCCCAAATTGGTACCAAGTTGTCACCAATGGCTGACTATGTGATAGGTCCCATAGTAAGCATCTCATGTGTCTTGACAACTCTATGAGATACAAACCATTGTAATCCTTGTTGTAGATAAAAGATGAATGGTGAGATGGCTTGTCCAGAATCATCAGCAAGTGGTGGAGATGAGAGTCTTAGCACAGGTCCCAGAGTCCACCCTTGCTGTGCTGCCTGCTATATGGGCAAGGTGATATCTAACAGGAGCATTGTTTGGAACAGTGAAGAACTAAATACAGCCTGTATACCGAGTCAGAGTTCTGAGGTGGTGGGCTTCTAGAATAGCAATTAAGATGCCAATGAAGGTGCCATGTCTCATATTAGGTTCAGTTCCCAACTCCTGCTCCTCATTCCAAAATTCTGCTAATGCACACAATGAACTATGGTCAAGAAAATTAGCATCTGTTGTGGGCAGGTGTCTATGGGAATAAACTGTGCTCCAGGAGCAGGAAATTTCAGAAAGGATCAAGACTCACTTAGGAGTGAAACACAGCCCTTCTGCTACCAAGATGGCAGAATCTGGGAGCAAGGCACAGAACCCCAGGTCCAGCCCCACTCAACTGAAGAAGGAGCATCAGTAAAATGGGCTCTTAAAAGTCCTAGGGAAGCCAGTGAGACGTAGCATCCTTAGCACACTTACTTAAGCTAAGAAGTGAATGAAGCTTCCCGAGGGCTCATAGCCACCAGCAGGGCTGCATGTGGATAGATCAGCAGTGGGAGGGTACCTGTGCCCCATTAACACCTCTGCCACCTGCCTAGGTGACAGAGTGAGAGGAAGGGGAAGAGCTTCAGGGGGAGATGCTCAGTGAGCTGGACCATCATGGTCAGATGGGGCTCAGACTTAGTTTTGTCAACAAGCAACCATCAAGTGAAACTGGATCTTATGCAGCTTGGTGAACCTGAAGAGTAAGAACGGAGGGGAGGCCAGGTTAGGGAGAACTCTGCCTGTTTTTGGTGGTTCATCTTAGCTCTGATAGTTTGTCATTTTAAAGATTTATTTTTATTATTTTTTCATTGGAAAGGCGGATATACAGAGAGGAGAGACAGAGAGGAAGATCTTCCGTCCGATGATTCACTCCCCAAGTGAGCGCAACGGGCCGATACTATGCCGATCCGAAGCCAGGAGCCTCTTCCGGGTCTCCCACGCGGGTGCAGGTTCCCAAAGCTTTGGGCTGTCCTCGACTGCTTTCCCAGGCCACAAGCAGGGAGCTGGAAGGGAAGCGGGGCTGCCAGGATTAGAACCGGCGCCCATATGGGATCCCGGGCGTGCAAGGTGAGGACCTTTAACCACTTGCGCCACCGCGCCGGGCCCTAGTTTGTCATTTTAAACAGATTCACTATTTCTCTCTCTCTTATAAAAAATTTATTTTATTTTTATTGAAAGGCAGATTTACTCAGAGAAGGCAAGAAAGATCTTCCACTTGCTGGTTCATTCCCCAAATGGCTGGAGCTAAGCCAATCCAAAGCCAGGAGCTAGGAGCTTCTTCTGATTCTCCCATGTGGGTATAGGGTCCCAAGCCTTTGTTTCATCCTCTACTGCTTTCCCAGGCTACAAGCAGAGAACAGGATGGGAAGTGGACCAGCACCTATATGGAATGTTGGCACTTGCAAGCGGAGGATTAGCTAGTTGAGCCACCCATCATTTTTTAAGGAGGCTCCTTCACCTTCTGAAGTATTTATCTGTGGCTGCTGATACCATTTTCAAGTGCATACTATGCATATTGCTGCCAAGGAACCATGATTGCACAGCTGGATATGAAAAGGTGCTCAGGATGGCAGGCCTCAGGAATGTAGCCATTGTTTATGTTATGTATATATTTAAAGATTTATTTTTATTGGAAAGGCAGATATATAAAGAGAAGGAGACACAGAAAGAAAGGACTCCCATCTGCTAGTTCACTCCCCAAACGGCTGCAGTGGCTGGAGCTGAGCTGATCTGAAACCAGGAGCCAGGAGCTTATTCTGGGTCTCCCACGTGGGTACAGAGTCCCAAGGCTTTGGGCTGTCCTCAACTGCCCTCCCAGGCTACCAGCAGGGAGCTGGATGGCAAGCAGAGCAGCTAGAATTAGAATTAGTGCCCATCATTGTTCCTGCTAGGTCAGGAGGTGAACTGAGTAGAGCTGGCCCATGGACCCACCTGTGTATGCGAGATCTGGCATTGGGAAAGGTTCTGATGGGGAAACCTGGGAAACTGTTCTGTCAGGACACAGTCCTTGCAGGTGAGTGCCAGAACCATGATAGGGAACAGCCCAGACAAGGCCAGGGAACTGTACCCAGCGGCATACATTTGGCATAGGTTGGGGGTGAACCAGGCAGGGCCAGTTCACATCACCCGCTGGCAAATCCGAGCACCAGAATGGAGAGTGGGTTGGGCCAATTTCTGTCGCAACACACACCTGTACACATGAGGGCTTGGACTGGGTGCCAACTAGGCTGGGCTAGGCTGTAGCCCCCACCAACCTGAGCTGAATTGGAGGTAGGCCAGGCCAGGCTAGGCTAAAGCACTACTGGCAAAAGCTGAGGTGAGGCAGGCATGCCAGACCAGATTGTGGCACCCAACCAGTACACACAAGACCCAGTCGGGGGAGGGTAGGCAAAGCTGGTAGGGGAAATGTGGAGGGCTCCCTTGCTGGATCACCACTCCCACTGGAGAGCTTGAGTTGGGTTGGGGCAGGCCAGACCCAGCAGTGCTGCAACACCTGTTGGCTTCATGTGAGCTGGACCAGGGAAAAGCCAGGCTGGGTTGAATATTCCTACTGGTACAAGTATAAGTCAGAGTGGGTATGAGTTGGTTGGGCTCTGCTGCAGCATCAGCTGACAGATGCTGGCACAGGGGGCTAATTCTGTCAAGCCAAATTGCAAAACCATCTGGAGAGTACATGATCTGGGAGTGGGAGTGAGCCAGGTAGGGAAATAGTGGGTTGCCTCCTGGGTTGCCACTTCATTTGGTGAGCATGAGAAACAGGACTGGGGCAGGCTTGGCTAGACAGAGAGTAGCACCCATCGGTAGGTGTGTGGGCTGGATAGGTTGGAGTGAACTAAGTTTCAATGCCCATTGACATATATGAGAGCTGAATGGGATGTGGGACAGACTGGACCAGTCTGCTATACATACTGGCAAGCATGGGAACCAGCAGGGGAGCAGACCTGGTGAGGGTTAATGGAGTTACCCCAACTAGGCTGCAGCTCCCACTGGTTTACGTGGCCAAGTTTGTGGTGGGCAGGTTCAGGATGGGCTCCAACAACCATTGGTATGTGTAGAAGACGGGGCTGGAGGCAGAACTGACCCAGCAATTGCAACCTCCAACATATGCATAGGCTGATGGGGCGATGGACTGTGCTGGGCCCTGTACTGGCAAACACACCCAAGAATCTGGTCTGGGATCACTTCAGATGAAATTTCTTTGGGGATCCTCCCAGTTGAACTGCCAGACTCAGAAACCCAACCATAAAGAGAAGTGCAAGTTCCATGGTCTGACTTGGTCAAAGCTGAGCCTCCTCAGTGACTCAGACAGAGCAGTGGACAGCATATCCAGGTGCACACGAAGGATATGGTAGCACATTGGAGCCTGCAGAGGACACCTGATATAACATCAGAGGGCAGAACAAATTGATCAACTACCCCAGCCAAGACTTGGCAATGAAAATCTGGAAAAGTAGAGATGCTGGGGTGGACTGTGTCAGCCAGTGGATTCTGAAGAGATTTCATCGTGCTTGGAATGGTGAGATTGGCAGCAATTCAGAACAGTTGAACTAACGAAACCACTTGAGTAGTACCCTTGGAGCATGCCCCACATCAGGGACCCTGGGATGGTTGGGAAGGTGGGTGTGGCTTCTCCCTTTGTCCCTTTCCTCCAGATATAGGAAGGAAAAAAGAGTGTGGAAATAATGGTCTTATCCACTTTCCTGTATCCCTTTGAGCCCTAATAAACTATGATAAACTATGTAAAGATCATTGAAAAAAACAAAAAACAAAAACGGGTGCCCATATGGGCTCCTGGTACATGCAAGGAAAAGACCTTAGTCACTAGACTACTATGCTGGGTTTTATATATATATATACACACACACACACACACACACATATCTCCCAGTATATGATTTTGTTTGAAAAGCAAAGAGAGAAAGCTGTTCCAGCCACTGTTTCACTCCCTAGTTAGCTGTTACAGCCAACACTGGATCAACCCAAGGCCAGGAGGTTTATCCATGTCTTCCACATGGATACTGGGGCCCAAGCACTTGAGCCATCTTTTGCTGCTTTTTCCAGTCCATTAGCAGGGACCTGGATCACAGGTGGAGCAACTGGAACCATTACCAGAGCCCATTTGGGATGTTGGCATCACAGGCAGCGGCTTTACACCACAGTACTGGCCCCTTGTTGCTGCTGAGAGTTATACAAAGGAAGAGAGTGCTCTTTCACTCATTGGTTCACTCCTCAAGTAATTGAAACAGCCAGGACTAGGCCAGGCTGAAGTCAGAAGTCTGCAACTGCATCTTGGATGCAGGACACAAAGGATTTTTGACATCTGCTGCATTCATAGGTGCAATAGCAGGGAGCTGGATTGATTAAAAGTGGAGCAGCCAGGATTCGAACAACACTCATCTGGGATGTGAGCATCAAAGGCAGTGGCTCAATTTGCTGCCCCCACAACACTGGCCCCGTAGCCATTATTTATTAAGCACGTATTAACAAGTATCTTTGTGCTCCCGTATTTCAGTGTGTGGTCATATCCTCATTGAAGCCAGCACAGAAGTTCTTATCACCCCAAATTTTCAGATGGGACACTAAAGCTCAAAGAAGTTGTGACCTAGGATATTTTATCCATAACCTCATATTCCATGCTCCAATGTCCTCCCCACCCTCTCCACACACATGGAGAAGGGAATGCTGACTGTGTTGGGGAGATGGAAGAGTAGCAAAAACTCTTGGAAGAACTTGGAATTACAGTGGTTGGTGTAGTGGGATCCTACCTTCTACATTTTATCAATCCACTACAGTAGCAGCTGTAGGACTTTGGACTGCCTTCTATTCACAGTAGCAAGAAGAAGAAAGTATACATTTTAATGTTTTAAACAAGGGTTTATTTATTTTTTCGAAAGTCAAGTAAAATTTTTGCTGCATCTGATTCACTTTCCAAATAGGCCAGAATTAAATCAAAAGCCTAGAACTCCGCCTGGGCCTCCCAAGTAGGTGGCAAATACTCAAGTACTTGGGCCTGCATCCACTGACTTTCTCAGCACATTAGCCTGAAACTGAATCCAAAGTTGAACAACCAGGACTGGCATTTTACTTTGGGTTGTGGCCCTGGCAAGTGGCTTAAGCTGCTATACCAGAATATCCTCACCTGTATGATTGTTGGGAAGAATGTCTGGGATCTTGGATTCCAAAATCCCAGCGTCCCTGCAGAGTCAGCCTCTAATCCAAGACTTCTGATTCCATGAACTTGCTGGGCGCCCTCTCTGCGCCAAGAAAGGGAGTGCTGAAGCTTTGGACTCACTGTGCAGGAGGAATTAGGACTCTTCAGTGCTGTGAGTGCAGTGGAAGGAGTGATACCACCAGGGGGCGCCCTCCCCTCAATCGCTAGGCAGCCACAGTATATGGGAAAGCTCAAGAGCATTTTCTTTCCTTAAAGATACTGCATTTGAAAAAAAAAAAAAGATACTGCATTTGGTGAATGCTTTCATTCATATTGTGGCAAAAATCCTAGACAAAGCATAAGAAAAAAAATGTGTCTGTGACTGTTCTATCTCATAGATGGCACCAAAGTCCAGCAAAGACAAGGAAGAAGCTAAGATCACAGGATAACCTCAATGCAGTTATTTTGGCCCATGAGTGCAGTACCTTTTCTGCCACACCAATTGTTGCGATAATCCTACATGCCACCTACTGACTACCTGAATATCCACTTCAGCCATGGGCCTCCCCCTGACGCTCACTACACACTGTTGCTTCAAAGCAGGTCCAGCAGCCAAGCTGGACAGTAGTAAGAGTTAGTGTCTCACACCTGCCCACTCAGAGGCAAGCCAAAAGCTGTCGGAGTCATCACTGGCGCTTCACCACATCTTTGGAAGCTAGTCTGCTTTCCCATTCCCAGTAGAGAACCCTGGGGCTAGAACTCAAGAAACGTGCCCAGTGCCATTCTGCCCTCCTAGCCAGCTTCTCTGCTTAAGATCAGGCCTGGAGGCTCATCCAGACCTCTGTCTTGACCTTGGCCTGGTCTCATGTGCTGTATTTTCTACTTCAAAACACTGTCAAAGACCTTCTCCCCTTTAAGCCTAGTTAAAAATAAGCTATTGTCAACCACTTTGGAGAAGAAACTGGAACTTAAGGGAATGATTGGGCCAAAGCCACTTGACTTGTAGTATACTTGGATCTGGAACTAGGCAAAATGTCTGAGGACATTCTGTGTCCCTCTAGTAAGTCCAGCCCCTAGGGAATTGGGGGACTCAACAGCTAACGTAGGTTTGTGAGTCACAGGAGGTTGAATCTGCAACCCAGCATTCCTGTTTGACATTTACGTAACTGAAGAAATGATGTACTGCCATGTCTTGCAGAAGGAAATGAGCCCTTAGTTGTCGTCTACGGCCATACCACCTTGAACGTGCCTGATCTCGGAAATGAGCCCTTAGACAAGACACCACACGCCATCAGACACCAATAGACCGGGCTCCAGGACTTGCGCACTCGCAGGCATAGAGGCTATGGATTGCTCAGGAGAAGGGGCTTGAGGATATGTGGGAAGGGGAACCGCTGAGGGAGAAGTACATTACAGATGAGGAATGACTTCTGGGGACTTCACTGACCAGGCCACTGCACTTGCAGACCTGCATAGGATGTTGAGTGTCATGTCAGAAGATGGAGAGCAGAACAGGTTGGACAACTCTCCTGGTCAAGCTTTGGCAGCAAGGGTTTTGGTGAGTGGGTGCTCTAAGATGGACTGTGAGCTAATGGACGTTGGAAGGATTTTCTTAAACTTGGAGCAGCAGAAGCAGCCACATCTTGGAACTATCAAAACCATTCAGGAAATACTTTTGGAACATTCTTCCCCACTTCATCAGGGTTTCTAAGATGACATCAAGTGGACCCCCCACATCCCTGAATACTGATATAGCTTGGCAGCTGAGAGCAGCCCTCTCCCCATGTCTCACTCCCTTTCCCCTCCCCAGATATAGGAGAAAAGGGAAGAAAAGGAAAATAGGAAGCATTTGTCCCACCTGCCTTCCCCATGCCTTGACCCTCTCCGCCCTAATCAGTGCTCTTCATGGGCATGCATTCTTGTCAACTATGTGAACAGCATCAAAAATAAAATCAAAAAAAGTAATGAGCCCTTCAGTGTCAAGTATTAGCTACCTAATGAATGGTCAATGCTCAATTAAACATGTGGCTATTCTGTGACATGCTCTGCCTTTAAAATTCCTATGCTTTCACATCGGCAATGTTCAACATGGTAAGCCCTCACCATATCTGGCTATTAAATACTTGATGGGGCAGACATGTTGCTTGCAAGCACTGGGATCCCCTGTGAGTACTGATTCATGTCTCAGCTGCTCCACTGCCCATCCAACTTCCTGCTAATCGCCTGGGACTTCAGTGGAGGACAGCCCAAAGCTTCGGGACCCTGCACCTACATGGGAGACTCGGAGGAAGCTCCTGGCTCATAGCTTTGAATCTGCTCAGCTCTGGCTCCTGTGTCCATCTGGGGAGTGAATCAACGGATGGAAGATCTTTCTGTCTCTCCTTCTCTCTGTAAATCAGCCTTTTCAATAAAAACAAATCTTTTTTTTAAAATGTAAGGATCTCAGAAATTTTTTACATTAACATTAAAATTATATTTTGGACAGGCATTGTGGCACAGCAAGTTAAGCCACCACTGGGACACCCATAGCTCCTATCAGAGTTCTGGTTTGAGCTGAATCTTTTCCACTTTCAATCCAGCTTCCTGCTGATGCTGCTGGGAATGCAGGCCGTGATAGCTAGGTGCTTGGAGTTCCAGGCTTCTGAGTTCAGCCTGGCCCAGCCCTGGCTGTTGCATGCATTTGGGGAGTGAAGCAGCAGATAGAAAAATCTGACTTTCCCCTCTCACTGCCACTCTGTCTTTCAAATAAATTTTGAATTTTGTGTTATAAATTAAGTTACTGTATTAAAAAAAATATCTTTAGCTGTTTCTCTTTATGTATCAACACAGCTACTAGATTTTCACATGATTCATTTGTGCCTTACATTGTACTTCTATTGCACAATGCTGCCTGATACGGCTTCAAAAATGTAACTGGGGCTGGTACTGTGGTACAGTGGGTAAAGCCACTGCCTGCTATGCCAGCATCTCAAATGGATACTGATTCCAATCCCAGCTGCTTCATTTGCAATCCAGCTCCCTGTTTATGGCCTGGGAAGCAGCAGAGGATGGCCCAAGTGTTCGGCTCCCTTGTACTCAGGTGGAATACTTAGAGGAAGCTCCTGGCTGCCATTTCAGTAGCAAACTAACAAATGGAAAATATCTCTTTCTCTACCTTTCAAATAATTAAATCCTTTAAAAATATATATAATTGCTGCCACCTGCCTGGCCCTTGATTTACTTTGATGATGTGAAGTATACCTGTCAGAGCTTTAAATCTGGAATTCATTCCTGGCTGTGTGCTCTTGGGCAAGTCACTAAAATTTGTCCCTGTGGAAAGTTCCCCTGCTTTTACAAACAAATCAAAATAAAACTTCACTCCCTCACAAGGCTGTGGTAGGTATTAAATAAAACAGTAAAAGTAGCTGTGGCTCAGGACACCATACCCACTAATTTGCTTGTCTTATTTCATTTCATCCTTGGAAACTCCAGGACGGATGTTGGGACGATCTCCTCCTTCACTTAGTAGATGAGGAAATGGAGAGTGGCATGTGTGCAGGGTCTCTGGGCCACCACATGGTGCTGCTGTGCCTTGCACTGGAGGTAGAAGATGCCAAATAAACAAAAGGCAGGAAAAGAAGAGGTTGGCTGCCTCAGGACCCCGAGCAGTCCCTCCCCTGTGTGGGCCTTGCTTCCCTTTGGGGACAACAAGGGGATGGTGGGGAGAGATGGTGGAGGCATCAGCACCATGGGGTATTCAGACATCTCAGCATGTGCCTTTCTGGCCTTCCGTTGTCCATTCTGTGGGGATAAATGTGCTTTTCTGTTTGTTGTAATAACATTTGTAGGAGCTTTATATAGTGTTTCTGTCTGCTTACATTAGACGCTGTGTATTATAGTTAAGAGTCTTTCACCATTTCCCATATAAACCTTGTTTTTTATGGGTTTGGGAGTGCTCAGCTGTAAAAACTCTCTCCACTGGAAAAAAAAATTTTTTTTTTCCAAACAAATTGGGTTTAAATCAGGAGTCTAGTTTCAGACACTTTAGAGGGTGCATATTTTTTTTATTCCCAGTCACTTTTCATTTAAAAATGAGGCTGACTGATTCCTTAGTTTCATTTCTTTTACGAGGATTAGGCAAGATCATTAGCTCAACTGTTAGTGGCTTGAAGAGAGCCATCACACAGCGGGGTTTTCTCCCCTGACCCTCTCCAGAGCCCCGGAGCTGAAGCCTGCCGGCCCACCTTGTCACCCTGCTCAGTGGGCTCTGGCACCCTAAGCTGGTCACTTCACCTCCATGAATCTCCTGCCCCAGCTGCCTTCTAGCCAGTGGTGAAGAAAACGTGCTAGTAGGAGTATGCGAGCACGTGGACAGGAGAATGTGTTGTGCCAATGCCAGAGGCTGCAGCCAGGATCCCACATTGTACTGAGTTATCCCCAGCAGACAGTCAATTCTGGGCATCACAATTAGGTAGTCAGAAAAGCATCTCCAGATCTTGGAGCCCACCCTCTGCCTCATTTTATAGATGGAGCCACTCGGAGACCTAGCATGGAAAGAAGGTTCCAGGCAGAAGGCTGGTGGTCAAACCCTACACTCTGGTGAGTACATCCTTCCTCTTTTTCTTTTTCTACATACTGTGAGGAACAAGGAGCACTGGATTGTGAGAAGCAGAATTTGGGTGCACATATGCACGCGTGCATATACACACACACACCCTGGAGGTGCTCCAAGGTATAGAGAAAAGCCAGGGCTCTAACCACTCGCAGAACTGCATGTTGATCCAAGCCTGCTTTTCTTGGTCTCAATGACCTTGAGTGAAGTCTTCCACCTCTCTGAGCTCCCATGCCTCCACGTCAATCTCACAGAGCCCTTGTGAGGGTTCTATGAAATAATGCCACCTCAGGGTTTACACCATTCCTTTTCTGAATGGTAACTATTATTATAATGGCATTTATCAAAAGGGTTTACATGTTTAAAAAAAAAAAGCAAAAACAATTTCCTGTGTTGAAGCAAACAGCATGGTCTTCAAGATAATTACCATTACAGGTTAATGACTAGTTACTACCAGGACTTTTTTCTTAGTCATTTATATTGTCCTGTGAGGAGCACGTGGGGAGCAAACGATTGTTGAATAAACATGAGAACGCAATCTAAGTGTGCTGGCAGCAGGAAAAATTAGGAGGAAGTCGCAGCTTAATTTTTACTGTAAAAGTAAATCCATATTCATTGTAAAAACAACATTTGGAAAAATATAGCTAAGCAGGAGGAGAAGTGAAAATCACCCTCTCTCCCACAAGTCAGAAGTGGAAATATGAATGTTTTAAGACTCCACTTTTTTCTCCATGGCTGTTTATCTATTTATCCTTGATGTGGCACTCACCATGGACAATATTTAGCAATGCAGGAGGAGCTTTCTGCTCCATGCATCGTGAGGAATTTGCATTCAGTTCTCACATTTTTTCCCCTAGCAAGTGAGTGGTAACTCAATAGGATTTCTTTAACCAGTTCTGTAATTACAGTTTGTGGGGATCCATCCCTAGTTCTCACTCTCCAAAAAGGCCTGTAGTCAAAGCTTTGTACCATGATAAATTCTGGAATTTATTCTTAAGTTCAATACCACACTGATTTCCCCCTATGTTAAAAAAAAAAAAAAAATTACATATTTGGGCCCAGCACAGTAGCCTAGCAGCTAACGTCCTCGCCTTGCATACCCAGGATCCCATGTGGGCGCCAGTTCTAATCCCTGCAGCCCCACTTCCAATCCAGCTCCTTACTTGTGGCCTGGGAAAGCAGTTCAGAACGGCCCAAAGCCTTGGGACTCTGCACGCACGCACGTGGGGGACCTGGAGGATTGACTCAGCTCCAGCCTTTGCAGTCGTTTGGGGAGTGAATCATCAGACAGGATCTTCCTCTCTGTCTCTCCTCCTCTCTCTGTGTCGACTTTGCAATAAAAATAAAATAAATAGCTTTTTTTTAATTACATATTTAATTCAGAAAGAATAATCACATGGCCTCTTCAGGATTGAGGAATCCTGGACTGAGAATAAGAAAGATTCAGCTAACAGAGCAGGATGGGAGCTGGTGGAGTGAGGGAGTAGGACCCTTGTTAAACTGGTGGCTCTGCTTCCCTGTTGTGCCCTGAGGGCCTAGGACAGGGCTCAAGTCCTTCATTCCTTGGTTCCTTGTTGGAGTGAAGGCCTGGGTTGGTGGCAGGGGGAGGGAGGAAGGTGGGCAAACATCCCTTTGGGCACCAGTTCCCAGGCTCAGGGTCTGACCTGGGGATTAAGTCAGGCTGGAGCTCCATCTCTGGCAAATGACAGAGGAGGAGGGTTCCCTGTTGCAGTGGCCGTTGAACCCCTCAGTATCCTACTGCTTCACCAGCAAGGAAAGCACACGGGTGCACATTCCTCCCGTGCCTGGGATACTTCCCCCAGCTAAAAATAACCACGGGAGCTGGACCCTATGTATAGCCCTGGAGGTCTGTCCGAATCTACACTAGTCCTGGGTTCGAATCTACACTAGGTCTGGGGGCAGGGGTGGGGAGGAATTTAGATCACTGGCTCACTGGGATTCAGTTTCCCCCTTGTGTTCCAGGATTTCTAGACTTCTGATTTCTAAACCCTCTTGGAACGTTTAGAAACTTTTCTTTTTGTGGTGTGTGTTCTTCCCAGAGGAGGCCCTTAGGGCTGAGGCCGGGGGAGGGGTGCGTGCTGCAGCGGCTCATTACCGCGAGGTGTTGCCCTCGTTAAACTGCAGGCCTTTTTGATCTGGCTGCGGGACTAGAGGGAATAAAGAACAAACTAGGGGTAACGGGGTGGGGAAGACGTAGGGTGACGCTCACTTCCCCCATCTTTTATTAACTCGTTCGTGTCCGAGAAGACCCGGGTGGACTGTCAGCTCCTGCCATGGTGTTTATAGCCAAGGCTAATAGGGCCCCATATTCACCCCATGCCCGGGTGAGGCGTCTGAGGCACGCCTATGCTGCAATAATAAGGACCCTAGAGCTGCCCAGTGCCTCCCTTCTGGTCCCTGAGGCTAACGCCCAGCCCAGGGATGTAGAGTGGAAACGCTGCAGGACTGTGCGCCCCCTGCCACCTCCTCAGCGGGGAGTGTTGGAAATCCAAGTCAGCAAGTCAGCGTTAGGAGGTACTGGCACATGCTTACTCAACTCGGTATTTACCCATTATTGTTACGAAAACATAACCACCCTTGTTTATCTGCCCCCAGCATAGCCCAACTCACATGCTTGCTCCTGGGCAAATTTGTTCACTCGCACAGCCAGGCAAGGGTGTGCATGGGGGGACTCAGAGGTCGCTATCCGGCATCAGAACCAGATTGCCAGCAGACATTCTCTTTCTTTGCACAAGTCCATGGGCTCTCATGAACCTGGGGGATGCTCTGTGGCCAGAGAGAAACCAAAATGTTTGCATGCAGGCATAATCGCCTCCAAGCTTCTTTTACATATCCATAAAATCACAGTGGCCACCGCTGGTTCCAGTTTCCTGCCTGCTGGGAGCTGTGCTAAGCCCACTCTTGTAGCTCCCTGCACAGCCTTCGGTCTCATAAGGGTGGTGCCCAGCCTCCAAGTTCAGAATTTCACAGGCTCCAGAAAGATTCCAGAGCCTACACCCCGCTTCCAAGCCACGAGCCACATGGCCCTGCAAATGTTCTTTCCTTATGGGATAGGCGCCCTTCCTTACCCAAACCACTGTGTGCATGTGGCAGCATGCCTACTAACCCACAAAGCAGGTAGGGACTGTGGATCCAGTCTCCGGATTCAGGTAGGTCATCCGTCTGTGTTCGCACTATGAGGAGAAAGTTGCTTCTTGGTTTGGGTTTGGCTTTGCTCTGAGCCTTCTTGCCTTCACTTCGATTTGGTGTTTACCCCTGGAGCAGGGGCTAGAGCACTGGGGCTCTGCTCTGGAGCCCGCAGAGACATCACATAGGCTCTGGGGAAATTTCAGAAAACTTTTTTTTTATTATTATTATTAATCAAGAGCATAGATACTGCTTTGGCAAAGGGAGGACGGTGAGTGGCCATACAGTTTTGAGGTAGAAAAGGGGTGGGCATGGAGGCATTAGACAAACACCTGAGCAACAGGCACTTTAGGTAGTTTAAATACATAAAAACTTCCCGACATGGGTAAGTTTTTATTTACAAAGAATCAAGAAAATAAAAGGAGAAAGAATAAGAAAAGAGAGTGTGTGTTTCCCTTGGAACTAAGTAGGAAATGCAGCCACAAAATAAAATAAAATAAAATGCTACTGCGGAAAGGAAAACAACAAAAGGGAACTCTCCATCTTCCTGCTTTTGGTTCTCTTCCCCAGCCAGAACCACGGGTTCTTCTTACTGTGTTTTAATAAGAGACGAGGGTGGAGAGAAAGCCAAAAGAAGGGCAGGATGGCCTTGGCACTAGGCTGTCACAGTTCATCCCAGAAGGGTGGGTAGGGTGCATCTTCGGGCGCCTGGCTCCTCAGTGTCCTTGCTGCTGCTGCCTTGAGCCTCCAAGAACCACCCTCAAAGGAGGTGGATATATATATAGATATAGATATATATATTTCTCTTTCTCTTAATGTATTAAAAACAATTTCAAATGACATTGCACGTGCGATCCAAGTGTGTGGTTGCAGCAGGCAACCGGCCAGCATTCAGCAGAGGCTCCCACAATCCGGCCGCAACCCAGAGCCTGGACTTCGCCGCCCACCGCCGTCCTATGTTCCTGAGGCCCCGGGGGTCGTTGGCCAGCCGTGGCCCGTCCTTGGCTCAGGGCTCAGCTCACTGGTTCAGCTCCAGAGCCCAGACCTGCTGCGGCCAGCCGGTGCGCCCTTTCATCCTCTTTTCTCCAGGGCCCAGAGCCGGAGGGAAGCCTTCTTGCTGCTGCTGAAGGGATGACACAGGAGAAGAGGGGAGGAAGAGAAAGAGAAGATTGAAATATTTCTGCTCCAATCACCCTACGTGGAGTGACTGGGGGAATAGGTGTCGGGAGTCTTTAAATAAGTGACGGATTTCTGTTTGCAAAATAGGCAAACAGGCTCATAAATTAGCCTTTATGCATGCCAAGTTCCTGGGACCCGGGATGGGATGCACGACTTGGGAAGGTTGGGTAAGGAGACCTCTGTGCGGCTGGTGACACTGTTGCCGCACCCTGAGGCCCTTGCGGTGCCTACAGAAGATATCAGCAGGGTGGGATCAGGAGGGCTAGCTATCAGCAGGTCTTTACCCACTCCATGCACACAGTGCCCAACCACTGACTCTCCAGCGTGATTCAAGGAGTTGGGTCCATTTTGAGCTAGAGCTCCGGAAGGAAGGGGAGTCAGCCTGGCCTATCCTCCTCTTTCCTTCTCCCAGCAGGAATCCAAGCAAGGCTCCCAGAAGGAGGTAGGCTCGAGGAGAGGGATCGGGATCTGCCCCCAGAACTTACAGCCTGGCGCCACCGCGGCCAGCCTCTCCCCCAGCCTAAGGCAGCAGTCAGAGACCCGATGGCTATCTGCCTTTCAACCTGGTCCCAGGCCGGCAAGCTTCTCCTTTTCTCCTGACTTTACTACAGTCAGATAAAACCCAAGTGAACGGGGCTGCTCCTGGCCTGGAGGTACCAATGTGGGGAAACCAGTTTTCTAGCCCAGAAATCTCTGCACCCATCCAGCGCCTTCCTGAGTAGCAAAACTGAGTGCCAAAAAGGTTCGCCCTTACACCAGGGGAGGCAAGAAAGGGATTTCCAAGAGAAGGGATTTCCAAAGCCAAAAATAAGTTGGGAGGGGGTGCTGGGGATGTGCCAAGCCATGGAGATTGCCTGCGAAATCAGTCCCCGGGCCCTGAAGAGAGGAGCCTCCTGGGTGCTCTCTTGCAAAGGAGTGAAAGAACTGACTTGTCTCACCCCAGCTTCACCTCTGACACCCCTTTCCACTCTTGGCCTCAGTACTGAGGACTGATCTACAGCAATGAGCCTTTAAAACAGTAACAGCCGCAAACACTCATATTTAAGCAAGCCCATATACTCCTACCCACATTCCTATTAACCTGACTTCCAGAAGAGCCCAGGGATGGATCGGGACCTGTCCAAAAAGGAGTAATGTGCCCAGTGTGTGTGCATTTCCCCTTTGGCAGAGGTTTTCAATGGATTCTTAACAGAGCCCTGAGAATCAATCCCAAAGGGCTAAGATTCTGGTTCCCTGAGCCTATCCCACATTACAGATAAAGTCAATTATGAATTTGTCTCTCACACACACACACTCAGATATGGAGGCCATCTCAGAACTCTCTGTAGCCTTTCAAAAACATCTCAGGAGACAGCACAGTTCCCCCCCCCCGACCGACCCCCCTCCCCCCCCCCCCCCCCCCCGCCACTCCCGCTAGAGCAGCTGGGTCTCAGGACTCACCAACTCCCTTTTCCGTTTGCTATCTCGGCCGCCATCCACTTTCTTGAGTTCAGCTTTAAAAGCCTCGGGATCTCCCGCCTGGGCATCCTTGGCCAGCACGTCCATCAGGTAGGCGATGTAGCTGGTGGCCAGACGCAGAGTCTTGATCTTGGAGAGCTTGGTGTCAGCCGGCACGTTAGGGATGCACTCGCGCAGCTCTGCGAACGCGCTGTTAATGCTTTCTGTGCGTCTCCGCTCCTTCTTGGGTCCCGAGCCCTTCCGCCGGCCCAGGCGACCTCCCAGCGCTTCCAGCCTCCCAGGGCTCTGGCCAGGCCTGGCGTCAGGACCGTAAGTGGCGGCGGCCGCAGCGGCTGTGGGCGGTGGCCCTCCCGCAGGGAAGTCCGGGGCCGCGTCAGCCGGGCTCAGCAGCCAGCTCTGGAAGTAGGGCCTCTCCTGGTGACAGCGCGAGGCCGGGCCGAAGAGGAAGGGCTCGTGGAGCATGGGGTGCGTGGGATGCGCGTGGTGATGGTGATGATGATGTGCGTAGCTGCCCACGAGGTTCATTTTGGAGCGGCTCTTGGCTTGCGCCGCCAGCCCGATTAACGCCGCCCCATGCGCCCCAGAGACTACTTTAGCCACCGGTGGGCTCTGGGGCCGCGCCCTGCTAGGTGCAGGCTTCAGGGGAGTCTGGGGACAAGGATAATGACCAGACGTGCTGCTCTCTGCTTTCCTGCGGGTCTTGGTCCGGGGCGCGGGAGCGATGCCCTAAGACCTGTTTAACCCTTCTGCGGACTCGGCTTCGGGCTCCGGTTTATATAAGGCCGCGGCTTTGAAGTCAACCTCTACCGAGAGCCAATGGCAGGGGGGCGGGGAGGAGTAGAAAGGGGGGTGGCCGTCCCAGGTTTTACGCTCTGCTAACGCCACTCGGAGCGGCCTGCGGGGACAGCAGAGACGCCCCGCCTCCGCCCCTCCCCCAGTTCCCAGCGCCTGGGCGGGGGGGAGGGGGGTGGTAGCGGCTGGACGCGTGAAGCTGGGGCCCGCCAGCGTTCGGGCCTGTGGCTACCACCCTATCCGCGAACCCACGGACCGGAATCTGGAATCCAGGAGCGAAAAGGTCTTCTACAGCCCACCCCTCGAATTTACAGGCAGGGAAACCAAGGCCCAAAGAAAACAAGGGTTATGTTTCTATAATTCAGAAGAGGACTCCCAGCCGGTCTCGTTCTGGAGCTACCAATGCGTGGCTCCGCGTCGCGGGTGGAAGAAAAGACGCGGCTTGGCGGGGCGGGGAGAAGTTAGGCCACGATGTTCTTCCCGAACCCCCGCCGACTCTGTCTTCGCCATCCGCCCCTTCTTGCCGGATTGGGAGCCATACGTGCTTGCCCTGGCTGCAAGTCCACCAGTTCTAGCCTTGTCCTGGGCAGAAAGGCCGGCAACCAGCCAGCCTAGGAGCCATTTCAGAGGCTGGAGACGGGGTGGAGCTGGGGGTTAACCGGACGGGGATGCTTAGGCAAACTCCAAGTCCATGGGTGTTTCTGGTTCGTTGCAAGCTGGAGCGCTGAGATCCCCGATTCCAGCCTCCTAGGCGCGCCTGATGGGCGGCTGCGGCTGACGCTGAAGCCCTCCGGCGGCGGCTTGGGTCCTCGGTCATATTACCCCGCAGGACTCCAAGCATCTCTTCCCGCAGTTCTGGCACAGAATCCGGGGGCTCGGCTTTGCGGGGCCGCCCCCACTCTGAGAATTTTTGACTCAGTAAGCCAACTGTGCCAGACAGCACGGTTCTGCCGCAAACCTGCTGCGGCACGGACCACGATGCGTGCATCCACGAGGCTGGCGCGGCTCGGGCCGTCTCACGCGCACTGCGAGGTGACTTCGTACAGACTGCTCTGGCGTGCCCGAGTCTCCTAGTGGGCTTTCCCCGGGGCTGACGTGGGAACCCGGCAATCTCCGGGCAGTGACAATGCAAACTGGAGGGCCAGGTCTTACTTCGCCTTACACTAACTTCCCTGCTCAACTCCGGGAACCCTCCATCTTTGCCACTCTTGTCCCTGCGCCTCGCTCCTTCCCTGGCCAGGATGCAAGGCATTGCGCCTTTCAAGAACAGTAAAGAAAGATGTGCGCCTGAAAGATGATCCACTCAGGGGCTCTTTTCAGAGGGCAGACGCGTTATTTATCCATTCACTCAACAACTGCTGCTGCCCACAAAGTGCCTGGCACAAGTCACTAGTCAAAAGGCGAGAGGGGACGGTTGGCCGTTTTCTATTACGACTAGAAGAGTGCAGCGCGGAGCGGACCAAGAGTTTTCCTGCAAGTAGGTTAGTGTGCAGCTCAGTGGAGGGACTCACGCCACGCCGCGGCGTAATGAAAAATGGTGCGCTCGGGAATGGGACGCTGACTCCTGAACGGGACAACAGGTTCCACCTGAGGGAGCTGGGCGCGACGGAGGATCCGATGTGCCGTGGGCGGAGGAGCGGGGCCAGAAAGGTCCGGATTTCCAGCCCGAGGCGGGCTGCAAAGCCGACTCTCGCCCTACGCCTGGCGCCAGTAGTTCTAGGGTTGAGCACAGCCAGAGGCTCCCGGGGAGCGAGCGCCGGTGCTCCGCCAGCTCTACGGGTTCCCGCGCCTCTCCAGCCTAAAGGCGTTCCTGAGACGAGTGCGGATGTGGAAAGTAATGACTCGGTGGAGCTGCACCTCAGTGCTGCAGACGCACACACAGTCTTTTTCTTGATTCGGGGCACGGCCACCGCTCCGCAGCCTCTTACTGGGGCGCTCGAAGCCATGGCTTTTCACAAGCACATGGACGCGAAACAAGCCGTACTTCCTCAAGCCTGTCTATACAGACGCCCCCAAAGTAAGTGTAGTGTCCCAGCGATCACATTTACCCTCTGCGCCAAACATTCAAGATTCATTCATTTCTAAAATTTTAGATGTTGTCTCTGTCACCATAGGGTACAAGCCAGACGTGCTCCATCTCCAAGCCATTTCCAGTTCCACACTCAGGCGCTCACAAAGACGGCAGTCACACCCTAAGAAACAGGCAGAAGTACCATTTTACATGAATCTTAGAAATTTCACACAGGTACAACCAATTTGCTATTTCTTGCAATCCCACCCCGCCCCCGCAAAGGTACACAAACCACAAACTTCCAACACCTCCTCTGCCCCCATGCCACATTTTTGTATTCTCAATGTCTCTGCTACACCGTGGGTCCCACAAGCACACACAAGGACAAAACCATGGTTAGCATTCCATTTGCAAAGGCGCTCACACAAGTAGACATGCTCGCAGGCTGACATGTTACACATAGGCACGCAAATTCCACACTCCACACTTAGGTACATATCCTGAGCCTTCCCTCTCAGAGGGAAGTCGCGATCGCAGGCCCTGGAAGTGAAAAAGTACTGTGGTGTGTACATTACCAAAGCCCTCACAAACAGTAAGCACAGTCACCCACACATAAACACTGACTGACTGAGCTCCTCACTTGTTCACAGACACTGGCCCCAACCACATCTATCTCCCAGGGCTGCACATGCTCTTCAGATATAGCTAGTTAGTGGAGTGGAGAGTGAATTGTCAGTACTGGGTGAGGAGCCCCAGCTCCAAGAGGACCCTGAGATATGTTGGGAATTGAGGGTCAAGTTTGGGGGCGGTGGGATGTGGGTAGTCACTGAGCGCTCTGCTCCTCATCCTTCCTAGATTCAGATTCGAAGTCCTTTGTACAGTAATGCTCGCACTGATGGTGCAGTCTCCAGCACTGGCTGGGGCTGCAGCTGCAGTTGGTGCTGTGACTGAGGCTGGAGCTCAGGCTGGGGTTGAGGCTGGAACTGTGACTGAAGTAGGGCTGGGGCTGAGGTTGGAGCGAGGGCAGAGGCAGAGGCTGGAGCTGAAGTTGGGACCGGAGCTGAGGCTGGGGCTGTGACTGGGGCTGAGGTTGGAGCTAATGTCAGAGGCTGGAGCTGAGATGGGGTTGGAGCTGGGGCTGGATATGGCAGATCAGAATGAATGTAGGGAAGACAGCGAGGCACCAAGGCTCCAGATACACTTTTCAGGAGCCCTCAGCATGCTCTTAAGGCTATGGGAGGTTGGGGAGAAGCTCAGGTGTGTGAGAACGGCACAAGTGGGACCTGATAAACATCTTTTCTCGCTCTGCCCCAGACCCCATGGTAGGTGGTCATCTAACACTGCCTTAGGCACTAGATTTGAGTTGTGACTCACCCTAGCCCCTCACTGTGTCTTGTCCAGGTCAAGTCTGTTGCCTGCCCCCTTTGCAAAGGGGACAGAATATATAGTCTGGAGCTCTGACTTCCCAACTGCCTGCTGCTGCTACACGAGCTGCCTTGGTTCCTCCCTAATGCTGACCTAGCGCCCCACTCCTGGGCCTCAGTGGAACTACCCTTTCCATTGCTCTGGCCCACTTCTAAAGACCAGGAACCATGAGCTGGGGACTCAGGGAATCTACCAGCCAGCCTGCAGCCCTCACAACCTAGAGAGTGCCTACAGGAGGTTAGAACCCTTAGCACTTTCAGTAGCAGGCTTCTTTTTCCATTCTGCCTACCATCACCCTCCGGAAGCCTCCAGAAGAGCAGGGACTCTTCCTAAGTTTCACAGCGTATCAACTTAAGTGCACAGAGGTGAGACGTTTGGATTAAAGGAGCGCTGGACTCAGGCACTCCTGGGTCATTGTGTGCTCCACCCCATCCACCCAGGGTTGGCTTAGCATTCAGTAAAGTGAAATCAGCCCTTCTAATTCTGGATCAATAGCGGCTGTTTTAGGAGCACGCATTTCACAGAGGGTAGGAAGGGAATCAGAGGAACCTGCAGACCACAGCTTTCTATCGGTAAAGCAGAGGAAGCCAGGCCAATGGATTCCACCCTGGGCGCCTGACCTGACCCTGCCTGCTCACTGTATGCTGCCTCAGCCTTAACACTGGGAAGGCTGGAGGTGGAAACCAGCCAGCACCAGGTGGCCCTTAGGTAGCCAGACCCCGATTTCTAGCTCCAGGTAACCCCTACTCCACACCCATTTCCCTTCCTAAAAGGATGTTGGGGAGGACCCAGGTCCCCAGTCTGTACAGTGGCTGCTCAAAGAACCAGGAGACTTCAAGTTTCCCCAGCAAGCCCAGGGGCTGTGTGGAGGCTCCCTCCCCTGCCTCGTTCCCTCTTTCGCTGTCACCCCTACCCTGGACTAGCAAGCCTTGGAAAGCCCGCGCCGCGGCGCCTACCGCAAAACCTTCTCCCGCCGCATCCCGTGACCTTGACGCCACGAACAATCCCCGCACCGGACCCCTTATCTAAATAGGGCAGTAAATCAAGGCCCTGTCAGGGCCCGGGTAATTACAGGAACTCCATAAAAAGGCCCCGGCCGGCCGCCTGTTTATATTAGCGCGGTGTAAAATATTCTCGCTGTCTTGGGGAATCGCGTCGCGCAGTAACGCGCCATAAATCAGCCCGCGGGCCATTTACCCCGCAGCTTGAGCGCGCAAATCCCTTAAACATTTCTCTGCTGAATCTAAAGAGGGTCTAGGACTTTCCAATCTGGCCCCGGCTTGCTCCTCTGAGGTGGGGGACGGCCGGGGGCAGGGGATGGATTTCTCACAGAATGAAAACGTTCCTGCGCTTCACCGATACGCCAGAGTAGGAAGTTTACTGAGAGCTGGTGAGGGGAATTACTTTGTAAGTAGAGCCATCGCGCCCAGAGAGCTGACTGAACTTCCGTAAGGACACACAGCAGGGAGGCTAATCAGACCTTACCCCCTCCCCCCTTTTTTTAAATTTATTCGTTTGAAAGACGGGAAGAGATAAATCTTCCATCTGCTGGTTTACTCCTCAAAAGGCTGAAAACAGCTTGCTCAAGCTGGGAGCTGGGAACTGCCTGCAGTTCTCCAAAGTGGGTGGCAAGGACCCGCGTAATTGTGCCATCCTCTGCTGTCTTCCCCTGAGCAGGAAACTGGATGGGAAGCAAAATTGTCAGGGCTGGAATGGGTGTAGCGTTGTTTAACTCACTGTGCCCCATTGCCAAGCCCCAAGCCCAGACCTCAGGGAGCTGATATCCATCCACCACAGATTCTGTGCCTCCTCCAAAGGATTCAGATCCCAAGCTTAGTTCTTATCTTTGACCTAGGGTTCCTCCGCTTTTCTGCGGCTGTGCACAGAATAACCTGTGAATTCTCATCTATTCAACTGCGGCTTCTGACTCCTTGGGCTGTCTGCAGGTGGCAAAACAAGCCCAGAGGGTGAGGAGGGACTTGACCAAGTGCACACATCTCAAAATCACAGACTGTTATTAAAAGAATTTATATTGGCCCCTCTACTCCATTCCTCCTTTCCCAACGAAAAACCGAAAGGGAGAAAGTGAATGTGTGGAGGGATACAACTCTATCCTCTCTTGTTCCTAACAGTCTCAAAAACAGCATATCTACTCAAGGAAAGCAGGCTGCTGTCCATTGTCTAATGAGTAACATAATTCAAACTTATGGAAAAAGAAGATTAAATTTTCCATGTCTTCCCTCCAGATTTGGACCAGAAAATCCAAGGGAGAATTAAACATGGATGTGTTTTCTCCCTCCACCCCTTTTCTCCGCCTTCTCCCCCCCCCCCCCCAATTCCCTTTCTCTTCCGAAGTCTGTAAATGACAATGTGTTTACACAAGTTTTTATGTCGTCTGAGCTTCGTCCCGGCTCCGTTTCCTCCTCTGTGTATTTTCCGCGCAGAGAGATGTCTGCTTCGGGACACGTTCAACCTAAACAGAACCCTGTCTGATTGGAAAATGTATTTATTTGAAAAATCGTAACTCACAGTTTTGGTTGAAAACGGCCCCCAAATTTATGGGGTAGCTTGGGGCGCGGTGGTTGTAAATCAAAAAGTACTGGATACCCCCTCTTCCCTTCCATCCCTCCAACCCTTCTCATCCTAGAGTAGTTGGGGTCAGGCTCTCCCCAGCACCCGCAGACCTGGCTCCTTCCGGGTGCTCTGCTGCCCCAGGAGAGCCTCGGCTCCAGTCCCTTGGAGTGGTGAGCTGCCGCTGACAGGCAGGTGGATTTCACTCCAGTTCCTTCAGGACAGTTTCATGCTGGTCAGCTTCCAGTGATCAGTGTGCGGTGGATAATCAATACGGTCTGCTGAGCACCAGTGTGGTTTAGGTGTGTGGCGAGTCTCTGTTAGTCTCATGCTTGCTAGTGTTGCAGAACTCGGGTCCCTAACATGCTGTGGGAGCTGGTTTTTTTTTTTTTTAGATTTATTTTTATTATTTTTTTAATTGGAAAGGCGGATATACAGAGAGGAGAGACAGAGAGGAAGATCTTCCGTCCTATGATTCACTCCCCAAGTGAGCGCAACGGACCGATACTATGCCGATCCGAAGCCAGGAGCCTCTTCCGGGTCTCCCATGCGGGTGCAGGTTCCCAAAGCCTTGGGCCGTCCTTGACTGCCTTCCCGGGCCACAGGCAGGGAGCTGGAAGGGAAGCGGGGCTGCCGGGATTAGAACCGGCACCAATATGGGATCCCAGGCATGCAAGGCGAGGACCTTTAACCACTTGCGCCACCGCGCCGAGCCCTGTGGGAGCTGTTTTATGCCAAGGAGACTTATCTCTAATGTGAAGATCACTTTCACTCTCGAATGTTGCTTCCCAGGTCAGAGGAATATTTTCCCCCTATTTAAACTGATTTCCAGGACAGAGATAGAATAAATCCACTTCACCTGTTGCCATCATGCTGATTTTAAGAACAGGGTGGGGATGAGAGAGAAGGCTGGAACTAGGAGTGGCCACGCGGGTGGGGTGTCCTGGTGTGTGCTGTGCCCTTCACAAGCAGACCCGGGGTCTGCTTTCTCCTGCAGATGCACAACCGAGCCACAAGCATCTCTTTCTGACTAGATCTTGGACTTCTCTGCCTATCCCCACTGGGAACAGAACAAGCTCTTGTTGTCTCCAGGAGGATTTGGGTCTCCATTCAAAACTCCTGGGCTCTTTTCTCCAGGGTAGGCAAAACAGTCTGCTGCGGGCAGCAACCTGGCTCTTGGAGACAACTGTGGTGGCGGCTGGAGGACTGTGCGAAGTCAAGCTTTATCCCAGCCCACCCGCTGCCTGCAAGCCCATTCACTGACCCAAGCCCTCAGCCACCACCTGCCAGGAATGATCTACGCTGAGTAGCATTTGTTTTAAAGAAATGCAGTAAATTGGGCAAAGAAAAGCCGTTCTGATCGCCCCAATCTGGTGAGATTCAGAATGTCCCAGTGTTGGAGAGAGGCTCCCCTTCCGCTCCACTCCCCCTTAAAACTTGTATCTAACACAGGGGAAGAAATGGCCCCTTCTCCCACTCTAAAGTGGGATCCACACCACATCTACACACCGGTGAGCCCGAGTCAGACAAACTTCTAAATTAATTCTTTTGAAAAAATATTGTCAATGTTTATTAACACATAACCATAACTCTTGGGGAATTTGCAGTATTAATCTTGGGAAACGAAAAACAGCCCAGTTGCTGGTAAAGATGCTGGGTCTTCAACCTTCCCCTTGGAGCACAGGCAGCCTTGAGGGTCTGCAGAGAAGAAGCTGTTCTTATTAGTCCTGTTACCACACACGGGCTGGGCTAGATCCGTCATCATGGGTCTCATAACTGTAAACACACTTTAAAAGAGAAAAACAACAACGGAATGTAATGTTGCCACTGGGAAAATGCTCAACCCTGGACTTGCTGGTCTGGGTGCTTTCCGTTAAATTTCTAATTTTTTCAGGGGTCTTCATGGTCTGTTGTGTAACGAGGGGAATCCTTTCTTAAAGTGTCATGGATGGGTGGAAGTGCCATGGTTCCAGGAGGGACCAGGGAGTGGAGTGGGAACTCCTACAACCTCAACAAACTGGGTTGTTTCTGGCCACCTTGCCATTGCAGCCACCTTGGAAGTTGCAGCCCCTGTCTGCTCCCTCTGCTGCAGCAGCTCTGGAGTGAGTAGATGAGAAAATAAGGGAGTGATGGTAAAAACAGGAACCAGAAAGCACAGAGGCATAAAGAGAGCCTGGCAAGAGCTATTGACACCATCATCAAATATTACAGCGATTTAAGCAGTTCTTCCTGGTATGAAAGACTCCCTCCCTGCCCCAGCACCCCATGCACCCCAGCAGAACATGCACCCCAGCAGAAACAGGATTGTTTGCATGCATGTCCTAAAACCCACCCAGAAAATTCTGCAAGGCATAAAGTGAAACCCAGCCATAAACTCAAACCAACTGCTGGCAGTGATTCATTTTCATCTGTGCAAGCAAGGCACCCAGAAAAGAAAAAAAAAATTTTTTTTAAGGGACAAAAACCAAAGGTGGTTGGGGAAGAGAGATCAGAGAGAGAAAAGCCGCAGAAACCAGAGCAGAAATTAATTTAATTACCTCTCCTCCTCTGCCATAAATTCCACAGAGGAAATCAAATCTTTCTGAACATGTGTATAAAAACCAATCAGTCTATTGAGCTCTCCAAAACCCATTATGTCTCAAACTGGGTATCCTAATTGAATGAGTGCACCAGGCAACCAGGCATCCCGCGGAACCAGGTTTTTCCAAGGGCGCTTGCCACAGAGCCAGAGAGGATAAACATTGGTTGGAAGCACACACTAATCAACTTGCTTGTTTGCCGAGAAGGGGACCCGCTCTGAGCCCTGTCGGAGCCCAGCACTGGCAGATGCGTCCTAACATTTTGCGTCAGATTGTAATGGAATATTTCTCGTAAACAGCCAAGTGTCTCTCCCGGCCACTCACCTGACATGTTTTTTGTTGTTTAACTTCAGATCTGACAGATGATGATAACCTGGAAAAGAGAGAGGTTACAAATGCTGAGGGCTGTGGGACTGGCCAGTGTAAAGGGCGCCAGCTCAAGAATTAGGACAGGGCCATGATTTGTAGCGCCCGGAAAAGGCTGTTATGCAACCAACGGCAAGCAGGGCGGCTGGGAGAGGCGATGGCGGAGCAGGACCACAGCTCAGGCATTGGAGCTCAGGGCAGCTGGCTGCCGGAAACCTTTGCATTGCATTTTGCGCGCGGTAGAGTGCCCACCGCCTCCTCCCTCTCCCCGCTCTTCCATCCTCTCCCTAGTACCCTCCTCTCTCACGGGCACACTGATTTATAGCACCTGTTAAAAACACATAATGGATGCAATTAGCTGTGGCACTAGACGAAAAAAGTAGGAGTTGACTGTATTCCAATGAAAGATAAATGTGTTTGTTTTTGTTACCTTGGTTCATTAATCTGAGTTTCTGGGGGCCAGTGTTTAAAAATTACTGCTGCTTTTTTTTTCCGCCCCCACATGGAGATCATCTGAATAGGTGTTGGTTCTGCAAGTTTACTGGTGTCACAGTCTCTATGGGAAATTTGGGTTTGAAATGAAGAGTCTCCTGTTGGAGAAGGGTGGACCAGGGATGGCAGTTTCATTAACGCTGGCAAACAGTTTCTGATTCAGGAAACTTGCTTTAAGAATAAGATTTACTTGGATGTGGTAGCAGGTACCCAAGAGTAACCTTTTTACTCATGAAAATTCCACTGTAAGGAGAGGTTATCTTCACTTGCCCACTCCCAACCCAACGCCAGCACTTATCTAGCGCATTGTAAGGACTAAAAAAAAAAAAGATACCTGAAGTTATGGGGTTAGATGATTAGAAAGTTATAAAGTTCTTACTAATCCCAGTTGTCTCTTTAAAATTCTTGGTTCTAGGGGAAAAATGGAAAAAAAAATGGATGAATTCAAATATATTGTCACTTAGACCTTGGACATTCAAACGTGTGTGTGTGTGTGTGTTGTGTATTTTTTCTGTGTCTTGTCACCTGATCTGACAGCTGTAGCTGATACCAGATGAAGGTTGGCCTTGCCCGAGGCAGCCCAGCCATCACTATGAGCTGGAATTGGGTAAAATGGTCCCCACCTTGTACCAAACAGCAGACATGTTGAGACTCCAGCAAAATTGCACAGACAGGAAGGCTGGGCAGTTTTAGTTTTCAGATGTGTAATTCTTGCCTGCAAGAATCTTAGTTTTCAGATTCTTGCACCCAAGCCTGAGGTGGACCCCTCTCCCTGCCATCACAGTAACATAACAACTACGGCTGCTTACTCTTGCTCTTAACACACATTTCTCATTTAACCCTGCAGCAACACTTATGTAGTAGACCTGGAGTTAATGGCTGGGGCTCCTCAGCTGGCACACTGGGGAGCTGGGACTCGAGCCCAGGAGTCCCTGACTCTGGAAACATTGCTCTTCATCACTGTAAATGTGTATGAGGCATGGGGGTAGGGGAGGGAAGGCAAGAAGAATACTTAAAATGATAAAAATATTTTTATTATCCAGCAAGATCATATCAACATTAGACAATAGTAAGTTACACTAAGTAACAATAGTTAAAGAAGAATATGAGTCTGCCACTCAAACAGTGGTTTCTGTTTCATTTCTCACCTCCAAATATTGCATCCTAAGAATCCTTTCTGATATACTCAGTTCATGCTCACCCATTTTAATTGTGGCAGCTAGAGCTCATCAGGTTACATCTAGATGACTCGTCATAATGACAGTGAATGTGTACCCAGCTGCTACCATAGCCACCTGCACATCGATATGCTACAATAAATTGTCGAATGAATGAATGAATGAATGATGTCATGCTCAGTTCAAACAACTCAGAGACAGTGTCTTTATCAAAATTATCATCCAGGAATCAGCCCTGTCACTTCCTGGGGACCTTGGAAGACGTGGTAGGAAGAATACTCTTGAGAAAAAGATAGCTGACACAACTTCAGTGTCCTTGCTCACAATTGGGATCATGGGGCCTGGCAGGATAGCATAGTGGTTAAAGTCCTCGCCTTGAACGCGCCACGATTCCATATGGTAGCCGATTCTAATCCTGGTGGCCCTGCTTGTGGCCTGGGAAAGCAGTTGAGGGCAGTCCAACGCCTTGGGACCCTGCACCCTTGTGGGAGACCTGGAGGAAGTTCCTGGCTCCTGGCTTTGGATCGGTGCAGCTCTGGCCGTTGGGGGTCACTTGGGGAGTGAACCATCTGACAGAAGATCTTCTTTCTGTCTCTCCTCCTCTCTATATATATGCCTTTCCAGTAAAAATAGTAAATAAATCTTTAAAAAAAATTGGTATCATGGTAGCAGCTTTATTGATATGACTTCCCTTAAGCGCAAATGTTTTCAAGAAACTTCATTTCAGAACAATTCTAGACAGAAACTCGCAAAGATATTAGAGTTACTGTATCCCTTTATCCTTTATTTTTCCGCTTTAAAATAGTCTTAAGTTTATGTGTTTTTAATTATTTGAAAAGCAGAAACAAGCTAAGAGATGGACTGTGAGCCCTCTCATCCTTTGATTTATTACCAAAATGTCTGCAACATCTGGGGCGGTGCTAGACTAAAGCAGGAGCCCAGAGTTCAATTCAGGCCTCACATATGGGTGGCAAAACTTGGGCCGTTGTCCGCTGTCTCCCAGGAACATTAGCTCAGAGCAGGATAAGAAGCCAGGGAGGGACTCAGTCCCAAGCACTCTGATCATATGCAGCCGTGCATGCTTCCTAAGCAGCAGCTTGATCTGCAGCACCACAACATCTGTCCCTCCCTAAAGATAGGCTTTTATAATTGTGAAATAAATACTCACAGGGCCAAGCACGGCAGCCTAGTGGTTAGAGTCCTCCCCTTGCATGTGCTGGGAGCTCATATGAACGCCAGTTCTAATCCTGACAATTCCGTTTCCCATCCAGCTCCCTGCTTGTGGTCTGGGAAAGCAGTTGAGGATGGGCCCAAAGCCTTGGGACCCTGCACCCACGTGGGAGACCTGGAGGAAGTTCCTGGCTCCTGGCTTAAGATCAGCGCAGCACCGGCCGTTGTGGCCACTTGGGGAGTGAATCATCGGATAGGAGATCTTCCTCTCTGTCTCTTCTCTCTGTATGTCTGACTTTGCAATAAAAACAAATAAATTAAAAAAAAAAACAAAACAGGTAACATTCTAAGAATATGTGTTTCCAAGGGTCTTCAAAAGACTGATGGAAAATGTATATTATCTTTTAGTTCCATTTTCCAGTAACCTTTTAAAGTATGTGTGTCTAGGCTGCTACCACCTTGCTCAGAAATAATGGCATAACTACCTAAATCAGTGATTTTCAGAGAGAAAGTGATAAATGTTTTGTGGGGTATGAAAACATCTCAAGAGATTTCAATGAGGTTAAGATCATCAGAGTAAATAGAATAGGAAACTTTAGAATGTGTCTCCTACAGAAAGGTCAGCATTAAGGCATGAGCCTTCAACTTCAAGTATGTATGTGCTGGTCTCAAGGTCAGATGACTGCCTCCTGTGTTGTCCACCTGACCCCAACACTAGCGACCTTCAACTATGACCTGAGGCAGTCCTAAGATTTTAGGCATAGTGAATTTGTTTCCTATCTCTAATTATTTTAGGAACTCTGAAATCAGAGTTCGATGCAGTAAGAGGGGGCTCAGGAATGACCCAACCTAGCCCCCTCTCCTATCCAGGGACAGAAAGACAGGCCCAGAGAGGGAGGGACTTGCCCAAGGTCACACAGCAACGCTGGCACTTGCAAGAGAGGAGTGTGACAATGTCTTTTTTGTCTCAACCATGAAAGCCCAGGGGTCTGGGGGATCTGGTCCAGAGGCCCCACAGCCTGAGGGAACATGACTCTGGAATGTGTTGGGGAAACAAGATGCCTTCTCTTCCAGACCCGACAAGCCAACAGGCCTATGTGTGGCAAGAAGGGACCCTGGTTATCTGCCACCCGCCTCTGTTTCGTTTGGTCTGTCAACTCTAGCAGCAAAGTGCCCCCAAGGTGTGAGGCTTGATAAAGGTGGGAAGGTAAGAGGGCGGAGGTGGCAGGACATCAGGGACCCGAGCTTGAGAGCAGTCCCAGGCCCTCCGCTCCCACGTTTCCTCCCCAAGAGCAGGGATAACCAGCAAGATCCTCCTGTCTCCCTTTACAATCTCCCCTCAGCCCCGGCAGGGAGCTGCAGCTGGGAGCCCCAACTTCTCAGGGTGTCTGGGTCTTCTTCATCTCAAGATGGAAGAGGATAAACCCTTGGAACTTAAAGGCTGAATCAGAGAATTTAGTCTTTTGAAAATAAAGCTTACCTTTAAAAAAAAATAGGGAAAGGACAGCCTTTTTTTAAAAAAAGATTTTTTTTTATTGCAAAATCAGATATATATATATCTGGTATATATATATATCAGAGAGGAGGAGAGACAGAGAGGAAAACCTTTCGTCCGATGATTCACTCCCCAAGTGGCCACAACGGCCGGTGCTGCGCCGACCTGAAGCTAGGAGCCAGGAACTTCCTCCAGGTCTCCCACGCAGGTACAGGGTCCCAAGGCTTTGGGCCATACTCAACTGCTTTCCCAGGCCACAAGCAGGGAGCTGGATGGGAAATGGAGCTGTCAGAATTAGAACTGGCAACCATATGGGATTGTGGCACGTTCAAAGCGAAGACTTTAGCCGCTAGGCCACCGCACCAGGCCCAGAGCTTACTTTTTTATATTAAATTTTGTTTAGTTTTAAAATGTAATAATTTTAACATGGTACCACTTTCAGTTCATAGATAGACATTATATCCATACAAATATTGGCTATTATTTCTTGAAAATATAGACATTCATATTACCAAGAGAGGGATTGATGACATGATCCTGACATGGGGAAAGAGTAAATTGTCATTTACATAGCACAATTCAGTCAGGCAACACTTATAACTAAATACCAAATGATATGACATCCATATAATTTTCATACTCTGTATGTTGGGAGAAAAAACAAGTAAGAAGAAACAAATGATATTTATGTTTCTGGGTGTGGCTTATGTCACTCAAGTTCCACTGATTTTGTTAGAAATGTCAAGATTTCATTTTTTAATGGCTCAGTAATAATACTCCATTACATATATGTCACATTTTCTTCATCTAGTCATTAGTTGAAAGGTATCTAGGGTGATTACCTGTATTTGCTATTGTGAATTGAGCTGCTATAAACAGAATGTTGACTCCACTTCCTTTAGGTGTATTTCCAAGAGTGAGATAGCTGTGTTGTGGATTTACTTTTAGTTTTCTGAGGAATTTTCATATTGTTTTTCCAACATGATTGTAATTATTTGTGCTCCCATCAATATCCTTACCTGCATTTGCTTTTCTTTTGACTTTGAAATGATAGCCAAGGTAACTGATCTGAGGTGAAAACACTGCAGTTACATTTACATTTCCCTGGTGACTTGTGATCCTGAGCGTTTTTCCATGTGTCTGTTGGCCATTTATATATCATTCTTGGCAAAATGTTTGTTCATATTCTTTGCTCATTTTTTAGTTGGGTTGTTTGTTTTGTTGCTGTGTTTTCTGAGCTTCTTGTTTGTTGTGGGTATTAATCCTTTGTCAGAAATGTAGTTGCAATAATTTCATTTTTTGCATTGTGTCTTCATTTTGTTAATTGTTTTCTTTGCTGTGCAGAAATTTCATAGCTTGTAATCCCATTTGTTTACTTCTGCTTTCATTACCTGTCCTCCTATGGACTTAGCAAAGCAATTTTGACCTCAGCCAATTTCCTGTAGTATTTTCCCTGTTTTCCTCTAGTAGTTTGGTTTCAGGTCTTAGGTTTAGATTTTGGTCAATTTAGCATCTATTTTTAAAAAGATTTTATTTATTTTAATTGGAAAGGTGGATATGCAGAGAGGAAGATCTTCCATCTGATGTTTCACTCCCCAATTAGCTGCAGTGTCCGGAGCTGAGCCAATCTAAAGCCAGGAGCCAGGAGCTTCTTCTGGGTCTCCCATGTGGCTGCATGGTCCCAAGGCTTTGGGCCGTGCTCAACTGCTTTCCCAGGCCACAAGCAGGGAGCTGCATGGAAAGTGGGGCTGTTGGGATACAAACCGACGCCCATCTGGGATCCCAGTGAGTGCAAGACGAGGACTTTAATCACTAGACTACCATGCCAGGGCCTGCATTGATTTTTTTTTAATGCCCTATAAAGTAGGGGTCAAGTCTACTTTTTTTTTTAAAGATTTACTTATATATTTGAAAGGCAAAGTGACAGTGGAAGCGAGAAAAGGAAGGAGACACAGCAGGAGAGGTCTATCTGTTGGTTCACTCCTCAAATGTTTATAATGGCCAGGGCTGGGACCAGGCTGAAGCCAGGAGTCAGGAGCTTCATCCAGATCTCCTTTGTGGGTCGTTTCCACTTCTTTTCCAGGCACAGTAGCAGGGAGCTAGATCGGAACTGGAACAGCAGGACATGAACCAGTGCCCATATGGGATGCTTGCACTGAAGACTGTGGCCTACCCATCTTGTGCCAGTGTCAGTACCAAGTCTATTATTATTATTTTTTAAGTTTATTTATTTGAAAGTCAGAGCAAGAGAGAACTGGGTCAGGCAGAAGCCAGGAGCCCAAAACTCCATCTGGGTATTCCATGTGGTTGGCAGGGGCCCAAGCACTTGGATCATCATCAGCTGCATTAGCAGGGAGCTGGATCAGAAGAAGAGCAGCTGAGATAGAGTATGCTAAAGTTGCAAGCAGTGGCTTAAACCACTGCACCATAATTGCAATCCCAGGTCCCCAGAGTTTTATGTTAACATTGGTTAAAAGGTAAAAACCTAATTCTCATTGTGATATTTTGAGGTGAAATCTTGGGAAGTGATTGGATTGGTGATTAGGGTAGAGTCCATGAATTTCACTGGCTTCATAAGAGACCAGACAGATGAATAGGCATGCTCCAATCCTTTGCCCTGTGATGCCTGTGTTATCTTGGGACTTTGCCAGGAAGAATGCCATGACCAGTTGTTGAACCAGTAGGGCTGCTTGATCTTGAACTATGAACTTCCAAAACTGTGAACAACAACAACAACAACAAAAAAAAATACAACTCCTTCCTTTATAAACAGATTATGTCAGGTATTGCATTATAGTAATGAAAGTTGAATGATACCTGCACAGTGTTGTATAGTGTGGCATGAATTATGTAATGGTCTCTTAGCTGACATTTCATTTGTACAGTCCTATTACACTTTTAATAATAGCCAGCATTAATTTGATGTTTTCACAAGGTAGGCTTGGGACTTAACTAATTGTGAATATTTACTGTTTTATTGTTAGTTTTCAGCTCTCTATTCCTATTGCAAACTGCAATTTGATTTCTTTTTAATTAATTCCCCAGATTGGGACCTTCATTACTGGTGGTGTAACAGATGCCGTTGGGGTTCTTCTAGAATCCCTGTCTGTGCTCACTGCCAGGGTGTGTACGGTTGGCTCAGAGCTACCCCCTTGTCACAGGGCTATTGGAGGTGACTCACCTGGAGCTACCAGAGAAACTATACTCCTCCTCCTGGAGTCAGTGACTGATAGGTAAACCTAGCCTCTTGTCTCTGCTGTGCAGTTGGAGCTCCAGCGTGTCTCAGGAGGTCTGGCTGAGCCTTAACCTCCTATCACCAACTCAGTCCCCTGTCTGACAGTCCCCTCGTCCCTGAAGGCACTCTGAGCAAATGAACAGCTCGGAAATGCTTGCCTCAAGCCCTGCTTCCAAGACAGCTGTCATAACTCCAGTGGGAATGTGACCTCAAGCAGTTCAGCCTTCCAGGGTACTGGATCCAAGAGGGAAGAAAAATGAGGGTAGACCTTACCCATCCCAGTGCTGGCTCCTCCATAGAGCTGTCCACTATTCCTGCTCTCTTGATTCCTGGAACACCCTCATTATTCAGTTTTCCTTGGGATTCTCTGAGTATTCCACATGCTTCTCTCCAACAATATCCTGTTTTGCTCACTTTGTAGCCAGACTCCATTTCTGAAGGCCATCACTAAATAACTCTGCAAATCCACTGCATTTGAATACAGCATCTCAGTCTTCTAGTTAACTTAAGGAGCAGGTGTTAGTATCCATTTCATCTCATAGAAATAGAAGCTGAAGCTCAGAGAGGCATAGGCACTTGCCTTATGCAACACAGCTGGTAATTGGTACTCCTAGGAATCGGCCCATCTGATCCCAAAGCCATGCTTCTCACCACTCTACTGTGTTGTCTCCAAGTGGGAAGATCCAGATGCTATAGGGTGACATTGTAATTTGCAAATGAGCATATCACCATTGTTCCCTGTTGCAGGGGGGTCTGGTAGCCTAAGGACTTAGGCTTTGCACTTTGGTTGGAATCCAGGTTTTACTATTTGATGTCATTTAGCCACATTGCCTGGGATCTTTTAGCCTCACTTTCTCATTGGTCCATGGAGACAGTAATGCCCAGATGGGATTGTCTGGGAGAGCTAGGGATGGAGGGTTAGAGGAATCCCACTTAGCTCTGTGCCCATCAAGAGGAAAGCACTCAGTCTGCTATAGCTGTCATTCATTGTTGTATTGTCAGTTGCTGTCACACAAGTTGACTTGGCATGTTTTAGTCAGTGAAAGGGCCAGTAAGGACTGTTTGGTGTTCTCTTGGGACCCTCTGGCCCTACTGTAGCCAGACCCACATAAGCTCCTCCCAAGGCCCTGCTTAAATACAGAGGAGGCCTGCAGAGGCTGGGGGAGAACCTTAATAGTCTGTCATGAGCCAAGTGCATCAGTGCCCTCCAGCTAGTTGTGGCTATTTGAGGATGTGTACCCAGGGTAACCAAACCCTGTGAGTTTTCTGGAAATGCCAGGAATCTAGGTCGTTACGTAAAATCTCCCAATTCTTGAATGTTTTAAGTTAAAACACATTTTAACGGTGATTGGGCCAAACTAAACCCATCTGTGGCTGGATGCAGCCTCAGTTTGCAGCTCTGAACTGGAAGCTTTTCAGTGGATGTGGCAGTTGTGGAAAAGCAAAGGCTGCCCTTCTCCCAAGATGGCGGAGTCCCCACTCTTGAGGCTACCTTCGCTTTTGGCTTTGCTCAGTTAGAAACAGGGTGTGGATATGGGGCAAGCTCAGTGCTGAAGAGAGGATCAAAGGATTTTGCTCCTGAAAGATGTGAGGTTTCATGAGTTGAGATGTCATGTCACATCATTAGCAGTGCAAGGACAGGAATGAAAGCAGTGTATGTGTGTGTGTGTGGTACAGAATCTTCCAGATCCAATCCAATCGGAACCCTAAAGTTTACAAAGCAATGTTTGACTTTCAGTAATGTGCGTGCTGGAAGGCGAGAAAGAAAATCACCTATTCATTGAACAAACTTAAGGAGTGATGAGTGAGAGAGTTCTTCCCTAAGTCTTTTTTTGACACAATGTGAAGAACGAGCAGATAGCTATGAGGGGTGCCCAAGAGGATTTCATTTCAAGACACTGAGCAAGCAGGGCCAAACACTCCCCAGGGATTGAACGCCAGGTGTCAGTCTCCATGTGCCAGCAGGAGAGACACAGTATGGAATGAGGCTGCTGGTTACGGCAGGGATGGCGGTGGGGAGGCCTGAGCGCCCCCTTCACACACACACACACACACACACACCCTCCCAGGTCACTGCCGCACTCTCCCTTTCCACCCCCGCCGGGCCCTCAGCAACTGGCTGTGTTCTGGCACCTCACTATTTCAGAAAGCCTATAGCCAACACAGCGTCAGGATTGATGGCTTGAGCTTCCCTGACTCAGGCTCTCCTCACTGCAGCCATCCCCTCTCCTCACATCATGACTTTTGTCAAGTTGCCCCACTATGACTTAGGGAGAGTTTCAAGGAGCTGTCTCCTGCTGCACTCAGTGTGTGGGAGCGGCGTGGCCAACTCTCGCCCACCCATGGTGCAGGTCCCACCAAGTCCTGCTTGGGAATGGGACATTCCCAAGCCTATGTCCCTAGACATTTGGAGAGCTAGGGAAGTATGGGGAATAGACATTTCAAATTCCCTGGGAAATTCTGATGCAGGTGCTCTTTGGCACACAAGCTGAGGGTCAACCTGCTCATTGCCGGATAGTGAGATGGAAGTCCATGGAGGAGAAGGGACTTGCCTAGGGGCACCCCGCCAGCCTGGCAGACAGCCTCTTTCACCCCTCACTGAGTTCTGAATGCTGACAAATGTTATTGTTTTCTTATGCCTCCAGTTTAAAAATCCTGTCAAGGGTCGACAGGCCTAATGCACAGAGGCATTAACCAGACTCGCAACCCAAGCTACGCCAGCTCCTGTGGTCAGAGCACATCCTCTCTAGCGGGTTGCTGCTCTGGTGGTGGTGGTGGTGGCTCCCTCTGGATAAAGGGCCCCATCAGGCACCATCACCCACCTGGTGGGCACCAGGACCCCTGCACAGACCTCCTGGGGGCAGGAGCTAGCCAGCCTGTCACCATGGCAACCCTGCAGCAGTCAGGAAACCACTGAGGTAACCGTTCCTAGACACAGGAGGAGCAAAGCTGGGGAAACTGAGGCCCAGAAAGACGGAGACCCTGGCTCATGTTGTCCGCCAGTTTCCTTTCAGTGTCCAGGAACTGAGGGAAGCAGAAGACCAACAGCAACCCTAGAGGGAGGCCCCAAAGGCTTGGGACTGTGGGATGGGGCCAAGCTGAACTCCGGGCTGGAGCACCCTGCCTGCATTCCTGCTGCTGTTCGTAGGGACAGAGCCACTGTGGCATGGCCAGTGGCTGTGTCCTTCCCTCACCAAGTCGTCTTGCTGAGCCCTAGTCAGGGTTGAGTCCAGCTCCTGCCATTTTGGGAGTGAACAGTAGATGGAACATCTGTCTTTTTTTAAGATTTGTTTATTTTTATTGTAAAGTCAGATATACAGAGAGGAGTAACAGAAAGATCTTTCATCAGCTGATTCACTCCCCAAGTGACTGCAATGGTTGGAGTTGAGCTGATCTGAAACCAGGAGCTGCTTCTGGTTCTCCCATACAGGTCCAGGATCCCAGGATTTTGGGCCATCCTCAACTGCTTTCCCAGGCCACAAGCAGGGAGTTGGGTGGGAAGTGGGGCTGCCAGGACATGAATCAGTGTCCATATGGGATCCTGGCACGTGCAAGACAAAGACTTTAGCCACTAGGCTACTGTGCCAGGCCCAGGACATCTGTCTTAGCTCTCCTTCTCACTGTTATAACTCTGCCTTTCAAATAACAATAAATAAATCTTTTAAAAAGATAAGATAAATTTGAGAGATAGGGGAGAGACAGAGCACTTCCATGCACTGGTTCATTCCCCAAATAGCCATGATGACCAGAACTGGGCCAGAGGCTAAAGCTGAGAACTCAGTTTAAATTTCCCAAGTGAGTGGCAAGGACCTATCTGCTTGAGCCACTATCTGCTGCCTCCCAGAGTCTGCACTGGCAGGAAACTGGAATCAGAAGCTGGAGCTGGCAATTGAACCTAGGCAGTACAACATGGAAGGTGGGGATTTAAACCACTATGTCAAATGCTTGCCCTAAGAGCATCTATGTTGTGAAGCCCTCATCCCTAGTGACAAAACTGGTATGTGAGTTCAGTTGAACTGAACAAGTATGAATTCACTGAATGAAGACATGAAAGCCTGACGACCCTGGAGTGCAGGCAAGCTGAAGGTCTAGTTGCAGGGGCTGCTATAGCTACATGTGTTGGTAATTGAGAGAAATGAGGAATCTCTGTGTAGTTTGCTTGCCATGGAGGAGGTTGCCACACCTCCATGAGCTTCACTTTTTCTTCATGTAACACAAGAGCCATGGACCCCATAAGGCAATTGTGATGATTACATTAAGATGCTGTGGTGAGGAATTTAGCCAGGCCCGGCAGTGCTCTGTCATTTGTGTTCCGCCATGGGAAGGCAGGCTGTAACACTTCACCTGCGAATCTGCTCTGACTATAGGCCCCCCTGACTCTGATGCATCAGCTATTATACTAAGTGTGCACTGTATCCTTTCAGCCCCTCCTTGGGTCCTCTGTGTGCAAGGAGCTTCTGCAGCAAGGGGCAGGCAGTCCTGACCTGGGAACCAGAAGATGGAAGAACTCTCTCTCTCTTCTTCTTATTATTATTATTATTAGATTTTTTTTTTAAATTGCAAAGTCAGATATACAGAGAGAAAGAGGAGAGAGAGAGGAAGATCATCTGTCCAATGGTTCACTCCCCAAGCAACTACAACGGCTGAAGCTGAGCCAATCCAATGCCAGGAGACTCTTCTGGGTCTCCCACATGGGTGCAGGGTCCCAAAGCTTTGGCTCATCCTCGATTGCTTTCCCAGGCCACAAGCAGGGAGCTGGATGGGAAGTGGAGCTGCCAGGATTAGAACCGGCGCCTATATGGGATCCCAGCGTGTTCAAGGTGAGGACTACGCTATAGCGCCAGGCCCAGATTTATTTATTTATTTATTTATTTATTGGAAAGTTAGATATACAGATAGGAAAGATCTTCTATCCACTGATTCACTCCCCAAGAGACTGCAATGGTTGGAGCTGAGCTGATTTGAAGCCAGAGGGCAGGAGCCTCTTTCTGGTCTCCCAGGCAGGTTCAAGGTCCCAAAGCTTTGCGCCATCCTTGACTGCTTTCCCAGACCTCAAGCAGGGAGCTAGATGGGAAGCAAGACTGCCAAGACATGAACCAGTGCCCATGTGGGATCCTGGGTGTGCAAGGCAAGGACTTTAGCTGCTAGGCTACCGTGCTGTTTTTTGCCCACACTCTGTGTCACTCTACCTTTCAGAATGTCTGGTTCAGATCCTGGCTACTTCACTTCCAAGCCAGCTTCCTGCTAATGCACAGCATGGGAGAGAACAGATGTTGGCTCAAGTGCCCAGATCTGTGCCACCCACATGAAAAAGCTGGATGGATTTCTTGGTTCCTGGCTTTAGCCTGGCTCAGCCCTGGCTTTTGTGGGATGGAGACCTCTGTGTTCATCTCTCTGCCTTTCAAGTAAGATATGTGGGAGAGAAGATGTCTGGGCTCGATAATGAGTTCCATTTCTATGGGTCAAGCACCACATTGGTCCTGGGGGAACAATGGTTATAGTGTGCGGGGGTGGGGAGGAGGTGGTAAATCAGCATAAGCAAATAACATGGCAAACGATGACAGATGGAATACAGAGTAACAGCGCAGGGTGAGGGGACATAGGAGAGGCAGGAGGGACTGCAGTTTCGAACACAATGGCCGGGACAGCTTAGTAAGAATGTTTTCCTTCCAATTTGATTTAAAAAAAAAACTTTATGATAGAATTCATATATCATTGCAAGTCTACAATTTAGCAGCTTTTGTGTGTTCACAGGGTTGTATAACTATTACCACAACCTAATTCCAGAACATTTTCATCATCCCCAAAAGAAACCCTGTATCCATCAGCAGTCACCCCATAGGCTTCCCTCTCCCCGCCTCACCACAGCCGTGGCAACCACTGACTTTGTGTCTTTGTGGATTGTCCTGTTCTGGACAGTTCCCTATGAGGAGACTCATTTACTCTGTGACCTTTGGCAAACCAGCTCCTGTCACTTATATTTGTAACAAGGAGGCTTCTGAGTTGAGACCCATTGGAGGTGAACAAGTTGGCCATGTAAATTCTGGGGGTGACACCCAGGGCAGGCTAGACACCATGAAGGTGAACCCCACACTGCTCAGCCACAGAAAATAGCACCACCAAGTTTACTGAGGCCCCCTGGGGAAGGCAGCTGGCCTGGAAGGCAGCAAAAAAGGATGGTTGAGGCTGCTGGGCATAGGGGAACCTAGAAAACCTGTTCTGTCGATTGAATCAGTGTGTGGCACAGGTGGTCTCTGACATCCCAGGAGACCAAGGTCTGTGCCAGCCCCTCAGGTATCTGGAGAGGCCCCATGAGGGGAGTTTTGCACAGCCAGAGAATGGAATACAGACATTCCTAGTACTCATAGTCAATTCTGGGATTTTCTAGGCTGAGAGAAGACTGGGATCTTGGCGGTGTGGAGGGATGGAAGGCAGAGGTGTCAAGAGTCTCAGGGAGACCTTTACTGAGAACTTCTCCTCTGGTAGCCCATAGATGGCCCTGTATGAGGATACTAGGGGGGCACAGTTCAGAGCACCCCAGAAGCCCATACCCCGAGCCCCAGACAGGAGTCTCACAGACACAGAAGTAAGCAAGCTCAAGACAGAACACATGATTTGGCATCTGGTCTGACAGCAGGGCACAGTTTTTCTCTTAAAATATGCCCACTTTTGGGGTTTTGTAAATAACTGCCAAACCACTCATGACCCATAGAGCAGTCAATGGTTGCCACTACAGTGCTGAGGACGAGCACTCCTGGGGCAGGCACAGTGGTAAAGACATGGCATCTCACACTGGATGCCTGGGTTCAAGTCCTGGCTCTGCTCCCTGTGGATGAACACCCTCAGAGGCAGGAAACGACGCTTGAAGTGGTTGGTGCCTGGCACTCATGTGGGAGGCTGATGTTAAGTTCCTAGCTCCCAGCTTCTGTGAGCCTGGACTGTTGTAGGTATTTGGGGAGTAAGCCCCTCTGCCCTTTGAAATAAAATAGGAAGCAAAGAGGCCCCAAACTGGATCCAAGGAAAGCTGCAGCTGGGTTTGGCTGAAGTTGTTAGGGCTTGGCTCTGGATTGGAGCTGATCCTCTCTGTGTCCCTTCTGGATTCAGTGGGCTGTCCTCGGATGTGCTCTTCTCTTGCTGAGGACAATTCACCCAAGTGCAAGACCAGCTCTGTCTGCACATGGCCGCATTCTGGAGTTCACATGACCAATCCCACCTCCTCATCTGTTTCCCTCAACCCCTGCCCCTGCTCAGAATCAAGCGGTACGGAAGCAGGTTCTGCCTCCTGTTAGGAGGAGCTGGCAGCAAAACAGTGAAAAATTGTCACCAGTTTGGCAGTCAGACAAACAGGATCCTCCAGAGGTGACTGATGAGAATTGTGTGTGTTTCTTTCTATGCATTTCTTCATGAGCGGTAGAGTTAGTGTGGTTATTGATCTCTGCTGTCATTTATTTCCCCCATCTGGTCTGTAACCTGTAGTAGCCTGGTTGAGCACAACCCCACTAATCTCTGAGAGATGCCTTGCTCTTTAATATTCATCATGAGATCTGCCAGGCACAGTCTCTTTTCCAGACCCAGAATCAGTCCCTTCCTTTCATTACCTTAGCCATTTTTATTTTGAAAATGCATTCATTTTAGTCTTTTTCCCAACACCTAAAAGTTACACATATGTGTGAAATATATGTAATGTTTCAGAATGAGTATGCATTATGTAATATTTCAGTCAGGGTAGCCTTTCTATTTCCTCCAACGCTCACAGTGATTTTGGAATGAAATTATTCAAATCCCTTCTCTGAGATTTTTTTTGAAGGACACAGTACATTAGCATTGTCTACAGGTATGCTACTGTGCAATAACAAACCAGAATTTATTTGATCTATTCCTAGTGGAGAACCCATTGTTCACTCCTTCCCCTTCTCTCATCTCTCCCACACGCCTGCCCTCCCCAAACTCTGATAACCCATGTTCTATCTCAACTTCTGTGACATCAGCTTTTTTAGATTCCAAATGTGAATGACATTCTGTATCTTGGGTTTCTGGGCATGTCCACTTGTTTTTTCAAAAGTTTTAATTTCACTTATTTTTTATTTTTATTTTTTTTGTTTCATTTCATGACACAGTTTGATAGGATCTGGGACTCCCCCAACCCCTCCCCAAACCCTCCCCCCCATGTTGGATTCCTCCACATTGTTTCAGTAGAATTTCACTTATTTTTAAAGGCAGAGGGTCACCAGAGAGAGGGAAGAGAGAGAATTCTATCTTCCACACGCTGGGTCAATCCTCCAAAGGCTACAATGGCTGGGAAGCCAGGAGTCTGGACTGGTACTCCACCCAGGTTTTTAGCATTTGGGTCATCCTCTGCTGTTCTCCCATGTGCACTAGCAGGGAGCTAGATTGTAAGCAGAGCAGACAGGACTCGAACTAGCACTCTGGTAGGGGATGCTGGTGTTGCAAGTGGCAGTTCAACACACTCTACCACAGGTTGAAAAGTCAAGTAGTTTCTCAAGTGTCACATGGATAGCAGATGACCTTCCCCAGCCACCAGGACTCCTCACACCTGCCCTTAGATGCAACTGTCGTGATCACTGGGACATGAATCTTCCCGGAGATATTCCATTACTAATTAAGTATATACAATATGTCTTTTTTGTTTTTTAGTTGATAAGCAGAATTACAGGGAGAAAAAAAAAAAAAAGGAAAAACAGAGACAGAAATCTTCTATCTGCTGAACCAGGGCTGGGACAATTTGAGGCCAGCAGTCTGGTGCTTCTTTCTTGTTTCCCATATGGGTGCAGGAGCCCAAGGCCTTGGGCCATCCCCTACTGCTTTTCTCAAGCTATTAGCAGGGGAGCCGGGTCAGAAGTGAAGCATCCACGACTCAAACTGGTACCCCTAGAGAACACTGGTACAGCAGAAGGAGTCTTAGCTGCCCACCCCGACTGCCATATGCATTTTCTTAAACACAAAAAAGTTAATTTTTATTTCATAGTATGTAGTATTTTGATTTTGCAGTGTGTAATAATAGTTCCAGTTCACATTGTATAGCACTTGCCTGGTACTGGGAGAGCTGCTGTGTGAATGGAAATCAGCTGAAGTTCAGGCTGTGACCATCCTGGAGATACCAGACACACCAGCTCACCATGTTGTGCTTTTTCAGGTCAGGGTTTCCCAGAGGGGGCCAAGCTCAATGATTTTTACTTGGTATAAAGTAAACATTTTCTGCAGTATCATTTGGGGCAGATTTTAATATATGAGAGACAAAAATAACATGAAAATAACAAGGAAGTCTGTTGCATCCCACGATTCTTAAATTGTTTTTTTTTAAAGATTTATTTATTTTTCATTACAAAGTCAGATATACAGAGAGGAGGAGAGACAGAGAGGAAGATCTTCCATCCGGTGATTCATTCCCCAAGTGAGTGTAATGCCGGTACTACGCCAATCCGAAGCCAGAAACCAGGAACCTCTTCCGGGTCTCCCACATGGGTGTGGGGTCCCAAGGCTTTGGGCCATCCTCAACTGCTTTCCCAGGCCACAAGCAGGGAGCTGGATGGGAAGTGGAGCTGCTGGGATTAGAACCGGTACCCATATGGGATCCCAGCACGTTCAAGGCGAGGACTTTAGCCACTAGGCAACGCCACTGGGCCCAACATCCCATGATTCTTAAATTGTATCCATTACTGAATTTGAATTTGAGTTTGGGACTGCTCTGGGCTGGCTCTGAGTAGAAGATAACTTAGAAGACTCTTCTGTCTTTCAAACTGAAAAACCAGCTGAGGAATGGGTATTGTGATGCAGCAAGTCAAGCCAACTCTTGGGATGCCATATCGGAGTACCAGTTTGAATCCTGGCTATTCTACTTCTGGTCCAACACCCTGAGAGGCAATGGGTGGTGGCCCAGGACCTTGGGTCCCTACTGCCCATATAGGAGACTAGAACAGAGTGCCTGGCTCTTGGTTACTGCCTGGCCAAGCCCTGTCCATTGCAGCCATTTGGGGAATGAACCAGCAAATGGAAGATCTCTCTGTTACTCTCTCTCTATGTATACTTCTGCATTTTAAATAAATGAATCAATCTATTTGAAAAAGTATTATTTGGGAAGCATAGAGACAGAACAGAGAGCTCCCATCCATAAGTTCTCTCCTTAAATGACTCAAACAGCTGCAACTGGGATGGCACAGGACTGCAAGCTGGGGATTCAACCCAAGGCTCCTGTGTGGGTGGCAGGAACTCAATTACTTGAGCTAACATCACAACATTGGGAGGAAGCTGGAGTCAGTGACCCAGGCCAGAAACAGAACCCAGGTCTCTTTATATGGATTACAAGTGTCATTATTGCTACTGCTAAGCTTAAACACTTGTTTCTTTCTCTTATTCATAGCATAGTTTTAATTATACACATTATAAAAAATGTAACATTTGAATACATGTATACAGTTTGTGACAATGATCTGGGTAACTAGCACAGCTATCATCTTAGATATCCACCTTGCTTTTTTGAGAGGTAGCTCTCATTTCAAATCCCATTTCTGTTGTTTTTCCAAGTAGCTCTGGGCAAAGCCCTCTATCTCACTGTATCTCTGCTTCATCCTCCACTGGGAGACCCAGGGGGTAATTCTGAGACTTTGATTAGAATCAAGACAATCCCAGAGGGTCTGAGCATCAGCGACTGGTAGGCTCCATCTCTGCCAAGACTTTGCTTGTACAAGTAGAGACACAGAGGCCTCCACAATGGCAGTGGTCTGCCTGAGGCCGCACCATGGGTTACACAGTGTAGTCATCTCTGTGCCACACCAAATTGTGCCACAAGGTGTGTGTGTGTGTTCCCCAGGAAAAGAAGACAACCTCAGTGTTCTGAGCCATTTGGTAAAGGGGAGGATGGCTTCCTACTACATGCAAATCAGAATTAAGAGATTATCAGGCAGTCTCCAAAAGGGAAATAACTTTCAAACAATCCCAACGAAAACAAAAGGCAAATCAGGCCTTCAACAACTGGCATTTCTCCCACTCTCAGCCTCCAGTCTCCATCCTCAGACAGCACTGCTAGTTTCTGAAGTATTGAAACAGGGACAGTCTTCTGCGTGCAGCAGAGAGGGGTGTGCGTAGATGTACATGCCCTTAAAAGTCATGTGCTTGGAGTTTCCCCATGGGATGATGGAAAGTTCTGGCGGGCAGCACTGGGCAGCACTGTGAACGTATTTAACACCACTAAACAGTACACTTTAGAAATGGTTACAGCCGTACAGTTGGTGCTTCATGCAGCTCACTACAATACAAAAATCTTGGCTGTACCGTCCAGATTTCCTTTATTTTCAACTGTGTCTATACCATTCACTCCATCAGCCCCAGGGCGATTTGTTTTCAGCCTTGTTGGTTAAGCTGTGCTTCCCAGAATGCCCTTCTCAGCAGGGTGTCCTGTTAGAGTGAGCCAGAGAGGAAGCTGTGGAGATGTGGATGGTGGAAGTGAGTCAGCCACCACTCTCCTCTCAAGGCTGTTGTGTCAGATGCCACCTCAGGCAGATGCAGAGGTACAGGAGGTTCCTGCCTGTCCTCATGCTCCTCTCTTCACAACTTCCTTCTCTTTCCAACCTATAGTCGGGCTGCCTGAGGGGCCCTGGATCCACTCCCAACAAGAGGTGTGGTCGGCAGAGACGTGATGGCATGGAGGCATGGTTGCATGCAGGCCTCCCCAGTGATGTCCCTGTCCTTGTCCTGCCCAGGCCTCCGGCCAGCTGGGTCTCTTCCTGAGAGTCCAGTTTGCCAGTCATGCAGGGATACTGCTCCAATAGTCATGCCCTCCCTCTGAATGTCAGTTTCTGTTTCCCCAGGAGCTAACAATCTCACCCCATGTTCTACTTCATCAGTTTCTGTGAGAGACCCGGCCTACATTGTTGTTGTTTTTAAATATTCATTTATTTGAAAGACAGACAGAGAGTAATGGAGAGATAGAATCTTGCATCTGCTAATTAATTTCCTTAAAAGCTGCAATAGCCAGGGTTGGATCAGCCAGAAACCAGAACCTAGAAATTCTATCAAGTCTCCCACATGGGTGATAGGGACCCAAATACTTGGGCCATTGCTTGCTGCCTTCCCAGGCACATCAGCAAGGAGTGGGAGCAGGACTGAAGGTGAGAGACACTTTGATGGGAAGGCAGGCATTCCACCCCTGCCTCATCCTTTTGTAAAAGTTGTGGCTAAACATATACAATATAAATGTTTATCATACCCATTTTAAGTGTGCAATGTAATGGAATTAAATAGACTGGTGTTGTGCAATCGAACTCCAGAACTCTTTTCATCTTGCAAAACTGAAATTCTACCCGTTAAGCAATCACTGGCCTCTTCTTGCTCCCACCATTCTGCCTTCTGTTTCCAAGGCTTTGCCTACTCATGGTTCTCTGTGTAAGTACAATCACACAGTGTTTGCCTTTCGTGACAGACGCCTTCCACTCATGGTAGTCCTTGAGGTACACCCATGTGGCAGGATCTCTCTTTAAAAAAAAGAAAAGATTTTCTTTTTATAAAAGATTTTATTTTTATTGTAAAGTCAGATTTGCAGAGTGAATCAGAGACAGAGAGAAAAATCTGTCATCTGCTGATTCACTCCCAAGTAGCCGCAACGGTCGGTGCTGAGCCAATCCGAAGCCAGGAGCCAGAAACTTCTTTCAAATCCCCCACATGGGTGCAGGGTCCTAAGACTTTGGGCCATCCTTTACTGCTTTCTCAGGCCACAAACAGGGAGCCAGAAGGAAAGTGGAGCAGCCAGGATACGAACTGGTGCCCATATGAGATCCCGGTTGTGCAAGGCGAAGACTTTAGCCACTAGTCTACTGCACCGGCCTCATGAAACCCCTCTTTTGAAAGCTGGTTAGGATTCAGTTGCATGCATGTGGTATACGTGTCCATTTATTTATTAGTGAGCGCTTGGTTACCTCCACCTCACGGTAACTGCCAACAGTGCTACAGCACAACTTTAATGGCTACTCAGTGCAGTGTTCCCCTGGGGTACAGTGCTTTGTACACAAGCTTTGGAGCCTTATGGAATCAAGTGGAACCTTACTGTCACGCTTAGGACGTACTTGGGACCTTGGATACTCAGAAAGTGTTCCATGAAGAAGGACTATCACCCTCATTTTGTCTTCCCTGGAAGAAGTTTTCTTTTCAGAACCATGACCAGGAGAGGGTATTGTGGCACAATGGGTTAAGCCATACTTTGGGTAACTGCACCCCATGTTGGAGTACTGGTTTGAATCCCACTTGCTCCACTTCCTATCCAACTTCCAGTTAATTGACCTCATGGTTATCACTGGGTGCCTGCCACCCACATTGGAGATCTGGGTGGAATTCCTGGCTCCTGGCTTGGGCCTGGACTAGAAATGGCTGTTACAGCCATTGGGAGGGTGAAACTACAGAGATGAACCTGTCTCTCTCCCTTTAAAATAGATAAGGCTTTAAAAAAAAAAAGAAAGGAGAGAAGAGGAGAGGAGAGGAGAGGAGAGGAGAGGAGAGGAAAGGAAAGGAAAGGAAAGGAAAGGAAAAGAAAAAGACATGGTCATGCCTTTCTGGACAGCCTTAGGTCTCTCCCTTTGTCCTCAGTCAGGTGCTCAGTTCCTTTTTTTTTTTTTTTAAGATTTATTTATTTATTGGAAAGTCAGATATACAGAGAGGAGGAGAGACAGAGAGGAAGATCTTCCATCCGATGATTCACTCCCCAAGTGACCGCAACGGCCGGTGTTACGCCGATCCAAAGCTGGGTACCAGGAACCTCCTCCGGGTCTCCCACGCGGGTGCAGGCTCCCAAAGCCTTGGGCCATCCTTGACTGCTTTCCCAGGCCACAAGCAAGGAGCTGGATGGGAAGTGGAGCTGCCGGGATTAGAACCGGCGCCCATATGGGATCCTGGCACGTTCAAGGAGAGGACTTTAGCCACTAGACCATGCCGCCGCTCCCCCCCCCCTTTTTTTTTAAATAAGATTCATTTATTTATTTGAAAGACAGAATTTTACAGAGAGAGACAGAGAAAGACAGACATTTTCCATCTGCTGATTCTCTCCCCAGATGACTGTGGTAGTTGAAGCTGGACCAGTTGGAAGTCAGCAGTTTCTTCCAGATCTCTCACATGGATGCAGGGGCCCCAAGGACTTGGGCAACCCTCCATTACTTTCCCAGGCCATTAATAGGGAATTGGATCAGAAGTGGAACAGGTGGGATTCCCGCCAATGTCGCAGCTGGTGGTTTTGCTCATGACACCGCAACACTGTTCTCTCATTTTGGGGGTGGGAGGTTGCAAATCACTGAACTTGGAGTCAGCAAACTCATTCATATCAGTCTGCACCAGCCTGTGGGTGAGTTCAGCAAGCAGTTCCCCCACTGGGAGTGCTCTCAGGGAAGGATCGGCAATGACTAGAGTCATTTTTGGTAGTCACAGCCAGTGGAGGAGGCGATGGTGTTACCCTGACATCCCAGCAACAGAGCCAGGCTTGCTACTGGACATCCTGTCAGTGTCCAGAAAGGCCCCTTCCCATCCAACAGACATCATCTAACCCAGAATGTGCACAGCACTAAGCAAGGTTGTGAAACTTCTAGATATGAGTAATAGTACTGTTATTATTTAATAATATAAATACATTTAAAGATGCAAAAATAGAAATGCATGTGTGTTAAAACTCATAACGGACTACAACCGCAGTTTTTCTGACTCCTTCAAATGATACAGGCAGAAGCGTTTCCAACGGTCAAGAGCCCACCAGTAGAATTAGATGGCCAGAATCCAAGCCCTGGTCCCTACCGCTCTGTGCCTCAGTTTCCCTGTCAAGTGTGGGTACTAATTGTCACCTACTTCACATTCAGCACGATGTCAGTTGTTACAATTTGTATGGGTGGGGAGGAGAGGCAGGGAAGAGAGGATTAGGCCCATGGCACAGGTCCGGAGGACATAGGAACTTGGAATCCAGCAGTGACTTAATGCAGGCTGCCAGGAAAGTCAGACCCAGCTCTCTGCAACTTGAGTGGCACTTTTGATGGAATTCTGTGTTTTCTATCTCTGCCTCCTCGATTCTGTTTTGTTTTTTTTGAGGTATAAGCAGGTCCCCAAGAGGGAGGACGTCAGCTCTCTATAAGGGGTGGCCTCAGGGCCTGGGGTCCATCTCCCTCTGCTGAGCCACCCTGAGCCCCCACCTCACCACGACTGGGCCTGGCTCTCTGCTGGGCTGGGAGCAGGCCCTGCCTTATCTCCAGACGCTTGTTATCGACACACCCATCTGTGCACAAATGGCCGGCTGGCTGGCTCCTGGTCACCCCTGCCTGGAGGGGGGCCTCCTCTCAGGCCTGTGTCTGGCAATTTGGGCTGGAGCCCAAGGTGGGGGGTCTCCTGGTAGATGAGGCCCAGCACAGCCCCACCCCTGGAGCTTTAAACCCTAGAAAGATGCTGCTTGGACATTCCAATCACAGGGCAGGAATCTGGGCCAGGAAAACCATCGAGTGTGCACCCCCACTCCACCCTGCCTCGGACTCTCTTGGTTCTCCAGCCCGCCTTGTGAAGTGTTCAGGGTTACATCCGTCATTGTTGATGAGCATTTGGGACAGTGAGGCCCGGAGAAGGGCTCAGACTTGTTGCAGGTCACACAGCAAGGCAACAGCAGTGGTACACAGGCCTCTCTTCTATCCTGGTCTCCCAGTAGGGAAGCCCATCAACTGACCCTAAGTTCCAGGCCCATCCTGCCCTGATGAGCAGTGGCTGGAGCACAGTCACGGTCTTCCTTTGGGTCTTACTTCCAGCACCTCTCAGCGACAGAGATGAAAGGGGGCTGGGAACAGGCCTGGTCTTTACTCCAGAGGCCAAGGGAGCACAAAACAGGCCTGGCAGAGAGCTGACACATGCAGGTGCCAAGTGCACCTAGCCTAAGTCCCACTTTTCCCCACTTATACCAACAGTTTTGGGCAATCACTTCACTTCCTTGTTTGTGCCTTGGTTTCCCCAAAAGAAAAATGGGTAAACAAGAATTCTTACCCCACAGAGGGCCATGAGGATTACCTGAGTCCATCTACTGCAAACACTTAGAGCATAATGAGTGCTCATTCATGGGAGTTGCTATTACTTCTATGATAGTAGAATGCTGCGGTCCATGGCAGCACAGTCGCAGTATCTGGCATTGTAGCCTAACTGCACTCATCTGTTGAAGGGGCCATGGGCTATGGAGGCAGTGGCAAACGGCCTGGCACAGAGCGTGGCCCCAGGACCCAGGTGAGGCTGGGGCTCCCAGCTGACCTTCAGAAGGGGTGTGTTCCTGACAGGCAGAGACAGCCAGTGGCCTTTGTTTACAGAGCCCCGCTCTCCACTGATGGATGCGGCCGGCAGAAATCTGTTTGTAAGTCTCTCTTGGAGACATGAATCCCAGTCTGTTTGGAGTACACGTGCGTGCCTCTGTCAAACATTCTGCCTGCTCTGGGGCTGGCAAGAGCAGAGCGGATCCCAGATTGTCCCCAGGGACTGAGCACAGGCTGGGACACAGAGGAGGGGCAGGGCTGGGCTCTGCAGTCCTTGGAGACAGGCGCCCTCCCTGGCCTCAAGGAGCTCTCTAGAAAGCAAGATAAGAGCTAGGCCGGGCCAGAAAGCAGAGAGGGAGCGATAAGGGCCCATCTGCTTCCACTCTTGTCCCCTCTGGCCCTCCAGGGCTGCTTGCTCCAGAGTAAGCTTTGAAAAATGTAGATTCCTTCCCCCTAGTCAACTCCTGCTCACAACCCTCCAGCAACTTCCTTTGCAGTAGAATTGGGGTCAGCTCTCTTGAAAATGGCCGTGGGTCCCATGGGATCTCACCGCCCTGCAGGGTGGGGAGGTGGGGGCAGCACCTGGCACCTCTCTTCTACTAGCCTCACTGGGTTTCCTGTAGCCCCTCACTGAGGCTGACGTATGCCTGTCCCTGCCTGGCCCACAGGTTCCCTAGGCCAGTGCTCTGGTCTTGGTGCCTACCCAGGTCAGGTCAGGCTGGGCTCAGCTCTCCCCTCCTCTGGGACCTCCATTTTCCCTCCTGTCTCATCACCTTGTCTTTGCCATGGCCTGCCTCCTACCTGTAGTTGTGAGTGCATTTGTTAGTCTGTGCGTTGAGACTCTGCTTCCACCACAGGCTGAGGGCAGCTCTAGGAAAACAGTATTACATAGCCTGGGTGGACTTTGGCCCAGTGGTTAAGGTATTACTGGGGGCCACACTGTGGCACAAAGGGATAGGCCGCTACCTGTGACAATGCCACCCTATATGGGTGCTGGTTATGGCTGCTCCACTTCCAGTCCAGGTCCCTGCTAATGCACCTGGAAAAATAGCAGTAATGGTCCAAGTGCTTGATTCCCTGTATCCACATGGTAGCCCTGGATGGATTGTGTGGCTCGTGGCTTTGGTCTGCCCCAGCCTTAGTCATTACAGACATTTGGGGAGTTGAAGCAGCAGGTGGAAAAAAATCTCTTTTTCTTCTTCCCTCTAACTCTGCCTTTCACATAAATAAATACACTTTTTTAAAAAAAAGAAAGATGCTGATTGATAAGTTCCCATCTCATATCAGAGGGCTTGAGTTTGAATCTTATTTTTTTTTTAAAGATTTTATTTTTATTGGAAAGGCAAATTTACACAGAAGAGGAGAGACAGAGAGGAAGATCTTTCATCTGATGATTCATTCCCCAAGAAGCTGCAACGGCTGGAGATGAGCTGATACGAAGCAAGGAGCTTCTTTCGGGTCTCCCATGCAGATGCAGGGTCCCAAGGCTTCAGGCCGACCACCACTACTTTCCCAGGACACAGCAGGGAGCTAGATGGGAAGCTGGGCTGTTGGGATACTAACTGGCTTACTTATGGGATCCCGGTGGTATCTGCCAGGCAATGTCTTTAGCCACTAGGCTACCTCTCTGGGCCTTTATTCCAATTTTCTGCTGATGTTCACCCTGGGGTGCAGCAGGATTTGCTCAAGTATTTAGGTCCCTGCCAACCATAAGAAAGGCATATGGAGTTCCAGACTCCTGACTTTGGCTTGGCCCAGCCGTGGCTCTTGTAGCCTTTTGGGAAGTGAGTCACAGATGGAATATCTCTGTCCATCTCTCTAAAATAACAACAACAACAACAAACTTAGAGCCCAGTGAACAGTACATACCATGCCTACAGATTTTCATTTTACTACCAGCCCAGTCTGTTCATTTTTAATGCTGTATTTAAAAATTATATTGAAATAATCTCATATTTTATGGACAAACACACTACTTAGAATTGTCTTTCCTGAACTCCCTGAAAGAGTTTAAATCAAGGATAGAATGATTAATCTCACCTGAGTATCTTTGTGGCCTTTTTAAAAATTTTATTTATTTGAGGATTGGGCATGGTGGCCTAGCGGCTAACGTCCTCGCCTTGAACGCGCCGGGATCCCATATGAGCGCTGGTTCTAATCCCGGCAGCTGCACTTCCCATCCAGCTCCCTGCCTGTGGCCTGAGAAAGCAGTCGAGGATGGCCCAAAGCTTTGGGACCCTGCACCCCTGTGGGAGACCTAGAAGAAATTCCTGGCTCCTGGCACCGGACTGGCATAGCATTGGCCATTGCACTCACTTGGGGAGTGAATTATTGGATGAAAGATCTTCCTCTCTGTCTTTCCTCCTCTCTGCATATCTGACTTTGTAATAAAAAATAAATAAATAAATCTTACAAAAATTTATTTATTTATTTGTAAAGCAGAGTTATAGAAGCAGACACATACACAGAGAAACAAAGATCTTTCATCCACTAGTTTATTCCAAATGACCACGGTGGCTGAGACTGGGCCAAGCCAACGCCGAAGCAAGGAGCCAGGACCTCCTTCTGGGTCTCCCATGTGTGTGCGGGAGCCCAAGGATTTGAGCCATCTTCTGCTGCGTCACCATGCACATTAGCAGGGAACTGAATCGGATTTGAAGCATCAAGGACTCCAACATAAACCCACATGGGATGTGGTGCCTTATGGTGGCTTTCTCCTCTACTCCACAAGGTCAGGTCCTGTCTTCCTTGTTGTTTCCAACAAACCAGGATGAGCTTCTACAGACCAGAGCACAGTCATCAGTCCACCCTGTCCGTGGCTCCGCCTCACAGCACATTCTGCCGGGTTGGAATCGCCTGCCTGCGTTGACTTGTTACATTCTGTTCCCTTTCTCTGGTCTGGAACCACTTCTCTGGCTTTTCTTTAAAATGCATGACTTTGGTGATCAGCCACTTTGCAAAGTATCCCCCCACTGGGGCCTTGTTTGATGACAAGGTTCAGGTTTGCCTCTTCAGTTGAGCCACTGCAGACCTGATGCTGTTTCTTCCATTTGATATTTACAGGTGAAGAAATGAGGAAGGAGGAACAGGTCAGGTTAAGGAAAAGCTAAATAGCTTGAGTAGAAAAACTGAGATGGGAAAGTATGTGGCATACTTTACATTAAGCCTTTTCTGCTGCAAGAATTTACTAGATGTTCACTGAAGTGAACCCTGCCTGGAATGTTCCCCACAGCAATTAAGAGGCTAGTGCCAGGCAGTGGGTGGGACACTTTCTCCAGGCGACCAAAGTGCTGGGCTTCCAGTGTCCCCTAGGTGGCGCCCAATTCTCTGGGGAGAAGACGTGGTTTTGGAGGAGCTGAGCAGTGCCCACGGGTTGCCATGGGGAACTCAGCTCTGCAGCCTGCTGGCTCAGGACAAGAGCCCAGCAGTCATGCCCCACCTGCCTGTAGCCACGATGCTACTCCACAGAGTGATGCTTCATATCTGGTTCGCCCCTGACTTTGCTGTAAGACTTGAAGCAACTTTGCAGCTCTCAGTCTTCCTGACACTATAGGAAAAAAAAATGAGAATGCCAGCTTGGTGGGAGTAGGCTCCTATTTCATCATTCCCTCCACCTACCCTCCCACCTCTTTCAATCTGACTACCCAGACCCCGCTCCAGATTCCTAGGTCCCTCAAGATTAAAGTCTCACAGGCAGGTGAGAATATGGCCGAAAAGGGTAGGGGCTGGCATTGCCAGGAAGGGAGGGAGGGAGGAGAGAGCTGGGAGGCCTTTGAGGGGCTGTCCTCCCCCGCCCCCCAGCTGAGGGAAAGCAGTTCTGGCACCCACTCTCCAACGGCTGCCCTGTGGCCTGCTCCCCAGCTGTGTCTCAGCCATTTAGAAATTACAGCGACAAGGAAGCATGGCCTAAACTCTCCTCTCAGGTTCCCTCCTGGCTTTGGCAAACGACTCACCTCAGTGTCTTTCAGGTTCTCAATCTGTAAAATGGTTACCAGCCATACTTTCCTCATAGGCAAGTGGAGGCTGCAACTGCTGATTCAAATGCTTCCAAACACATCTCAGTACCAGCTTGATGCGGGGAGCCCTCTTGGCACAATCCTAGAGGAGGAGAAAGGGGCCTCTGGGTGCTTTGGGCATGACATATGCCCTGATCACTCCAGCCACAGGAGGTACCTTGCAACATCCGAGTGCTCCTCTGCCCAATCCTTGAGATGACTAACACGTTCTACCTTGATTGGTGGGGAGACAAGGACTTGGCAAGGGAAAGGCTCATAGCTGTGCATCTTGGCTAAGCCACACGATCGTAGGCAAAGTACTTCATCTCTCTCAGCCTCCTGTCTTCATTCATTCAGTAGTGGGAGTACAAAATCATGGTGCAAACTAAGAGTAAGAGGTTGGGTGCCGTGGAGTTTGGGTTGGTTCACAGCGGATTTATCTCAGGCAGGTGGAGAGATGTTTTCTCATCTTGCTCCTTGAGTCTCAGCAGTAGACTCTGCCAACTGCTTCCCACTCATCTCTGGATGGATTATAAGCCCTGTGAAGCCAGGGATCGGGTGGGGTTTTACCCTGCATTCTCGTTCCTCAGCCCGTGTGCTGGTAAGGCTGCTTAGCATTTTTCTGCCTGTGTTCCTGTACTGCTCACCACACCCACCCTGGGCCCCAGGTGGGAGCGGCTGTTCTCCCACCACAGGGAAGGCAGAAATGGAATTCAGCAAAGGGCCAGGTGATGGTGAAGCAAGCAAGGCACCCAGCAGCATTTCAGAAGGCACTGCATTTCAGGGTTGTGCTGAGGCTCAAACCCAGGCTTGCAGGGGGCTTCAGCTGCCATACCACTGTTACCGTCCACTGCCAACAGAATCTCCATCCCTCTTAATACACAGCTGCATCCCTGGGTCCCACCAACACCTGTCCCCACACTTCTGTGTGTTCCAGGGTGCTGGAACAAGCTGTGTTGTTAAGGTGGTGGGCAGCCCTGCCAGCTGCACGAAGAGGTGGCAGACTGCTTCAATACAACCAGAAAAGGCTTGCGAACCATCCATCCCCAGAGGCTTTTGCAAAAGCTGACTGCTTCAGGAGGGAATTACCAGTGTAAATTTGCCGCCTTCCCCTCCCCTCCCCTCCAGCCCTTTCATCTGGACAATAACAGCTCCTGTCTCCAAGAAATCATTCCTACAGGTTCCAACGGGTGGTGGGATTAGACCTTAGGGTGGCAATTAGCTGATAAGGCGATGACCTCACCCAGAGCAGAGACCCGGAGACCCGGAGACCCGGCTAGCTGGAGCCTGCCCTGCAAGAACCTCCTTCCCTGAGCCTCCTTTCATGGACATAGAGTCAGGGACCATGGTTCAAGACCTTCATCAGGTCTCTTCCCCTCTCTGAGCCTCTGATTGCCCATCCGTGAAATGGAACACGTTATGACCTTCACGAGTTTATAGACAGTGTTGGTAAAATACTAAGAAACTAATTAGGAAGCAACTCTGCAACACTGCATTGCTGCCCACACACCTCCACAGGACTGGAGCCTTTCTGGAATGTTCTTACAAGACCACAGGAAAAGGCAGTGGCTGCTGCGGTGGAATTTCTGACCCCAATTCCCGCATTCACCAGCTATGTGCTCCCCACTGGGCTGCTTCTGTCCCCTCCCTGAAAAACAGGGCAGTGGCTGGGCCTTGCCCTCCAGGCCTGTGGTTTTAAGATGTCAGAGACATGAGGCAAGAGAGCCTAGTGGTTAAGACAACAGGCTGCCGATGAGGTACACCCAGATTCAGGTGCTGTCCCTGGCACTATCTTACTACTGAGCACCCTCAGGCTAGCCACTCAACCTCTGAGTCTCAGTGTTCCCATCCAGCCCAAGTCAGCCCCAGCCAAGCCGAGGGCAACGCCTTGGGCTTCAGTAACACACCATGCTGGAGCAAAGGCTGCAGATGCTGTTGGCCCAGTCACGTAGAAAGTATCTCCATGGACTTCCACCCCTCTCTGCTCACGTCAAGGTGCTCTGTGTGTGTTTGTTTTTTTAATTTCGATCATCGATCAGGGTGGGAAGGAGCTAGAGTTAGTGGGTGTGATCGTTGTTTTCAGACTTTCTATTTCTTCCCATTTCTGGGGGAAGGGTAGAAATAGGGGAATAGGCCATACCCAGCTTCCCAACCATCCCAGTACCCGAGAATGGGTAAAGACCACCTGATATCAACCCAGGGTCACAATAGCACATGTTCCGAAGGATCTGTGCAGGTGGATGTGATAGCTTCGAAATGCTGTCAATTTCACTAATCTGTGGATGAGGAATTCTTTCCAGTGTCCCTTGGCTGACACCATCAACTTTATAGTCTCCAATCGCCCAGATATTTGCTGTCATTGTTTAATTGGGGTAGTCATTCATATGTTCTGTTCTCCATTCTCTGCTGTGGTACCAGATGTCCTCTGCAGGTCCCAATGAGCTACCATGTCCTTCATGTGCACCATGGTCTGCCGTCCAGCACTCCATCCTCCATACTGAAGAGGACCAGTTCTCCCAAATGGGCTCATGAGCCCCAGGGGTGGGAGGTCCAGCGTGTCCCAGGTCACCTGGCTCAGGTCCATCTTGCAGGCAGGTCCATGGCCCCAGGCCATGCGACGCAGGACCGAATAGACCTCCTACTCCCAGGGCTCATTCATGGACCTGACCCCCACCATGCAAGTAGGCTCGGTGACCTGGACCAGGAGACCCAGATCCCTCTGGGACCCCCACCCCTGGGGCTCACAGATCCAGCACCCATCTCACTGGCAGGCCCAAGGACCTGTGCCAGGAGACCACTGGTCAAGCCAGACCCCCTACCACTGAACTCACAGATCCAACATCCACAGTACAAGCAGGCCCAAGACCGCAGACTGTGCAACCCGGGACTTGCCAAACCCTACCCCTGGAACTCACTGACCCAACCCTTATCACAAAGGTGAGCTCAGTGACCTGGCCCAGGAGCCCAGGCACTTTCACACCCTTTACCCCTGGGGCTTATGGATTCAACTCTTCCCTGGGCAGGCAGGCCCAAGGCCCTGGACCTTGTGTCCCAGAACCCACCAGACCTCCAACCCCTAGGTCTCATGGACCCAACACCCACTACGTAACTGGGCCCTAGGATCTGGCCAGGAGACTCAGGACCCATCGGACCTCCCCCACCCCGGGGCTCATGGACCTGACACCCACCACCCTCAGACTGACATTGCTCTTCTTTCCTCGGCATCCACTAATGGGTACTCTATTCTAATTCTATCCAACCTGTCCCCCAGTTCTAGCTTGTGCTGGTTGGTGCTGCAGCCTAGCCTCTCCCAGTCAGCCCCCAGTCCCTGCTTGAGTGTAAACTGGCTGGTGATGCAGCCTGACCTGATGCCTCTTGTACCCCATCTTGGTTCTCGGATCTGCAGTTGGAGATTATGAACTGACCCGGCCTGGCCTACCCCTTGACCTGACTCACATGTATGTTGGCAGGTACTATAACCTGGTCTAGTTTGGGCTGCTCCTTGCCTTGGTTCTTGCACTTACCTGTAGGGACTGCAACCTGACAAAGGAGTTTACCAAACTCCTCTATCCAGACCCCTCCCAGGGGGCAGATCTTGAGCATACTGGTGGGTTTAGCCCAGCCAAGGTGCTCTGTGAAGCCAACTTGCCCATGTTTGACCCTGGACCTCATGTTCCACTTCTGTAAACTGGGGCAATAATTGTCCTGCCTCATGATTTGTGTATCAAAAGTACTTAACCCTGCTGGACAGGGTAGTACTCAGCTCAGTCACATTTCTGGACACCTGTGATCTGGAAGCACTCACATTGTCTCGTATAAGCTCTTTGCCCCTATTGGGGCTTGGTGGCAGAGAATGCAGAAACAGCAGAGGGAACAGTGAGAATCCTGACGCCCGGCCCTGCCTTTTCCATGCTCAGCATCATTGGCCAGTCCTTTCCTTACTCAAGGCCCAATCCCCCCATTGGCAGAAGAAGAGAGTAACCTGGAACTTTCTAGAATTCCAGGTCCCAGTGGTGACAGAGTCCCCCCAGGGAGGGCTCCTCAGGGACCCCTTCTGCTTACCAGCCTCCAGGATGTCTGGATAGGCTGGGTCCCCACCGTAAAGACCCTCCTTGGCTTTATCACTCCACAGCTCTGGCCCTGAGAGGAAGCAGACCCCAGCCTAGGCAGTAACAGGGGCTGATCCTACCCTAGATTGTGTTGGGTACAGGCAGGATGGCTCACAAGCAGGCCTGTGGACACTGACACTTGCAAAAACATAGACATACAGTAACTTTGATGCCTACAACAGGCCTATGCTTACACACCACAACATCAACACCTCCCTGAGACAACCACAGACAGGACCCCTCACCCCCAACCTGTGTTTAGGGGGCTCTGGCCTGGTACATGGCACACATTGATCTAGGCAGATATTAGCTGGGTGGGCTTAACAAATGACAGCTTCATGGAACGCTGCCCTTCCCTGGTCAGACCCCAGAACTTCAACCTCTGAGAGCATGAGAGGGTGTTAGGTATCTCAGATGAAACATTTGAATGCCAGCAGGCACAAGTTTATGCAAGTGGGATATAGATAAAATGCAGCCAGTGCTTGCAGTGGCATGATAGAAGTACTTAAATTTGACCTTATTATTTCTTAAAGAGTTACTTATTTATTTGAAAGGCAGAAAGAGAGAGAGAGAGATCTTCCATCTGCTGGTTCACTCCCCCAGATGGTTGCAAAATTGGAGCTGGGCCAGCTGAAGCCAGGAGCCAGGAATTTCATCTAGGTCTCCCATGTCAGTGACAGACACTCAAACACTTGGTCCATTAACTGCTGCCTTCCCAGGCAGGGTTCAAGACAAGGAAGGGGACAACAGAACCTTCCTCCAGAAATGATGATGACCAAGCTGAGATGAAAGAGAAACAAGGGGTTAATTTGGCAAAGGGAGAGGAAAAGCAGCCCAGACAGAGGATGCAGCCCATGCAAAGGTCTTGTGGCAGGTAAGAGCTACCAGATGAAGCAGAAGGATGAGGCAGGGCCAAGCCTGCAGAGTTCAAGGGCCAGTTAGGATCAGGGCTATACCTCTATGCCTTTAAGAGCATGGGAACCCATTAAAGGCTTTTAAGCAGAGAGTGACTGCATTTTGACAGGCTCATTGGCCATAAGTCAAGTGTAAAAGAAAGGAACAGAAGAGGGAGACTTCCTTTATAGAAACCAGAACCTCCCATGAAGTCACAGAAATCAGATCACTGCTGTAGTAGAAAGGTCCAGATGAATGGTTCCATGGAACATGGCGCATCCAGAATTAGATCCCAGAATGGAGTTGTCAGTATTTGGCAAGAAGGACCTTGTCTCAATGGGAAGAAGGTAGCTTATGTCACAAATAGTGTGGTCTAATCATGTGATTCCCTGGAATAAGTAAAATAATCTCCCCATTTTAAAACATGAAATACTTTAAACTTCATGCAAACTTAAAAAAATTAATAAGGCCAAAACAATACAAAAGTTTGTAAAACATTTTAGGAAACTGCAAGCATAATGTGGAGAAAGGACCTGCAAACTCCTGCCATGGACCAAATCCAGATGATCACTTTGTTAAAAATCATTTTAAATAGTAACTTCCCCTAACAGGTACACTACTCAATAGGTCTTGGTATATTCATGAGAGATACATCAATTTCAGAACATTTCATTAAAGTCAATTTCAGGACATTCTTACCCCCTCATACCTTTTAGTTTCCCATCTGCTTCAGCCCTATGCACTACTAGCTAATCTGCTGCCTATTTCCACAGATTCACCTGTTCTGCATGTGTTCTGAGATGGAATCATAGGCTAGCCGACCTTTTGTACTATTCTCAGCATCCATACATGTTGTTGGTAGCAAGCATTCATCTGTTGCTCCTTTGCATGGCTGAATAGCAGGCCACTGCTGGGACACATTGCACCTTGCTTAGCCATCTGTCCACTGAGGGGCATAGTCACTGGCTAGCTCTATAGTGAGTGTTGTTATGAGTATGTGTGGACAACTTTTGTGTCCACACCGTCATTTCTCCTGGGTGGAATTACCCTTCCTCTTTTTGCAAACATTGTTTTACTGGAACACATCTGTAGCCTTACAGTCCATGGCTACTTGCATGCTACAAAAACATGGTCAAGTGTTGATAATGAAGACACATGCACATCCAAGGCTGAAATAGATACGATTTGGCATTTTACAGAATCAGTCTGCCAACTCCTAGTCTAAAGTCTGGGAGGAGCTTACATTTCCACACTGAAAATCAAGACGCTCTAAAGCAAAAGAAAGACTTGTTAAAAAAAAATTAAAGTTTTATATATTTATATATATATATATATATATATATATATATATATATATATATATATAATAAAGTCCTCCAGCTGGCCAAGGATACTGAAACCAAGTCCAGAGGCAAAGTTAGAGATTGAAAAATAAAATCCCTGTAACATTGTAAACAGAGAAAAGATTTCTGTCACGCACTGATCCTGCCTGCCAGAGGGAGGTGCCCAATGAAATAGGTAGTTTAAGGGGCTGATAGAAAGGATAGCACAGAGGAATTTTTTTTAAGATTTATTTTTATTTTTATTGCAAAGTCAGATATACAGAGAGGAGGAGAGACAGAAAGGAAGATCTTCCGTCCGATGATTCACTCCCCAAGTGTGCGCAATGGCTGAAACTGAACTATTCCAAAGCCAGGAGCTTCTTCCTCCAAGTCTCTCACATGGGTGCAGGGTCCCAAGGCTTTGGGCCATCCTAGACTGTTTCTCAGGCCACAAACAGGGAACTAGATGGGAAGCAGAGACGCCAGGATTAGAACCAGTGTCTATATGGGATCACGGCGTGTTCAAGGCCAAGACTTTAGCCACTCTCGCACCAGGCCCAGGAATTTTTTTTAAGGCATTCATTTATTTGAAACACAGAGTTATACAAAAAGAGACAGAGGGAGATCTTCTACTTGCCGGTTTACTACCCAGATGGCCACAATGGGCAGGGCAGGGCCAGGCTGAAGCTCAGAAGCAAGAATTTCTTCTGGTTCTCCTGTGTGGGTGCAGTGCTCCAAACACTTGGGCCATGTTCTGCTGCTTTCCCAGCTTCTTAGCAGGGAGCTGGATCAGATGTGGATCAGCCAAGACTCAAACTGGCATTCCAGCGTGTCAAATGCAGTCTGCACCATAACTCCTGCTCCAGAGGAATTGTTCTCAAAGGAGTGAGACAGGTTTGGCATATGGACACAAAGAGGTGCACAGCCCCTGGGGCTGGTATCGGAAGCAAGTCAGTTCTGTTAGGCCTAAGGGGTTGGGGACAGAAAATAGCGTTCAGTGCCTGGTGAGTGCTGGGAGAGTGCCCTGTAGGACAAGAGCTATAGCCTGCAGAGATGCGAAGCTGACCGATGTGAATGGGGAAAGGACTTGGGAATAAATACCCTAAACTTCCTTTCCTCCTGTTTGTGATCTCCCACAGGGCAAACCCAGCTGAAGATGAGACTGAATCTCTTTGCAGTCCATGTGTTATAAGAGGTACAGACAGATGCTGGAAGGCAGCGTGTGGATCTGGAGGCCCAGGTGGCAATATGCAGCATGTAACTTGAAAGGGTCGAACATCTCAATAGAAAAATGAAGAAAAGCTGGAAGTAAACAGGTAATGATTGAATGATGCAGAAAATATTCCAATGTATGTCAGAAGTTAGGAAAATGCAAATGAGTCTAACATCATGATAAAATGGTAGCAGATAAGGGTCTTGCAAGAATCCTGACACCTGTTCTTGGTGGGAAGGTAAGGTTGTGGTGCTCCTATATGTTGTTGGTGGCAACACAAAATGCTATGGACATTTTTCAAAGCAGGAATTCAACTCCTGGGAATTTACCCCATAGACATAGAGGCTCCAGTAAGGAAGAACTTATTTGCAAGAAGATTGAGGTAGATGCGGTCAAAGTCCTTATTGCCCACCATCATTTGAAAAACCTTTCTTGTGTTTGGAGAAATTGCTGCTCCAGTTCAAATAAGAGGTGTTTTTTTTATTGCATTTCATTTTGTAACATTGTTTCATAGGCTCTGATGTTTCCCCAACCCCTCCTTGTGCCCTTCCCCCATGGTGGATTGCTCCAACTTATTGCAGTATTACAGTTCAAATCCAGTCTTGTTTTTTTCATTGCAAGCATTTGCCATGCATAAAGTCCAGCATCTTATTGTCCAGCTCAATTCAACAGTTTCTTGGGGAGACCAACTCTGGTCTAAAGGTGTAGCTGGCAGAATATCGTTCCGACTAGTTAAAAGCCATAACATCAACAACTGTTTCCAACATTATGGGGTTAATTGACATTGTATTGAGTGACTGATATGTTAGAAAATGCTGGTTCTTAACCACGTTCTATGACTACTTCATTAACATTTCAATTTTAGTTTGTATGCAACTGGCTTCTATCTACCTTAAAATGGCTATATGATCAAATAAGTGTTTAAATTCATGTTCCAGCCCCCCTTTGCAACTAGGATGTGGCCATCACATTGGACTGTACCACTCAGATGGACACTGGGAAACTTCTGCTTTGTGTCAGAGCAGAGGAGGGGTCCAGTCTTAGGGCTGTAGGACTAGGGATAGTTTGCCAGTGGCTGCAAGATGGAATTCCAGGTACGGAAGGACAAGGAGCACAGCCAGGGATGAGGATGGTGGGGAGGGAAGCTGATAAGCTCTCAGGCTGTTCCATGGCCTGGTTTGGGGCCTTGATCCTTGAAATGGGACCTTGAGCTTATCTACACAGCATCCACTTCCGTTGCTTATAGCTCCACTACATGGATACTGCAGCAGTATCCCCCGTGGTCAAAACTGGAAGTAAATGATGACCACCAACAGGATGATGATGGAAATATTATGGTCCCAGGTAGAATACTCCGTAGTCACGGGAAAGAATGAACTAGACCTATTCCAGCTGACTTGAAAAATGTCTCTGAAATTTTGTGAATTTTTGTTGTGGGGAGGGAGTCCTTTGCACACGAGTGCAGGGTAGGTGCTTTTCCCCAGGAGAAAGGGACCTTGGGGTGATCACCTTCAGTGGAATCAGGAGGGGAAGCCCGAGGAGGCTAACTGCTGCAGCCAGCACAGCGGGAAGAACCATCCAACTGTGCTGACCACAATGAAAGGTGTGTGCTTCCTACGATGGTGTCTGACACTGTGTATGCCCATGTGGAGGCATGGTCTGCTCGGTCTGCTCGCAGTCCTGTAAGGCAAGGTAAGTGCCTCTGGCAAGCCGACTTTCAACTGGTTTGCTTTGAAATTTGAACACTTTAGAAGGGTGGGGAGGAGACGGAATCTGTGATTACCATGAACAGACGTGGGCAGCATGGCTTTTTTTTTTTAAAGGAAATTCTTCTCATTTGTAAAGGATTGACTCAAAGGCCTCCTTCCTGTTTCCTGGGTTGGGCTGGTTGGAAAAGCTCACAGTGCCTGACAGTGCAGACTCAGCTGTCTATCTGGCTGTCTGCCATACTGCAGGCTACTTGCCAGCTGTGTGGGGAGAGGGTAAAGTTGCCTGGAGTAGCCTGAGAACAGGCATGGTGTCGCTGTCGCGTTGCCTGAGAGCCAGCAACGACCTTCACTGGGCTCTCAAAAAACCATATGCATAGAGGAGGGCGGTGAAAGTGCAGCTGGCTTTGCTGTTAATATTTACTAATGGTATTTTCCATGCATTTCCCAGTACTTCTATTTCCTGACTCAGGCTATAAAGACAAATAGTATTTCTCAGAAGCAAGGAGCAATACCTTGTGAAGTAAGCCCTTACCCTGTGTCAGGCACTGTATTACATGCCTTGCAGGCTTGGTCTGTTCAAACCTCTGCATAGTTCTTTGAAGAGAGTCTTCGGCTAGGCCTGTTTCACCACAGTGGGAAAAGGAGGTTTGGCAAGGTTGTGGTAGTCGTGACAGTCTGGAAACCACGCAGAACACTGTTCGTGTGGCACATGCACACAGCATTCCCTAGTGTGTAGAATCAGCAGTTGACCTAATTGGGCTTGGATGGGCCCTGAGCCCTCACAAGTCAGGGACTCCATTCCAGGAGCCTAATGATATTTGTTTAACTTTGTTGCTCGGGTTGATGTCTTGCTGGTTCAATCATGTTGCCACAAATGGCAGAATCTCCTTTAATATATATATACATATGGTAATATTATATCTGTGGAAAGAGCAACAGATAGACAAAAGCTCCCATTTTCTGGTTCACTTCCCAAATGCTGGAAATAATCAAGGCTAGGCAAGACTAAAGCTTGGAGTAAAAAACTCAACTCATAGGTAAGTGTGGATATTCAACTGATGGACATTCAAGTTGAGTCTGTCTTGTCTGTTGTCAGTAAATATGGGACATGAGAGTACAGATGTCTGAATGTTCTGATAGCCTTTCTTTGCAATACACAAATAGAAGTATGATGCCTATCATATGAGAGTTCTGTGTTTCATTTTTTAAGGAAACTTCATATTTTTTCCCAACAGATACTGTAGTTTACATTCCCATAAACAATATACAAGGGTTCCTTTTGCTCCATGGCACCAACTCTATCTTTTTGTGTTGTTTTTTTCATTTTTATTATATTTTTGACAATCTTTACATAGTTAATTAGGGTGAAAAGGTTCAAGGGCTATAGGAAAGTGGGTAAGACTATTATTTCCATATTGTTTCCTTCATGTATCTGAGGTAAAGGGCGATATTGAGGGAGAAGCCCCACCCAGTTTCCCACCTACCCCAGGTCCCAGAAGTGGGGAATGCTCTGAGATACTTGCTCAAGTGGTTTTGATAGTTCACCAGTTATGAATCGCTGCCAATCTCACCACTCCAAGCATGATGAGGTCATTGAAGAATCCATTGATTGACATAGTCCATCATAGAGCCTCCATTTGCCCAGTATTTCACTGGCAACATATAGCTGAGGTGTTTGATTGACTTGTTCTATCTTCTGTCCCTTTTTGGTTAGGGTTCTGTCCTGGCATTTTGATTGGGGAGATCCCCAAAGAAACTCTATCTTTTTGAATTCTTTCTGGAGTGAAGTAACATCTTATTGTGGCTTTGATTTGCATTTCCCTGATGCTGAGTGATACACAGCTTTTCATAGATCTGTTGACTTTTTTTAAATTTTCTTCTGAGAAATATCTGTTCATTTTCTTGGTCTGATTTTTTATTCAGATTATTCATTTTGTGGCCATGAAGTTACTTGAGTTCATTATAGATTTGGGGTATTAACTCTATCAGATAGATATATATATAGGACATTACTTACATGAAAGATGTAAAATAATACAAGATACAAAAATACAGTGTAGCATGATGATCACCAGAATTGGGGAAGAGGGGGATGTTGATCAAGAGGATACAGTTTTAGTTGTATGGCGTGAAAAAGTTCCAAAGATCCAGTGTAAAACTGTGTGATCATCATTAACAAAACCATATTGATATCTACCAAGAGGGTAGATTTGAAATACAATCACACATGACTGATTGATGAGGATTTATTTTGTGAAATGAGTCACTAGGCAAGCTTGGCCTTGCATAAACATCATGGAATATACTCACACAAATGGAGTTAGTTGCGTCCTCACAAGGTGGAACTAGTGTGACTGTCATCATTTACGCAGCCTCCTGTTGACAGAAACGTCATTATGTGGCACATGACTCTGTTTTCTCCCACAATTGTGTATAAAGCGATTGGCATGCTGATTACCTCACCTGTGATGACCCTTTCACAGTGTACGTGCATATTGACACATCAGGCTGTTCATCTTAGATTTATGAAGTGTTTGTCAATGATACTTCAGTAAAGCCACAAAAGAAAAGGATCCAGGTAACCTTCATTAGGTAGCTGAGAGAAACCACAAAGTCTGTGTGATGGAACATGGGCTCCCTTATGGTTCTAGTGGGGTGAGACAGAACTCTGGCCCACAAGCCAGACAAAGCCATCTTACCACGCACTGATAGGCAGCAGTGCCACAAGACGGCTAGGACTCTGAGCACACAGGTGCCCCTAGGCTCAGGAAAGCAACATCGCCTGGTAGGTGGAGTCTTATCTATGCCTATTGCATGTCACAGGGAAAAGAACCTGCAAATGCTCCTTACTGGGCTTTATGTCCTGAGGGGAACTGAGCTCACTGAGCCACGCTTTACAGAACATCCAGTTCTAGAATGAATGACACAACCCTGACTGTCCAGATATTTTTTCCTCATTTCAGGGTGTTTCTCTCTCACTCTCACTCTCTCGCTCTCTCACTCTGTTAAAGATTTATTTTTATTGGAAAGGTAGAATTATAGAAGAAATAAGAGAGAAAGATCTTCCATCTTGCTGATTCACAATGGCTAGAGCTGATCTGATCCAAAGGCAACAGCCAGGAGCCAGGAGCTTCTTCCAGGTCTCCCACGTGGGTGCAGGATCCCACTACTTTGGGCCATCCTCAACTGCTTTCCCGGGCCACAAGCAGAGAGCTGAATGGGAAGTGGAGCCGGTGGGACACAAACTGACACCCGTGTGGGATCCCAGCACTTGCAGATAGAAGATTAGCCAACATTATTCCCTTTTGATACAAGAGGGCTCTGAGACTGAACAAAGGAGGATGAGTGGCTTGCCCAATTTATTTAATTTCAAGTACAAGAAGCTGAGATTTGGTTTGAGACCTGGCTAATCCGAATCCCAACTTTTGGGATGGGTGCTGTAACATAGTAGGTTAAGATGATGCCTGGGATCAAGTGCTGCTTTTGCTTGACGTCTAGATTCCCGCTAATCTGCCAGAAAGCAGTAGAGGATGTTTCAAGTACTTGGATTCTTGTCACGTACATGGGAGACCTAGATGGAGTGTCTGGCTTCTGACTTCTGCCTTGACCACTTCTATCTGATGCAGGCATTTGGAACCAGCAATAGAAACCTCTCCTCTTTGTCATTCTGTCCTTCTGCCTTTCAAGTTTATAAAACTGAATATATAAACACTGAAAAGAAAGAAAAATGCCTTTGCAAAACCAAAACCAAAACATTAGCTTTCCCAAGCTCAGTGTGCATAGCCACAGCTCTGTGATGATCTCTGTTAAGGTATAAGCAGAGAAAGTCTTCCCCTGGAACTTAGATTCCTGTTCTTTTTCTTTTTTAAGATTTATTTTTGGGCCCGGTGCGGTGGTACAGTGGCTAAGGTCCTCGCCTTGCACGCCCAGGATCCCATATGGCCACCGGTTCTATCCCAGCAGCCCTGCTTCCCTTCCAGCTCCCTGCCTGTGGCCCAGGAAAGCAGTCGAGAACGGCCCAAAGCTTTGGGACCCTGCACCTGCGTGGGAGACCTGGAAGAGGCTCCTGGCTTTGGATCTGCATAGCATCGGCCGTTGCACTCACTTGGGGAGTGAATCATCGGACGGAAGATCTTCCTCTCTGTCTCTCCTCTCTGTATATCCGGCTTTTTAATAAAAAAGGAATAAAAATAAATCTTAAAAAAAAAAAGATTTATTTATTTTCTTATCAGAAATTCAGATCATGGAGAAGGAGAGACAAAGGCCTTACAATCATTGATTCACTCTCCAAGCAATGGCTGGAGCCGAGTCCCTGAACTGATCTGAAGCCAGGAGCTTCCTCCAGGTCTCTCACGCGGGTGCAGGATCCCAAGGCTTTGGGCCGTCCTCAACAGGTTTCCCAGGCCACAAGCAGGGAGCTGCATGGGAAATGGGGGAGTCGAGACACAAACCAGAGACCATATGGAATCCCAGCATGCAAGGCAAGGACCTCAGCAACCATGCTACCACACCAGGCCCCGGAACTTCCTGTTCTATGCCCAGAGGTTTTCCAGTGGCAACTGTAGGCCATGGTGAGAATGTCATGGAACAAGCACACTGCATTGGGTGAGCAGTGAAGCAGTGAACAATATCCTTTTCCCTCCTTCTTTTTCATTCCCTTGGATGAATGAGAGCCATTCTTTAGCAGACCTGAACTAAAATATTAATCCAGATACTCACAACCTCTGTGACCTTAGACAAGCCATTTAAATTCTGGTCTTCAGTTTCTTCATTTGCCAGATGGAGACTGTGACAGACATTGCCTCAAGTTATCTGAGTCAGGAAATACACATAGAGAGCTTTGCACAGTGCAGGGTGGCTGCTGTTACTCTCTCCTCTGATTGGTTCTGTCTATAGGAGCCTCAGTGTCCCAATTTGTACAGAGAGTGACCGTGTCAGCATCTCCTGCAATGTGACACACTGTGGAAAACAGCATGATTTTACATGGTGCAAAGTGAAAATTATGTGTATTAGGCTATGAACGTAGTTTATACGAGAAAAAAGTAAAACCAATCTGGCAAACATAATTTCATCAACAGTGTTTTGAACAAATCTAAGTAGAAAGCATTGTGGTAAAGATGCCTGCACACGATGTGTAAGTGTTTGAGATTGAGTTCTGGCTCTGCTTCCAGTTCCAGCTTCCTACTAATGTGCACCCGGGGAGATAACAGGTGATGGCTCAAGTGGTTGGATCCCTGCCACCCACATGAGAGACCTGGATTGAGCTCCCAGCTCTCAGCTACTGTCTGGCTCAGTCCTGGTTCTTGTGGTCACCAGGTAATGAACCAATGGATAGTAACTTGCTTTCTCTCTCCCTCACTCTCTTTCTCAAGTAAATATGTCAATTTTTACAAAGTAAAGTACAGCACACTCAGTAAATCACAGACCAAGTGGTGCACAGGCACAGAAGAAAATAGAAGTGATTCTTGAACATCCCAGGTTTGGCCAATTCCAAACTGCATGATCTGGCTTCAATTATGTGGCTGCCCAGATAAACTGTGGCTTATGAGTGACTTGTGAGGGGGACCCACTGAATCCCCCTATTTTTTTAAGTGGATGGGCCCCGTAAGTCCTGTTGCCAGGAGTTTGGGCTAATGCCCTTTGAGTACACATTGCAAAAAGAATATAAATAACTCATCCGAGGACTTCAAACATGCCACCTCAGATGTATGGTGGGAGATTACAGGTTTCCAAGCCGCAGCCCCTCCATCATTCCCCTGGCTTACAGGCTCGCTGGAGAGCCGAGATCAATGCTTTGGTTTTATGGGCAGCTGGGCCACGTGACTGGGCCCCAAATCCTTTGCTTTATGGGTTGTTTACACATTCCTGGTGAGAAATGGTTTACATTCTAGGCCCTGAGCACACTCCTAAATCAGCTGCTGGGTTCTTGCAGTCGGAGGTGAAGGAGAGCTGTGTGTTGCTGGGCACCAGAAGGCAAGGGAAAGGACAGAGGGAAAACTAATGTGGACTGGAGAAGGGGCCCCTTGGGGCCTCTGGTTTCCCACCTCTGGCACCTGGAAACAATTTCTGAGTCCAATGATTGTAAGGCAGAGGTGAGAAAGAAACCTGAGGGGTGCAAAGCCTGTGGGCATTCTGGCTATGTCTGCTCATTGTAGTCCCATGCCAACCCTAGGAGGTAGGACTTACTCCCATTTCTGAGGAGGAACCAGAGACCTGTTGTTTATCACAGTGGGGACTGCCAGAGGATTCGAACCCTTCTCCAACTGAGGCAAAGGCTGTGTTCTCATCACTCAACTGTGGTCACTGGGGTTCCACTGAAGCTATTTGGCTTGGAATTTAGGATGTGTTCCTGGCTTGGGGAAGATTTAGGAGAAGACAGTTTCTGTCTGGGTTTTGCCCTGACTTAGCTAAGTCACTGTCTGAGAATCCCATGTCAACAAACACAACCTTACAGATCTCATGCACGAAGACCCACTCCAATCATCTGGAAAAGCGTCTGCCTGTCCCTTCCCAGTCTGCCCTTGCTCCTCCCCCTCGTTCCTTGTTTCCCCGCCTTTTCCTGATCTCCTTTTCCCTCCCAATCTCTTCTGTTTTCCGATTATCCTCACTGTCCATCCCACTCCTCTTCCTTGGCTCCGACACCTTAGCCCGCAGCTCTGCCCTTGGCAGCCTAGGAAGCCACGTGGGTGATGGGGGTGACCCTCATCCCCATGAGTTTTCTCCAAATCACCTTACCCTCAATGACTTCAGAAATTCCCCAGTTGGTGGACATATGGCCTCTTCATCATCCTAACTGCTGCCTGATGTGGGTGAGACAGGGGGTGATCCAAGGTTGGAGAAAAGGGCTTAGCAGCCTGGGTTAAGGATTCTTTTGTGGGACCAAGAGGCACCCGTGAGGGTACTGCAGGAAATTAGGAATGGCAGTCTTGTCCCAACATTGGATCAGCTCACTCAAGGCCTGTGACCTCTTCTAGCCTTGATTTTCTCCCCTATGCAACAGAAGTAATAACTGCAGTGGACATCCAAGGTTTGTTGTTGTTGTTTTGTTTCTTGTTTGTTTGCCACCCAGAAGCCTTCAACTTTCTACCCAGCATCCCCAGTTCCTGTAGGGAACTGTCCCTCTTCCACTCACCACCCATGTGATTTGGGGTTAGTCCCATCCTTAGCATGGAGAATGAACTACTCAGCTCTTCCCTTGTACTACACCCTCCCCCTCCAATGATTGGTTTAGACATGGACATATGACCCAACTGTAGCCAAAGAGAGTATAGTACTGAAAGGACAGAGTCTGTCTTTTAAGTAGATATAAAGCTGTGAGGATGTTTAGCATGGAGTCACTTTTGTTTGGCTTCTCTGAAGGAAAAACATGTCTGCAAAAGGAACAACCTGTGGAGTACTGCCAAGCCAAATAGCAATACTACTTGAGAGTCTGCATTCAAGTGAACCTGAAGTCAGAGTCTTTTGACTTTTCTTTTTCTTTTTTGTTTTTTAAGATTTATTTATTTTTTTTTTATTACAAAGTCAGATATACAGAGAGAAGTAGAGTCAGAGAGGAAGATCTTCCATGCAATGATTCACTCCCCAAGTGACCGCAATGGCCAGCGCTGCGCCAATCCTGGAGCCAGGAACTTCCTCCAGGTCTCCCACACGGGTGCAAGGTCCCAAAGCCTTGGACTGTCCTCGCCTGCTTTCCCAGGCTATGAGAAGGGAGCTGGATGGGAAGTGGAGCCACCAGGATCAGAACTGGCGCCCACATGGGATCGCGGCACGTTCAAGGAGAGGACCTCAGCCGCTAGGCCATGCTGCCGGGCCCATGTTTTGACTTTTCAAATACATAAATAAATAAATTCCTTAGGGAAGATTAGTTACCAAGATGGCCCCACTTTTCTATCCTTCCCTGGGTCTATGTCCTTTCAATATGGCTTTATAGAAATTCCTATCAAAACACGGAATCCACTTCCCCACTGTTTTGTTTGGTTTAGAGATTCAGTTTGGCCACTAGAACATGGCAGAGGAAGTAGTTGGCTAGTTTCAAGCCACTGCCCTCTTGGACCTGTGGGAATCCAGGAATAGCCTAGTGAGGAGAAACCCGGACAGCCCAACCAAGATCAGCCAAGATCAGGCTGAGCTCAGCAGGCCAGAAGAACCACCCAGCTGATCAGTAGACTCACAAGCAATATGAATGAATATTGCATATTACTGTAAGCATTACATTTTTGTATTTATTATGCCACAGGAATCTAATAGAGTGTCTTGTTCTGCTTCAATTTGTCTTGGCTGGCTTTTCTGTCATTTTCAATCAATATATTTTTAATGATGTAACTAATAACTCCCTCCTGAGACTGCTGTAATGATTGGAGGGGGTGTTACAGCATACCTGGCCCCTTTGAAGCACACAGGAAGGGGTGGCTGTGTTACTTAGCCCTGCTCATCCCTGAGGCACATCCACACACATGCTTCTCACAGAGGCAGGCTGTGTTCTGTGTGGAGGCAAGGGTTGTGGTTTAGATGTGTTTTGCCCCGAGGTGGGGTCTTGGTCTTGAACTTCTCACCTGCAGTATTGGGTGAAACTAAAAGTCTATTCGGTAAGCCTGGGATATTCTTGTACAGTAGCCCAGGCTAATTCCTACACCATCCCAGTGATGAGTCTCTCTATAAATTGTATCACTTCCCTAAACTTGAGCTTCATTTGTAAAAATTAGGGTTAAAAAATAAGTCGCCAAAGAAAGTGAGATGAAGATTATATAGATGATACTGGGAGTGCGTGGGACCCACTTCAGGGTGAAAACTCCAGACTGCTTTGGCAGTCACTTACATGTTGTTCATTCTAGTTTACTTCTCGGTTTACATAGCCACAACTTTTTATGATTACAAAAGTCATGTGTGTTTACTATTTGAAAATCTAAAATAATCAAGAACAAAAACATCTTTGAAACCTCAGCCCCTCTTTCACATCTAGGTGTGCATTAAAAAACAATTGCATCCACAGCACTCATGCACTGCCCTGACCTCCTTCCTCCAGTAGTGCAGGGCAAACAGTTCCCTGGGGATTGTGATTCTTAAATGCACCTTACACTCCTGCTTTGCTGGGTATAGGTAAGGGGGTACTAAATTGGGTTTCAAAAAGATTGGTCCTGCTGTCTTTGGGGAGGCAGTCAGTTTCCCTCATTTTGGGGCCCTGGCCCCTCATACCCCTTCCTAGGATGCTGATTGGAAGAGGCTTCCCTGACACCGCCCCCTGGCTAGTACCCACCCTCATCTTTCCACCTTCCTACCACCACCACCCTTCTGTTTCTTGGCCCTGCCCCTCCCAGGTGTTGAACAGGGGAGAAGGGAGGGAATTTCAGTCTGGAGAGAATGTTTACAGCTTACTTGAAACCCTTAAAAATAAAAATTCATCATGAACTGACAGATCCTTAAATTTAACTAGGCAAACAGTGCCGCTATGATATTTAAGCTCTGCTTGAATGGGCTTTCTATCAAAACCACATGGGCTCCCACCTGGTTGCCTCCCCGCAGCTGCTGACTTTGAGGAAATGCTGGTGGACTGTTTATTTGGGTTGAAGGTGCAGACCCTGCTTACTCTGTCTTTCTATTTTTTTTTGGCAGGGGTGGTGGGGTGGGGCCTTCATTCGTGTTGCTGGGTCCGCAGCCTGGGCCTTGGGCCTCCAGGAATTCCCCTTGCAACCTGGAGAGCAGTTGGCAGTCAACATTCCCAACTTGCTCAGTTGCAATCTTGATTTTCAAATGACCAACCTTGCTGTCTTCAGGACCTAACCAGACCACTCCATGCTTCATTTCCTGATCTGTAAAACAAGCAGGTATGTATGGTGCCAAGAGTTCTTCCTTATTATGAAGGCCAGATGTGTTAACTTATGTGATGAACAACAATACCTGTGATATAGGATCTCATCAATAAATGTGTGTGGGAAAAAATGAATGAATGTGTGGGGTAAGGGGAGAGAAAGAAATGTCAGGTGTAGAAAGTTCAGGTGACCACATCCAGAAATTATTACAATTGTTGACATTAAGGCTATTTCCAACTTTTGCTAGTATGTGCATAAATATTATGTACAAGCTGTGTGTGTGTCCCTGTGTGTGTGTGTGTGTGTGTGTGTGTGTGTGTGTGTGTGTATATTCCTAGATCATAGGGTAGGTGGCTGTATTTTACCTTGAAAGGAAACTTTCAAATTGGCCAGAGTAATTTTACCGTTGTCTACTCTAACCAAAAGCATGTTCCACAATGCCATCAGCACTCGATGTTTGTACCTTCAATTTCAGCCATTCTGGCAGATAGTGAGTGTCCCATATAGACTTTAATTTGCCTTGCCTTTGTATCTAGCGACACTGAAAATATTTCTGTTTGCTTACTGGTCATTTCTATACCCCTTATACAGAGTTCACTTTTGGGGCTTTTTCCTTTAAATTGGCTGGCAGTCTTTTGCTATTGAATTGTAGAAATCTTTCTATATTCTATATGTAAGTCCTTTAAAAAATATGTATTACAGATACTTTCCATCTCTTTTTTTGTTTTGGTTTTTAATGATCTTTGATGCAAAAATTACTTTTTAAAAAGATTTACTTATTTTTATTGCTAAGTCAGATATACAGAGAAGAGGAGAGACAGAGGGGAAGATCCTCCATCCGGTGATTCACTCTCCAAGCGGCTGCAATGGTTGGAGCTGAGCCAAACCTGAAGCCAGGAGCCAGGAGCCAGGAGCCTCGTCCAGGTCTCCCACATGGGTGCAGGGTCCCAAGGCTTGGGCTGTCCTCAACTGCTTTCCCAGGCCACAAACAGGGAGCTGGATGAGAAGTGGGGTTGCTGGGATTAGACCCAGCACCCATATGGGATCCTGGCGCATGCAAGGCGAGGACTTTAACCACTACGCTATTGTGCCAGGCCCCAAAAATTACTTTTTTGATGAACTATAACTTATCACGTTTTTAGTAAACTGTTTTCTTTTAAAAAATATATGTTTTAATTGGAAAGACAGGTTTACAGAAAGAAAAAGAGATGGAGGTAAAGATCTTCTATCTCCTGGTTCACTCCCCAAGTGGCTGCAACAGTTAGAGCTGAGCCAAACTGAAGCCAGGAGCTTCTTTCAGGTCTACCATGTAGGTGCAGAGTCCCAAGGTTTGCCCAGGCCACAAGCAGTGACTGGATGGGAAGTGGAACAGCCAGGACATGAACTGGCACCCATATGGGAACCTGGCACTTGAAGTAGGAGGGTTAGCCAGTGAAACCATAGCACCAGGCCAACTAAACAGGTTGCTTGAAGAAATTTTAGGTTCACTAAAAAACTTGAGAGTTCTAATGGACATCTCGATTACTAGCTTATTTTGGCAATTGTGAATAAAGTGATAATAAACATTTGTGAACATGTTTTTGTGTGGATGCAACTTTCTAATTCATTTGGATAAATACCAAATTCTGCTTGGTAAGAATATCTTTAGTTGAGGGCCTGCTGCATCAGCCTAGTGGCTAAAGTCCTTGCCTTACATGCTCCGGGATCCTATATGGGCACCACTTCATGTCCTGGCTGCCCCACTTTCCATCCAGTTTCCTGCTTGTGACCTGGGAAGGCAGTAGAAGATGGTCCAAAGCCTTGAGGACCCTGCACCCACGTGGGAGACCAAGAAGTTCCTGGCTCTTGGCTTCAGATCAGCTCAGCTCCAGCTATTGCGGCTACTTGGGGAGTGAACCAGCAGATAGAAGATATTTCTGTCTCTCCTTCTCTCTGTAAATCTGTCTTTCCAATAAAAACAAAAAAATGCTGTGACTAAAGTAAAAAAAAAAAAAAGTTGTTTGTTTAGTAATAAGCTGCCAAACTGTCTTCCCAAGTGTGTGTGCCACTCTGCATGCCCTGATACTCCCTGACTTTTCATACCCTCACTAGCATTTTTTTTATTCCAATGTTTTAGATTTGGGCCGTTCTCATGGACATGTAGTAGGGTCTTGTTGTAATGTGCAGTTCCTTAATGACATGAGATGTTAAGCTTTGTGTCATATGCTTATTTGTCATCTATGTATCTTCATTGGTTAGATCTATTCAGGTCTTCGTCCATTTCTTAATTGGTTCCTACTGCTGACTTTTAAAGACTTCCCTGTATATTTTGGATAACCATTCTGTATCAGATATGTCTTTTGTGTTTTCTCCCTGTATGTGGCTTGTGTTTTCATTCTCCTGAAGATCTGTCAACATGTATGTCAGAGATTTTTGCCTATTCAACTCTCTAGAAGACGTATGTATCTACCTCACAGTTGTGAAAGCATTCTCCTGTGTTTGTTTCTAGAAGCTTTGTAGTTGTTGCTTACCCATTTAGATCTTGGACTCATCTGGAATTAATTTTGAGGTATCATGTTAGATAGGGGATGAAAGTCTTTACTTTCTCTACTGAATTAGCCTAGTGCCTTTGTTGAATTTCAGTTGAATATACACCATATTAAGAACATCTATATGTATATGTAAATAGGGAACTTATTTTTAGATACTCTTCAGTTTTATTGATCTGGGTCCATTCTTGGCTTATCAATACATCATCATCTAGATTATAATAGCTTTTTTAAAGATTTATTTTATTTTTATTACAAAGTCAGATATACAGAGAGGAGGAGAGACAGAGAGGAAGATCCTCCATCCAATGATTCACTCCCCAAGTGAGCGCAACGGCCCGTACTGAGCCGATCCGAAGTCAGGAGCCAGTAACTTCCTCCAGGTATCCCACATGGGTGCAGGAGTCCAAGGCCTTGGGCCATCCTCGACTGCTTTCCCAGGCCACAAGCAGGGAGCTGGACGGGAAGTGTAGCTACCGGGATTAGAACCGGCGCCTATATGGGATTCTGGTGCTTTCAAGGTGAGGACTTTAACCACTAGGTCACGCCGCCAGGCCTTAGATTATAATGGCTTTACAGTAAGTCTTGAAATCAGATAGGATAAGTTATTTTCACTTTTTCTCCTTTTTAAACATTTATTTGAATTTACTAGGCTGTTGACATGTCCATTCAGTGTTTGGTATACAGACTAAGTTGCCACTTGGGATGTTCATGTTTCATATTGGCTTGCTTGATTCAGATTCCAGCTTATATGTTCCCTGTGAGACAGCAGGTGACAGATCTGGGTTCTTGCCGTCAAGTCGGGAGACCAGAATTGAGTTTCAAGTTTCTGTCTTTAGCCGGGCCTAACATTGGGTATTGTAAGCACTTGGATAGTGAACTAGCAAAGGAAAGGTCTCTCTATTCATCTGTCTTACTTCCTTCCGAAATTTGCTTATTTATTTAAAAGGCAGAGTTAGGAGATGAAGAGAGACAGAGAGAGAGATGTTCCATTTGCTAGTTCACCTACCAAATGGCCACAGTAGTCAAGACTGGGCCAAGTGAAAGCCAAGAGCCTGGGACTCCATTCAGATCTCCCGTGCGAGTGGCAGGGAGCCAAGTACCTGGATCATCCTCCACTGCTTTCTCTGTCAGATTAGCAGGGAGCTGATTGGAAGTGGAAGAGGTGGGACTTGAAGTAATGATCAAATGTGATGCTAGTATTGCTGGTGGTGGTCCAACTAGATGTGCCACAATTCCAGCTCCATGTTTCTGTCTAATAACAGTGCCTTAAAAATCCTGCTGTAATTTTTATTGAGATTGTATTGAATCAATACATAAATTTAGAGAGAATTGCCATCTTCCATATATATTGAATCTATTGATTCACAAACATGGTATAGCTCCTCACTGGCATAGCTTAGATTTTCTTTCATTTGTTTTATCAACATTTTGTCATTTTAGTGTAGATGTATTATATATCTGATAATTTATTACTAAGAACTTCATGCTTTCTGAAAATATTGTTAGTGGTATTTTTAGTTTAAATGTGCTGGTTTTTAAGATTTATTATTTTTATTGGAAAGGCGAATTTACAGAGAGGAGAGACAAAGATCTTCCATCTGCTGCTTCACTTGCCAAATAGCCTGCTTTCCCAGATTATACGCAGGGAGCCTTACGGGAAGTGAAACACCCAAGTACCAGAACCATCTTCTACTACTTCCCCAGGTGTAGTTGCAGGGAGCTGTATCAGAAGTGGAGCCACCAAAATTTGAACTGGTGCCCATATGGGATGCCTGTGTCACAGGTAGAGGTGTAAGTGGTTATGCCACAATGCTTCCCCTTCATTTTAATTTGTCACTGTTTTCTATTTCTCAAGAATTTGTTCTTGTTATATTCTTACCAAATTTTGGTATTGTGATTGTTTATAAAACAGATTTGAAAGTGTTCATTCTCCTTTATATTCTAGAAGAAAGGATATATGTGTATTGTTAAGTATTTGATATAATTCACCAGTATTTCCATTTGTGTCCAGAATTTTCTTGAAGATTTTAATCACAATTCAGTTTCTTTAAAAGACATATATAAAGAGAAAGTCAAGGGGTGATAAGGAAATGACATATGAGCCATGGCTTTGTGAGGTGTTTCAAGGACCTTGACCTTTACTTGACAGCTTCCTCATCTGTGAACCTGGGAGCCAGGGCCAGCACTGTGGCACAGTAGGTTAATCCACTGCTTATCCCATCCTTTATTGGAATGACAGCTTTAGTCTCAGCTGTTCTGCTTACAATCCAGCTATTGCTAATGCACCTGGGAAAGCAGAGGAAGCTGGCCCAAATTCCTGGGCCTCTGCATCCATGTGGGAAACCCAAAAGAAGTTTCTAGCTTCAAACTAGCCCAACCCCAACTGTTGCAGCCATTTGGGAGGTGTACTAGTAGATTTGAAAATTTCTCTCTCTCTCTCATTTTTCTCTCTCTCTCCCTCTTTCTTATTATGCCTTTCAAATAAACAAATGAATCATTTTTGTAGAAGATTGGTAGAAATGAAAAATACCTCAAAGAATTGAAGAGGGACTGGCGTTGTGGCATAATCTCATTTGGACATGAGCTCGTGTCCCTGTTGCTCTATTTTTGATTCATTTCCCTGTTAGTGGCCTGGGAAAAGCAGCAGAGGATGACCAAAGTGCTTGAGACCCTACTACCCAGGTGTGAGACCTAGATGAAGCTCCTGACTCCTGGCTTTGGTCTGGCCCAGCACTGGCTGTTGTGGCCATCAGGGGAATGAACCAATGGGCAGAAGAGCTCTCTCAGTGTCTCTTCCTCTCTCTCTCTCTCTCTGTAACTCTGATTTTCAAGTAAGTAAGTCTTAAACACAATGGAAAGGTTAAATAAACTCCTAGCTCAGCAGTGTCCTGATATACCAGCCTGGGAGGCAGGATAGTAACACTGTTTGTATTCTGGCAAATCAGCTTGTAGTTTCAGAGCTTCACCTCCCATAGGCCACATTGCCAAGCAGCATCATAACCACTACACCAAACACCTGCCCCAGATGCAATTTTTTTTCTTTCAAAGATATATTTTTAAAATGTATTCATCTTGGGCCTGACATGGTAGTCTAGTGGCTTAAGTCCTTGCCTTGAATGTGCTGGGATCTCATATGAGTACCAGTTCTAGTCCCCGCAGCCCCACTTCCCAACCAGCTCCTTGCTTGTGGCCTGGGACAGCCTGAGGCTTTGGAATTCTGTACCTACTTGGGAGACCTGGAAGAGGCTTTGGCTGCTGGCTTTGGATCAGCTTAGCTCCGGCCATTGTGGCTGCTTGGGGAATGAATCAGCAAACAGAACATCTTCTTCTCTGTCTCTCCTCCTCTCTGTATATCTGACTGTCCAATTAAAAAAAATCTAAAAGAAAATGTATTTAACTTTTATTTGAAAGGCAAAATTACAGAAAGAGAAGGGCAGCCAGAAATCTTCCATCTAGTTGTGATTCATTCCCCCAAGTCACCACAATGGCCAGAGCTGGGCTGGTCCAAAGTTGGGAGTCAGGAATTTGCTCAGGTCTTCTACATGGGTGTGGAGACCCAACCAAAGACTTGGGCTATCCTCGGCTGCCTTCCCAAGACTGGATCAGAAGTGGAGCAGCTGGGACTCATTCAGGAACCAATATGGGATACTGCCACCGCAGGCAGAGGCTTAGCCCGATACTCCATGGTATGAGCCCAAGTGTTTTTGATCTGGGGCTAAAATGTGTTCACAATGTGAAACTCAAGGATACTAGGAACCAAATGTGTATATAACCTGCTCTTTATCTATACTGTCTCTGAATATGGAAATGCATGTGCATAAACAAGAGAGAATGGTAGGATGTTTTAAGTTTGTGTAATTGTTACCACACTGTGAATTCATCTGCAGCTTGTTTCACAGAAATGCATCTGTGAGAATCACCCATTTTGATCAACAAAGTTATTTGTTCATCTTCGATGCTGTATGGCATTATGGTGCAGAGATTCTATGTGTCCATTCTTCCACTGGTGGACGTGTGAATTGTTTCCAATTTTTTGCTTACAAACAAGGCCATGTTAAACTTCCTATCACATGCTTGTCTAGTGCCCAAGCCTGAGCTTCTGAGTTCTGTTTGTTTGTTGGGAGTTTTGTTTTGTCCTGTTTTCAGGCCAACAATGCTAGTATGGGCTCCAGGCAGCTGGGGGGAGAAACAGTCTGAGCTGGTGGGTGGGGATGAGAGCTGTGGCAGTTGAGTTCCAGTTCACAGGTTCTAAGGTTCTGTAAGGAACTGCTCTTCAAACATAGTTTGTTAAAGACTTGGGTGTAATTGAATCAGCTACCTGGGTGACACTTGCCTTAAATCATTCAGACTTTGGAGTGGGGTGCAGTGTCCTGGGCTGGGGTTAGGGCCAGCTGTTTCATGGCTGCCCCATTTGCTAGCCTCACTGCACTTCCCAACATCAGGTTGTGCGGAATGGAAAATACTAACTACCCACATGCCCTTGACACAGCCAGAGGGGCTGTCGAATGGGGGACATAGTGGAGCCTTGAGCCTGGGCACAGAAGTACTGGCATCCTGGTTCCTAAGTTGCCTCTGCTGGCTTTGTGGCTTTGGGTCAGTCACCCAATTTCTCGGGGGTTCAGTTTCCTTGTTCATAACATTAGCTGCCTGAGAGGCAGGTTTGGTGGCCCAGTGTGATAGCCTACTGGCTAAATCCTCACCTTGCATCCACCAGGATCCCATATGGGCACCTGTTCATATCCCAGCTGCTCTACTTCCCATCCAGCTCAAGATCTTAGGTTTGGCACTGTTGTGGTGTAGCAGGCAAAGCTGCCACTTGCAACACTGGCATCCCATATGGACACCAGTTCAAGTCTCACTGCTCCACTTCTGATCCAGCTCCCTGCTAGTAGACTAGAAAAGGCAGTAAAAGATGACCAAACGATTACCCACATGGAAGACCTGGAAGAAGCACCTGACTCCTAGTTTTGTCCTGGCTCATTGAACATTAGGGCCACCTGGGGAGTTAACCAGTGGGTGGAAGGTCTCTTTCTTTCTGTCGTCCATCCCTCCCCCTTCCTCTCTGTAGCTCTTTCAAATGAATCTTTTAAAAAGTAATACTAGGATTGAGTCCATCCTCTTTTTTTTTTTCCTCTCTGCCCTGGTTTCCTCATTTGTATAATGGGAATACTAAAAATATCCACCACATAGGTTGTTGTGAAGGATTAAGTAGCAAGTCATGTAGCTAGAAAATGTCGGTGTCCTAGTGGTCATTCAATGGATACCACACTCTTCTTTTTCTAATTGATGGCAAAGATCAGTCCAACTCTGACTCTCCCTGACACTCGCAGTCCAGGATGTAGATGTGAACTTGAAGCAGGATTATGCAGAACCCAGCCCTTTCCACTCCATTAGCAGCCACATCCCTACTTCATGCTCAGCATTCCATACCATTGTAAATATGAACATATAGCCCATGCTAACACGGATCTTACTGAGCCATCGTCTGCTTTGATCACTCTCACTGTTTTGTGTATGTCCACATCATTGATACTCCCTGTATCAGTGTCTAGCAGTGGACAGAAGCACAGCAAACTAACATTTGCCAGCTGCCCACCATGAATGCCCCTTGCAGCATTCTGTGTTTCCCAGGGGTGGTTCCATATAACCTTAACAAAAAAGGGCAGTGAAGGTGATCTCATCATTCTCCCCTTTTTACAGCCTAGAGAGTAACAAAGAGGTTTAGAGAAGCTAAGGATGCTTAAAGTTCACTCAAGTGACTGCTAAGTACATGGCTCCCATGTTGAAGCAAAACTACCCAGTGACTTCAGACCCCTAATCTGAGACTCAAAGTTTTCCTCCTGCATCTTACTTTTAACTGAGTCTGTGTTGAAACAGTCTAGGGATTGCTTCTTAGGGATGCATTGTCAGTGGCCTAGTGTCTGGATTTTCACTTGAAGATGAGGGATAGCAAGACCGGGCAAGCTGGAGGCTGGAGAGGGAGATGCAGGAGAAGGTGTAGCTGCAAAGCCCACATACCTGGTTCAGGCAGAAGCCTTGAAGAATCTACTTTCTTTGTGTTCTGGTTTTTCTGACTGCACGGAAGTCTCTGCTCGGTGGATCACCTGCGAGACACACATGTGCAAATATCCAGTCCACCCTCCGGCAATCAGGTGTGATGGAGACACTTGCTGAAAGAGTTTTCTTTGCACAGCTGAGAAATCTCCCTGGATAAAGCCACTCGACACTTTCTCTCTTAACTGAACTGGCTTAGCTCAATGTTTTTGTAACAGCTTTATTGTTTTTGAAAGAAAATTACATACATGTTCACTGCTTTTAATATTTTCTCAGAAGAATATAAACTCTCTGAGGCTGTGTAGGTGTTTTAGAGTTCTCCATTCAGATGCACTGACAGAGGCGTGTTTTACAAACTGTAGCATGTAAGTGTGTTGCACGGTCTGACTTGGCAGGTCCTGATGCTCTTAGGGCTGGCCCCAGCTGTGGTCCAAGGACCAGTCTGCAGGGAGCAAGGAAAACTGGCTTTCTCCTGTCGTGGATACACCCCTGCCCAATCACTGCTCAGAATGTTCTCAGAGCAGAGTTGCAAGGGATCTTAGAAGGAATCTACCCAGCATCCCTGTTAATGGACAGGTAAACTGAGGCCCAGAGAGAGAAATGGACAGGCCCGAGACGGGGAGCTCTGGGTTCTTTATTTTCTATGAAACCCTGGATCTTGGTTACTCTGGACCATGGGACCATAGTGGGACCAAAGGCATCAGGTAGAGAGTGTAGACCCCACACTAAGCATAATATGGGTGCACAGACATACTCAGAAAATCCTCAGCATAACCCTGCAGAGCAGTGCTGTCACCTCGATGTGAATGGGGCTCAGAAAGTACAGCAGTCTCTGGGAGGTTAGCACCTGTGCCATGAGTGAGCCATATCCCCAGCCCAGACTCCTGAACCACCCTAAACAGGGGTTTTTACCAGTGGCATGTTCACACAGTGAAGTTAACTTCCATCAAGCGAAAATCAACACCATTCAAAAGACACCATTTAGAATGCATTCAATGGAAATCCAAGAGTGTACTAAAACCTAGCCAGATCTTGCCCCACTCCCTCTGCCACAGAGCCCTAGGCCTGCCCTCTGTGTTAATAGGAAATACTATTTTTGGCGAGGAGGTAAAAACAGGCTCAGCCTCACATGGAGGCTTCTCTTTTACCGAAACCCAAAGGATTAAAAGGAAATTGAAGGGAGAATTTTGGTGGGACCTGAGTCCCTGCTGGCCCTGCCTGTGTGAAATGGGCCTTTCTTCCACTGGGAAGGCAAGAGCTTTCACATTGTACCATGCTGCCCATCTGCCCCGAGTCCAAGAGTGTCAGTCAGCACGGGCTCCCTGCACCAGCCGCCTGAGCCCATTCACGGCACAGGAGAGCTAAGTATGAGTTATCTCTGTTTGTTTTTTGTTTTGTTTTGTTTTGTTTTGTTTTGTTTTGTTTTTTGTTTTTTGTTTTTTTGCAGTCACCAGGAGTACTGTCCTCACTCTTGCAGGGATCAGCAGTTGCCCAGAGCCAGGACATGCTCTTCCGTGTCCACCCTGCCAAAAGATGACCCACTGGCCAGGATGCCTGATGTGACCACTTTAGAAAATCGTTTATCCTCATACTGCCAGAAACAGCTTCAAAGTGACTCCCGTCTAGACCATGCCAGGGTTGATTATGGGATCCCAAGCTGACAGAAGCCACAGGGGGACATGGTGGTTTGCTCTAATGCAATCAAAGTACAGCACACTCAGGTAGCAGAGTGGGGCCGCTAGAAGGTGGAGGAGTCACTGCCACTCTGCGCCATTTTTTACTGGCATGGCAGTGTCTCCAGGCAAGCTTGCCTCTGGGATGCCCCTCACTCTGCCCCTTGCTGTCCTGGGGGCTGCCAGGTAAAGACCAGAAGGAATTTGTGAGGACAGCCCAGGAGCAAAGAGTGAGAAGGGAAGGAGTTAGCAAAGCTCACAGCAGAAGAGGCAGATGTGGCCACCCATCACCTCAGGTCTCCCCCTAAATCTCCATCGCAAGAGAGGAAGGGGCCTGGCTAGTTTTGGAGATGAGGTCCCTGCAGCAGGGCTTCAATAAGGAACACCAAGAAAATGAGCCTCCCCTCCCCCATGGAGGCCTGGCCCTACAGTCCAGGGGTCTGGAAAGAATTTGGGAAACTCCTCACCTCAACCCCGGCCTCTCCCCGAGGAGTGAGCCTAGCAGACCAAGCCCTGGGGTAGCTCCTCAGTGCCCTGCCGTAACCAGGGGCCTCAGATCCAGTGTAACCACCTTCTCCAACCCTGGGTCCCCTGCCTGTTACTCATCAGCTGCTGCTCTCAGAGCTTTTCTGCTCCGCCTCTTTCTTCTCCTCCTTTCCTGCCTCCCCATTCTTCCTCCACTCCCCCGCCAGTCTTTTTCTTCCCACTTTACTGATTCCAAAGGCTGTGGTTATTTGACTTGTTTCTAATCGTCCTGGCCACCCCTTATTAAGCCCTCACATGCAGACACTGTGTCAGTGGCTACACTACCTTTATCTCGTGATCTCCACAGTAACCTTACAGGAGAGATACTGTTCATATTCTGGTCTTATAGATAGATACACTGCAGCCCAGAGAAACAGATTAAGGCTGAGAGGACAGAACTAGGAATCTCAAGGGGAAAGCAGCTCTTAACCCTGGAAGGAAGGCCTTGCTCCTGGGCTGCCTGTGAGAGCAGACAGTGGTTGACCAGAAAGCAGCAGCATGGTTGAGGGGGTTCCCACATAGACCTGAGGGGCTGTGCTAAACTCAGCAATTTCTCACATCCCTCTCACCCCAAGACCCTCAAGACACATGATGATCTTCTCTCATGCTAAAGAGAGACCTGGTGAGAAAGGGGCTACAAGCCTTCCCAAGCCAGTTACCACATTGCGCCTCAGTGTGTGCCCTGTACATTGCAGATAGTTGTCAGTACTGAGTGGTTGAATACATGTCTCCATTAACTGCCATCACAGAGATGGCTGTTGCTTTCGGGAGGTGGCCATCACCAGGATGCATATGCTTTGGACCTACGCTATCTCTTTTCTACTTACTTGTTTATTGTTGAAGCAGTATGACAATGGGAGAGAAAGGGATCTTCCATCTACTGGTTTGCCACCCAACAGGCCACAATGGCTGGGCTATTCCAGGCCAAAGCTTGGAGCCTATAGCTCCATTTTGGCTTCCCACAGGAGAGTCAGGAGCCCAAGCATGGGACCATCTTCCACTATTTTTCCAGGCACAAGACAGGGGCTTGATCAGAAGCAGAGCAACCAGGACTCAAATCAGAAGTCTGATACAGGATATTGGCATCACAGGCTGTGGCTTGACCCTCTGAGTCACAACACCAGCCCCCTGTGCTATCTTGTCTTATTTCCTCTTTTCCCAGAGCTTCACAGGCTAGAAGCTACTATTACTCCCATTTTATAGCTAAGAAAACTGAGACCAAGGCTGCCTGATTCCAAAGCTTTTAACCACTGTGTAAGCAGATGGCAAAGCTGGCCCATGTAAGACAGAATATTTATTTAACCATTCCAACAACCTTAAAACCCCCAGGAATCCTTAGCACACAGTAGTTTCTTAATAAATAATGAATGAGTGAATGAGTTGACCCAGGCATCTGATGTAGTCCACGAGGGTCGACAGAGCAATCAAGCAAGCAATAAGATCTCTGGGTCCTTAAAATTTGCTTCACCAGTGCCCCACACACAGTAGGTACTCAGTGAGTATTTGAGGGGTGAACAGCCCTTTGGCCCCTGGTGAGCTGCTCTGCACATAAATTTCAGCTCCAGGCACTTTGAAGCTCCCTCAGGGGACAGCTGCTCCTCTTGTTATCGATCCCTACAGCTCCAGTCCCCACCCCCAACCCTTACCAGCCCCCTGGGCCCGTCCAGACCAGGGACCTGGGGCCGCCAGAGCCCAGAGATAAGGATGATGGATGGCCAGTGGCCTGGCTCCACTGCAGCCTGGGGTTTCCTGGGAGCGGGAGACAGTCTAGTGATTCCAAAGCCCCTCGGAATTCAGTGGCGAGAGCATGAGAGGGGGTGGAGGCAGGGGCCCTATCTCCTCTGAGATGCTGGTTTCAGCACCCCCTGGCTGCCTTGATCTCCTCCCATGTTGACAAGGCGTCCTTTCAGCATGTGCTGGACACCAGGACTCATCATGGGAACCACCAGTGGCAATCACAGAGATGGCACCCTCTGCCCCACCCAGCCACTACTCCCCAGGGTCTGGAGGCAGAGGCAGCCTGCTTCCCAGTTTGCCATTCCGACTACACACATGGTGGAGTCCTTGGCAAATTAGGAAATCATAATATCTAGGCCTTGGTTTCCCCACCAATGAAAGGAGTCATAGGGGACGTGCTATGGCCTTGCTGAGACAAGACCCTAAGGGGCCATGGAGAAGTGAATGTAGCTGAATACAGTGAGGGCTGCCTCTTGGTTGGGCCAGCTCATTTTCAGACCTACACAGTCATAACCACTGGGTTTGTTTACTTTAAGCCAGGGCCCTTGCTAGTTGTGGGTACATAGGGGAGTCCGCCCATGCCAGGCCGAGAAAAAGACTGAGAAATGTTAACTTATTTCTTTCTTTTCCTTCTCTTCACACTCAAGGTGATTTTAAATTTTAGAATAGTTTAAGCTGTCAACAATGGTTGCATATGTCTTCCTTCTTTAGAAACATAATGCACCTCCAGAAATTCCCCAACACCTATTTTCTTCAGCAGTTGTTCGTTTGTTGATAAGAAAGGCAGAGTGACAAAGAGGAGAAACAGAGATCTCCCATCTGCTGATTCACTTCCCAGATGGCTGCGGCAGACAGCTGGGCCAGGCCAAAGCCAGGAGCTAAGAACTCAGTCAGAGTCTCACACATACGTGGTACTTGAGTGCCACGCACCTGAGTCATCACCCACTATCTTCCCAGGAGCATTAGCAGGAATGCTGGATTAGAAGTGGAGCATCCAGTGGGCCAAATAGGAAATGTGTGCATTGAGAGCAGTGGCTTAGCCCTCTGCACAATGCCAGCCCACCTGGCATACAGACTTGTCCTGCTGAGGTGAAGGGTTATGTCAAGGATCCATTCCGTGCTGGGCATAGACTTGCTGCCACTGCTCTGCATCATGGCCTGCAAAACCAGCTTTTCGTCAGGGTGGAGGCAGCACTGGGGGAAATATGTAGATCCAGCTCAATTCTCGTAACTATAGCACAGCTCACAACCAGGCAGACCCACCTCCCAGGCATGTCCCAAGAGGATGGAGATTTGGTCTTTTAAAATATTTTTTCCTTTTTTTTTAATTGGAAAAGCAGGGCTACGTAGAAAGGAGAGACACAGAGAATCTTCTACTGGTTCACTCCCCAAGTGGCCTCAACGGCTAAAGCTAAACTAGTCTGAAGCTAGGAACCTGGAGCTTCTTTCGTGTTTTCCACTTGGGTAAGGAGGCCAAGCACTTGGGCCAGCTTCTGCTGCTCTCCCAGGTCATAAGCAAGAAGCTGGATCAGAAGTGGAACAGCTGGGACTCAAATAGGCACTCCTATGGGATGCTGGTACTTCAGACAGAGTCCTAACCTACTTAACACAGCACCAGCCCCTGAGAGTTGGTCTATTTTATAGATTTATTTACTTATTTGAAGGAGAGAAAGAGGTTTTCTGGGTATTGGTGCACTTACCAAAATATTGCAGTAGACAAAGCTGGTCTAGGCAGAAACTGGGAGGCCGGTCCTCCTTTTGTGCCTCCTACATGGTGGTGGTGGCCCAAGTACTTGGACCATCCTTTGCTGCTTTCCCAGGAGTTTTATCAGGGGGCTGGGTCAGAAATGGAGTAGCCCAGACTCCAATTGGTGCTGTAACGTGGGATGCCGAGATAGTAGACAGTGTCTTAACCCACTGACTTCAGCACCAGCTCAGACTTATTTTCTGCTTCTTTGATTCTTGGTGTCTAAAACAGGCTAATGAAACATACAAGCAAACATAAAGCATTGATCAGCACTCACTCAGTAACTATTCCATGAATAAATGTAGATATGAGTAAGTGAATGATCAGCTTCATTTAATGTACAGGTAGATGTGTTGACAGCATCTAAGTTTTCTCCAGGACAAACACAATTATTATCCCCAGATCTGCCTCTCTGTGTTTATTTTTTGAGGAACAGTTACTTGTGGTGGCTCTTGTTGAGCCCCAAAGAGCACTGTTTAAGACTACACTGGCTGGACCAAAGTCTTCATGTTGTAGATGTGACAGGGGAGCTCAGAGTGAGCAGGTGCCTTCCTCCATGATTGGAGCTTCTTAGTGCTGGCTCTTTACCTGCCACCGCCCCCCACCAACTCCAGCCTGCTCTTAAGGAGTGATTTAGAGACACAGTCTCTGATTCCTGTGTCCAGAGAAGGAAGACTGGGCAGAGTTGGAAGCCTGGGAGGTTTGTCCCAGGGCTCCACTGTTGAAGTACCTGGCTAAGTCACTTTCCCTCTCTGAACCTCAGTTTTCTCTAGCCTATTAAATGGACCTGATAATTCTCGCTTAACCTTTTTTAAAAAAAGTTTCATTTATTTTTATTGCTAAGTCAGATATACAGAGAGGAGGAGAGACAGAGAGGAAGATCCGTCCGATGATTCACTCCCCAAGTGACTGAAATGGCCAGCGCTGCGCCAATCCGAAGCCAGGAGCCAGGAACTTCCTTTAGGTCTCCCACATGAGTGCAGGATCCCAAGGCTTTGGACCATCCTTGACTGTTTTCCCAGGCCACAAGCAGGCAGCTGGATGGGAAGTGGAGGTGCCAGGATTAGAACCGGCGCCCATATGGGATTCTGGTGTGTTCAAGGCGAGGACTTCAGCCACTAGGCCACCATGCCGGGACCCTCGCTTAACTTTTGAAGTGAAGATGAAAAGTTAGTTTATAGAACAGAGTGGACAGGAAATCTAGAAGAGGGTTCGTTTAACTTAAACTGTGGATTTTTTTTAAAGTAAGTGCCAAGTTAAAAGATACAGCATGAAGGCTTGTGTTGTGGCACAGCAAGCTAAACTGCTGCTTGCACTGGCATCCCATATCAGAGTGCTAACTCCAATCCCAGCTGTTCTAGTTCAATCCAGCTTCCTTCTAATGAGCCTGAGAAGAAACAGATGAGGCCCAAGTACTTGGGCCCCTGCAGTCTGTATGGGAGACCCAGTAGAGTTCCTAGACCTTGGCTTCTACCTGGTCTGGGCTTGGTAGTACAGATATTTGTAGAATGAGTTACCAAAGGAAACACATTTTCTCTGTCTCTCTCTTTCTGGAACAAATGTTAAAAAAGAATGAAGCATATTTCCCTTTATGGAGGTGTAGTTAAGTTTGCATAGTGAAAAAGGTGATGGCAGCAAATGCTTATCATCAGTTATTTCCTGTGAGTTGGGCCTTGCAGAGTCGGGAGGGCTATTAGCAGGTTCTTGCCACACTCAGCCGTGTTTGATTTGATAAAACCTTGACAAAAGCTACACTGACACACTAAGCATCTAATCTCAGAAATGTAAAAAGACAATACTGCTCTAGGAAAAAAAAAAAAAGAGGAAAGCCATGACTAATCTTTTTATGAAAAAAAAAAAAACAAATAGCTAAACAAGAAAATAGGTTCACTCTGAGAGTGATCAAATTAGTAAAGGTTAAAGCTGCAACAAAAGTTCTTTTTTTCCTGCCCATTGAATTGTAAGAAATTATATTAAAAATGTGTTAAGAATAAGGGGGACTTATTCCTGATCTGAAGAGTTCTGTCATGGTGGGAATTAGGTGTGGGACAGGGATGTGGTGCCCTCACAGTGATGACACATCCATCCTGTCCTGTCCCCTGGTGCCCTGATAGAGTCATCCCAGGACGAGGAGAGGTGACAGGGCAGCCTGGACTTCCACCTCTGAGAACAACCGTGGCGTCCCTCATCTGACTGTCTCCCGCCAGGGACACTCCACCCTCATCCAACCTAAATCCCCTTCCTCCGATAAAATGGTCCAGGATTCTGTGACAAGACCCGGAATGACTGGTAAGGTGCCAGTGGCCTAAAGACCATCCCCCCCCCCCCCCCCCGCTACTCCCAGAGGAATTTTTACATTCAAAACAGAGAATCCCATTGTGGGGTCAGAAGTCATCTTGTTAACCCCCTGCACTACTACTACCAGTAATTTTTTTTTTTCTGGAAGAGGGAAATATGGGACAAACCATACTAGGAAAAGACATCAGCTTTTACATGAAACTATGTCTAGAACCAAGATCTCTTGACTCCTAGTAGAGTGCTCTTCCTGCTCAGATTCATGGGGGCCATATCTTTTTCTGCGAACTTCATTTGTTTTGTTTTGTTTTTTTAAAATCTCTGTACATGAAAATCTATTATCTCTTTGATTATAGCTAAAAATATCAACAGTTCACTTGGGGAAGGAAGTAAAGATTTATGCATTCACTATGTAGATCATATATTTAAAAGGAGAAAAGAAACTGAATTACTTATAATAATAATTAACACTAATAATAGTAAATATCAGTAAAAAACAAAATTAAAAATCATGAGGCTGGTGTTTGATACCATGGGTTAAACTACTTCTTGCAACATTTGCATCACATATAAGAGTGCTTGGTTTGAATCCCAACTACCCCACTTGTGGTCCAGCTTCCTGCTAATACAATTCTGGAAGGCAACAGATGATGGCTCAAGTGCTTGGGTCCCTGTGATCCACATGGGAGACCTGGATGGAGTTCTAGCCTTTTGGCTTCCACAGGCATTTGAAAAGTAGGTTGGCGCCAACATGATGGCCCAACTGGCTGATCCTGTGCCTCAAATGCAGGTATCCCATGTGGACACTGGCTCATGTCCCAGCTGTTCCACTTCAGATCCAGCTCCCTGCTTATGGCTTGGGAAGGCAGTGGAAGATGGCCCAAAGAAGACCCAAAAGGGGCTCCTGGCTTTAGATTGGCTCCAGCCTTTGGTGGCCATTTGGGGAGTGAACCAATGGATAGATCTTTCTTTTTCTGTCTCTCTTTCTTTCATTGATCTATCTTTCTAATAAAAATTAATTTTTTTTTAATTAAAATAAAAGGAAAGTAAATCAATGATTGGAAGATCTCTCTCCCTTTCTTTATCTCTCTGACTTTCAAATAAACATTTTTTAAATTAAAGATCATTATAAATAATATTTTTTCTGATAAAATATCAGAAGTCCCCAAGTTATATCATAATATACTAATGTAATACATGAGAGGTCATTGATGTGCTTAACATAATGTGTTTTCTTGGTTTTACCTGGCATAGTCTCCTCAACTAAAAACATGTGCACAGAAAGAGATGGAGCAAAGAGAATGTCACATCAGGCAGGGATTGGATCTCTGCCTATTTGAGGATTCACTCCTAGGACTCATCCTCACTCCTGCCTCACAGTGTGCCTTGGGTTAAGAGGATGCTCTTACAGAATTCTCAAGGGGAAGCTATAAAATGGCCCTCAAGAATAGGAAAAGGCAAACAGCCGGGTAACAAATGCGTTGAGTCATGTGAGTCATATGAATACAGCCCGCTGGCAGTGACTCCACCTACCGCTGTTGCTCAAAAGCAGATGCTGTTGTTTTACCTGTTCCCAATATAAATTTATTGACAAAAACAGATACTGCACAAGGTTTGGCCCATGAGCCATCTTTTGCTGACTCCTAGCTATAACAGGATGGGCTCAGAAGACAACTTGAGTTGGAATTTGACTCTACTAATTTGTTTTCAGTGTGAGCTTGATTAACTAGCTTTGTTGTTGTTTTATATATATATATATATATAAGAGATGTATTTATTTTATTGGAAATGCAGAATTTTAGAATGAAGAAGGAGCTTCCTCTGTTGGTTCACTCCCATAATGGCTACAACAGCCTGGGCTGAGCTGCCCAAAGCCAGGAGCTTCTTCCAGGTCTCATGTGGGTGCCTGAGCCCAAGGATTTCTACCATTCTCTGCTGCTTTCCCAGGCCTTTAGTAGGGAACAGGATCGGAAGTGGAGCAGCCAGGGTTCAAAGTACTCATTGCAGAAAATGAGATGGGTAAGTGGTGCAGGGCTTTGTAATTTGCTCTTGTCCATGCAACTGCCTGCCCCGCCATGGCAAACAGCCCTTGAAGAGGGTCAACCCTGATGTCAATCAATGCTGGATTGAACAGACTGCACCTGGCACTGGTGCTCCAGGGTCCCAGTGCTTCCACCCACAACTTGTATTGCCCTAGCTAAGTTTAATGACACATCCCTCCTCCTATGACTATGTTCCTGCCTGGGGAACATGACTTGGAGGCCTCTTGCCTCCACACTGCCCCACCCTGGGACTGCTCCGGTGTGTCCATCCCCTGGAAAGAGTGTGGTGCCTGGACTGCGTTCCTACCCAGCAGGCTGGGATGTCACAAGGGTGAGTCAGCTTCTGTCTATGATAACATCTGCCCCACCAGCCCTGAGAGCAGGTGCTTCTAGCACTGGAGGGATGGGTTTGGGACACAGAGGAGCCTTTTCTGTCCTTGCTGAGCCTTCCCTCAGGGCAGGGAGTGGGGGCTGGGAGGATGCAAAGAAGAAAACACCCTCATCTCCCCACCCTGGTCTCTTTGAGAACAACCAATGGGGAAGGCTTCTCCATCTGACTCACAGAAACTGAGTGTGCAGGTACCTGCATAGAGAGGTGGGTGGAAAGTTCTGGCTAGAAAGGGGGCTAGGTCATTCTGGGGTGGGCTCTGTGTTTCCTGAGGCTGAGGTTGGGGAGGTGGTGATGCCTGTTAATGCCAGCAGGAATGCTCAGAAGGCACAGCATTGCCCTAGGTATTTACATAATTCCTGGGTAGGAACCCACACACCTAGACTCCACTGTTAAGAAACTCCTGCTGACTTTGGAACAGTGTTACCTCTTCTCTGGGCCTCAGTTTCCCCATCTACAGATGGCTGCATGGGGCACCTTCAGCCAGGGAGAACCTGTATGGCCCAGTAGCAGGGGGCCAGGGCTCTGGTTTAGGCACGGCTGCCTGTGAATGCAGGTCTGCCCTGTCACAGCTGTTTCACAGGAGACAAAGTCATTAAGCACTGAACCTTGATTTTCACATTTATATAATGGGATGATGTGTGTTCTTCTTGTGCCTTGCACTAGTTGTTGCTCAGTAAACAGCAGTGGGTGTATAGGCCGCGAATGCCAGCGCCTCAACTTTCCAAGATTCTGCAAGTGGGAGCAGGAAAGCCAAGCTTGGGTGAGGAAGCCAGGGTTGTGTGTGATCCTGAATGCCCTCAGGCCCAGTTTTTCGACTTCTGCTGTTTTTCAGTTGAGAGAGAGCCCTTCTGTTCACTGCCAATTCATTCCCTCACTAAAGAACTGCAGTCAGTTCTTGGCTGGACAAAACCTGGAGCTAAAGACTCGATCCAGGTTTCCCAGAAACCGAACCAGTTAAGCCATCACCTGCTGCCTCCTGGGGTATGCATTGGCAAGAAACTGGAATGGACATAAAACCAGGACTCAGTCCCAGATACTCTGACACAGGGGGTGAGCATTTTAACCACAAGGACACACACTTGTCCCTGGGTCCAATTTTTTTTTTTCTTTGTGAGTCCAATTTTGAAACATGCTGAGCTCAGAATGCCTCTGGTACCTCGCTTCTCCTTCATGTCCCTCCCTCCAGACATTGGCAAGTCCAAGCTTCTTCCTAGATGTCACTTGTGCCCCACCCATCCAGTCTTGCTCATGTGCTACCCCCCTCTGGAAATGTTTCCCAACTCCTTCCTTCCCTGCCAACACCCAGCTTCTCTGATACATGTGCTGGGCAGTTGCCCCCTACTTACTTACTTACTTTCTTTCTTTTCTTTCTTTCTTTCTTTCTTTCTTTCTTTCTTTCTTTCTTTCTTTCTTTCTTTCTTTCTTTCTTCCTTTCTTTCTTTCTTCCTTTCTTTCTTTCAGGCTTATTTATTTTTATTAGAAGGTCAGATTTATACAAAGGAGAGACAGAGAGAAAGATCTTCCATCCACTGGTTCACTCCCCAGTGGCTACAACAGCTGGAGCTAAGCCAGTCCAAAGCCAGGAGCCAAGAGCTTCTTCCGGGTCTCCCATCTGAGTGCAGGGTCCCAAGGCTTTGGACTGTTCTCTGCTGCTTTCTCAGGCCATGAGCTAGGAGTTGGATGAGAAATGGAACTGCTGGGATACGAACTGGTGCCCATATGGGATCCCAGTTCATTCAAGGTAGGGATTTAGCTACTATGCTAGCACATCACCCTCACCCTTCACTTTTGTATTAGCTCGTGGGCACAGCTTACCTGCAGGTAGCACCAGCTGACCCACAGAAGTGGGTTCATTTGAGTTTTTTAGAGAAGAATAAATGCAAATCCAAGTTGAATTTGAAAACCAGTGTTAAATACATATTTTCAAGTATTTTCTGATGGAGGAAGGCACCCAGACTCCTCACTTCCCATTCCTCCCACTGCCCCTCACCCAACACACTCCCAACTCTTTCTCAGCATATCCCTAGTTTACCAACGGGAGGCCTGGAGCTGGGCCTGCCTCAACCCAGACACAGATAACCTCTCCCAGGGATGTGTAAACTTGCAGTGGGCGGCCAGGCAGAAGAATGTGGAAACAAATTCCTTTCCCTAAAAGCCCAGGACCTCTTCCAGACTGTGTCAAAATTGCACTGGCCACAGGCCCTTTGCACCCTCATCCATTATCCCTGGTGCTTCCTTGGTATAGATGACATCTCAGACCTCCACAGAGAAGACAGCTGGTAGGGCTCCCTACAGGCACCTGTCCCCAACCCCTCACCTTCCCTGGCTTTGTGCTCACTCACTAGCCTTTCCTCCCCTGGAGTGTTACAGTGGTACCTCTGGTACCTCTGGGAGGTTTGATGTAAAAACAAGTGGTTTACATTTAAGAGAAGAACACCAGGGAGCTCATTAGAAAGCCTCATGGTGATAAAGAGAGATTTGTTTTATATCATTTTTTAGAGAACCAAATCTTAGCAAAGTAGTGCTGTTAAGTTTGAATGTCAGCAACACTTCTCAGCAGTTTGTTTCAAGGTTTAAGAAAAAAAAGTTTGTTTTGAAAAGTTGGACAGAGGAATGAGCAGGAATGCGCAAAAGCTCTGTGCAAACCAAGGGCCCAGAAATGTGGCAGGTGATGGTGACCATTCCTCATCTCCATCCCACACCAACTGTGCTCTCAGCTCTGAGCAGGCCGAGGCACAGTGGGCACAGGGATGACACAGGTGCTTTCCCAGGCCATGAGCTAGGAGTTGGACTGCAGACTGGTATCCACTCAACTTCAAAGACAAGCGCTGCCAGCTGTTACCAATGTTTGGCAAGAGAGAACAATGACTCCCACTCCCCACCTTGATCTGGTGACACTCTTGCCCTTTTTGACTTAATTCCAAAGTGCTAGGGTGCTTTCCAAATGTGTGTGTAGCTCGCCTGCCACGCATCTGTGGAAACTGAAGCTGTCACTGAATTGCAAGGTGCTCCCATGCAGCCTGTGTACACATGCCTGCTCATACACATGCGTGACTGTGCACACACATGCCTGCACACACACTCAGCTCGGCTCAGCTGTGGCCATCCTCATGCAGCCTCCTCCCATGCGCCTTCCACCCAATTCCACTCCTACTTTCTCAGAGCTTGCATGCAGGGGTGTGGTGGGGTCCCCTTCTCTACATGCAGTTGTCCTGTACCTGAGGAGAGGTGCCACTGCCCCTTCTGCCTGGGCTGGTCCTGCCCCACCTTTCCCAAGGCAGGTTCCTTCCACCCTGCTCCTCCCAGGGCTGGTGGCCATCAGGGAGTCTTTGATCCTCTTTCCATTGCTAAGTGTCAGCGTCTCAAGGACCTCAAGGACAGGAGCCCAGTCTGTCTTGTTTACTACTGCATCCCTGGATGCAGGACCTGGCACCTGTTGAGACTGCAGAGAGGCAGAATGAACAAGTGAATGAATCAATGTAGGAGTCAACAGACCTGGTTGCTGGTTCCCTGTGGACAGAGTCTCCCTTCGCCTCTGTCCCAACTCTCTTGTTCCTCCTTCCTTTCCTCCTCTTCCTTGGGTCACTGAATAAAGTTCTCCAGGCTCCCCAAGATTGTAGCATGTATCACAATGTCACTTCTTTTTCTGGCTGAATAACATTTTGTCTGTACGGTTTCTGTTGACGGACACTTGGATGCTTTGCATCTTTTGGCCGTTGTGAGTAATGCTGCTGGGAACATTACTGGGAGGAGCAGATCTGCTTGAACCTCTGCTTTCAGTTATGTGGGCATACAGACCTACAAGCAAAGTTGCTGGGATATAATGTAGCTTTGTTTTTGACAGGCTAAAAACTGCCAAATGGTTTTCCCCTAGAGCTGCACCATTTTGCATGCCCACCAGCAGTGCACAAGAGCTCCAGCTCCCCCAAATCCTTGCTAGCCTTTGTTATTCTCTGTTCTTGTTTTCTGAATAGTAGCATCAGAGCAGATGTTTAGCCTAGTAGGTAAGAGGCCAGTTAAGATGCCCACATCCCACCCTGGAGGGCTGAGGCTCAATTTCCACTCTGGCTGCTGACTCCAGTTTCCTGTTAATGCAGACCCTAGGTGGTAACTAGTAATGACTGAAGATATGGGGTTCCTGCCACCCAGGTCGGAGACCTGGTTTGAGTTTACAGTTCCCAGCTTCAGTCCCGACCATCTCTGTGCGGGGGTATGTGGAGAGTAAGCCAGCAGGTGGGAGCTCTTTATTATATACATAAATAAAATTTACAGTATGAAAACATATAAACAGTAGCCATCTTAGTTAATTAAGGACTTGTTGTCTTAATGTGTTTTTGGTTCACGTTTTCCTAGAAACTGACAATGTTGAACATCTTTTCATGTGCTTCCTAGTCTACTACCTGTTTTAAATTATCTCGTTCATTTTTTGTTTGTTTGTTTGTTTTTTGTTTTAAAGATTTATTTATTGCAAAGTCAGATAGATATACAGAGATGGGGAGAGACAGAGAGGAAGATCCTCTGTCCAACAATTCACTCCCCAAGTGACCGCAACAGCCGGTGCTGTGCCAATCCAAAGCCAGGATCCAGGAGCCTCTTCCGGGTATCGCACACGGGTGCAGGTCCCAAAGCTTTGGACCGTCCTTGACTGTTTTCCCAGGCCACAAGCAGGGAGCTGGATGGGAACTGGCATCCATATGGGAGCCCAGTGCATTCAAGGCGAGGACTTTTAGCCACTAGGCCACACCACCGGGCCATGTTTTCTTTTTCTAAAAAAAGATTTACTTTCTTGAAACAGTTGCAGAGAGACAAGGGGAGCCAGAGAAAGAGAGAAGTTCTCCATGCACTGGCTCACTCCCCAAAAGGCTGCAGTTATAGGGACTGGGCCAAGCCAAAGCCAGGAGGCAGGAGCTTCAAGGGCCTGGGCCATCTTGTACTGTGTTCTCAGAAATATTAGCAGGGAGCTGAATCAAAATTAAGGAAACCTGGACTTGAACAAGTGCCCATGTGGAATATCAGTGCTGTAGGTGATGACTTAACCCACTATACCACAATGCCAGCCCTGCCTGGTTCATTTCATTGTCAATTGTGGGAGTTCTGTCTATATTCTGAATATAGCCCTTTATCAAGTTTCATGATTTACAGATATTTTCTCGGATCCTCTTTCAATAATGTTCCTTAGTGCCAAAAACAATTAAACAATTTTTTTAACTTTGATTAAACCCATTTTTCCCCTAAAGTCTGAGGTTTTGGTACCCTAGAAAGAAATAGTCATTGAGGGCCCATCGTGATAGCCTAATGTCTAAATCCTCACCTTTCAAGTGCTGGGATCTCATATGGGTGTGGTATCCAGACTGCTCCACTTCCCATCCAGCTCCATGGTAATGGCCTGGGAAAGCAGAAGAAGATGACCCAAAGCCTTGAGATCTTACACTCACATGGGAGACCTAAAAGAAGCTCCTGGCTGCTAACTTTGGATCAGCTCAGCTCTGACCATTGCAGCCACTTGGGGAGTGAATCAGTGGATGGAAGATCTTTCTGTCTCTCATTCTCTCTGTAAATTTGACTTTCCAATAATATAAAATAAAGAAATAAATCTTTTTAAAAAGAAAAGAATCATTGAATCCAAGATCATGTCATGAAGATTTCGCCTACATTTAAATCTAAGAGTTGTGTGGGTCTAACTTTTTTCTTAAGATTTGTTTTATTTTTTAATCGAAATGGTAGATATACAGAGAGGAAGATCTTCTGTCCAATGATTCACTCCCCAAGCAGCTGCAACGGCCAGGGCTGAGCTAATCCAAAGCCAGGAGCCAGGAGTTCCTCTGGGTCTCCCACACGGGTGCAGGGTCCCAAGGTCTTGGGCCGTCCCTGACCGCCTTCCCAGGCCACAAGCAGGGAACTGGATGGGGGAAGCAGGGCCGCCGGGATCAGAACCGGTGCCCATACGGGATCACGGCGCATGCAAGGAGAAGACCTTAACCACTACACTATCACACTGGACCCATGTGGGGCTAATTTTAAGTTTAGATCATTGGTCCATTTTGAGTTAATTATTGCATTTGGTGTAAAGAAGGGACCGAGCTTCATTCTTCTGTATGTGGATATTCTAATTTTCTCAATGCCATTTCTTGAAAAGGCTGTCCTGTTCCCTTGGAATGATGTTGGCTCTAGTGTCAGCTGACACTAGTATTTCAAGATTTGTTTCTGGGCCTCTATTTTATTCCATTGGTTTGTATGTCCATCGTCAAGTTGATATCACACTGTTTTGAGTCTCACAGCTTTGTAGTATTTCCGAAATCAGGACATGCAAGATTCCTGACGCTTTCTTCTACTAGATTACATTTAACATTTTAAAGTGCTGGCCTGGAACTATAGCCTTCCATATGAATTTTAGAATGGGATTTTCTATTTCCTGAGACAATGCTTTTGGGATTTTGATAGGAAATACAGTTGGGTTGGGCCTGGCAGCGTGGCCTAGGAGCTTAAGTCCTCACCTTGAACACGCCGGTATCCCATATGGATGCCAGTTCTAATCCTGGCAGCTCCACTTCCCATCCAGCTCCCTGTTTATGGCCTGGGAAAGCAGTCAAGGACAGCCCGAGGCCCTGGGACCCTGCACCTGTGTGGGATACCTGGAAGAAGTTGCTGGCTCCTGGCTTCGGATTGGCACAGCACCGGCTATTACGGCCACTTGGGGAGTGAATCATCGGACAGAGGATCTTCCTCTCTGTCTCTCCTCCTCTCTGTATATCCGAGTTTGTAATAAAAATAAAATAAAAATCTTTTTTTTAAAGATTTATTTTTATTCCTTTTTTATTAAAAAGGCGGATATACAGAGAGGAGAGACAGAGAGGAAGATCTTCCGTCCGATGATTCACTCCCCAAGTGAGCGCAACGGCCGATACTATGCCAATCCGAAGCCAGGAGCCTCTTCTGGGTCTCCCACGCGGGTGCAGGGTCCGAAAGCCCTGGGCTGTCCTCGACTGCTTTCCGGGGCACAGGCAGGGAGCTGGAAGGGAAGCAGGGCTGCTGGGATAGAACCAGCGCCCATATGGGATCCCGGGCGTGCAAGGCGAGGACCTTAACCACTGCGCCACTGCGCCACCGCGCCGGGCCCAAAATAAAAATCTTTTAAAGAAAGAAATACAGTTGGGTCTGCAGGTACTATGTATTTCCCAGTCACAAACGATTACTGCATCATTGTTGCCTACTATAGTTGTAAGATCCACCTTTGTGACTGTTAGTGCTTCATGTGTAACTTCCTCAGAGACCTCCATAGGGTCCCACGTGAGGGATTCAAAGGGCCCTTCCAATTTCCCAAGAGTACAAAACACATGTGCAATGCTCATTACTAGGTAGGCTCCCTCTGTGTGGGCTTCTTGGTGAAATTCCCCAGTGCAGTTCTTCATGCAACAAGAATTAGTAACTAGCACTTACTGGACCCCCTTATTAGATGGCAGATGCTGTGTAAGCACCTTATACACATCCTTTTATGCTACTGCTGTCCTAACAGCCAGGTAGGACATGTGCCAATGCTGTGTTATTCCCAGAGAGACTAAGACTTGGAGGAGCACAGTGAGGAGGCCAGCTCTTCTGTTCTCTACTTGCCAACTGAATGTCAGCTACTCAGGGAACACTTGACCCCATGGAAAGGGGCTCAGGGAGGGAAGCAGACTGCTCCAACTCCACCAATAGCAGCTGAAGCAGCAGAGTGGAGCCTGGAACCTAAGCCATGTGACCTCTGCCCATGAGGATGCTGTGGCCAGTGGTCAGGATGAGAAGGGTCACACCACTCACATCTCCTGTGGTGAAAGGCCCTTCTGACAGCCCATAAATCCGGCTGGGCCCTGCTGATCCTGTTTACTGGATTAGTGGACTGGATGTCTCCGCATAAATCACCAGAGTGATTTACAGAGCGGCCTGGAAAGACCTGACTGACAGCCTGGGGAGGGTAGATAAGTGTGGTCCAAATGCATTCAGCCCATGGGCTGTCCCAGCCAGGGCTGGCGGTGGAAATCACACTGGGGTCAGTCATTCTACACCTCCACTGAACCTGCTCATTTTCTTGCAGCCATCTGACCCAGTCTAAAAGTTCCAAAGACCAAGCAAGAGTTTGGTCTAGTGGTTAAGATGCTGTTTGAGAGGCCTATACCTGGCACGTTGGTGTGTTTGGCTTCGAGTTGCTACTGTGCTCCCAAACGCAGCTGCCTGCTAATGTCTACCCCAGGAGGATCAAGTTGTGTCCTGTGACTCCTGGCATAGTGGGCCTTAGGAGTGTGAACCAATGTCTGTCTTTCAAATATCTTTCTTTTCTTTCCTTCTTTTTGATGTTTTAAAGTTCCCAAAGCAAACTTCCTGGCACTTACAGCAATAGCCACTATCAAATAGTATAAAATAAGAATGATAAAGCCTTGAAGACAAGCTGGAAAAGCAAAAGGTATAAACTGTGCAGGAAATGGGATTGCAACTTTTTTTTTTTTAGGATTTATTTAGTTTTGTTTGGAAGACAGAGTTACATAGATAAAAAGAGACGTAGAGGAAGATCTTCCACCTACTGGTTCACTCCCCAAATGACCACCAAGAGCTGGAGCTGAGCCAGTCCAAAGTCAGAGGTCAGGAGCTTCTTCTGGGTCTCCCATATGGGTGCAGCAGCCCAAGGATTTGAGCCATCCCCCACTGCTTTGCTAGTCCATAAATAGGGAACTGGATTGGAAGTAGAGCAGCCAGGACTAGAACCCACAACCATGTGGGATGCTGATGGTGGCAGGCGGAGGATTAGCCTGTCGAGCCACTGCACTGGCCATAAGGTTGCAATCTTCATTTAATAAAACAAGCAGCTGATCCTTAGGGATTGCTGACTGTGAGTCAGGAAACTAATTTTTTATACAAATCCTATGCAACTTCACAGTTAAACCTAGAAGATGAGTATCATGACTACAGACAAGACTCTTAAAACACACAGAGGTTAACTGCCGATATCAGTGCTGCAGTCACCCAGTCTGCATCTTTGCAGGGAAGGGGGTATTCAAACATCTACGACCCCCACACCCTGGCCAAGCAGAGCCAGGAACTTAACCTCCATGGCATCCAGCATTCTTTTTTCGACATCTTCCTGGTGTTCTTGCCCAGTAATGTGGGGAGGAACAGCCTATGGCAGTGAGCAGTACACCACTTAAGACACTTTTGCTGTTGGAAAGCCAGTATTCACCACTGACAAGCTTATATCAGAGACAAACACCTTGGTTTCCTCGTCTGTAAGATGGGGATAATAACAGAACATCTCTCAAAGCGTAGCAGGTTCCCCTTTATTTGGGGTAATAAATGAGATTAAAATGTGCTTAGCACAATGAAAAAAACTACAGTTAAGCACTCAATAAAGGGTGGTCTATTACTATATGTTTTCTCTCTGATCTTTAAGCACTTACTATCTGGTAGTGAATGGTCAGACTCACATAATGAACTCCAAACGAGACAGAGCACAGTGGGGCAGGAAGGAAGTCCAAGCCACGAGAAAAGAAAGTATCATGGAGCAGGTGACTGGAACCTGAGCTTTAAAAGTGGAGAAACACTGAGAAAGCATCCTTAGCAAAGATGCATGCCGAGTGATGGAGTACGTACCATCAACAGCCGATCCATCAACTACCTGTTTGCACATAGTTCTTTCCTTGACCTTGATCTCCATATTAGTAAGGCTGGACCCCTCTCCGATAGGTCCCCATGAAAGAATAGTAACAAATCTCCTATATACTAGTGGCTAGATAGATGAAAGGAAGGAAAGAAAAGAAGGAAGTATTGGTTAGGTAGATGGATAGATGTTTAAGTGGGTAAATGAATGAATGAATAGGTAAATGGGATTAAAGGGCAGGTGAATAGGGCCATGAATGTATCCATGGTTTCTGGATGGATAAATGTGTAGATGAGAATGCAGTTGAAGGTCAAGTGCATGAATGGTGGTTCTTTCGGGAGTCCTGTCTCTCTTCTCTGGATTTTTCAAGATATTCCACTGGTTTAGCTCCCTCGCTTCTTCTAAGGACATGGTTCCATGATACTTCCTCGGGAAGGCCTTCCCTGGTGGCCCATCTGACATAGAACCACCTTTGACTTTGCACTCTCCCCTATTCTTAATAGTGCTTACTTGTTCTGTGACATCCAATGCAAGCTCATGGTGGCAGACACACTGTTTCTCTACTGGCAGCACCTAGTATAGGTCCTGCACACAGCACGCCTCCAATAAACATCTGTTGATGAAGAATGAGAGAATGAGCTGTTATTGCTTGGGATTCCCACATCCCTTATCCCAGGTCTACCTGATGCAAGCAACGTAGACTTAGCCTCAGGGGCTCTTGGTTAGCTCTGAGCACAGTCAGCAGGAGTCTCCAGGCCTGTCCCACTCAACCCCCAGCAGACTCCTAGGCAGGCAGAACAGGAAGGATGCCCATCTGGGCAGCCCAAGGTTATCCTCAGCACATCCAGGGCTATCACAGCTGCCGGCACACCCTCCATCTCCTCTCCTGGTGACCCAGCCACCTGCTGGGTGCAGGCACTTTGCTTCTGTCGGTGCCCCTGATGCTTGCAACAACCCTGTGGTTGATTGCACACAGAACAAGGCTGAGGCCGAGCTAGGGAGCACTCAAGTGGCTTGGCCAAGGCTACACTGCCTGCCTAGGACAGCTGGGCTTGGACTCTGGATCCGGAACTTCTCTGTACCTCTCCCTGCACTGCTTCCCTGGGATTCCCTGCTCCAGCCCTATCTGTGCAGGGCCCTGGTCTGTGCTGGGACCCTGGTCTTTTTCCCTGTACCTGTCCAGCTTTGCAACCTCCTATCTGGCATCACAGCATCTCTACCTGTCCCCATGGGCCAGTAGATGCCTTCATGTTCACCTCCTCACTATTGCCTTCCCCTCCCTTTCTGCCATCTGCTTCCCTATGGCCCTCAGAAATCCTCAAGCCCCCTTGATTCTTTCCTCAAGTTACCACTTACTCTTCCTTTCACCCTCAAACCCCCAGGGACAAGAAAGGAGCTCTGTGTCCTCTCCAGTCTGCGCTCCCCATGATGACTTGTTTGGATACACACACATACACATGTATTTGTATGCACATGACACACAACTAGCATGCATCCCATCGCTTCTGTTTCTAAGGAGACCTCCATTTCAGTGCCTGGCTGCCTCCACACATACATTCCCATCTTCAGCAGCCTAGTTATCACCTCCTACAGGAAGCCTTCCGGAGCATTCTCCCCCTAGGGGCACTTGCCACATGGGGCCAGGTGGAGGAAGCTGAGTCTTGGGATTTCTTGCTTTAAACACTTATTTGGCTCCAGGGTCTCAGCAGATCTGGGATGGCTGGACAATGGACAATGTAGTTGAACAGTGTGTGGAAAGCATGGCCAGTTTGTGGAAGGGCTCCCAGGAGCCAGCCAGAGAAACTTGTCAGTGACTCAGGGAAGTATCCTCCCCCGCCCCCTGAAATGGGATGTGGACAGGTGGGTGGACAGGTAGGGTGAGGGCCAAGAGGGCCCAGGTCCTACATCTTTCCATCCTGTCCCTAAGCAGCCTGAGCACAGGCCAAGGTGTCTGGGCAGTCCAAGATCGGCCCCAGGATGGCGGAGGCTGTGAGAAGGGCATGGAGGATCGGGCTGCCCTCAGGACCTCGGCCCTGGGCACTTCTTGAAAGGTAGCTTGGATTGGAGCATCTGTCCTAGGACGCCACCTCAGCCACCCCAAGTCACAGTGTCTCCAAGCAAGCCACCCGTGCAACATCCCTGACACTTTCCTCAGCTCTGACATAAAGTTTCTCGTTTCTTAGAGAACTTAAAGGAATAGATGAGGAACACACAAAAGGCTTGGCCCAAAGCGAATGCTCTATGGAAGACAGATGGTGTAGTTCTTGCTGTAGATACTGTTATTATGGCTAGCTGTGTGATGTTAAGCCAGTGGCTTAACCTCTCTGTGCCCCCATTTCTTGATATCTAAAAAGAGGATAAAAATAACCATAAGTACCGCCAGGGTGCATATGGGCAATAGATGAGATAAAACACACACAGAGGTGGTAACCTCACTGGATACTGTGACCTGTATTTATTATTAGCATTACTGTTATTTGGTAACCCCTGGGCCCTTCCAGCCCTGAGGAGCCCTCGGAGGTGCTGGGTAGCAGGCCAGCTCCACCCCCAGGCCCGTCCCCACCCCCACCTCTCAGGCCCCTTTGAAGTCCCCAGGGGCCCCTGCCGTGATAAATGTCCCAGCCCTCTAGGTTATGACTTGCTGCCAGATTTGACGTTAACCATCATGCCCTGGCTGGGCGTTTGAAGAAAGTGGCTAAATGCTGTTGGGGCTGATGGCGGAGATAGCAGCGAGGCCGGCTTTGAAAGCCCCCCAGTCGGCCGCCCTGGCGAGAGGCAGAGGAGGCCGGCTCCGCTGCAGCTGTTTAGTCTACCAATCACCGTGGTGACACGGAGTCTGCGCTGCCACACCGGGGCTGGGCCCATAGCAGCCGCCTGCAGCCAGCAAGGCACCGCCTTTACCTCCACTTGCTTTCCTGGGCTGCCTGGGCTTTTCACACCTTGTGGGAGCCTGCGAAGAAAGGGCTGTAAAAGAGAAAGCACCAGATGGGAGCCACGACCCTGGGAAGGGGTCCATTTTCCAGGACTGGGCCAGGTCTCCCCTTCTTGCAGTGAGTCACCAGGGAACATCGTCACCCAGCAGGGGCAGTGGAGATTAGAGATGTGGAAGTGTACCCAGCCACCTGGTAGCACCTAGTGTAAAACAGAGGCCGAGCTCCAACCTCTAGTCAGGGGGAGACAGACCCAATTGTGCCACGTGGCTCGCTGTGTGTTCCTGCACACCTGATTCCAACATCCGCCCCACTCCACACACTTCATCCCTTTGTTCTTGCCAACAGCTTTTGTCAGAAGCTGAGCAGCATCTTAATGAACAGATAGCTACTACTGCGCAGATTCCCAAGTATGTCATGGTCAACAAACGTCATCATTAGACAGTTCTCACGGTGCACCCTGAGGCCCACAGAGAAGGGACTTGCCCGAGGAGTACTGGGAAGGATCCCAAGCTCTGAGAGTGTCTGTCAGATATGATGCTTCTGGGAAGGTCCTGAAGGTCCCCGGGCCACTGCAAACCAGAAGCTTTTCTCTTCTGTAACTTGGGGACAGAGATACTTGACTTGTAAGTTGAGACAACAGGAATGCCATGTGGTGCTGAGCTGGGCTTAAGTGGTGGCTGCTGTGATTCCCAAGCAGTGACTCTGTGCTGCCTCCTGCCAGGAGCTGGGGACTCAAAGCACAGTCCATGGAGCAAGTCGGGTGTGCTGCAGTAATGGGAGCACAGGCTTGCTAGCCCATGTGCCAGGAAGATTGGCAACAGTCTCTGTTCACCCACCCACTCAAGGACAGGGCCTGGGAGCCCACCACCCTGCATTGTGGCAAGGTGAAGCAGACCCTGGACAGTCACAGCGGCTCACAGTTTCTGTCAGTAAGGTTGCACTGGTTAAAGTAGACCCCGTGGTTGGGGCAAGTGTGTGGGACAGTGGAATGTATACATCTACAGCAGTGCCCAAGTTCAAGTCCTCCTGGCTCTACTGGCTAATTCCATCTTCTGGCTAATGCACACCCTGGGAAGTGGCAGAGAAGGCCCTGCTTTGCACGTGGGTTACCTGGCTGTAGCTGCAGGTCCAGGCTTGGGGCCAGGCCAGCTGTTGTGAGTACTTGCAAGATGATAAGCAGATAGAAGCTCTCTATTTTTGTGTGTCTTTCTGCTTTTCAAATTTCTTAATTAATTTAAAGACAAAATAAAATGGAAATAGAGTGACTCACATAGTTATGCCTAAGTTTCAAGGGTACAGGAAAACACAGTCCCACCGCATGCCAGGAAGGAGAGGGGACATCCCTGCCATGCACCCCACATTCCGGTTGGGGAGGCCCAATCAGCACAGCTCTCCTGAGCAGCTACAGCCTCTCTCAGGGCCATGGGAATGCCGAGGAGACATGGCCTTGCCAGGAGCTCCATGTCACAAGTGACGCAGTGGCTAGATCCAGGACTATTAATTTAGGATCCAAGGACCCATGACTGGCCTTCAAGGACCCAGAAGACCCCTGAAATGGCACAGTCTTATAGACAACTGAGAGTTTTTTCTAAGAAGAAGGTTCTTTTTTATTCCCCCAAGGTTTATCTTATTTTACTTAAAATGCAGAATTACAGAGAGAAGGAGAGACACACAAAGAGAGGTCTTCCATCCAAATGGTCACAATGGATGGAGCTGAGCTGCTCCAGAGCAGGAGCCTCCTCAGGGTCTCCCACTTGGGTTCAGGGTCCCAAGGTTTTGGACCATGCTCTGCTGCTGTCCCAGACCATAAGCAGGAAGCTGGGTCAGAAGTGGAGCAGCCACGACAAGAACTAGCTCCCATGTGGGATGCTGGCACCAAAGATCTAAGCTTAGCCTATCATGCCATGGTGGAGGGAGTTCTGGGTGGGGAGTTAGGAGACTGATCCACAGCAGCCAACTCTGCCGCTCTGGGCCCCTTCCAGGCACAGAGAGCAAGCCTGGGCTGCCAGCTCCCAGGGAGAGGAGCTGAGGGGACACTCTGCTCCCAGGCTAAAAGGAAGCTTAGGCCAGGCATAGTGGAGGAAGGGGGATGGGAGGGGAGGCTCACCTACTTGGGACCCCTTTCCAGCCCCTCCCCTCATCTCATTTTGTTCCCTTTAAACTGGCTCCATAAACCCCACATGGGGTCCTAACCCAAACAGGGGCTCTGGAAGTCTGAAAGCGCCAAGTGAGGGCTGAAGGGGTAGCTCTACCCCCAACAGGAGACTCAGCACCTTAAGAAGGGGTAGATAAGCCATCCCAGGGGGGCACTGGAGCCCCTCCCCTGCCAGCTTTGATTTCCCAGAGCTGCGACCTGCCTCTTCCTGCCTCTCAGTTTATCAGCAGGGAGTGGCAGTGCTGGCTATACTGGGCCAAGGGATTAACCCTGCAGACCCCAGGCCAGGGTCAGCCGCCCTGGCTACCAGTTATGCCCCCTGACTTCTCTGTAGTGTGGTAGATGACTTGGGGGCAGGGACCCTAAAAGAAGCAGAGATGAAAGCTAAAGGGGAGGCTTTCCTGCTCATAACCTTCCCAGGGCTTCTTAGCATTGAAAACAGAATTAGAATTAGGCAGCCAAATGGCTAAAGTCCTAGCTTTGGGTGCACCAGGATTCCATATGCCGGTTTACCTCTCCGCTGCTGCAATTCCCATCCAGCTCCCTGCTTGTGGCCTGGGAAAGCAATAGAGAATGGCCCAAAGCCTTGGGACCCTGCACCCATGTGGGAGACCCGGAAAAGGCTCCTGGCTCTGAGTGAACAAATGATGGAAGGATCTTTTTCTCTGTATCTCCTTCTCTCTGTATATCTTATTTTCCAATAAAAATAAACAAGTATTTTCTAAAAATTAGAATAAAGTAGAAGATAGAATAGAATAGAATAGAATAGAATAGAATAGAATAGAATAGAATAGAATAGAATAGAATAGAGTAGAATACAATACAATACAATGCAATACAATACAATACAACTATTCACTCTATACACCAGGCCCTGCCTGCTTCTCTGAATAAGCCTCAGCTACACCCTGTGTCTTTAGCCTATATTTTTCCTGGGTCTGGAAGTCCTTGTCAGATCTTCAGAAGGGTCCTTTTCCAGATCCCATCTGACTCCCAGCCAAATTTCCCAAGCTTCTTGTTCAGACACTGAGACACAGGCCCACGGTTTCTGCTAGGTCATCAGCCCTCGGCCCTGGAAAGTGCACTGGTTTCCCAGTGCTTAGGACAGTGCCTGGCTGTGGAATGGAAGGATGAGGGTAGTAGCTTTATCCAGCCACTGATTCTGAGCTCTGGGCAGGGATGCGAGTTGGGGGTAGAGAGTGGTTATGACAGGATCCCTGCCCAGAGCTGCACCCGCAGGAAAGCCCAGGAAGAAGTTCCTAGCTCCTAGCTTTGGATTGGCTCAGCTCCAACTGTTGCAGCCACTTGGGGACTGAATCAGCAGATGAAAGATCTTTCTCTCTGTCTCTCCTTTCCTCTATAGGTCTGCCTTTCTAATAAAAAAAAATAAATAAATCTTAAGGGCCCAGCGTAATAGCATAGCAATTAAAGTCCTTGGCTTAAACATGCCGGGATCCCATACAGATGCTGGTTCGTATCCCGATGGCTCCGTTTCCCATCCAGCTCCCTGCCTGTGGCCTGGGAAAGCAGTCAAGGATTGCCCAAAGCTTTGGAACCCTGCACCCACGTAGGAGACCCAGAAGAAGCTCCTGGCTCCTGCCTTCGGATTGGCTCAGTTCCAGCCATTGCGGCCACTTGGAGAGTGAACCATCGAACAGAAGATCTTCCTCTCTCTCCTCCTCACTGTATATCTGACTTTGCAATAAAAAATCAATCTTTAAAAAAAATTTTTTTAATGTTAAAAAAAATAAGACACTGCTGAGAATGCTGACATACCATATTTGTGTCCTGGCTCTGCTTTTTTTTTTTAAGCTTTATTTATTTATTTATTTGAAAGACAGATTTATAGAAGAAGAGGAGAGACACAGAGAATGAGAGATCTCTCATCTGCTGGTTCACTCCCCATTTGGCCAGCACTGGGCCAGGGCCAGTCCAGAGCCAGAAGCCAGGATCTTCCTCCCGGTCTCCCACTTGGACCATTCTCTGCTGCTTTCCCAGGCGGTTAGCAGGGCCGGAATGCAGCAGCTGGGACTCAACTGGTACTCACATGGCATGCTGTTGTCATTGGTGGCTGCATAACCCATCATGTCCCAACACTGGGCCTGGCTCCACCCCTGACCCAGCCTGTGTGCCCTGGAAGACAGTAGATGAGGGCTTGAGTAATTGAAACCCTACGACCTTCATGGAATTCAACCCAAGTTGAGTGCCTGGGATGCTGGCTTAGGCCTGGTTCAGACCTAGCTGTTATGGGTGACTGGGGAATGAACCAGCCTGTGGAAGACACCAGTGTCTCTCTTGCTCTCACTCTAACTCACAGGAGCGAATAGCACAGACCAGCTCACAGCTTGCTTCCAGCCCACTCCCAGGGTAACTCTCAATCCTTCCCTCCCCGTACAAGAGGGGCACTTTGCCCTCTACCCTAGGCCTGAGCCTGTCGCACACAAACTGGATGGCCATGAGAAATCATCTCCAAGCCTCAGTTGCAAGATGAGAATTTGAGCAGAATCTTCTTGGGAGGCTTCAGCATGTGGTGTGACACACAGCAAGAGCTGCTTAATCTTAGTAGCTGTATTTTTTACCTGCTCTTTCTCCAAGCTGCAAGCCAGCAGGCCTTAACCCTGGCCTCCCGCGCCACCTACTGGCCCGGCTCAAGATAGCACCTGACTCCATCCCAGGGTGCAGCCAGCAGGAGAGGCCCAGTGCAGATGGGAGTATGGACACGCCCTGCTGTGGCCTTGCCAGCCTCACCAGCCTCACAGGCAGGACGGTGCCTCTTAACCCTCAGGTCAGCATGGAGTGGGAGACAGATGCCTTCTGGGAGGGCCTGGCTTGCCCTGAACTCCTAAGGCAGGACCTTAGAGCGCACTGAGGTGGGCAGGCTGCAAGGTTGCAAAGGGAACCCTGTTCCCTGGGCTCCTAGACAGGCTCCCACTCAACTCAACCTCACCTGCCTGGGAGCAGGGAGGAGGGTTCTCTCATTCTCTCTTTTTCTCTCAGTCTCTCTCACACACACACATATTCACAGAGGAGCTTAGTGCTATGGTCTGGCTTGTGTTGTTTAGCATTTCTGCCTTTCCCCTCCTCCTCCACACAGCGTCAGGCCCAGGAGGGAGAGCCAGGCCCTCAGCTGCCCTGGCCACCCCTTATTCCCACACCTGGCTGGGGCTAGCACGTGATATCTACGGAATTAAGAAACAGAACAGCACTAGCGTCACACACAGGCATGTGGACTTTCAATCCCCAGTGGCACAGATGCTGTCCCTCCCCACCCGGCCAGCCAATCATACAGTCACAAAAGGGGCTCACCTGCACACTCCTGCACACACATGTATTCTACATATAAGTACATATGCATACACACACACTGGGAGCATGGGCAGCTCTTTGCTCAGAGCCTGTCTGGTTTCCATCCCAACATCCTCGAACTCCCCTGACACTTTAGGCCCAATAACTGGGCCAGGTCCTGGGGAAGCCATCGGGGAGGGAGCTGGGAGCAAACAGGTGTATGCCAGCAGTCTTCCCTCCACTCCCACTTTGCTTCTCACTGGGGAGGGGCAGAGTTTCCCAGCCCTGCTTACCAAAGAGAATGTAGGAGTTAGGCCCACCAGTAGCCATTAGGCAAACACAAATTAGAAACATATTTGATGGGATGATGAAAACAAAGCTGTTTCTGAGGGTGTGGAGTTCCTGGAGTGCTCAGGCACTGTTGGTGGGGATGCAAAGTGCTCAGCCATTGCAGATTTTTTTTCTTGAAAAAAGTTTTTTTTTTTGCATGAAGGGCAGAGTGTGTGTGAAAGAGTCTCCTATCCACTGGTCCATTCCCCTAAATGACCAGGACTGGTTTAGGCCAGAAGTCTGCAGCTCCACTTGGGTTTCACACATGGATGGCAGCAAGACCATCTTCTGCTCTCCCAGGCACATGAGCTGGAAGCTGGATCAGGGGCAGAGCAGAGCAGCTAAAACTCCAATCAGCACCCCAACATGGAATGCTAACAATGCAAGCGCCTACGATTTCTTATAAACATACAACTATAACAAAAGCTGGCAATCTCATTTCTACACACTTATCTGCAAATAGAAAACTGATGTTCACACAGAAATGGGAAACAAGCCAAATGTCCTTCAACTGACAAATGAGTGAAGGCTGTGGTCCACCCTTATAATAGAACATTACTCAGCAATGACAAATGATGAGGCTTGCAGCAGGCTTTTGGCATGCTCCCATCCCCTGTGAGAGGAGCTGAGTTCAACACTGCTTCTGAATCCAGCCTCCTGTCCCTGAGCACCCAGTGATGGCAACCCCAGTGCCAACAGGTGGTGGGGTCCCTGCTATGCACACAGACAAACCTGGATTGAGTTCCAGTCCTCTTCCTCTGGCATGGCCCAGACTGGCTGTTCAGGGTAGGTCAGGAGTGAACCAGCAGATGGGAGGTCTCTCTGTGTCTCTCTGCCTTTCAAATAAATACAGCAATAAATAAAAAGTGGTAAAAAGTGCTGACTATTAAAATGCATTGTGCCAAGTGGAAGAAGGCTCAGAAACCACCTTCTCTGTGATCTCATTGAAAGGACACTAGAAGAGGCAGCACCTCGAGGATTAAAGGGGGTGTCCGAGGGACTGACAACAGACCCAGGGGAATTAAGGGCTTGTAAACTATTTTGTCTGTGAAATGTGGTGGTGGTTAGCCAACTTCTACATGTGTCAGAATTCCCAGAACAGTCAACAAGCTGAGTTTGGCTGCAAGACTGAACTGTAGCTTAATTTTCAGAAAAGAACAAATTCAGGGCTTCAGACCTGCTAAAGGCAGTTTCCACCACGTGTCTCCATAAGCACTGTATGAGCTGTGGCCCAAAGCACTGCAGACCTTGAGAATGTACGAAAAGGGCAGGATTCAGATGCCAGCCCAAAGCTTCCGAGTGAGAACCCCAGTTGTACTGCAGCACCCAGAGAGACTGTGACCTGTGGCCTGCACCCCACTGCTGCAGCCTCAGCAGTTCACTTCTCCATTTCTCCTGTTTAATCCTTATCTAACTAGGTTTCTGAGTATTAGCTGATTGGCCCAGCGCCCCCTGGTGGAAAAAGAGCACCAGGACTCGAAAAACATTTTGCAGACAGTCAAATTATGTGTGTTAATTAAACACAAATGACTCTGTTTAATCCCCAAAACGTCCCTGAGTAGTTCTATGGGAGGGTACCTGAGGAATTGGCCTCACACTGCAGTGTGAGGGTGACTTTGGGCGTAAGACTGAGGAATGTTGGGGACTTCTACACTGGGAGGTGTAACACACATCCTGAGAAGTTCCCCAAGTGAGCACCCTACCAGTTCCCCTCACAGCCCCTTCCCAGCCAGCTCACTCCTCTCCCCTCATGGGTCCCCACTCTTTTGGCTGCTACCAGAAGTTAAATGTGGCCTGTTTGAGTCTCTAGTCAGTGGAATAACACCCGATCTTCCTTGTGCCTGCCCATGTCATCCAACACCACGTTTTGGAGATCCGTCTTTGTCATTACATGGATCATGGTTTTTTAAACCAACTCTGCCAATTCTGTATAAGATTTGCATGTTTTTACTTGAGTTACAGAGGGCCCTGCATGGTAGCCTATCGGTTGAAGTCCTTGCCTTGCATACACTGGGATCCCGAATGGGCGCTGCTTCGTGTCCCGGCGGCCCCACTTCCCATCGAACTCCCTGTTTGGGGCCTGGGAAAGCAGTGGAGGATGGCCCAAGGACCTTGCACCCACATGGGAGACCCTGGCTCCTGCCTTCGGATTGGCACAGCTCCAGCCATTGTGGCCACTTGGGGAAGTAAATCAGCGGATGGAAGATTTTCCTCTCTGGCTCTCCTCTCTGTATATGTGACTTTTCAATTAAAAAAATAAATAAATCCTTTTTAAAAATAACAGTTATAGAAAGAGAGAAGGAGAGAGAGACACACACAGAGATTTTCTATTGAATCACTCCCCAAATGGTCGTGATGAGCAGAGCTGGGCCGTTTAGAAGTCAGGAGCTCCCTCTGGGTCTCCCACGTGGGTTCAGGGAAACAGAAGAGCAGCAATGCTTGTGTGGAACTGTGTGGAGGATCTGTGTACAGAGCCTACACTGGTGCCTTGGGTAATGATAACCGGGTCACACCAACTGCGGTGGTGACAGGGACTAGGGACGAGGAAATGATGGGCAGGGTGGTAGATGAAAGATGGCTGAAATGCCTTGCTACTCCTTTGACTGAGAGCAGTAGGTGTCTGGTTCCCCTCCTGCTGGATTCAGTCTGACCTCAGTGGCTTCTCTGTGCAACAGAATGTAGCTAAGCAACATTCAGGGAACCCAGGATGGGTCCCAGGAGCCTGGAACTCCTTGACCTCTTGGAGTGTTTGCCATGGGGTGATGTTTCTTGGAACCCTGCACTGTAAATCCAAAAGTCTGTCCCTATGCAAGCACTGAACGGTGGACTGTGCTTGCCAACAGCAGAGTAACAGATTGCTAGCTCCATGACAAGGCCTGCTCCTTCTGATGGGGCCAAAAATGTATCTGACGCATTACACTCCCTTTTCTCGCATACCACATATATAGAATTACCCACATGCTACATCTCCAGCCAGTGAGGCAGGAGTAAGACTCTCCTAGGAATATCAGGAACCATTTATTTTCTGTTTCTCCTTCTTCCTCCTTTTTTATGTCTTCCTTTGAAATCAGGGTGTGATGATTAGAGTGGCAGTTGGCACCTTGAAGTCTTTTATTTTTTTAAGACTTATTTATTTTTATTGGAAAGGCAGATATAAAGAGAGGAGAGAGAAAGATCTTCCATCCGCTGGTTCACTACCCCAAGTGGCTGCAATATGTGGAGCTGTGCTGATCCGAAGCCAGGAGCTTCCTCCAGGTCTCCCATGCAGGTGCGGGGTCCCAAGGCTTTGGGGCTGTCCTCCACTGCTTTCCCAGGCCACAAACAGGGAACTGGATGGGAAATGAAGCAGCTGGGACACAAACCAGTGTTCATATGGAATCTCAGCACATACAAAGTGAGGATTTTAGCCACTAGGCTCCTGTAACCAGCCCCACCTTGAAGTCTTATGGAAAAGACTAAAAGTATCACAATGACTCAGATTTGCCTTCCTTCAACTGCTAATCCAATGCCAGCAACTGTTTACTTTCAGTGTTTTTTGTTTTGGGCAAAACAAAAGCAAGTAGAGAGAAAGAATCTTTGTAAGGCCATGGTTCTTGGGTGTCTGTTGGGAGAGCGTGCATAGTTTTGCTGGACCACTTCCATTTTGTCTCCCCATCACAGTGTCCTTTTTTCCAAGTGAAACCATGCTGGAGCAGAAACCCAAGGCAGGGCATAGGACCTAGGACTGTAGTCTAACCCTTCCCTTAAAATGTGCCTTTCTTTTTATTTCTTTATTTAAAAACTGAAGAAGGTCCACATCGTGATACAGAGGGTTAAGATGTCACTTGCAACAACAGCTGGTTCAAGTCTCATCTCCCTGCTAAGGCACCTGGGAAAACAGTAGAAATGGACCAAGTGCTTGGGTCCTGTACACCCGTGTCGGAGACCTAGATGAAGTTCCAGCCTCATGGCTTTGGCCTGGAACTCCCCATCTTCAGCCTGGCATAGCCCCGGGCCATTGAGGCCAATTTGGGAATGAACCACTGTATAGATCTCTCTCTCTCTGTAGTTCTGCCTTTCAAATAAATAAATGTGTGGGTTTTTTCCCTTCAATTTAAAAACGATAAATAAAAGGCAGAGCGAAAGAAAAACATAGAGATCTCCAACCCAGTGGCTCATTCCCCAGGTACCCAAGGCAGACAGAAGTTGGGAAGCAGGAACTTAATCGGGGGTCCCACATTAGTGTCAAGGACTCAACTACTCAAGCCGTCGTCTGCTGAGTCCCAGGAAATGTATTAGCAGGAAACTAGAATCAGAAGCCAGAGCTGGGACTTGAACCAGGCATTCTGATAGGAAATGATGCTTCAATTTTTTTTTTAAGGTTTATATATTTATTTTTTTAAAGAATTACAGAGAGGCAGAGGGAGGGATCTTCAGTCTGCCGGTTCATTCCCCAAATGGCTGCTACAGCCAGAACTGGGCTGATGTGAAGCCAGAGCCAGGAGCTTCTTCCCAGTCTCCCTCTTGGGTGCAGTGGACCAAAGCCTTGGGCCATCTTCCACTGCTTTCTCAGACATATTAAAAGAGAATTGGATAGGAAGTGGAATAGCTTAGACTCGAACCTTTGCCCATATGGGATTCCAGCATTGTCGGCGATGACTTCACCACAATGCTGACCCCAAATGAGAGTGTCTTAAAGGAAATGCCCAGCCCAGTGTTCCCTTTTTCAACCGGGTCTGCAAGGTTGTGGAATTATATCCAAGACCTCTGGTGGCCCTGTGCCCCCTAGGGGAATGTCATTCACAGAATGACATCAGTATGGAGAGACACAGCACTGGGCTGTGATGCCAAGTCCCAACGCACGACAGTTGAGCCTCCAGACCCAGCTGTGCCTGAACTTAAATCCTCCTCCATTTTTCAATAAATACCTTTTGTAGAAGCCCATTAGAGTTGGGTTTATCTTCTTTACAACTCAAAGAATTCCGCTAATGCACAGCGTAAATCTTGTGGTAAATCTCTACATTCCAACCCACCACGCCACCAGCCACTCACACGAAGCACCAGATAAACAGACAGAAAGGCAGCTCTTGGAATAAGATAAGCTCAGTGTTTCACATTTGCCAGCCTTTACTTGCTGCCAGTACATGTACCTGGGGAAGCAGAGTTTCTTCTTGTACATCGCAATGATGTCACAATCTTCAACACAAATTTTTGCCAACTAAACATGCCTGGCCTAGGGAGCCCTCTCGTGAGTCTCCACAAAGCAAGCCCCTGCCAATCCCTGCCGAGCAAGGACATCCTCTCTCCCTGGGCTGCAGGAGCAGAGAAAGGGGGCATCCCAGCTGTTGGGGTTCTGAGCCAGCTCCCTGCCAATGCTCCTGGGTTCTACATAATAGTCCTTAGAATTAATTCAGGCTGCAGATCCACTCAGTGGGGCCTCTGGGCACATCTGGAGCTTGTGGCCACCTCCAAAGCGTGAACGTCAGCCCTGAACTGCCCCTGCAAAGCTCTTGCCTAGACTGTGGAGAGGAGACACAGCTGGGCAGCAAGGCCTCAGCCTCCTTCCGAGGGACTGTGCATAAGACAAGCAACAGAGTGTTCCAGGGGCCTCGTGGGGTTGTCTGACCAGGCGCCTTGTGGCTGCCAGTTGTGAGGAAACAGGTGTGGTCCTAGCCCTTCCATTCACCTTTCTAATAAAAATAAATATATATTTTTAAATCTTACTTTTTAAAAAATATTTTTGCTATATCCTCTTTATTTTTTAAAAAAGATTTATTTATTTATTGCAAAGTCAGATATACAGAGAGGAGGAGAGACAGAGAGGAAGATCTTCCGTCCGATGATTCACTCCCCAAGTGAGTGCAATGGCCAATGCTATGCCGATCCGAAGCCAGGATCCAGGAACTTCATCCGGGTATCCCACATGGGTGCAGGGTCCCAAAGCTTTGGGCCATCCTCGACTGCTTTCCCAGACCACAAGCAGGGAACTGGATGGGAAGTGGAGGTGCCAGGATTAGAACCGGCGCCCATATGGGATCCCAGCATGTTCAAGGCAAGGACTTTAGCCGCTAGGCCACCCTGCCGGGCCCTAAATCTTATTTTTAAAAAAAGATTCATTCATTCACCATCATGTCCAAGCTCAGGGCTGGGCCCGCGGCTGCAAACTCCACCCATTGCCAGAGAAGACTGCTTTGCAGGCCAGGGGTCCAGCTTGAGGCCAGAGTCCCCATCTGCTCGGGGCAGCTGCCCTCCACCCCTTGTTGAACAAGGTGCAGTGGAGGAGAGAAGTGAGAAATTTGTATATGAGCAGCCTTAGTGTGAAATGCTGGTTTGTAACTCAAAACCCCAACTGAAGTGAGAACTGAAGTAATGAGTGAGAAGCACTCCAGACCCCCAGAAAGGGATGCCTGTTGTCCCCGGAGAGGGCGGCTGTGCATCCTAGCAGAGGGGCCTGGTCTAGGTGCCCAGGTACCACGCTGCCTGGACAAATGGCTGCAGGGACTAGGAACTGTGCCTTGACCACTTAGCTCACTCACTGAGGAGCCCAGGGAGACAGCACCAATGCTAGGCCAGAGGCCATTCAGGAGAGTTTGATGTGATCTCAAGGCAGAGAGGAAGTGGAGGTACAGGCTGTGGGACCAAGGCAGGGAGCCACCACAACCCAGGCCCTGCCAGGCCCTGCCCACTTCCTGGGAGAAGCAGTGATTAGAGTCAGCCTGAGGACCGTGATGGCAGCTCCATTCTTCAGCTGAGCAAATAAGCAGGCATGGGGTGGCTGTGCATGGGCGTGGACACTGTGTCCTCACACACAAGGAACAAAAGCCACAATAGGACCAAGGTGCAGTATGCTTTGATTATTTTTTAAAGACTATTTATTTGAAAGCATTAGAGAGAGGGTGGGGAAAGACAGAGATGGAGTTCTACCATCCACTGGCTCACTTCCCCAGATGACCACAATGGCCAGCGCTGAGCCAGGCTGTAGCCGGGTACCAGGAGCTTTCTGGCATCTCCAACATGGGTGGCTGGGGGCCAAACCTGGGCCGTCTTTTGCTGCTTTTCCCAAACCGTTAGCAGGGAGCTAGATCAGAAGTAGACCAACTGGGATTCAAACAGCGGCCTCACGGGATTCCAGCGTCACTGGTGGCAGCTTTACTTGCTCTGCCACAACCCTGGTGCCTGGTTTTGTACTGTCTCCTAAACACACAGAGCACCAGACCGGAGCGACGCTGACAAACATGCTCCCGGGAAGAGAGGCGGAGTTTGTTATCTCCTCCCCACAATCGACTTTGGGGAACTGGGACGGAAAGGAAGGCAGGGGCTGCTTGCAGCAGTGAGACGCGCTCACTGTGCCGAGTGACAGTCTTCCACGGGCGTACCTGCCGCACCAGCTGGGGACGCAGGCCAAGTGCGAGCTGGGCGTGCTCATAAATCTCGCCACGTGGGGGCGACAACACCAAGCGGCCGGGCCGGGTAACAGGGAGGCGAGAAGATTCGGGCCCCTGGTAATTGGATCCTGGCGAACGGGAGCCTTCCCGAGACCCCGGCCCACCTTGGATGGCGCGTCTGTGTGGGAGCGCGGGGGTGAACGGCTTGGGCGGCCCGAGCAGGCCGCGCGAGAGGGAGGCGGCAGGTGCCTGTAACCCCCCACCCTGCGGGTTCGGGTCCGCGTCTTGGTTTCGTAGTGGGGATCAGCAAGGGACCTGTGAATTCCTTTGCACTGGTGCCTTTATTTTTCTGGTCTCTCCCTCCCACTCTTCCTTGCCCTTGCTTTATTGTTTTCTTTCTTTTTCTTCCTTCCTTCCTTCCTTCCTTCCTTCCTTCCTTCCTTCCTTCCTTCCTTCCTATCTTCCTTCCTTCCTTCCTTTTTTTCTACACTTAGATAGACACAGGTAAGGGAATAGAGAAAGTGACATCAATAAAAGGATAAAACATGACAGTTGCCCCCATGGAGTTCTCCGTGGAGTGTTGCTTTACAAAACCTAGTTACGGAATAACACCATCACCTAACTCTGTGTGCCTGACTAGAAAGGTCTAGAAGGATACATACCCAGTGCTGTGAATTCTGGGCAGAGAAAGTTAAAAATGTTCATATGTGTAGGGTTTTTTGTTGTTGTTGTTTTTAAGATTTATTTTTTTATCTGAGAAAGAGGAGAGCAAATAGAGATCTTCCATATACTGGCTCACTCCCCAGAGGGCCACGGCAGCTGAGGCTGGGCCGGGTAGGAGCCAGAAGCTTCTTTTACATCTCCCACATGGGCGCACCAGCCCAAGACTTGGACCATCTTTCTCTGCTTTGCCAGGCTTATCAGCAGAAACCTGGATGCTGGCTTAACCCGGTATGCCGCAGTGCCAACGCCAAGATTTATTTAAGGGAGAGAGCTCCAATCTGCTGGCTCACACCGCTAAAGCCATTGAAAGACAGGGCTGGGAAAACAATCTCTTCCTCTCTTTCCTTTTCTCTCTCTAATTCTGCCTTTCAAACTAGATGAGTTAATAAATCTTTTTTTTAAATTCATAAATAGTTTTGGGGATAGGCATTCGGCATGGCCACTTGGGACAGCAGCATTTCAGAATGCTAGGGGGGAGCTATGGCCACTTGGCTCACATTGCATGCAGCTTCCTCCTAATGCCATGACAGCTCAAGTCCCTGGGACCTTGGCACTCATGTGGGGGACTTGGCTTGAGTTCCAGGCTGCTGGCTGTTTAAGGACATCTGGAGAGTGAATCCGTAGATGGAAGATCCTTCTCGGTCTCCCCTTCTCTCTATCCTTCTGCCTTTTGAATAAACAAGTGTTTATACATGGACATTCAAAAAGTAAGACCGGCATGTTGACTTTAGGCGTGGGTAGAGAAGCCACTGCCCGGGACTGGAGTATCGAGTGCCCATTTCCAGTTCCTCCCAACTCCGGCCACTTGACTTTGTACTTTCCGTGGCCTTTCTGCTTTGCTCCGTACGTGTGGTGGCTTTCTTCCTCCTGTGAGCCATGACTCATCATTAGCGTGGAAGGTCAACAGGCTGCCAGATTTCCCCGGGTGGATTTCGTATCTTGCTATTTGTTGAAATCTCACCTCACCTTAAAACAAAATTACAGAGAGGAGGCAGATTACAGAGAGGAGGAGAGACAGAAAGGATCTTCCGTCCAATGATTCACTCCCCAAGCGGCCACAACAGCCGGTGCTGCGCCGATCTGAAGCCAGCAGCCAGGAACTTCTTTCCAGGTCTTCCACGCGGGTGCAGGATCCCAAGGCTTTGGACTGTCCTCAACTGCTTCCCAGGACTGTCCTCCCTGCTTTCCAGGGAGCTGGATGGGAAGTGGAGGTGCCAGGATTAGAACCGGAGCCCATATAGGATCCCGGGGCGTTCAAGGTGAGGACCTTAACCGTTACGTTATCATGCCGGGCCCGAGAAAGATATTCTATCCACTGGTTCACTCCCCACATGGCTGTAACGGCTGGAGCTGAGCCAATCCGAAGGCAGAGCCAGGAGCTTCTTGTAGTTCTCCCACATGGGTACAGGAGCCCAAGGACTTGAACCAGCCTCAGCTACTTTCCCAGGTATATTAGCAGGGAGCAGTATTGGAATGGAAGGAACGAAGGAAATAAGGCAGTGTTCTAAAGCAAATGGAAATTTCTGGAGCTGATGTTGTAGCATGACACATAAGCCTCCATCTGAAGTATTGATATCCCATATGCGTGCCAGTGTAAGTCTCAGCTGAACCATTTTCAATACAGCTCCCTGCTAATGCATCCTGCAGGTGGCACTGAGAACTGACCATGCTCTTCCTGCACTGTGTTTGTGCAGCCATGACCTTGAGCCCCTCCCTGCACATACACTCTGCTGCCAGGGTCAAAACAGAAGGAAGTGATTCCTCTTTGTTGTTGCTATTGTTATTAAGTTTCGCTTACTTATTTTGAAAAGCAGTTACAGAGAGAGAGAGGAAGAGAGAGTCTTCCATTTGCTGATTCACACCCCAGATGGCCCCAACAGCCAGGGTTGGGACCAGGCTGAAGCCAGCAGCCAGGGACTCCATCTGGGTCTCCCATGTGAGTGCCTGGTGCCAAGGACTTGGGCCATCCTCTTTCCAAGGCTGTAAGCAAGGAGCTGATTAGAAGTGGAGCAGTCAGAACATGAACTGGTGCCCATGTAAGATACTGGCAACACCTTAACGCATTGCACTACAAGACTGGGCCCTGGAAATGGACACTTTTTTTAAAAAAAGATTTATTTTATTTTTATTGGAAAGTCAGATATACAGAGAGGAGGAGAGAGAGAAAGATCTTCCACCCAATGATTCATTCCCCAAGCAGCTGCAACGGCCGGTGTTGTGTCGATCCAAAGCCAGGAGCCAAGAACTTGTCAAGGTCTCCCATATGGGCGCAGGGTCCCAAAGCTCCAGGCCACAAGCAGGGAGCTGGATGGGAAGTGGAGGTGCCAGGATTAGAACCGGCGCTCATATGGGATTCCGGGGCGTTCAAGGCAAGGACTTTAGCCACTAGGCCACGCTGCCGGGCCCGGAAATGGTCACTTTTTAACAAGCGTGCCCTGGCCTGTGCTGCGTCCAGGTGGGAGATATTGTGAAAATGTGCCCAGCTTCCTGTTCTTCAGAGACCATGACATGATGTATAGAGGGGTGGCAATGTGGGGAGCGTTTTTTGGTTTTTTGCCATGAGGTTTCTGGATAATTTGTGATGTCACAATAAATAAGCAGCACCAACAGCCAGGGTTTGTGCTGGGCCAAAACCGGTAGCCTGGACCTTAATCCAGGTCTCCCACATGGATAGCAGGGAGCCAAGGGACCAGAAGTGGAGCATCCAGGACTCGAACTAGCACCCGTGTAGGATGCTGACGCTGCAGACATAGGATTAGCCTTATATGCTACTGCACCAACCCCACACCCATTCTTTAGGTTACAAAACAGAAGGCACAGTCTGACAAGTTGTATGTATGTAAGGTGAAGAGACTATGCCCCACAGTATGTGTCTTCTCACGTATGACCAGTAGGTGGCAGCAAAGACGGCCAAATGAGTCAGCCCTGCCCTATTATTCAGTCACTCCTGCATTATTTATGAAATGCAGCTTATGTAATGAACAAAGTACAAGAGTTAGTTATGGACTCTTTACAGCCCTGTGAGAGTCACTATTAGCAGCTTGCAAAGGACAAAACAGACTGAGACTTGTCATTTGCCACAGTCACCAAACTAGAATGATGTTAAACAATTACTGTAAACCCTTCTAGAACTTTTGTAGGACAAGGCAACTGGGTACTACTCTGCATATTTGGTCAGAGAAAGAATGTGGTAATGTGTGTGCACACATGTGTGTATGCTCAGAATTATTTTACACAATTCTTCCACTTGCTTCTTTCACCAGCTAGTGAATCTTTTTATTAAAAATAGATTTTTTTTTTTTTTTTGTAAAATCTGATATACAGAGAGGAAGAGAGACAGAAGGGAAGCTCTTCCACCTATTGATTCACTCCCCAAGTAGCTGTGACAGCTTGGAGCTGCACCAATCCAAAGCCAGGAGCCCATAGTGTCTTCTAGGTCTCCCACCTGGGTACAGGGTCCCAAGGCTTTGGGCCATTCCTTAACTGCTTTCCCAGGCTGCAAGCAGGGAGCTGGATGGGAGGTGAGGCTGCTGGGATTAGAACAGGCACCCATATGTGATCCTGGCACATGCAAGGCGAGGACTTAGCCACTAGGCTACTGTGCCGGGCCCCAGCAGCTAGTAACCCTTGGGAGCATTTTGAGGAGAATCCATGCAAATTTGTGCCATCTGTAGCATGTTAATAGTGGGCTGCATCAAAGAATGTCTGAAAATAGTCATTTGAATTACTTCCAATTTTGTGCTTTTACAAACCAAGAAGGTTCCTAGAAGTACACTTGAACAAGAGTCCCTGCGACAATGTCTCCATCCCTAGAATCCCAGGGGGGTGTCCCTGGGCTGCCGGTCGGCCAGCTGGTGTATAATGAAAGATGTTCATTGTCAGGCCCAGTGTGATGGCCTAGCGGCTAAATCCTCACCTTGCGTATGTCAGGATCCCATATGAACGCTGGCTTGTGTCCCAGATATTCCACTTCCCTTCCAGCTCCCTGCCTGTGGCCTGGGAAAGCATTAGAGTCTGGCACATAAGCTTGGGACCCTGTACCTGCATGGGAGACCTGGAAGAAGCTCCTGGCCCCTGGTTTCGGAACGGCTCAGCTCCGGCTGTTCATTGCAGCCACCTGGGGAGTGAACCAGCGGATGGAAGATCCTTTCTGTCTTTCTTCCTTTCTGTATATCTGATTTTCCAGTAAAAATAAAATAAATCTTAAAAAAAAAAGAAAGAAAGAAAATGCACAGGGCTGGAAGGAGCCCACTTACCCAGGAATGGCCACTCCAGACGGTTCTCAGTACTTAAACTTTTTGCCAGTTTCTCCTGGGATGGGTATGAGGGGAGAACATGTGAAAGAGGTTCTAATATCTCCTCCCATGGGTGATTACAACCACGTGCTCAGCCTCTATCCATGCCTGGGGTGCACACACCCCAAGCAGGTGCCACTTTATAGGGTATTCACTGGCAAATCCAGCACCACAGCCGGACCACAGCTCACCTTGATGCTTTGTGGACACAAGAAAATGGCACGCTTCATTACAGGGGCCTGTGGACTGGGAGGGACAACCACTGAGGGGAGAGGGAGTAGGGCTGGGAAACAGCACTCCAACAGGAACATAGAGGAGGCTGTGTGCCACCCTGGGAGTCTGGGATGTCACACAGGAGATCTCTACATCTGCTTGCATTGGGAGCAGATAAGTCCTGTGTTGGGTACACTACGCCACCACACCACACTCACTCCCCACCATACCCCAGCTATCCCGTTAGACCTGTCATATTCTGCACTTGACAAGTGAGGAGATTAAGGCCCAGGAAGTGGAAGCAGCTGGTGGACAGAGCAGAGAGCAGACTAACCAGCTGGAAGTGTCCCCAGACCCACAGCAGAGCTTGGGACACACCGGGCACAGCCTGCAGCTGCAGCGATGCTGGCGGCGGCTCTCCCAGGGAGGGCAGTGCCAGTCTCCCGTGCCTGCCCCAGGCCCGGGTTATCTGCATTCTAAGGACACAGCTGCAGACTCTCACCAGCTGAGGGACAGGCAGCAGCCGGCCTTTGGACGAGTAAACAAGTCAGGGCATGGCAGCAAACGGCCAGGCTGGTCTCCCGGCCCTGCAGGCCTGTGCATGCCCAGGCCAGGGAAAGCATTAGAGTATGGTGCATGGCATCACTGTGGACCTGCCCAGGGGTTGCACCAACCGGCAATCACCATGCACTGACCCTGGGATGTCAGGACCCAGCTCTCCTGCCTAGACAAGGATCAGACTGGAAACCCAGGGGGACCCTGAGGATCAGAGAGGGACTGGCATGTGCCCAGGGCTACACAGCACACAGATCCAGGGCCACAAAAAAACACAAGTCATACCTGGGATGTTCTGCCAGCAGCCCTAGCTCGCCACATGGCCATCGTGTTGCAGCCCCTGACCCCCTTTGGGTCCCTTATGCCTCCCTCACCCCCACCCCTGCAGTTCCTGTTATCTCAGGGGCCCTGGTGTCCCACCCTCCCTGGGGGCACCAGATGGATGGGGATGCAGGCGCTGCTCAGACCCGATACAGGGTTCAGCTGGCCAGGGAGTCTTTATCAGCAGAGCTGGGGACTCAGCATAGGCACGTAGCTCCTGCTAGGAGAAGGTGCTGTGAGGGCAGGGGGCCCAGGTCCTCCTGGACAGAAGAGATACAGCGACAGGGAGGGGTTTTGTTTGTTTTTTAGCTACTTTGCTTTCCATCTGTAGTGCTCTCTGATGACAGGTTAGTTCTGGCTTGCTATAGCTTATTGAACTTAACACTGATAGATGGAACAGACAGTAAAAGCACCTGTAAATGCATTTAAGCCCTGGTCTGGCATGGGGTTGTCTCTGCAGTCCCCTGCACAGAGTACCATGGTCTGTGGTGCAGCATGTTGTAGTTACCCAGCAGAGAGCAGTGAAGTGGGGCTCAGAGCCACCCCAGGTCCCAAGCATGTGGCTCCTCTGCCTCCCACCCTCAAGCCTCAGCTTACTCATGGGTAAGATGCCACCTGGCTGTTACCAAGAAGAAGCAAGACGGGGGCAGGCATGCAGTGCAGCTGGTTACACTGCTACTCAGCACACCTAGATCCTACATCTGGATGCCGCTTTGAGTCCTGGCTGCGTCACTGCTGATCCATTGCTATGCACCTGGGCAAGCAGCCGAGGGTGAGCCAAGCATTCGAGCTCCCATTTGGGAGACGCTGATGGAAGTCCTGGCTCCTGGCTTTGGCCTGGCTGTTGCTGGCATTTGGGGAGGGAACCAATGGATGGAAGATTAACCTGCAGTAAATTCCTTCACTTTTCTGCAACCCCCTTCCACATTAGTAAAACGGGACAATAATTGTATCCATTTCCAGAGTTGTGGGAGTGAAGTGGGGTCAGGCCTGTAAAGCAGCTGGCCTGAGGAAAGCCTCACTTAAATTACAAGGTCCGCATTGTGGCGCAGCGAGTGAAGCCGCTGCTTGTGACACCATCATCCTATTCCAGTCCCCCATGAGTCCTGGCTGTCTGTGTCTACCCCATTCGCTCCCTGCTGAAGCTCCTGAGAAAGCAGCAGTACATCCGCTCAGGCCCCTGGCGCCCTTGTAGGAGATCCAGATGAAGCTCCAAACTGGAGGGAAGGTCATTTTTCTGTCCATTGTTAATTATTCCAACGTTCTGCAATGAGCATGTTTCAATAAATAAGTTACTTGAAAATGAGGATAGAAGTGTATTCAACTTTCTGTTTTGAGATTCAGTCATTTCTCATTCCCATGTTAAAGTCTTCCTTTCTTTCATGCAACCACAATCAGGACAGATGATAACTGACTTTTCTAAAACTCATGCAGGACAAAGTGAAAAAGGTCCCAGTTGTCTTTATCTTTGTTTTTTTCCAGAAAATTCTGGAGTCTGTGAGGGCCTATTGTCTGATTGTCTGATGACCACCCACAGTTCTGTTCTAGCCAATTACCTCAGAGATAAAGGAACTACAGGGCAGTGGAGTGGGGTGAGCACAGCTTGGGATGCCCACACCGCGTACGGGAGTGCTGGTTTGAGTCCCAGGTACTTTGCTTCTGATTCAGCTTCCTACTAATGCACCTGGGGGGCAACAGATTTTGGCTCAAGCCTCTGGGCCCTTGCCACATTTATGAGAGACATACAAGGAGTTCCTGCCTTCTAGCTTCAACCCCACCCAAACTGGAATGCCATGGACATCCAACCAGGAGCTTCTCCTGGGTCTCCCATGTGGATGTAGGGGCCCAAGGACTTGCGTCATCCTTTGTTATTTTCCCAGGCCATTAGCAGGGCGCAGGATTGGAAGTGGGGCAGATGGAACACAACCTGGGGGATTAAGACAGAGGCTTAATCTACAACATCACGACTCCAGTCCCCTTAGCAGAGGATGCTGCTTGCATCTCCCTGGCCCACACCCCTCTGCCCTCCTTATCTTCTGGGCTCCCAGAGATTCAGGGCCAATTTGGTATCAGAATATGAGCGAGAGGGATTTCAGAGGCAAAGGTCTTCTCCCGAACAGATTGCTGTGCCTTTTTCAATCTGAAGGTCGGGCAGGCTCTTCTAAGACATCAGCAAAAGGCAAGACTGTTTTGCTTTTAAAATTATTTTGTTTATTCAAATAGCAGAATGACAGGGAGTGAAGCATCTTCCATCTACTGGCTCATTCCCCAGATGGCAAGGCCAGAGCTGGGGCAGGCTGGTGGCACTCCAGTTGGGTCTCTCATACACTGGCAGCCGTTCAGGTACTTGAGCCCTGGTATCCTCGCACGTGCACTAGGAGGATGCTGAGTCAGCAGAGAAGCAGCAGAGACCTGAGCCGGTTATCCCCTATGGGAGTTGAACATCACAAGTTGCAGCTTAAACTTCTATGATGTAACACTGGCCTCAAAAGGCAAGAAAAACTTTGTTTGGAATTAGTGACAGCTCCAAAATACTGCAGTTCTTCTTATTCCATGTACAGGATAGGAGCATTTTCCCGCCACTCTCGAGTCATGCATAGCTGTGTGCAAGAAAAGGGGCTGGAGGGGCCTGGTGCAACGGCCTAGTGGCTGAATCCTTGTCTTGGATGTGCCAGCATCCCATATGGGCACCAGTTCATATCACGGCTGCTCCACTGCCCTTTCCAACTCCTTGCTTATGGCCTGGAAAAGCAGTGGAAGATGGCCTTGGGACCCTGCAACCACATGGGAGACCCAGAAGAAACTCCTAGCTCCTGGATTGGATCAGCTCAGCTCCAACTGTTGTGGCCATTTGGGAGTGAACCAGCAGATGAAAGGTCTTTCTCTCTGTGTCTCCTTCTCTCTGTAAATCTGCCTTTCCAATAAAAATAAAGTATATCTTTTTTTTTTTTTTTAAGGCAGAAAAGGGGTGGCAGAGGAAATGTCAATCCCAGGAGGAAACTTTGGAGTTGGCTGTATTCTCCTGGCTTTCTGGCCGGCCTTCCAGCTACTCTCTAGCCTTGTGACCTCAGCAGTGCCCCCAAAAGATACTTAAAGCCATACTCTTGGAGTTGTCACTGCAGCATACCCCAGCTTACCTGACTGCTCCAGGCTGCGTCTGGCGAGGCCAGGGAGCCTACCAGGGGCTGTCCTTTGGGAAGCCTGTTAAAGTTGGAAAACTCTGAGTTCACTTTCCAGGTTTCTTTCAGGAAAGCCTGCCTGCAGCAGATAGAGAAAAAGGTTATCTACAGGGGGCCTGGCAGAAGAAAGAATATCAAGGATTAAAAAAGCAGGGGATTCTCACTCCCTCAGAGGCCCCTGTGTTAGCCAGTGGAGAGTTGAGTGTCCTGGGCCCAGTACAAAGTTCAAATCCCTAGCTCAGTGCCGGCACACTGGGAGCACTGGGCAAAGACCCAAGAACTGTTCATGGCAAATAAACAAAACACAACACAACAAAAAACATCTTGGAATTAAAACGATGGTACATCTACATACGGCCAAAAAGCAGGGGACATCAGGGAAGAAAAAGCCGAACAATGCAATGCTTAGGTCATTAGAGGCTATTACTAAGTGAAAAGAGCAAGAGTACCAAGCCTGGGGTCTTGGGATCAGGCCCGGGATTAGTCCCAAATCTCCTGCCTGTGTGCTTTCCTGCCTGCCTGCCTTTCCTCTTCCTCCTTCTTTTAATTTATTTATTCATTTTTTAAAGATTTATTTATTTAGTTGGAAGGCAGAGCAACAGAGAGAGCTTCCATTCCACTGGTTCACTCCCCATAACAGTTAGATCTGGGCCAGGCTGAAGCCACAAGCCAAGAACTCCATTCAGGTCTGCCACATGGTTAGTAAGGGCCCCAGTAGTTAGCCTGTTGTCTGCTGACTTCCCAGGCACATCAGCAGGGAGCCAGATCAGAAGCAGAACAGCTAGGGCTCAAACTGGTACTCCAATACGGGATAATGTTGTGCCAGAGAATGGCTTAACCCAGTGTACCACAACCCTGGCTCCTACCTATGTGTCTTGGGTAGGGGTTTTAACTGCTCTAAAATAGAGACTGGAGTTTCATCTGAGTCTCCCACATAGGCAGCAGGAACCCAAACTCTTAGGCCATCATCTGCTGCTTTTCCCCAGGATTGGGGTGAAAAGTATAGGCTGCCGGGACTCCAGCAGGGGACCATATGGGATGCTGATGTCGCAGGCAGGACCTTAACCTAAGGGAGTGGGGAACCTGGGAGGTAGACATTGACCTTCAGAGCAGTGGAAAAGCCCTTCACAGGCATCAATCGGGTCGGGTCAGCTCAGTGAGACACACACTTCACAAGAGAAGTTAAGTGCCTACTCAAGTAGTAAGGGTGCCTCAGATCCTAGAAGCTCCATGCACCCTCTCAACCTCAGTTGACATTTGCCGCATACCCAGATGTCGTGGATGGCTATCAGGTACATTGTGGGGTCCCCTGGAGCCCCTGGTCTCTGCATACAGGGGCTTATCAGTGAGCCACCTTACTGAGAGCTGCTCAGCCACTGAGCCCCAGGCCACAGAAAGCTGAGTCCCCAGCCCTTGGAGACACTTCAGGAATGGGTGCTGTTATCAGTCACATAGGCAGGGGTTCTCTGCAGGGGAAGCAACCCAGAGTCTGCTGACCCTAGAGTGCTGGGGGCTGTTGGTTCCAGGTTTGTTTTCTCAGCTCAATCAGAACATCATGGTTCTGGGCTGAAATGGATCCCATTTTGTGCTATTCTGTGTCATGCTTTGCAGATAAAACAGCTTTGGTTGCTCCTCTGGCAGAAGTTAATTTTAATGAGCACATGCTCTGTTGTACCCCCGAGCAGGTTCTCAGCCAGGGCAAGTGGAGGCCATCAGAAGGGTCCAAACCTGGGCTTAGGCTCAAGCAGGGCTGCCATGGGAGCTGGCCACCCAAGTAGGGCAGGGTAGGGCAGAGGCCGGGCTGGAAGGTTGCAGAGCATGTGGTGGCTCTTCCTTGGGCACAGGAGGCTGGGGTGTTCTGATACAGGCAGGACATTGACGACAACAGAGGACTTCTGTGCTGTTGTGCTCCCTCTGTCTCCACTGCTCTGGAATCTCCTGCTCTCTGCTGTTGCCTTTGCAACAGCATCTCTGCCAGTCCCCAGACATGTTCCCTTCCTCCTGGGAGCAAGGTGGTTAAGGGCAGAGGAGGCTCAGGCAGCTTGGGGGAGCCTTTAACACACAGCAGCGACCACTGTTGCTATTGTTCTTGATTAACAATAAAATACAAATAAGCACTTCCTAATTGCCCAGCTCTTGTGGTGTGCTAAGCTTGGAACAATTCTTTGCTCATCTGATGCCTTAGGCAGCTCTATGAGGAGCCTGCTATTATTAGCCTATAGCAGTGGGGAGGACTTTCAGGGCCAATAGTGTGAAATAAGGTACCCAGGGTGATAGCCAGGAGCAGAGCAGCTCAGAATGAGAAACAAGTCTTCCCTTGGCCAAGCCTGCCTCCCTACCCTATTCTACTGATGCTCAGCCAGGGCTGAAGAGGGAATGTTGTGAGCAACAGAAGTCTCCTGGGCCAGAAGCAAGGGTTTGGACCCAAGGGGAGTGGAATCCCACCCCATCCCCTTTTCTGGGCTAATGCCAAGAGCTTCAAGCAGGTCTCTCACAGAGGCAGTCGGGGCCTAAGTACTTGAGTCATCAGCCACTGCTCTGCCAGCTGCATTAGCACGGAGCTGGATCAGAAGAAGTGCAATGATACTTAAACTATCACCTGAATGGGATGTCAGCATTCTAAGCAGCAGCTTACTCCACTTGTGCCATAATGCCAGCTCCAAGAGTTCCGTTTTAACCACTGATAGAAACTGTGAGCCCATTGAGCTGTGGTCTCGTGGCCTCAGAGGTGTCACTGAATTTGTGTGGGTGTTACAAGCCAGTTCTTGAACCATTCCTCTGTGCCTTTTTTTTTTAAATTGGCCTATAGGGAAGGTAAAGATGGGCACATGTTAGGGGAACAGATGGGCGATGGCTTGGAGATGCCAAGGAAACAGGGTGCCCTTACTTGCTGCCATGAGAACTTAGCCAGATAAGGGTCAGAGAGAGAAGCATGTGTGTGAAGGTTCAGTTCCTCCCACCCATACATGCACCCCAACGGGCAGAGGGAGTTAACACGTGTTAACTGGTTTTGCTTTAAAGATAGTCTAAGCAACAATAAATAAATAAATAAATACACACACAAAAGAAAAAGATAGTCTGAGCATTCGTTTCTCGTGCCCTGAGAGGGTGAAGTCGTCTTCGTAATCAGCTCCAGGGTGGCAGGTTACCCCAAAGCTTAGAGCCATGCACATTTGCTTTCTGCTTCTGTAGGTCAGGACTCTGGGGATGGTTTAGCTGTTACGTCTCTAGCTTAGGGCACTTAAGAACTTAGAATCAACATGTCAGGCAGGCCAGTGGGCATTGTGGCACTCCGGGTTAAGCTGCTCGGAACACATAGATCCCATGCTGCATGTTGGAATCCTACTTACCCAGCTGAGTTCTTCCCACCCAGGTCCCTGCTAATGTGTCTGGGAGTTCCCGTCATGCATGTGGAATATCTGGTTGGCATTCCTGGCTCCTGGTTTTGTCTAGTCCAGCCCTGGCTGCTGGTGGGCATTTCAGGAATGAGCCAACGGATAAAAGATCTCTCTTTTTTCCCCATCACTCAACTTTTCAAATACATAAATCAATCTATAATAATAATTTTTTTAAGATTTATTTTATTTTTATTGGAAAGGCGGATATACAGAGAGGAGAGACAGAGAGGAAGATCTTCCATCCAATGGTGTACTCCCCAGGCTGCCGCAACGGCTGGAGCTGAGCCAATCCAAAGCCAGGAGCCTCTTCTGGGTCTCCCACGCAGGTTCAGGGTCCCAAAGCTTTGGGCTGTCCTTGACTGCTTTCCCGGGCCACAGGCAGGGAGCTGGATGGGAAGTGGAGCTACCGGGATTAGAACCAGCGCCCATATGGGATCCCGGGGCGTGCAAGGCCATCACGCCGGGCCCTATAATAATAATTTTTAAAAAGCAGTACAGTCTGAAGCCATCTGAAGGCCTGGCTGGCACCTCTTGCTTCTCTCCTACCCACACTGGGTACCTCAGGGGAGGGGACCACACAAGAACGTGAACTCAAGATCATGGGGCCATCCTGGAGGCTGGGAATACAGTGGGCACCTAATGACTTGTTGGCTATTGTATGGAAGCTTCTAGGTGTCAAATATAACCCAGTATTCTGAAGGTTATTGCTAGTACCTAAAGTATACTCACTGAATTGGCTTAATTTTATTTTATTATTTATTTTAATTAGTTAATTGAAAGGCAAATTTACAGAGAATGAGAGAGAGAGGGAAAGAGCTTCCATCTGCCTGTCTGCTTCCCAAATAGCCACAACGCCTGAAGCTGAGCTGATCTAAAGCCAGGAGCTTCTTCCAGGTCTCCCACACAGCTGCAGGGTCCTGAGGTCCTGAGTCAATCTCCACTGCTTTTCCAGGCCACCAGCAGGGAGCTGGATCTTGAGTGGAGCAGCCAAGACGGGAACTGGTGTCCATATGGGACGCCAGCACTTGCAGGGAGAAATCAGCTTGTTGAGCTGCTGCATTGGCCCCCTGGCTTAGATTTAGCCAGAGCTGACTGTGTTGTCCTCTGGGATGCATCTTCCTGTGTTCAGAGTGGGCTCCCTCTGGAATAAAGCTGCACAATGCAGAGACAGTGGGTGTTCATTTCCTATGCCAGCTGTCAGCAGGGCACTGTGATGTAAGGTAAGAGAATGAATTTTGCAACCAAACAGAACTGGAGTCCCATGTTGACTCTTCTATTGATGTGGACTTAGGCAATTTGCTGACCTTTTCGTGCCTCTGTGTGCATGTGTACAGGATGGGTTCAGACCCACCGCAGGATTGTGCCAGATACAATACAGGCTGTGGTGCTCTGATAATGGCAGTCAGGGACTCACCAGCCATAAACATCATTAATGACAATCATGAAGTAATAGTCACATTTATTGAGCTCCTGTTATGATTATGATTAGGGCATTCCCCTCCTCTGCCTTCTTGGGGCATTCTCAGGAAGCTGAATTGGAAGTGGAATAGCCGGGACCCCAACTAGTGCCTATATGGGATGCTGGTGCTATAAGCTGTGGCTTTATATGCAACGCCTCTGCCCTGGGCACCCCCTGTCCACACATTTAAACCCAAGCCTGTAGGCACAGCATCCTACACTTAATAACTAAGCAAACACCCTGTGTACACAGACACACACTCCCAGCAAACTTACACATAGCTGTTGGTGCAGTTAAGTACACGTGTTCACACGCCATTCAATGACACACACTCCTCCTCTATAACTTACTCTCCTCCCCACACATATCAAAACACACACACACACACACACACACACACACACACACACACACACACACACACACACACACACAGAACCTGGTTTCGCAAGCTCCCTCCTAAGTACACGCAGATAGGCCTCCACAACATGCTTCATTCATTCCTCCTTTCTAATACACAGCACTGCTCACGACGCGTTCTCGGGTGTCTCCCAAATTCAGCCTCGCCTAGCAGCTGCTGCACCTGTGCAGACAGTAAAACACGCTCCTTTCACCGCGTCCCCTTTCCACAAGGCCCAGGGGATGGGGTCGCGGGGTGCCGTCTCCGCCGCGAACCTTCAGGACTCCTCGAGTTGCCCCCTCCCTGACCGCGCAGCGCCGCCCGCCCGGTGGGTGCGGCTGCGAACCACGTGCGCGCAGGGCGGAGGAGGGGCAGCCCACCGTGGGCCCAAGGGAGAGGGCCGGGCCGGCTCTCGGGCTCCGGGCTCCCTCCACGCCCGGCTGTGCGCCGCTCCCCCATTCTGTCCCCAGTCCCACTCCTCTCTAGCTGCTCTCCGACTCTGTCGCCCCGCCCCGTGCGGCTCCGCCCCGGGCCCCGCTGCGTGCGGCCGGTGGAGGCTGAGTCATGGCTGCGGCGCTGCGGGCCGTCGGGGAGAGCGGCCGAGCAGGTAGGGAGGGTGTGGAGCTAGGGCCGCCCCAGCGGCAGCACCCGCGGGGCTAAGTACACCCAGGGCCCTTTCTTGGAGAGGCCTAGAGGAAGGCAGACTGGGCCCGCGTGGGTTTGGGCCGCGGCCCCCATCCTCGGAGCACAAGGGTGGCTTCCCCCAGGCACACTTGGCCTACCCTCTTAGCCGTGTTCAACCAGCACGATGTTCTGTTGTGGGAGTTTTCATTTGGTGCCCAGCACTTTATAAACATCAGACACATGAGAAGGGGGAGTCAGAACTCCCAGGTGTTGCAAAGTGAGAAACTATGACAAGATGCGGGTTCCGTGATGACAACAGATGTTTCTGAGGGGCCACAACCAGTTGCCCCTGCTCCCTGTTGTGGCCCCTAAACCCGGGAGTTTACACCATGTTACTTGCCAGGCTTTGGATAGACTGAGTCTAGTTCTCAGTATTTCTGATTGTGTGTGGATTCCGATTCAGTTGGATTGAGTTAGAACTCTAAAGATCCTGCATTTAGGGGCCAACACTGATGGAAAAATAAATATAAATAAATAAGAATGTTTTTAAATATTTAAGTTTTTTTTTTTTTTTTTGAAAGCTAGAGTTAAACAGATAAGGAAAGACAGAGAGAGATCTTCCATTGATTGACTGGTTCAGTCCCCAAGTGGCCACAACAGCCAGAGCCTAGCTGATCCAAAACCAGGAGCCAGGGGCTTCTTCTGGGTCTCCCATGCAGAGTCCCAGTCCCAGGGGCTTGGGACGTCCTCTACTGCTTTCCTAGGCTGTAAGCAGGGAGCTGGAAGGGGAGTAGAAATTCTGGGACACAAACCAGCACCTGCTCATAAGGAATATTGACACTGCAGGCCGTGGCTTATCCTACTATGCCATGGTGCTGACCCCAAAATAAATCTTAAAATGAAATGCAGGATATTTTGAAAAAATATGCATTTGGTTTTTATTTGAAAGAGTCTGGAGAGACACAGAGAGAAATCTTTCATTCAGTGTTTCACTCTTCATATGGCCACAGTGGCTGAAACTGGGCCAGGCCAAAATCAGGAGCCAAGAGCTTCTGGGTCTCCCGCATGGGTACAGGGGCCCAAGGACTTAGGTTGGCCTTCCACTGCTTTCCTAGGCTGTTAGCAGGGAGTTGGATGGGAAGTGGAGTATCTGGGGTTTGAACAAGTGCCCATTGGCAGTGTCAGCATCACAGGCAGAGGCTTATGCTTCTGCACTATTTAATACCAGCCCTAAGATTCTGCATTTCTGACAAGCCTCCAGCTAATGTCCACACTGCAGTCCCACAGCCCTCACTTGGTACAACAGGGCCTCCTTATTTATCCTAAAAGCCATTGATATGTGACAGCCAGAAGAAGGGGCTTAGAATCCCCAGGCCTGGCTCTCTCCAGCACGCTGCTCCTCGTCTTTATATACCTGCATTCCTACCTGTTCGACTAGATTCTCATCAAGCTTATTTCCTTAGGACAGCAACGATGGATGGATGCATGCCAGGCTCCAGCAGGTGCGGCTCACAGTGGGTGCTGTGGAAAGGTACTTCCTGTTACCGGGGGCATGTTGGTGGGCAGTGAAACCCAACTCAGGAGGTGGTTGGGTCTAGAGATGTGTAGAAGATGTTCTTGGATCAGAGCTGAAGCCAGAAAGCCACCTGCTGGGTTACGCATCACTGCTCAGTGCCCCCCCCCCCATCCTGCCTCATTCCCCTGTGTTTCTCTATTCATACTTAGGCTCCACTGGCCTCCTCTGCGCTGCTCCTCAGGCTCCATGGAGGCTGGCTGACAGTTGCTTATTGTGCGGTCTGCGCCAGTAAGGATTCAGTGGACATGTTCTGGTGGTAGAGGGTGAGGGTCTCTTTAGGCTTCGAGTGCCCCATTTAACTGAGGTTCTGAGTCTACATAGCAAAAAAGTGGAAACTAAACATGGCCTGTGGTAGCCTGCATAATGCTGTTGGGCAAATTAGAAAAAGGCTAAGTTGAGCAAGCAGGCAGGGGCAGGTTTTCCTCTCTCCCCTGCCCTCTCAACTGGTGACCTTTGTGCCGTATCCACACTGTACAGTCCTACACGGCAGTCCTGGTGCCAGGGCTTCTCCAGGCGGTCTTGTGACTGGCTTAATCCTGCTGGGATTAAGTCCCTTTCATAAACTTCCTCAACTCCACAAAACTCATCACAATTGCAACTAGATATCTGGAGGTATATTTATTTTTACACACAGGCTCCTGCACTAGGCTCTGTGATTTGTCTGGGCACACTCATCCGGGCACAAGACTGTGTCTTGTTGTAGGCTGTGTGCTTAGCCTCAGGGCCTAGCCTGTGGCAGGTGCTCCATGTGTTTGGTGACTATTTCAGGAGCTCCTTGTCTATCAGGAAAGATGGGGCTCTCACCAAAACACCTGTGGCATGAGGTGTGACAGGCCCAGAGTGCAACAAGTGGCATGGTTTCACAGAGGGCGATGTCATTTCTGCCTGAGATTACCTAGGAATGCTGGCGGAAGAGGTGGTGTTTCAGCTGGGCTCCAACAAGAGTACATGGAGTTCCTTAGATCCGCACCAGTGGGAGGGTGTTCTTTGCAGAGGGAACAGCGACAGTAAAGGTGCGGAGGAGGAAAAGGCCAGTGTGTCTCTAAGGCAAGTCACAGAGCATGACTCCAGACTGGACGAATGGGTTTTGTGAATTAGCTGTTGGTTTTTGTAGAATTCATTTATAGGCGGAGTTCAAAATCTTCCATCTGCTGGTTTACTCCCCAAATGGCTGCAACAGCTGGGGCTAAGCCAAGCTGAAGCCAGGAACTCAATCTATAGCTTGGATTTGGGTTAGGGGCACCCAAGTACCTGAGCCATTATCCATTGCTTTACCAACTATATTAGCCAAGAACTGAATTGGAAGTGGAGCAGCTGGGTCTTGAAGCAGCATTCATGTGGGATGTTGGCATCACGGGTGGTAATTTAACTTGCTACACCATAATACTTGCCTCAGTGTATATTTTAAAATAGGTTTCTCATAAATGTCCAGATTTCTCCTTGAAAAAGTTTGAAGATCCTGCTGAACAGCATTGAGTGGCACAGAGATGTAACCATCACTTTAGCAAGTCTGTACTTGTTCCAGTTTGCCACAGTCCCCACCTCTCTCCATTACCCCCCACCCAGCTCTTTTAGCTCATCCTTGTCCTTTTCTAACCTGACTTGGAGCTGGCAGGCAGATCGTTTGCTTGGCATAGAGGAGCTAGGAGGAAGGATGGTTCAGATTCTGCAGATCTTGAAGTGCCAGACTAAAGGTCTTGGCATATATTTGTCATGAAGGAAATGAGCCGGCAGGTTTTTTAGCTCTTGGGTTCCAAAAGGCTATAAAGCAAAACCAAAGAGAGGCCTGGTGAACGTTACAGCTGGGTTTTGGGACTCATTAGTAAGAGGCCTCCATGTTGAGTATATAACCTGGGCCCTCCATATGGGCATCCGGGTCTTCTTCAGCTCCACAGAGTACTGTCCAGTGTTCCCACGGCCTGACTTCCGAAGGGGAGACCTCCTGCCAAGGAAGATGTAAGGTTCTGGAAACCAAAGGAACAGAGAGCTCTGAAGGAGGCTTTCAAAGAAATGTCCCAAGGGCAGACCCATTGTTACGCCCTTACTGCGGGACAAGGCTGGGGCCAGAAAGGTGGGTGGTGCTTTGGGTTACTGACAGAAGGTCATCACTAACTTCTTTTCCAATGCATTCCTTTATTTTTCTGTGTGGTTAAGTGGCTCCTGCTTAGGAGCCTGCATTTGCTGTTGGAGTGCCTGGATTATGCCTGACTCCTCTCTTAAATCCGGTTTCCTGTTCATGTGTACCCTGGGAGGCAGCTGGAGGAGACTTGGACTACTGACTCTGGCTAAGCCACAGCCATTGTGAGCATTTGGGGAGTGAATGAGGCAATGGAGATCTCTCTTTCCTCTGTCTGTCAATCTGCCTTAAAATAAAACTAAATAGGGCCCAGCACCGTGGCCTAGCGGCTAAAGTCCTCGCCTTGATCACACTGGGATCCCATATGGACACTGGTTCTAGTCTCGGCGGCCCTGCTTTCTTTCTTTTTTTTTTTTTTTTAAAGATTTATTTATTTTTATTGGAAAGGTGGATATACAGAGAGGAGAGACAGAAAGGAAGATCTTCCGCCCGATGATTCACTCCCCAAGTGAGCGCAACGGTCGATGCTATGCTGATCCGAAGCCAGGAGCCTCTTCCAGGTCTCCCACGTGGGCGCAGGGTCCCAAAGCTTTGGGCCGTCCTTGACTGCTTTCCCATGCCACAAGCAGGGAGCTGGATGGGAAGAGGGGCCGCCAGGACCAGAACCGGCGCCCATATGGGATCCTGGGCGTTCAAGGCGAGGACCTTAACCACTGCGCCACCGCACCGGGCCCGGCCCTGCTTTCCATCCAGCTCCCTGCTTGTGGCCTGGGAAAGCAGTTGAGGATGGCCCAAAGCCTTGGGACCCTGCACCCACATAAGAGGCCTCGATGAAGCTCTAAGCTCCTGGGTTCAGATCTGTTCAGCTCCAGCCATTACGGTCACTTGGGGAGTTAATAATTGGACGGAAGATCTTCTCTGTCTCTCCTCCTCTCTGTATATCTGATTTTGCAATAAAATAAAATAAATATTTAAAAATAAACAAACAAAAATAAATAAGTCTTTAAATTATTAAATAAATAAAACCCGGCAAATCCTCCTCAGAGATGGCTGCCTGTGGGGCAGAGAACTTGATCCCTTTCCAACTGTTAAGAACTGAAATGTATCTACCTTAAAATTATACCTTGAAGTGCTTAACAACCAAGTAAGTAACTTGAGTCTCAATTACTCTGCTTTTCTTCCATCCTCCAGCTAACGCACCTAGGAAGGCTGTAGAAGAAGGCCCAGGGATCTGAGCCTCTGCCACATGTGTGGCAAGCCTGAATGGAGTTTCTGGTTCCTGGCCCTGGCTTGGCACAGCCCTTGCTCCTGTGGGTTTCTGGGGACTGAACCATCAGAAAGATGAAAGACCTATCTCTCTAGCTTTCCCTCTTTTCTTTTTTTGTCAGCATGATTATTTTATTTATTTTGATAATCTACATAGTTGGTTAGGGCACAAAGGATCAAAGGCTACAGGAAAGTAGGTAAGACCATTGTTTCCACATTCTCTCTCTCTCTCTTCTGTAGCTGAGGTAAGAGGGGAGAAAAAGGAAGAAGCCCCACCCACCTCCCACCCATCCGAGGGTCCCCAATGTGGGACATGCTCCATGGGCACTGCTCAAGTGGTTTTGATATTTCAACAGTTCTGAATTGCTGCCAATATTTCCATTTCAAGCATGATGAAATCTCTCCGGAATCCACCTTAGAGTCTCCATTTGCCCAGATTTTCACTGCCTACACATGGCTGGGATAGTTGATTGATTTGTTCTGTTCTCTGTCCTCTGTTGGGTACCAGGTGCCCTCTGCAGGTTCCGATGGACTGTCATGTCCTCCGTGTGCACCTGGATATGTTATTCACTGCTCCATCTGAGAATCTCTCCCTCTTTCTTCTGTCCTCTGCATTCAAATGTCATAAACATTCTCATTTGAAATACTTTGAACAATATAAAGAAGTAAAGTGGGTTGACATTGTGGCATACTGAGATAAGCCACCTATGACTCTGGCAACTCATGTCAGTGCCAGTTCTGATCCTGAATGCTCTACTTCTGAGCCAGATCTCTGCTCATGCACCTGGGAAAGCATCTAAGGATAGCCCAAGTCCTTGGGCCACTTCTAGGGAGACCTGGAAGAAGATACTGCCTCAGTCTGGCCAACCCTACAGCCCTACCCCACCCACTGAGGTCATTTAGGGGATGAACTAGCACGTGTAAGATCTCTCTCCTGCTCACTCTTCCTCCCTCTGTAACTCTGCCTTTCAAATAAATAGAAATAAATCCTTTATTTATTTTTTTTATTTGAAAGATCTTTTTTGTTTGTTTGAAGGGCAAAGTTACAGAGAGAGGGAGACAGAGAGGTCTTCCACATGCTATGCACTCCCCAAATGGTTGTAACAACCAGAGCTGAGCTTACCCAGAGCCAAGAGCCAGGAGCCAGGAGGCTCTTTTAGGTCTCTGACGTGGGTACAGGGGCCCAAGAAACTGGGCTTTCTTCTGCTGCTTTCCCAGGCATATAAGCAGGGAGCTGAATTGGAATTGGAGCAGCTGGGTCCAGAACCAGTACCCATATGGGATGTTGGTGCTAACAGTTAGAGGATTATTATGTTACACTACCATCCCAACCCTACAAATCAATGTTAAAAGAAAAAAAAAAAGTAGATAATTATTTCTGGTCATCCTTCTGGCAGAGGTAACACTGTTAATAGGTTTGTGGATTTACTTACATTTTTCTTCAATGTACTTATACTTTTTTAAAAAAACAAAGTTGGAAGAAGATAAGACAAAACAACTTGGAGTCAAATTTCACCTACTATTGTACTGTGAATATTTTACCATGCAAATGTATTAGTGTTTTCCTTCTGTAGGCTTTCTACATCAATAATGAAATTAAAAAAAAAACTTGATACTTTCCAGGTTACTAACTATGGTCTGGAGAAACATTTTGCATGCGTGTTTTCTTCCTCATCACAAATATGATTTATTTCATCCTGCCAAAAACTAGTATTTTGACCCTCACTTCATAGAGAAAAGTGAGACACAAAGATGAAGTGGTTTACTTCATCTGGCAGCTCGCACAGGGCTGCACTGTAAACTCCAGGTCTTCTGAGTGTTGGTTGGTGACATGGGGTCGGGGACAGTCAGGCCTACTTCTCCCTTCCCATTACGCTTAGTATAGATAACATGAGCTGTGCTGTATGTCCTGGAATAGGCAGCTTTAAACAAGCAGGCTTTATGAAAGCTCTAGATGGTTTGTCAGTCTCATAGGTAGCTTGGTTGCAGGCTTGCCAGCCCACTGACTCCCAAACAATGATAATAACTGGCCTTTATCCTAGGGCAGACCCCTGGTGACCCCTCACTCTTTTAATTGGCTAAACCTCACCCAACTGTATAAAGCCTTCCTTGTGCACCAGTTTATAATAGACAAAACAAGCTGGCATGTGGCAGGGTAAGTGAAGCTACTTTCAGTGCATGGCACCTCCTTTGAGGGTACCTGGGAATGAGTCCCGGCTGTTCCATTTCTAGTCCAGCTTCCTACTTCCTACTTTCCCTCGAAGCAGTGGGTGATGGGCTCCTGCTACCTAGTGTCACTCGAATGGAGTATCCATCCTCCATAGCCGCCCAGGAAGCCCTGCACTCACCCTTCCCTGGTCAGGGACAACCGTCACCATACCTACAAGGAAACCTGCACCATAACATCCAAGCTGCTATCCCCTTGCTTCCCCATGTCTTGACTCATATTTATTGATTTATTTAAGATTAATTTGTTGCTTTGAAAGGAAGTTACAGAGAGGGAAAGATATTCCAAAAACTAGTTCATTTCCCAAATAGCCACAAGGATTGTGGCTGGGCAAAACCAAAGTCAGGAGCTTCTTCCAGGTCTCCCACATGGGTTCAAGGGCCTAAGGACTTGAGCCATCTTTCATTGCTTTCCCAGGCCATTATCAGGGAGCTGGATCTGAAGGAATTAGCCAGGACTCAAACCAGTGCCATTAGGGATGCTGGAGTCGCAGGTGGCGACTTAACACATCGCGCCGCAATGTCAGCCTGTGAGGAGTCTAATGGGCTAATAGGCAGTTAGGATCTCTGATCCCCGGTGAAGTTACATTTTAAAATATAAAATTTTGCTTCTCCCCATTTTTTTTATCCTTCCAAGAGCATTTCTCCCTAGCCTTGTCCCTCCTTCCCCTTGAGGGAGAGAAAACGGAAAAAAAAAATCAAGTCCACTTAGAGATGCTGTCATGCATATCATCAGAATGGAAGGGCACACCCTTCTGATGTCCTTTTTGTTCTGAACAAGGTGCTAACATTGCTATTGTGAAAGAGTCACCCCGCACTTTTTTTTTTTCTTTTTAGAAGATTTATTCTTTGTTTATTGAAAGTCAGATTTACCAGAGGGAAGGAGAGGCAGAGAGAAAGATCTTCCGTCCACTGGTTCACTCCCCAAGCAGCCGCATTGACCTGAGCTGAGCTGATCCAAAGTCAGGAACTTCCTCCGGGTCTTCCATGGGGGTGCAGGGTCCCAAAGCTTTGGGCCATCCTCCACTGCTTTCTCAGGCCACAAGCAGGTGCTGAAAGGAAAGTGCAGCTGCTGAAACACCAACCGATACCCATATAGGATCCAGATGCATGTAAGGTGAGAATTTAGCCACAAGGCCATCCCGCTGGGCCTCCACGTTCCCATTTTTTTTTCTTCTACCATTTACCTCCCAACTCAAGCTGAGATGGTGCTTAAAAGACACTACTTCCACTGTTTTCTTGGGTCTTTCCCCCCTTGGAACTCCCTCCTGTCACCATGGCAGGAGACCTTTCTCTCACTCTTTCTTAAATGTTGTTTTGCACACTGAAATCATCCATGTGAAAATTATTCTTTCACGTGAAACAAGAAACAAGGTTTCTGTCATCTCTTGCATCGAATTTCCCACAACAAGCTGACTTCCTTTCTCATCCTCACATCGAGCAGGGATTGCAAAGTAGACACAAATGGGGCTGGCAGCATTCATTCCACAGGACTGTAAATGAATCACTTAAGGTAGTCCCTGAATGATAATGAACTCACCCTAAGTGCCCATTGCTATTATAATTCTCAGCTTTTTGCTTCCCACCCCCTGTCTTCCTCAAAGCTGTTATTCTCTCTGTAAGCTGTATCTCCAGGTGTAGCCACAAAGCCTTTCTCCCTTCACCCAACAGACTGCAAAGTCCTTCAGTATCCTCCTCCCACTTCAGATGTCAGACACTGCTTGTGAAGATTTTGATAATTCCATCCAGCAGAATAAACAATTCCTTCCTCCTTGGTCTGCCCATCACCACACTTAGCATCGCCAAGCTGGGACAACAGCATTAAGTGCTTCCTGATGGGGTGTGGTGGAGTACTTGGCTCCACCTGTGTTGGCTCTTGCCAAAGACCTTAAGCCTGTATCTAATCTGGCCCTTAGAGTTAGCTTGGGTTTACAGGAAATTCAGGGAATAGAGAAACATGCCAAATAGTACAGAGAAGCAATAAGACACGTGCAGAAGAATGTGGGACAGTTTGTAAGACAAGTGCCTGAACTTTTTAAGAAAAGCCAATGTTCCTGGCTTCAGATCAACGGCAGTACTGGCAATTGCGGCCAGTTGGGGTGTGAATCATGGATATAAGATCTTCCTCTCTGTCTCCCCTCCTCTCTGTACAGCTGCCTTTCCAATAAAAATAAATAAATCTTAAAAAAAAAAGGGAAAAAAGAAAAGAAAAACCAATGTTGTAAAAAATAAAAGCCGAGGAGGTGGGGGGAAGGAGCCAGTGCTGCAAATGCCAGGATCCCTTATGCGTGCTGGTTTATGTCCCAGCTGCCCCACTTCCCTTCGAGCTCCCTGCTTATGGCCTGGGAAAGCAATGAAGAATGGCTCAAAGCCATAGGATCCTGTGCCTGATTGGGAGACCCAGAAGAGGCTCCTGGATCCTAGCTATGGCTCAGCTCAGCTTCAGCTGCTGAGGCCTTTTAGAGAGGTAGCCAACTGATGGAAGATTTTTCTCTCTGTCTCTCCTGATTTCTGTAAATCTGCCTTCTTATAAAAAATAAGTCTTAAAAAAAAAAAGGGAAAAAAAAAGCCAAGAAGAGCAAGTTTTAGAGATTTGAAGAGACCAGTGAATCTAAGAACCAAATCTAAAACATAATTCTTAGTTGTGACTTGGTTTACTGACAGTTAAACAAAAAGATCGAGGCCATGTTAGGCAGTGGACTGTGTGTTAGATAGTAGAAGGAAATCATTGTAAATTTCATGAAATGTGATAAATAACTTGTGATTGGGAATGCGTGCTGGAGTATTCAGTCAGTTAGAATGTGTTAATTATCTTTAAAACGGGTAGCCATGCATTTTAAATATAGTGAGGTAAAGTAGTTATGGTAAACTTTTGAAAGTTATGGATGCTGTGTGATAGATGCACAGGTATTCATCTACTTTTCTGTTTCACATTTTTGTAATGAAAAGTTTAAGATGTTTTTCCTCCAGGGCTTCCCTACAGTTTTGGGAGATTTCATTATTATAACTATATATGGGGCAATTTGAAGCTCTTTATTAATAACACTATGTAATAGCACCATATATCACATGATGCTAATCTGTCTTGCCATTCAGACCATGAACTGTGAACTCACAAGGAGTGGGATTTAGGTCTGGAGCAACTATACTTTCCTCATGATGCTGAGTATATAATATTCAAGAAACATTTATGGAATCAGAGAAGAACTAGGGTTGCTATGTTGTATAACTCATCAGTAAAGTTCTGGCCATCACCATTGTCTCACTCCTCTCTCACCATCCTGCTGGCATGGATAACTGTGTGGGCTCCTGTGTCTGCCAGAGGAAAGAAAACCTGTAGATTCAGATTCTGTAGGACTAAGCTCTGGCCAAGGAATTTACGTGTTTATTTAAAAGCTCCTCCCCTTTCCCTCCCATGCCCGCAGTGGTCCTGGGCCAGCCTGGTAACTGAGCTCAGAAGTCAAACACTTAATCCAAATCTCCCTTGTGGGTGACAGGGGCCCAGTTACTTGAACCATTATCTGCTGATCCTGGGATCAGCATGAGCAAGAAGCCAGAGACAGAAGGCAGAGCCAAGGATGGAACCCAATGCGATGGCACTTCATTGGGATTTGGCCATCCTTTTAAAATTTACTCATTTTTATTAGAAAGTCAGATTTACAGAGAGGAAGAAAGACAGAGAGAAAGATCTTCGGTTTGCTGGTTCACTCTCCAAGAGTCAATCAGGTGCCAGGAGCTTTTTCTGGGTCTCCCATGTGGGCACAGGGTCCCAAGGCTTTGGGCCATCCTCTACTGTTTTCCCAGGCCACAAGCAGGGAGCTCGAAGGGAAGTGGAGCAGCAAGGACATGAAGCAGCACCCATATGGAATCCTGGCGCATGCAAGGCAAGAACTTTAGCCACTAGACTATGGCGCCAGCCCTGGGATTTGGCAATTTTAAGCAGCTTCTGAACTCCCAAGCTGAAGCCTGATCTGGCACCTACATTTTAAATAAGCCATCTGGAATGTCCCTGATACTGGAGACTTCTGTTGGTGTGAGAAACACCTAAATGAAGACTACACAGAAGGGATTTAAATATATGTATTATCTCAGGAAGAAAATTGGGGATCTTAGATTCCATCGCACTGGAGCTTATTCATGCTATGACTCCTGGAATTCCTTAGAGCTGGATGGAGCCCTTGGAGGGGGAGTGGAATTGGTCCAGAAACAGAGGCACACATACCCGTGCAACAGCTCCATTCTCCTCTGTTTGTAATTGGGGTCTATTGATTAGAAACCATAAATAATGTTCTGTCTCTGCTATGCAAGAGAAGGAGGGAAGGCACAGAGAGAAACATGTGTTTTCCAAGGGTCTTGGGCGTACCTGCAGCTCACTGACATGACCCCCAGCCCTCTGTTCCTGCCCAAGGCATTTCTCACCAACTGGTGCCATATACAATCTTTTTCTGGGTGACTCTTCCCCCTACCTCTAGCAAATCCTTCATAAGACAAGAAGAGCTTAGACCAGGGTGAGGGGGTCTGCCTCAGACATCAAGTAGACAAGTTCCTCAAACTCCAGTAAACAAGTACAATTTGCAGGCAAAATTTTAAAAACTGAAGTAGATATAAAAGGTTCATGATGGAAAAAAAAAAAAACTACTAAAATCTTAAACAATAGCAAGTTAGGTTTTTCCGTTTGTCCCCGGCTCCTTACAGCATTGTCTGGCAGTACCCTTCATTCTGCCTTGACTAAAATCTTGATATTTTGCTCATCATTGGCAAGTCTGTGTGTGAATTTTGGTTTTGAATAGTGCCTTACAGTATTGTCATTTATCTAGATACTGATAATTTTTCTGCCTCCCTTAATTTAATGTCCAAGGCAATTGCCTCACTTCTCTCACCCTAATCTGGGCCTTATAAAAGATTTTGGCAGACAGCTGAGTAATGCCCTATTGCCCTCTGGGAATTCTTTCAGATCCTATCACTTTATTTGTCTGATCAAACTGTTGTTTGCCGGGTCTCCTTGTGACATTGCCCTTGTCTCTTGACCTGTAGAAAAGATTGCAATCTGCAGTGGTTATTTGTTTTGCTGATGCAGCAAGATTCTCCCTTCTGGCGGCTGCAATTACAGTACAGGTTTGGGAAGCACCTTTCCCCCAGTCTAGCTGACTGCAGCCCACAGGGAGGTGAGCCCACAGGGAGGTGGTCCCATGACTCAGCATCACCAATCAGTGCCTTGCATGCTTTGCTGACAGTGATTGGTTCAGCAGTAGTCATGTGACTCAGTTATAGCCAATGAGTCTTGATTCTGGGATTCTGGTCCAAACTTTTGGGGAAGATCAGTGTCTTTTGCTTGTGGTAGATCAGAGATGAATACATAAGCCACTAGTGGGCTGGGCCTGCATCTCCCACTGAAAACAGCAATCAGTGGAGTGATAAAAACAGGGAGGAGAAATCCTGATTCTACTGTGGAATCCTCAAACCAAGTCTGCCCTCTGGACTTAAGGGTGGGGTAACACTTGCCCATATCTGAGTTGTGTCTCTGGTCATTTGGGGGGTTCTCCCACTCTTGCCTGCAGCCTAGCTAGGTTGGCCCCAGAAGATGCTTTAGAGAAGGCCAGCAACTACAGAGTTTCCCCTAAATAGCTTCTTCCAAGTGCTGGCATTCAAAGTCATGTTTGAGGGAAACCTTAGAAGGGAAAAGAGGCTTGGAAGCTGTAGCACCCATAGACAACTTTTCTGGCCTCTGGGGCTACTGTCAGGCCCTGTAGGAAATATTTGTACATCTATTTACTCATCTGTCTTAGGACCTGTGCAACTCTGAAGCAGCTTCCACTGTTAACTGCCAGTTGGCTCATCTAACCCATGTCTACATGTACCAAATTACCAACCCAGGGAAGGCCATGGCTAAGCAGCAGATGAATGTTCTTTCCTTCCATTGAGTCTGCTGTTGGATAGATAGATTTTCTCTAGGAATTGAAGCCTTCCTAAGAACAGCTGAGCTTGGGATTCAGCAAACTACAGCCACCACCACTCCTTTTATAAAACAGGATCTATTTATTTGAAAGGAAGAGTTAGAAAGACAAAGGGAGAGATACCAATCTATCTCTCTGTTGGTTCACTCCTTAAGTGGCCACAACAGCCAAGGCTGAGCCAGGCTGAGGCTGGTTCACTCAAATGAGTGGCAGGGGCCCAAGTACCTGAGCTATCTTCCGCTGTTTTCCAGCCCTGTGAGGGCCTTTGTCACCATGCTGGCCCGAGAACCTTGAAATAAAGAACCTTAAAATAAAGAACCTTTTGACAGTTTGTTTTGCCAGACCACCAAGATTTGCAGGTGTGCTAACCTACAGATTCTGTGCTGATTGACTCCTTCAACAAACTTAAAATTTTTAAATAATTTAGGAAATACTAAGATGGAGGGAGCTCCCAAGTACTGGCTCACTTCCTCAGTGTCCACCATGTCTAGGGAAGATGAAGCCTGGAGCCAACAGTGCATCCCAGATTTCCCACATGCATAGCGGAGCTGCAGGTACTCAAGCTGTCACCTGCTACTTTTCAGGGTCTGCATTAGTGGAAAGCTGGAATTAGGAGCCAGAGGTGGGACATGAACTCAAACCCACTGATGTAGGTTGCACACATCTGAAGTGGCAGTTATAGCTAGCCAGTGATCCCCCAACATATGCTACCTGAGTGCTAGCTCCAGGCAAGGCACCATTCTAAGCCAGCACCCAGGATCCAGTGGGGATCTCTGGTCCCAGGGAGCCAACCAACAGTCTACTCAGGAAGCATACATTAGGCAAATAATTGCAGGTGCAATTATTCAATTACAAGTGTGATAAGCACTGAGAAGGAATAGTTGAGGTTCTTATGGGAGAATACAGTAACAACATCCTAACCCATTGGCCATCTGTGACTAAGCAACTTTGTGTCTATGGCAGATTCTGAGTGACCACTGCTGGGCACTAGTAAGCCAGTGAGGAAAGGGCTTCCCTCAAGTACTCACGGAGTACTAAATGTGTTCTCTAATGAGGGATGCATCCAGTTTGTGGCAGTGAGCAAATGCAGGGTCACAGCTTTGACACCAGCTTAAAAACAACTCCTACTCCTGCCTCTGGAAGAGAAGCACACACACACTTAACAGGCTTCGTTCATTCACCTCGTGTTGGTCTGACCATGTTTCCCCCTGACCTTCAACAGCTTTCACACTCCAGGATTGGAAAACATAGATCCCATGGTCTCTGGGCCTACTGAGAATGTTCTGTCAGGCTCTGTAAAAATAGGATCTTGGGTGAACATTACACAGTTTCCTTGGGAGAAAAGGGCATGAGGAAAGGGAAGGCTCTAGGGTTGAAAATCATCAGGGTCCCCTGGCTCCAGTGTGCTGGAAATGAGAGTTCAGCTCTGAGGTCATGCGTCTTGTAATATTTCTGGCTGTCTGGCCCCAGGGGTATAGACCAGAGTGCAATGGCCAGCTCCCCACAGAGGAATTTCTGGATGGTTTTATTGTTCAGAGTATCTGAGGCTCAGACTCCAGCAGTTAGAAATGGCCCAATTCCATAGAGCTGGGAATGAGGCTCATGACAACAGAAGGGAGCATGTGGAGGACTTCAGACACTGGAGGCCTGCCCTTGTTCTGCTAGTGAGCTTCCCTGTAGGTAGGCTGCACCAGCTAGAATCCCCTGGCCTTCCGAACCCTGCTGCAGACCTGACATGTGACAGCATGGGAAACGTGGAGCACTAAGGACACACACCAGCACTATTATGGGATGTCACTATCCCAGGTGGTTGCTTTACGTGCTGTGCCACAACCCTATTCTTCAAGCTACTGGGTTATGCTGCAAATGCCCATATGCCCTGGGACTAGGCCAAGGTGAACCCAGGTCTTCCACCTGGCTGGCAGGAACTCACATGAACCATCCTCACTGCCTCCCAGCGTTTGCATTAACAGGACAGTGGGATCAGCAACCAGAGGCAGATATTAAACTCAGGCACTGAGACACAGAACATGGGGATCTTCACCGGTTCCTCAACTGTAGACCAAATTCTCAACCCAGATCTAAATACTTGAGAACAACATAGAATGTGGTATTTTGTCCTCTGGCTAAGGCCTTGATAACCTATGCATGTGGTCTGATTCCTTTGCAGTTACTGTGTAAAAGGCATTATGTGTATCATGTCACTTGCTCTTCACATCATCCTATGAAATAGGCAATATCATTCTTCTGAAGAAAGAGGCACTAACTAACTTGGCCACAGTTGTAGCAGGGGAGTCAGAATTCGACTTAAGAACCTGTGACTCCAAAGTGTTGTGAATTGGCTGTTCATGGAAGGCTTAACTGCATTCCTGGTTGCTCTGTGAACCAGCTCTGTGTCCTTGGCAAGTCATTTAGTGTCTCTGGGCCTTGAGTTTCACAGGTACAATATCTATCACAGCTGGCCAGGGGCCTAATCCTTATCTAACCCAGCATCAAAATCAGAGTTCCCCAAACTAAGTTGTCATCTGACCTTCCAGGAGACCGGGAGAGTGATAACAGCCAAATTTCCCAACCAGGCCAATTTTAATTGGTAGGATAATTAAGTTCTCTCTACTTTAATCCTTGTCAGGAAGAAAAAAAAAAGAGCAAGTTGTTAATCAGGTTTTTCGTATTATTCTGTCTCCCTGTCCCCACCTTTTAAGGAAAGTGATTTTGAGATGACCAACCTGCTCTTTGCTCTTTGTTTCTGCATTTTGTCAGCTCTCTTCTGTCTATAAAACCAAACCTTTTTGTTCGATCCATTGAAATACAAATTCTGTTTCATGCAATGAAATGCTAAATTCTAGAATCACAAAGCCAGTTAAGATCTCTGAACTAAAGTACATGTTTTTTTAAAGTGCTTATTTAAAAAAAAAAAAAACGATTCAAAAGTCAGAATTACAGAGATGAGGATCTTCCATCCGCTGGTTCACTGTGAAAAGGCCACAACTGCCAGAGCTGAACTGATCCCCAAGCTGGGAGCCAGAGGTTCTTCCCTGTCTCCCACGTGGGTTCAGGTTCCCAAGGACTTGGGGCATCCTCTATTGTTTCCCCAGGTACGTTAGCAGGGACCTAGATCAGAAGTGGAGCACCTGGGACACAAACTGGTACCCATGTGGGATACCAACTGTACAGAGGCTTAACCTTACAACACCATCACTTTGTGGGGATACTGCTTGCATCTCCCTTGCCAACACCCCATCCACCCTCCTTATCTTCTGGGGTCCCAGAGATTCAGGGCCAATTTGGTCTTAGAATGAGCAAGGGGCCCAGCACGGTAGCCTAGCAGCTGAAGTCCTCACCTTGAATGTGCCAGGATCGCATATGGGCACCAGTTCTAATCCCAGTGGCCCCACTTCCCATCCAGCTCCCTGCGTGTGGCCTGGGAAAGCAGTCGAGGACAGCCCAAAGCCTTGGGACCCTGCACCCATGTGGGAGACTCAGAAGAGCCTCCAGGCTCCTAGCTTCAGATCAGCCCAGTTCCGGTCATTGCAGCTGCTTGGGGAGTGAATCATCGGAAGATCTTCCTCTCTGACTCTCCTCCTCTCTGTATATCTGACTTTGTAATAAAAATAAATAAAGTCTTAAAAAAAAAAAACGAGTGAAATAGCCAGGACAGGAACTGCTGCCCATATGAGATGCTAACAACACAGGCAGAGGATTAGCTTGCCACGCCATTGCATCAGCCCCTAAGGTGTATACTTTTACTCTTTCACAGGTCATATTTATTTGAATTTTAATTGTGATTCATTAATATTGCTTAATATTCTTGCTTTTTTAAAAAAGATTTATTTGTTTTTATTTGAAGGAAAGATTTGTAGAGAGAAAAAGAGAGGGAGAGAGTGTGAGCATGAGATCTTGGATTTGAAGGAGGGAGCTAGATGGGAAATGGAGAGCCAGGTCAAGAAAGGGTACCCATTATGGGATGCCGTCGCTTACATGGCAGAGGATTAGCCAATTGAGCCATCACTCCAGCCCCTATGTATATTTTATTTTCAAGAGAGAGAGGCAGAAAGACAGTTGGAAAAAGCTCTTCCCTCAGCCATTTTATTTTCCAGATGCCGGGAAGAGCTGCGGCTGGGCCAGGCTGACACCAGTGGCCTCCGATTCAGTCTGAGTCTTCCTTGTGGGTGTCAAGGACCTAAGTCCTTGAACTCTCCTCTGCTGCCTCCCAGGTGTACATTAGCAGGAAGCTGGATCAGAACTGCAGGAGCTAAAACTTGAACAAGGCACTTTGATGTGGGATGTTTGTGTCTGAAGTGGGGACTTAACTGCTGGACCACAATATGCCCCTTAAGATTTTTGTTTGTTTGTTTTTTAATATTTATTTAAGAGAGGCAGAGAGAAAACCTTGTCTGTTAGTTCACACCTTACTTGGAGTTCTGCCAGTCTCCCACTTGGGTGCCAGGAACCCAGCCATTTGAGCCATCACCATTGCTCCAGTAGCAGGCATGCTAGAGTCAGACTGGTGCGCTACCATGTGGCAGGCAGGTATCCTCATTGCTAGACCAACGTCTCCTTCCCACTTCTTTTTCTTCTTTTTTAATAGGATTTATTTTATTTATTTGAAAGGCAGAGTTACAGAAGGAAACTGGAGTGGATAGATCTTTCATGTGCTGGTTCACTCCCCAAATGCCCATGTGGCTGGAACTGGGCCAGGCCAAAGCCAGAGGCTTCTTCTAGGTCTCCCATGAGAGTACAGGGGCTCAAGGACCTGGGCCATCTTCCATTGCTTTTCCATCTTCATTAGGGAGCTGGATGGGAAGTAGAGCAGCTGGCACTAGAACCCACACCCCTATGGGATGTCGGCATTGTAGGAAGTGGCTTACCTCATGCCACAAAGCCAGCCCCTAACCACCTCCTTCTTAAATTACTTCTAATTCATAGTCTCCCAGTCTCTCTCTCTGTCCCTTTCCTATGGTCTTAGGATTCAGGTTGATTTTCCTGTGAGGACTTCCCTCCTTTTGGATTTTGCATATTGCAAATCTGTGGTGTTATCCTGTGTGTTCTTCAGTCCTCATGTTTCCCATAAACAGCCAACATGGGGCTGGCCCCCAGTTTAATTTTGGAAATAGGATTTTATTGGAACCCAGTCAGGTCCATTTGTTCAGCTGTTATATAGGGCTACTTTTGTGCTCCAACATGAGAATTGAGTCATTGTAGCTGCAACTGTGCTACCTGCAGAGTCTAAAATGTTTATTTAGTACTTGGCCCTTTAAAGAGGAAGTTTGCCAAACTACTACAAAGCCTGGATCATATGTACACTAGGTGGCTGGGGCATTGTTTAATCCATCAGGAAGTTCAAAATATCTAGATGTTTTCTTTTTTATAATATCATCAATTAGATCAGGGGTTGCAAAATGGTGATACCTTGAGCCCCTGCTTCATTTCCTCTCATTTTATTTGCTGGAATGCTTATGTAAAAAACAACTTCCTGTCAGCTAAGATTTGTTTGCCTGGGGCACAGTTCTTACAGGAAGGACACAATAAGTGCTTGATTGTTCCCTTTTAGTTTACCAGTTTTCAAAATCATAAGTTGATTTCTTAACAACCTTCAAAGATGATTGCTGAGGTTTTCTATTCATTTTGAAAATATCACTATGACCCCTAGGATGTAAATATGTTTGATGTTTCCCTCCCATCCCAATTATTTTCTTGATTGATGCTCCATTTGTCCTGCATTTGATGAGGATCTCTTTGGGCTGGGCCCTTCATGCAGTCTCTAGTTTCCTTGACTTTTGATACAAAAAGACAGTCTAAGTACCCATTTTCTACCCGCAGCTGGAACTGACTCTTTTTTTAAGGATACTCTTTTTCCTTAAAAATAGTATTTAGGGACCACAGTCTGAGCACTAATTATTCTTTCTGGTCATCAGAAGGCTGACCCTAGGGGTCAGCATAATGGCATAACAAATGGGCATAATCCTTCGTGTGTGTGTGGCACTGACACCCATTTGGGTGCTGGCTCATATCCCAGCTCCTTCACTTTCCATCCAGATCCCTGCTTGTGCTTTGGGAATGCATGAGAAGATGGCTCAAATCTTTAGGCCCCTGTACCCATGTGGAAGACCAGAAGTAGCTCCTGGTTCTTACCTCCTGGCTTTGGATTAGCTTGACTCCAGCCGTTGCAGCCATTGGGGGACTGAGCCAGTGAACTAGTGGGTGGAATCTCTCTCTCTTTCTGTCACTCTCTTTCCCCCCTCCTTTCTCTCCTTCTCTCTGTAAATCTGACTTTCAAATAATAAATAAATCTTTAAAAAAGAAAAAAAAAAGGCTGACCATAGTTTCTAAACCTGGAAATGGTGGGCAAAACTAGGAAATAGAGTCACGTTTTTTGTTTTGTTTTGTTTCAGATCAGCTACATCAAATACCCATACCAGACTAGTACTGTTACAGGGAAATCGACACTATAGATGGAGGCAAACATCCAAGTTTTTGTCTTACATGAAAGAGAAATGACCACATAGACAAATCAGTGAGAAAAGCAAGATTTCTTAACTTTAAAAAAATTTTTATTTATTTTTCTTGGAAAGGCAGAATTTATAGAGGGAATACAAAGAGAAAGATCTTCTGTCCACTGATTCACTTCCTAAATTGTCACAATTTCTGGAGCTGAGCTAATCTGAAGCCAGGAGCCAGAAACTTCTTCCCAGACTCCCATACAGGTACAGGGTCCCAAGGCTTTAGGCCATCTTCTGTTGCTTTCCCAGGCCACAAGCAGGGAGTTGGATAGGAATTGGAGCAGCCAGGACACAAACCATATGGGATCCTGGTGCATGCAAGGTGAGGATTTAGCCACTAGGGCCAAAGCAAGATTTCTTTCTTTCTTTTCTTTTCTTTTCTTTTTTTTTTTTTTTTAAGATTTATTTATTTATTTTTATTGGAAAGGTGGATATACAGAGAGGAGGAGAGACAGAGAGAATGATCTTCCATCTGATGGTTCACTCCCCAAGTGGCCACAACGGCTGGAGCTGAGCCAATCCGAAGCCAGGAGCCAGGAACTTCTTCCAGGTCTCCCACATGGATGCAGGGTCCCAAAGCTTTGAGCCATCCTGGACTGCTTTCCCAGGCCACAAGCAGGGAGCTGGATGGGAAGTGGAGTGGCTGGGATTAGAACCAGCGCCCATATTAGGCCATCGCAACGGGGCCCCAATGCAAGATTTCTTAAACATAGAAACCTCTGCCACAGTAGTCATGAGGGACACCACAAGAGAGAAAGATCCAAGAAAAGCACAGTTCAGGTGAACAGAACAGCAGTTACGAATCAGCAAGAGAAAGGGGACAAACCCTATCAGAAAATCAGAACCCTATGCCATCAGAGAGTGTGATTTGTAACTCTATTCTCATGAGCTAGAAACTCAGAAGGGTAGGATGGCATTTTGTCACGCTAACAGCACCTCCTGAGCAGAAACAACCATCTTTTCCATTTAAAAAGAGACTTTCTTTTTCTCATTCTAACAGAGATGTGACCCTAACCACCTATTAGCCCATTTGCCACAGTAGTGTGGTGCAGCATGTTAAAACTCCTACCGGAGCATTTGTTTGGGTCCTATTAGCACTGGTTAACCTGCTTTTGATCCAGTTCTCGGATAATGCACCTGGGAAAGCAGCAGCAGATGACACAAGTATGTGTGCCCCTGCCACCCACATGAGACACCAGGATGCAGTTTCAGGCTCCTGACCTTGGTGTGGCTCAGACCTGACGGTTGTGGTCAGCTGGAGAGAGAATCAGCAGGTGGAAGACTTCTCTCTTTCTGTTCCTCCCTCAAGTACTCTGCCTCTCAAGGAAATAAATAAATAATTCTTAAAAATCTAGACCAAAGTATCTAAATTAAATCTGGTTATAAAAGGTTTTTATGTAATGCCTTTCATGTTTCATCTGTGTCTCCTTTCTTTCACTGCTAAGTCCTTTTTGTTGTTGTTGTTTTGTTTTGTTTGTTTTTAAGATTTATTTGAAAGGCAGAGTTACAAAAGAGATATATTCCACCTCTTCTACCTGATGATTTACTCCCTAGATGGCCCTAGTCAGAAGCCAGGAACCAGGAACCTCATCTGGGTCTCCCACGTGGGTGCAGGGGCCCAAGCATCTGGGCTTTCCTCTGCTGCTTTCCTAGACACTTTAGCAGAGCTGTATCAGATGTGATGTAGCCAGAACCAGAGCCCATATGGGAAGGCGGCACCGCAGGCAGCAGCTTTACTTTCTGCTCACAGCACCACCTCATGTCTTACCTTTTAATTCCATTTTCCACAAACTTTTTGAAATACTCCCCATCAGAGCTACCACTAAAATATGGTGACAGGAAGCAGAAAAATATTTAGAAAGTGAAAGTGGAAGGGAACTCAACAGGAAAGTTTATCTGGCCCCACCTGCCTGTAATGCAGTCTGTATTACTGATTTTTTTTAATTTTAGTATTTAGTTATTTTACTATTTATTTAGTTAGTTATTTGAAAGGCAGAAAGGGCAAAGAAAAACAAATCTCCCATCCACTGGTTCACTCCCCCAAAAACCTACAATAGCCGGTGCTGGACCAGACCGAAACCAAGAGCCAGGAACCTCCCCCTGCTCCTCAGCATGGCAGTCAGAGACCCAGCCACCTGCTGGAATCTTGAGTGGAACTGGGAGTTGAAGCCAGGCACTCTGATATTTATTGTGGATGATCCAAGTGTCAACTTAATCACTGTGCCAAATAAGACACTCTTACCACTGGGATGTTTGATACCACATCTTGTTCAGAATTTTGCACTTTTTCAGAGGCAAACACACAAAGTTACAGGCCTTGCCCTTTGAGGATTCACATACCTTTAGAGCGGCAGAAGCTTGCAGCCACAGTAGGTGGGCTTGGAAACTGTGGTTCGCTGTGCCTGGACCAGTGCTGCTGTGGCTTTCAATAAGTTCTAGCTTTTTTTTTTTTTTTTAAGATTTTTAATTATTTTTATTAGAAAGGCAGATTTATAGAGAGAAAGAGAGACAGAAAGATCTTCTATCCACTAGTTCACTCCCTGAGTGGACACAATGGTGAGTCTTACATGGATGCAGGGTCCCCAAGGCTTTGGGCCATCCTCAAGTGCTTTCTCAGGCCACAAGCAGGGAGCTGGATGGGAAGTGGAGCAGCCAGAACATGAACCAACACCCATATGGGATCCCAACATGTGAAAGGTGAAGATTTAGCCACTAGGTCCTTGCACTGGCCCCCCTCAGGCTCTAGCTTTAATATCTCCTCCTTGGAGAGGGCCTCCCCATCTACCTATTAGAAAATAATCCTCCTCCACTCCCTTATCAGTCTATTTCATTTCTTTGTGGCACTATTACCTATCTAATCCGTTTAGCTGTTTGTATTTCCATGAGTCCTTGACTTTCTTGTTCTTTGATGTGGCTCTAGCAACTAAAACAGGGGCTGGCATATAATGATTTCAGGAAGAATGCCTGTCAGACAACTGAATGGAGGCTTGCTGGATGAATGGATGAGCTAAATACCATCCAAAGCCCCTTTCAATGCTCACTTCGGCAGCACATACACTAACATTGGAATAATAAAGACCCATGAAAGGATGACGGGTCTTTCAGCTCTAAGTCCAAGGGTACGCCGTACAGTGAGTGTGATGACTGTACCATTTTACAGACAGAACTTGCCTAAGACCTCTGAGACTGTAAGGTAGATGGGCTAGCAGCTCCTGTAAAGTTTGGATCCTCATAACATCCTATGATGTCAGCCTGCGTGGTGTACTGGACGACTCCACCCTTCCAAGAACTTGGTGATTCCATGGGAAAAAGAAGAATTAGTCCTGACCTAGGGCTACTTACTACAGGGTCCTATAACTGAGTCGCCTGAAGCACAGGCAGAGGGTTTTGCCCTTTCTTAACCCCCAGCTGGTTCACCAGGCTGAAAGGGGCAAGGAAGGAAGCCCAAGGCCAAGGCTGCAGAGGAGGGCCCAGTCAGCTGGTTGCCTCAGCTTTGTTTACTCACCTGAGGCCCAGGTCTGTCCCAGCCTGGCTGTTCTCACCTGCTTAGGTAGAGTGGGGAGGGAGGTGCTTCTCAGCCAATGAGCTGAGGCTGCTTTCTTAAAGGCATCTTAGCTGCTGGCAGAAAAACCAGCCTGGCAACCCAGAGAGCTCCCAGGCAGGTGCCAGGAGGCGGCTGTGGACTGGTTATAACTCAGCCCTCCATGGCCACGCCGTGACCCCAGGGTCTGGTCACTGCATGTCCCAGAGGGTGTTTTCTTTAGGGCACCTTCCTTTACCTTGCCCAGCACGGGCTTTCCAAGGAGGCGTCCACACCTGGTTGTCCTGGCTGATTCCCAGGAAGGAAAGACAGCGTGGCGCTGGCGGCTGCCCCCGGGAAGGAGCCTGCAGGTGAGTCTTGACAGTGTCCTGGGCATCTCTAGCTGCAGGACCGACAAGAGGTGTGGTGGGTGGGAAGATGCCTCTCCTAAGAAGCAGTAGCCTGGCTGCTGTTGCAGCCCTGCGCTATGACCTCAGCTGAGCTCTACTAACTTCACTACCCGGTCTGTCTAACAAGGAGAGCTCACATTCCCAGGCCTGCTTTTCCTGCTATTGTCTGTCCTGTCACCAACCCCTAGCAGTTGTTTTGAAAGGTTTTCATCTGTCAGACTTTACCTGTTACATAATAAGTTGTTAATTGGCTTTTCGCATCCACAATGATTGTGGCCCTATAGGAACCAATCAGGGTTTTCTGGTAGGCAGGCACAAACCAAACTGATGCAAGTTTATCCAAAGGCAAAGACATGGAGTGTTTTTGTCTGTCTGGGAGGTCTTATCTAGAGTCAATATTTAATTTTCATTTGCCCTAGGAAACAAGAGAAATAGGGTGCTTGTGATGGATTTTCAGAGAATGGGGCTGCCAAGTGTGTACCCCTAGAGCTAGTGTGCACCAAGCAGTAGTCCACCAAACAGAAGAAGATGGCTCAAGTCCATGGGCCCCTGCATCCATATGGTAGACTGAAAGAAGCTTCTGGCTCCTGGCTTCAGATAGGCTCAGCATCAGCCATTGCAGCCATTTGGGAAGTGAATCAGAGGATGAAGGATCTCTCTTTCCCTCTGTTTCGCTGTCTGTGACTCTGCCTTTCAAAAAAAAGTAAAATATTTTTAAAATGTCACTTAGTGACATTTTTAAGAAATACAGTTTTAATTATTCGAGAGAGAAAGAATCAAAGGGGAGGAGAGAGAGATGGAGAGAAAGAAAATCTTTCATCTGCTGGTTTATTCAGTGTCCATGACAGCCAAATCCAGGAGCTCTGATACCCATCTGGGTCTCCTACATGGCAGGAACTCAACCTCTTCAGCCATCACCTTCTGCCTCCCAGGACTGCATTAGCAGGAATCTGCTTTGGAAGCAGAGTAGCTCCAATATGGGATATGTGTATTCCCAAGTAGCGGATTAACTTGCTATGATGCGACACCCAACCTCTGGACTTTAAAAAAAAAAAAGATTTATCATTATTTTTGTAAATCAGACTTATATATAGAGAAGGAGAGACAGAGAGACAGATCTTCAACTGCTGGTTCACTGCCCAGATGGCTGAGCCAGGCAGACGCCAGGAGTTTCTTCTGGCATGGGAACAGGAGCTCAAGCACCTGAACTATTTTCTACTGCTTTCTCAGGCATGTTAGCAGGAAGCTGGACCAGAAGAGAACAGCCAAGTCTCAAACTGGGTAGCCATATGGAAGGCAACTATTGCAGGCAATAATTTCTACACCACAATGTTAGCCCATGGAATTTTTTGAAATGTAGAATCATATGACAAAAAAAAAAAGGGGAAACATCCCACTGAGTTATGATGTTTCCCAATGACTGCTGGGACAGAAAATTAGTTCTAGGCCTGACGTGGTAACCTAGTGGCAAAAGTTCTTGCCTTGCACAAGCCAGGATCCCATATGGACACTAGTTTTAATCCTGGTAGCCCAGGTTCCAATCCAGCTTCTGCTTGTGGCCTGAGAAAGCAGTCGAGGACAGGCCAAAGCCTTGGGACCCTGCACCCATGTGGGAAATCTGGAAGAAGCTCCTGGTTTTGGATTGGCTCAGCTCTGGCCATTGCGACCGCATGAGGAATGAATCATTGGACTGAAGATCTTCCTTTCTGTCTCTCCTCCTCTCTGTATATCTGACTTTCCAATTAAAAATAAATCTTGGAAAAAGAAAACTAGTTCTGGAATGTGACTCTAGTGTGGGAGGTGTATGAGACAGTTGTGAGAACAGGCATTTTGCAACCAGATGATCTCAGGTTCAAGTATGCACTAGAAGACCTCCCGAAGACCGTGTGTGTAACTCACTGTATAATGTTATGTTATGTTATGTTATGTTATGTTATGTTATGTTATGTTATGTTATGTTATGTTATGTTATTAGAGAGAGAGAAAGACAGGCAGACCGAGATCTGTCCACTGGGTCAGTCAGTAAATACCCACATAGTTGGGGCTTGGCCAGGCCAAAGCCAGGAACCTGGAATGCAGTTCAGATCACCTGTGTGGTTCTTAGAGACACAAGCACTCCAGCCATCACCACTTCTTCCCAGGGTGTGCATTAGCAGGAAGCTGGAATTGGAAAAGGAGGAGGGACTGGAATTCAGAGATTCCTATAGAAGGGTGGACATGCAGAAGGTATCTTAAGAGGCAGGTCCGATGCTTGTCCCTGTAAGTTATTTTTCTTTTTAAAGCCTCTTTTAGTCTGTCTTTGAAGTTTAGCTGCCCACTTCTCTGCCCTCCTGCAACTTCTGCTAAGTGAATCTTCAGGAAATGCTGCTTCCCAGGGCTGTAGCAGCGGGGGGTGGGGGACCTCATTTGTGGGGGTGGGCTGGGGGAGGGGTGTCTGTGGGAGGGTGAGGAGGAGTGAATGCTAGAGCAGTTTCCAGGAGCAGGAAACTTGGGTAGATGTTTGGGCATGAGATGTGTGTGGATGTTGTGCTTATGTATATGTGTGCATGTAGGCTTGTGAAATGGAAATGGAACTCTACAGCTCTGTGTGTATAGTGTGTGCACACTGTGTGCACAGGAGCGAATGCATCTCAGGTTGAAAAATCTGTGGCTGCTGTAGGTACTGCTAGCTACTTCGCTGCTTCAGGGTAACCCTCTCTTCTAACCAGCACTGGAAACTTTCAGCTGAGCCCCAGGGAAGGCTCCTGAACACCTTTCCTTGGTAACCAGCCTTGGCATTTCAAAAGCCTCCCAAGGGTGGATGCAGAAAGAGAGAGAAACCAGCCTTAGCATCTCAAAAGCCTCACAGGAGTGGATGCAGTGTGTGTGTGTGTGTGTGTGTGTGTGTGTGTGTGTGTGTGTGTGTGTACTGTTTGATGGCACTGAGTGTCTGAGTTTGGAACCCAGGGACACTGAGCTTTACCCAAACTTTAGGGGAAAGTAGGACTGAGGACCAGTGGAGGTTAGGGGTTCCTCTAATCTCCCTAAGGCTTATAAACTCTTTAGGACAGTAGCTACAACTATTGAACACCAACTATTTGGTTAACAATTCTGCTAGAGGTTTAAACTCATTACTTCAGTTAATAACCCTCCCAGTAGCCCACTTGATTGATGTAAATCTTTTTTAGAAATCTAGATTCTAACTTTAATGTTCAAAAGAGATATTATACTGTGAGTCCCCATTCTCATATGCCAATTATCATATTTTTAAAGATTATTTTTATTGGAAAGTCAGATAAACAGAGAGGTAGATCTTCGGTCTGCTGAGTCACTCTCCAAGAGGCTGCAACAGTCAGAGCTGTGCCGATCCAAAGCCAGAAACCCTGAGCCCTTCTGGGTCTCCTGCATGGGTGCAGGGTCCCAAGACTTTAGGCCATCCTCTATTGGTTTCCCAGGCCACAAACAGGGAGCTGGATGGGAATTGGAGCAGTGGAGATGTGAACTGGCACCCATATGGGATCCTGGTGCACACAAAGCTAGGACTTCAGCCACTGCGCCATGCCCCCAATTATCATCTTGAACTGATGATTCATTGCTGCCTTAAGCAGGAAATGTGCCACTGTCCCCAGTTTTTCACATCCCCAGCACTCTGTACTATTCTACCCAGCACGCTGCTGTTTATGATACCAACCTGTGGTTTTTCAACCCCTGCATTGCATTCTACTTACATTCCCGGGCTCTGGTCACAGTGCTGATCTAAACTGGCTGTAATATTAGACAAGTTATGGACTTGTCTGGGCTTCAGCTGTAAACTACTCTTGCTACACTTGGAAATAACTTCCTAAGTGGCTCTCTGTATTGCTCAGGAAGAAGGTACAAATCTCCAAAACATGCACTTCTTGGCCTCCTGGCTGGTGATGATCTGAACTTGTATAAATCATCCCAAGAAGGGCCAGTGTTTGTTCTCTCTGATCCATCCCTGTACTGTATGCCTGATGTTCCTTGTGATGGGGGACCCTTCGGGACAGATGACTCCTGCTGGCATCAGTCCTGTTAGGATGCCCGGTTCCAGCACTGATCAGAGTCTGATGTTTGACTTCTACAGACTTTTATTCATCTGTTCAAGGAGACCTGTTTGAACCAGGAGGAGCTCTCCTGACTTCTAGTATCTGAATTGTAATTTGTTTTTGCTACTTGGCACCTGAAATTAAATATATATACATAAGCACATCTAAGGGTCACAAATAGCCTTCATAGGTCTGCCCATCTATCTAGTGTCTCACTTGGGTTTCTGAGAGCACATCTTTAGGGCCATGGGATTTAAGAAATAGAATTGAGGCTGGAACCTTAGTTATCACTCATCTCTACAGTGAAAGTGAATCAGCTTCAGTTCATCTGCCAATTCCAGTCAGTTACTAGAATGTTGAACAGGCTTTTGAAGCCATGCATGGGCATGGCAGGATCAGATTCTGAAATGTGCCAGCAGTGTATACAGGGTCCTGGGGAGGTTTAGTAGCAGCACTTACACCAGAATTTTGCTAATTTTGCTATCCTTGAGCCAGCTGACATCCTCCTCGCAGAGATGGGAAATCTGGTCAGAGAAGGATCCTAGCCTTGCTCAAAGATATGCAGGAAGGCAAGATGGAGGCAGATCTGGAAGCAGGGACCCTCTTGACCTTGAAGCCACCATGGCTTCCACTATTGGAGAGTAAGACAGACTGGGAGGGGAAATGACCAAAGCAAGACTGAAACTCAGAGGACTGGGGCAGCCCGGCCAGACCAGGGGCTAAGGAATTCAGTTCTGTGCCATTAGACGGAGCCCTGCCAGCGTGGCTTGTCAGTTTCTGCTCTACTTCTCAGAGTCCCTTCGCTCCTGCCCCAGTTTCCTGTCTCATTTTCCTCAGGCTTAGATAGTGCAGCATTGGAGCAGGGGTCTCTGGGGATCATAGGCCCTACATACCCTCCTATGGCAGTCTTCAGCAAGCTGCCCAGCCTCCTCCTGTGTAAGAGAGCCCTGCCATGGGGCTTTGGAGCTTCCTGGTGCTTTGGACTCCTCTTGTCATTTGGGAAGGCCTATGAACTCTTCTCAGAAAGTTGTTAAGTATTGTATATAAAATCTTTAGGACTATAAAGAAAACCACTCATTTCAAAATACAAAGATTTTTTTAAAATGTTTTGTTTATGCTTTAATAATATGAGCTTCTTGACTTGCTTCTTGATTCTCATTAACGGTAGCGTAGTGGCTGAAGTCCTCGCCTTGCACGTACCAAGATTCCATATGAGCACCAGTTCTAATCCTGGCAGCCCCGCTTCCCATCCATCTCCTTGCTTGTGGCCTGGGAAAGCATTCAGGGATGGCCCAAAGCTTTGAGATCCTGCACACATGTGGGAGACCCAGAAGAGGCTCCTGGCTCCTGGGTTCAGATTGGCTCAATTCTGGCCATTGCAGCTGCTTGAGGAGTGAATCATCGGACAGAAGATCTTCCTCTCTGTCTCTCCTCCACTCTGTATATCTGACTTTTCAATAAAAATGAATCTTTTTTTTTTTTAAAAAAAGAATAAGACCTTGCAGCAAATGTGACTTACTGTTTTAAAGTCATGCTGAGTATAAACGACACTTTGAAAGAGCTGCAATGTGGTAGGAGAATACCTGTGATTTCTCTTGGTGACACAGTCACAGGAACTGCCAACACTACTGTGGACCATTGCCCACATTCATGTTTGGGTTGGGTTAGAGGATGGTGAAAGTAAATGCAGGCTCTTTTCCATCCAAGTTCAGAGGTACAGTGACTTCCATCTGTGTACCCAAACTGAGGAACCCTGTGCAAAGATGTTCCTGTAGCAGTCTGCTAGCCCTGGTTTGCAAACTGAGGGCCATGGAACCGCAGTGCCTCCGCAAGAGTCATGGACATTACAGGGTATGGAGACAGGCAATATCCAACTAGGTGGCTGCTTGCTATACTTCACTTTTCATGATTGCAATTAAATTCCTGAGGAAACTAACTTTATAAAGAGAAAAGGTGTAATTTAGTTCATAGGTGTGGGGGTTCAAGTCCACGGTCTGGTGGTCCCACTGGCTGGGTGTCTGGTGAGGGCAGTGGCTGGCAGTATTAGTCATTGCTGAGGAAGGATCACATGGCGAGCCAGAAAATAGGGGTACAATAGGGTGGCGAGGGATGGCACTCAACTCAGGCTTTTATAACTGCCTTGTGAGAATTTGAGATCCTGAAGGGCCCATCTCTGGCCTAGCTATTGAGGTGCCAGTTAAGATTCCTATGTCCTGCATTGAAATATTCAGGTTTAGTGCCTGCCTCTAGTGCCTGATTTCAGTTTACTGTTAATGCACCCTCTGGGAGGTGGCGAGTAATGACTCAAGTAATTGGGTTGCTGTCATCCACGTGGGAGATCTGCATTGAGTTCCTAGCTCCTGAGTTCAGTATGGCCTAGTCCCAGCCATTATGAGCAGTTGGGGAGTAAACCTGAATGTTAGAAATCTTCATTTGTCGCACTCATCCCTTCATGATATATAAAGCAGAACTGAGACCAGAAGAAGAGTGCTCCCCATGTGGTGGCAGTGGAGGGTCTGCGAGAGCTCAGGGAAGGATGGTGGAAAGCCCCTGGGGAAGCCTGCCTGTCCATCCAGGCACTATGGCCAAGGATGGGGCCCAGAGTGGAGAAACCTGAATTCAAGGAGCCTGTTCTGCCACCAACTCCAGCTTCTCATCTTCAAAGTAGATGGTGTGCTACATGCATGCTGAGACAGCGGTGTGAAAAAAGGCCGCAGGAGACATCAAGTGCAGTGCACTGGTCTTCTCAGCCTAGTTCTCATTTGCCATTCTCCCTTCAGTGCTCTTAACCCACCCCCCTAGGTTAGCTTGGCACCCTGTCCTTAGAACAGTGTTATCTTGGTCACCAAGCAGCACAGTGCACAAGGAACGGGGCTTCACCTGCCCACCTGCTCATCTGCCACTTTTCCTCCTGAGTTATCTCCTCTTTGGGTTGTCTTTGGCCCAGCATTTCTCTAACAGACCTCAGTCTCTGCTCCCGTCTGCCTTTTACAGAGCCAAAACATGTTCTGACCACAAGTTCTGACCTTAGCCCTCTTGTACTGGCATTGGCCTGAAGTCTCCTCACTGCCTATAAGGCCAAGTCCTGCCACTCCAGTGTGAGGCACTGAGACTCCTTTGGAGCTGATAGCCCCTGGCCTACCTTGCCTACACATCCCTCAAGTGACCCTGGCTTTGACTATAATGTGGTGCTTCTCAACTTTTCTCACCTTGCCTCCCCTTTCCCAACCTTGTCCTCTCCAGGAGGCTGCAAGAATTCCCAGACAACAGTGCAACCATAAATCACTGTGAGAAGAGGAGGTTGAGAAAACAGGGCAGGCTGCAAGCTTGGAGGCTGGCATGGTGGGCAAGGGGAAGCTGACCATTGGAAGCCCCAGAGGAATTCAGTCAATGGGGACAGACAGCAGTTGTGGCTGTTTCCTGTAGCTTGGCCAGATGGGTTCTTACCAAAGACCAGCATCTGCCATTTGCTATGCATTTTGGAATCAGGTCACCAGGAACAGAACACAGCTGCGCAATGGGAGAAATTCGTGGAATTCCTAATTCCTAGAATGTCAGGATTGAAAGGGAGCTCATGCCTTTTTCCTTGGATTTACCTTCTTTCTGCTCACACAGTGAAGTTCAGAACAAAGTGATGACTTACCTAGTGTCACCCAGTGAGTTTGAGGCAGATCTTGGACTGGAGACAACATTTGATTTTCTTTTCAATCTTCGTGTTCTGAGTTGTGGCTTCTGGACTCCCACCAGAAAGCCAAATAACTGGTCCAGGATTGATTGACCAAGAGTGAGTTAATGTGTCACTGCTGGCCAGTTCGAGTACTGACTCTTGCCAGGGATTGTCAGCACCTTAACCCCAGGGTCCCCAGCTGAGGACAATGACAGATTGTAAATGTGCTCAGATACAAGCCCTTGACTCAGAGCAGCCAGGACCCCCCGCCCTGCTGAAGCAACCACCACCAGGCTCCAGAAAATCCCCTAAGTTTAGGCCTGTGGGTGTCCAAATTCTCTCATGCACCAGGCTGGGAAAAGTTGAGAAACACTGCATTTTAGTCAAAGGAGGAGTCATTTCTGGGATGTGTAGGCAAGGCAGAGAAAGGGAGTGTCTCAAGATACAGATTCTAGTTCTAGCTGTACCACTTCCTTCTGTCTCATATAATGTGTGGGAGAAATAACAGAAGAATGGCCTAGCACGATGGCTCAACTGGCCAATCCTTCCCCTACAAGTGCCAGCATCCCATATGGGCACTGTTTGTGTTCTGGCTGCCCCACTTCTTATCCAACTCTCTGCTTGTGGCCTAGAAAAGCAGTAGAGGTTGGTCTAAGTCCTTGGGACCCTTCACCCACATGGGAGACCTGAAGGAAGCTCCTGGCTCCTGGTTCCTGGTTTCTGATCACTCAGCTCCAGCTGTTGTAACCACTTGGGAGTAAACCAGCAGATGGAAGATGTTTCTCTCCTTCTCTCTGTAAATTTGCCCTTCCAATAAAAATAAATACTTAAAAAATAACAGGAGGAAAGTGGGAAGTTTCATATATCGTGCTTCATTTCATCTTTCAGACAGTTCTCTAGATGCCAGTATCACTTCCAGTTCTCCAGAGAAGGAAACTAAGTCAGGGAAATGATGGGGCTTAGCCACCATGCCACAGGTCAGAGGGAAGGAGGCTGGGATTGGAACTGGGTCTGTCTGTCTCTGGATTCTGTGCTCTTCACTGCTCTGTTGCTTGGATCTGGCAGGTCTGCTCTCCTGGCATCAGAGCTGCTGATTCTCCCTTGGCCCAGGACCAGCAGAGTGGGGGTGTCCTTCAGTAGGAAGCTTGCAGGCACCTAGGGGGAGGGGGAGGGCAAGACCCCCCCTGTGTCTGCTGTCTCTGGTGTCAGGTTATCAGCAGGGCCAGGAAGGGGTGGCTACCTGAGGCCTTGCCTGAAGAGAACCAGTGATCCATCCCCTCTGGCTTGCTTTCTGGAAAGGAGAAGGGGTAAGATACCCCCAAGCTGCTGTGATGTGGCTCAAGTTCCTAGGAAGAGGCAGACTAGGCACCTTGTGCACCATGCTAATCCTGCCTGAAATAGCAGCTCCGGTTTATAGGTCTAGTTACCACCAGGCACTCTCCACACACAGCCTCATGTACCCTTCATGACAGCCCCGTCCTGTGTAGCTCTTAGGATTATCACCTGCACTTTACCAGATGGGGAATCTGAAGCTCTGGGAGTTCAAATCACTTGTCCAAGGTTGCACATTTGGTGAATGGCAAAGCTTAGATGTAAGCTCAGGTTTGCTCGATGCCAAAGCTCATTCCCTTTACCATTGTGCTGTGGTGTCATTTGGCAGGATAGGGAAAGCACTGCTGTGGTCTGGACCCAGCAGGACCACAGCCTTCTTAGTGGGTCTGTGTCATGGGCCCTTTGACCTTGAAGTGCAATATATAGGGGCACAGAAGATCATTCTCTCTGCCTCCTGCTTCGGATTACCAAAGGCAAAGCAAACTACAAACTGTTACCCTTTAATCAGATGGTGTCTAAAGAGAACTTAAAGCAAGGGAGGTCTTGGCACTACTGAAGATAAATCTTGGTTCTGAAAAAAACACTCTGCATGCCAGGTGAGTGAGGGTTTTCCATTTCCAGTAATTCTTGACTAGTTTATTGAAGACCACTCGCCCCCCTTACACTGGGAGATACTAAAAGAGCTGAGCAAAATAAATACACATGCAGGCCCAGCATAGTAGTATAGTGGCTAGTTCTTGCCTTTCATGCACCAGGATCCCATATGGGCATTGGTTTGTATCCTGGCTGCTCTACTTCCCTTTCAGCTTGTGGCTTGGAAAAGCAGTAGAGGACAGCCCAAGCCTTGAGGCCCTGTACCTGTGTGGGAGATCTGGAAGAAGTTTCTGGCTCCTGGCTTCATCTCAGCTCAACTCTGGCCATTGTGGCCATCAGAAGAGTGAGCCAGCAGATGGAAGATCTCTCTCCTCCTCTCTGTAATCTGCCTTCCCAATAAAAATAAATAAAAGCTTGGCCTGGCATGTAACCTAGTGGCTAAAGTCCTTGCCTTGCACTCATCAGGATCCCATGTGGGCACTGGTTCTAGTCCTGGTGTCCCTGCTTCCCTTCCAGCTCCTTGCTTGTGTCCTGGAAAAGCAGTCAAAGACGACCCAAAGCCTTGGGACCCTGCACCTGCCTGGGAGACCTGGAAGAGGCTCCAGGCTCCTGGTTTTAGATCAGCTCAGCTCTGGCTGTTGCAGCTACTTGGGGAGTGAATCAGAAGATCTTTCTCTCTGTCTCTCCTCCTCTCTACATATTTGACTTTGCAGTAAAAAATATATGAATCTTTAAAAGAATAAACGTGGAATTTTAAAACATATAGTTAGTATGATGTATTTCAAAATGTACATGGAAAATGGAATTTAAGAGATACTTCACATTTGGGAATTGTGATTATAATTTCAGAGTTAAATATGATTCAATGCCTGAAATATAATAACAAATTAAAAATTCACTTAATGTCTATAATAGTATATTAGGACAGTTAAAGATAAAAGTAGTGAACTGAAAGACAGTAGGAAATATATACATTATAATACATAAATTACAGAAGAGTTGCGGGGTCTCCCCCACAGATTCTTCTAGTACCCCGTTGCCAGAGGGTGTGAGCCTGCTGCCCGCTATCCAGTCTCCCAGTGTGCGTGAGATAGACAGACAGGGTTTCTGTCTAAGCAGTTCTGATTTATTTGGGGAGCACAACGCCCAGGGCTCTGTCCTTGGCCGCCATCTTGCTCACCACATGTAACCCAGTGACCTTGACCGTTAGTCGCCATCTTGTTGACTTAGTGACCTCTTTCCCCTGAGTCCCACAAAGAGTCACATGGAACATGCTGAAAATGTCTGAATGTGTATAATGGGAGTTCCAATGGTGGAGGGGAGGAGAGGAGAGGAACAAAAGGAAATGGAGTGAAGCCAGAAGCAATATTTAATGATGACCAGTAATTAAGACTCAGTTTAAAACCCAAGCAGAATAAACACTGAGCTAGGGCCAATTATAGTGTAGCTACTAAAAATCAAAGGTAAGAAGGAAATCTTGATGGTAGCAGTAATAAAACTGACAATTCTAGGGCCGCCAAGGTGGCTTACAGGCTTATCCTCTACCTGCAGTGCCAACATCCCATATGCATCCCAATTCTAGTCCCAGTTGCTTTACTTCTGATCCAGCTCCCTGCCTACAACCTGGAAAAGCAGTAGAGAATGGCCCAAAGGCTTGAGACCCTGCACCTATGTGGGAGACCTGGAAGAGCTCCTGGCTGCTAGCTTTGGACCAGTTCAGCTCTAACCATTGCAGCCCTTGGGGGAGTGATCCATCAGATAGAAGATCTCTCTCATTCTCTATAATTCTTTCAAGTTTAAAAAAAAAAAAAAGAATCTTTAAAATTAAAACAAAAACAAAAAACCTGACAGCATCTTAACAGAAATAATGGAAGCCAGAAAGAAAGAGAATTAACACTCCTTTAATTAACATTAATGTCTTCAAAGTGACAACTGAGAATATAAGCTTTGTGAGCTCAGATGAATTATTCTCAAATTTTAGTTTGTGTACAAAGTGCAGCAGGCAGGGAAAGAGAAGGAGCATTAAAATTTTTGATTCCCAGATCCCATTCTAGCCATTTAGTTTTAGCATTATTGGAGTAGGACCAAAGCCAACAAGGACAACAAGGGAGAGGGAGAGAGATCTTTCATCTGCTGCTTTATTACCAAAATGCCTACAACAGCCATGGCTGGACTAGACTCAAATCAGGAATTAGGAAATTCATCTGTGTCTCTCATGTGGGTGGCAGGAATCCAAGTATTTGAGCTGTCATTTGCTGTCTCCAGGGCACACACCAGTAGGCATTCTGGATCAGATGTGGACGCAGAACCTGATCCCAGGCTCGTTGCAGGATGTAAACATCCCAATTGGCTGTATAATCTGCTGCACCACACTGCCCCTGCTCCCTCCCTTAGGCTGGTTCTGCCTGGTATTGTACTTTTTATCAATGAGTTGTACTGTAGGTGTTTTATGTCTGGCTACTTCTGCTCAGCTTTGTTTTTTGGTTTTTTTTTTTTAAGATTTATTTATTTATTTTCATTGCAAAGTCAGATATACAGAGAGGAGGAGAGACAGAGAGGAAGATCTTCCATCCGATGATTCACTCCCCAAGTGACTGCAACGGTCGATGCTATGCCAATCCGAAGCCAGGATCCAGGAACTTCTTCCTGGTATCCCACACGGGTGTAGGGTCCCAAAGGTTTGGGTCGTCCTTGACTGCTTTCCCAGGCTACAAGCAGGGAGCTGGATGGGAAGTGGAGCTGCCGGGCTTAGAACTGGCGCCCATATGGGATCCCGGCGCGTTCAAGGAGAGGACTTTAGCTGCTAGGCCACGCTGCCGGGCCAGCTTTGTATTTGTTAAGATTCATCCATGTTGCTGAGTTTTAAGTTTGTGAATATGTCAAATAACTTTGCCTGTTATATATTTGGGGATAATATGAAAAAATTACTGCTTAGATAGCCTTTTAGTGAACAGAGTATTTCAAAATATTCATGGAAAAAATGGAATTAAATGATAAGGCATGCTTTCTTCTAGAAAAACTATTTTATTTTAATATTTATTATAAAGGCAAGAGGGTTGCAAACCTGTGTGGCCTTCCAGTTAGGATAAAGAGGATCAGTATAGGGGAGATGGATGGTGAGTTAATAAATGATTCTGTTTTCTCTGCTGTGACTGGGGAGTGGGAGGAGAAAATGCACTGCTCCTTGTTGTCAGACTATGTTAGTGCCAGGGGATGGAGATGTCACCTGAGAGTCCCTGATGTGCGGAAGAATGTTCCGAGAGTGTTACTTGAATAGTCTTGATTGTTCTAAGAAGCTGTCAGCTTTATACCAGAGGTTAGAAACTCTGTCTAAGGCCTGTTCACTGTCCATGTCTACCTCAGTGTGTCTTCGGATCTAGGTGCTTGATGTAAAACTTGGCCTGAAGTGTTGTTCAACCTGTCCATCTTTCCATCCTTTGAAGTAGTACTCAAAGACCTCTGTTGGCTTAGATGAGCTGGCTGTCTTGTCTTTCATGTGCATCAGGGTATGTTCTCTATTTTTGCATGACCCTAAAGAACCCTTTCTAGGCCAGCCCCAGTTCTTGTGTCTGCCTACACGTGCTATGGGCTATCCTGGCTTAGCCAGCCCCAGAATCTGGCTATCATGTATACCACTGGGTACTGCAGCCTAGTTGGGACAACTCCAAAGAACCTCTACCAGGCCTGCCCCCAAACATGGCTTCCAAGATCACTGGTGCATGTGTTGGTCTGATCAAGGGAGACCATCCACATTCTCCCATCCAGTCCACTCCCTGCTCCAGCTCTCTTGATTGCTTGCTCTTATAGTGGCCTGGTCATGGAGTCCTTAGAAATCATTTTAAACATGTCAAACAAGCCCTCAACGACTCCCACTCCAATTTGTCCCAAGTCTCCTAGTCTCAGGCAATGTGCAATGCTCCAATGCATATACTGGAGTGGTGGTGATTAGCAGTGGGACCACCATCCCAGAGCTCCCTAGATCTTTTTTTTTTAAGAATTTTATTCTTATTGGAAAAGCAGATTTACAGAGGGAAGGAAATACAGAAGAATCCTTTATCTGTGGTTCATTTCCCAAGTGACCTCAATGAGCCAGTCTGAAAACTGGAACCTAGAGCTTCTTCTGTTTCTCCCTCCCACCTTGGTGTAGGGTCCCATTGCTTTGGGCCATCTTATACTGCTTTCCTAGGCTACAAGCAGGGAGCTGTATGGGAAGTGGAGCAGCAAGGACACTAACTGGTATCCATATGGGATCCAGGTCAAGCAAGGTGAGGGTTTAGCTACTGGGCCATCTGTCTGGGCCCTCCTCAGATCTTTAAAAGAATAATAAAAAAAAAAAAAGAGGGACAACTATGCTGGCAAACAAGAATAGTTACCAGGTTTGGCATTAACCAGGCCCAAAATACCACTGCTATTGACTACTTTTTTCCCAGCAGTGTAATACTTGCCTAGGTATTGGGCAACCTGGGGAATGTACATTTTCTTTTTATTTAAAAAAATTGTTTTTTTTTTTAAAGATTTATTTTTATTATTTTTTTCATTGGAAAGGCGGATATACAGAGAGGAGAGACAGAGAGGAAGATCTTCCGTCCGATGATTCACTCCCCAAGTGAGCGCAACGGGCCGATACTATGCCGATCCGAAGCCAGGAGCCTCTTCTGGGTCTCCCATGCGGGTGCAGGGTCCCAAAGCTTTGGGCCGTCCTCGACTGCTTTCCCAGGCCACAGGCAGGGAGCTGGAAGGGAAGTGGGGCTGCCGGGATTAGAACCGGCGCCCATATGGGATCCCGGGCGTGCAAGGCGAGGACCTTAACCACTGCGCCACCGCGCCGGGCCCTAAAAAAATTGTTTTTAAAGATTTATTTATTTTCATTGCAAAGTCAGATATACAGAGAGGAGAGACAGAGAGGAAGATCTTCCATCCGATGATTCACTCCCCAAGTGACCGCAACAGCCGATGCTATGCTGATCCGAAGCCGGGAATCAGGAACTTCCTCCAGGTCTTCCATGTGGGTGCAGGGTCCCAAAGCATTGGGCATCCTGGACTGCTTTCCCAGGCTACAAGCAGGGAGCTGGATGGGAAGTGGAGCTGCCGGGATTAGAACCGGCGCCCATATGGGATCCCAGGCATGCAAGGTGAGGACTTTAGCCACTAGGCCACCGTGCTGGGCCCAAGGGAATGTACATTTTCTGTGAACCATTATGAAGACCCTTGCCTGCACTTTTGTTACCAATTCCTAATATAGAATTCCTGAATTATGGATCATCTTTAGAGTACATTAAAACTTTCCAAAAATCAAAATATAGAATCCAGTGGTTAAGATGTCACTTGTGGGCCCAGCACAATGGCTCAGTGGCTAAGGCATGTGCTTGGATCCCATATGGGTGACGGCTTATATCCTGGCTGTTTTTTGTCCCATCCAGCTCCCTGTTTGTGGCATGGGAAAGTAGCAGAAGATGGCCTAATGTTTTGGGACCCTGCACCCATGTGTGAGGCCTGGAAGAGGCTTCTGGCTCTTGGCTTTGGATGGGCTCAGCTCCGGTTGTTGCAGCCACTTGGGGAGTAAACCAGTGGAGGGAAGATCTTTCTGCTTCTTCTCTCTGTGGATCTTCTTTTAAAATAAATACATACATACATACATACATACATACATAAATCTTTTTCAAGTTTGGGGGCCACCCATGTGAGGGATTTGGACTGAGGTTCAGGCTCCCAGCTTTGGCCTCATTCAGCCCTGGCAATTGGAGGGCATTTGGGGAATGAAACACTAGATGAAAGATCTTTCTATATACATCTCGTTCTCTATCTGCCTCTCAAATTAATAAGATAAACCTGCAAGATTCAAAATATAAAGTAACATGCATAGATGAAACACAGTCATGTGAAAAGAAGAAAACAGCATACACCTATGCATGGATTGAAGATACACAGTAGGGGGAGGCATTTGACCTAGTGGTTAAGATACCTGCATTCCATATTGAGTTGCCTGGACTTAATGCTCAGCTTCAATTTCTAACTCCAGCTTCCTGCTAATGCAGACCCTGATAGACAGTGACAATAGCTCAATTCATCGGGTACCTCTCACACATATGGGAAATCTGGATTGGGTTCTCAGCTTCCATCTTTGGCCTTGGCCATCTTGGGCATTTGGTGATTGAACTAGTAAATGGAAGCTCACTATTTATTTCTCCATCTCTCAAATAATTTTTCTTAAATTAAAAAAAAGATAGAGGGCCTGGTATGGTAACCTAGCAGCTAAATTCCTCACCTTGCACCCACCAGGATCCCATGTGGGCACTAGTTCTAATCCTGGTGGCCCTGCTTCCCCTCTTGCTCCCTGTTTGTGGTCTGGAAAAGCAGTCAAGGACGACCCAAAGCCCTGGGATCCTGTACACTCTCAAGCGAGACCTGGAAGAAGCTCCTGGCTTTAGATCAGCTCAGTTCCAGCCATTGCTGTCACTTGGGGAGTGAATCATTAGATGGAAAATCTTCCTCTCTATCTCTCCTACTCTCTGTATATTTAACTTTCCAATAAAAATAAAATAAATCTTTTTTTAGAAAGTTACTATAGGGACCCACACTATGACACAGCAAGTTAAGCTGATGCCTTTAATGTAGACATCCCATGTGTGTACTACCTACTTCCAGTTCAGCTCCATGCTAAAGCTCCTGGGAAATTAGTAGAAAATGGCTTAAGTCCATTGGCCCTTGCACTCACATGAGCGACTTGGATGGAGTTCTAGTCTCCTCACCTTAGCCTGGTCCAGCCCTCATCATTGTGGCCATTTGGCAAGTGAACCAGCATATTGAATCAATCTCTCTCTCTCATTCACTCCCACATACTCTCTCTCTTTGTGTTCCTATCTCTTTTAACTCTGCCTTTCAAATAAATAAATAAATCTTTTAACAAATAATTTAAAAAGAGATACTATAAAAGAAAAAGAAAATATTGACATGGTTGAAAGGTAAAGAAAACTGGAATGAGTTTTTTCCTCTTGACCTGCTGTCCCTCCCAGTAATTGCATAATGACCATATGTTTTTATAATCAAAATAAACATTTAATCCTATTGAGATCCAGAATCCAGTTCAAATGCCACTTCCCTCTAAGTAGCCTTAGCATAACGGGATTGTCATAACTGGCCAACATCTTTTTCCTTAGAACAAACACACTTGAGCAGGAGCCCAGTACCTTTCCGGGAGGAGGCACTCTCTGGTATGCCTCCCTTTCCCCCTATAACCACAGACATTTCACCAGCAGCTCCCCTTTCTCAGAGGAACATCCCAGCCTGCTGCAGAGGCAAGAATCTGAACCTGAACATCTTTCTCTGTTTTCCACTTGAAAATATCTGATATTGAACAAGAGGTTGAGCAATGGGCTTCTTGTCAGCCAGCCAAGCATTGGCAGAAGCATTCTGAACAGCTCACTCAGGCCAGAGGAATCCGAGGCTTGTGTTTGCTGTAGCAGCTGAGATGACACCAGGACTCCCATAACCCACTTCTCGGTGTCCGGACTCCACTCAGCATTCCACAGTCCTACTAATGCACACCCTGGAAGGCAGCAGGTGGTGGCTCAAGCAGTTGAGTCTCCATCACCCATGTAGGAGGCCCAAATTGAGTTTCTGACTCCTCATTTGGCTTGGCCAAACCCCCAGCATTTAGGAAGAGAAGCAGCATAGAGGAGATCTGTTGCTTGCTTTGTCTCTCAAATAAATGGGGGAGGAAAAGATTCTGGTGCAAAACATATACTGTACCAACTACAGGCTGAACAGAACACAAAAACAAGGTGGGAATTAGGGGGAAAAAATTGGGAACCTCGGTGTTTGTGTAACTACTCTTAAACTTTCAACAAGTTCATTTATTTTCCCAGCCCATTGAATGGAGGAGTAGACTAATTTCCATGCTAGCAAATCAGACTCAACTTCTGCCTGATGGTGGTGATCACTTAGAAGGCTACACTGAAAAACACCCTGAGACCTAAGTCTGGGGCTTAATGGAGAAGAGTGCTACGTATTGGGGACTTGCAATTGGTGTATCTGTTAAATGTTTGTCTTTTCTGGACAAGTTGTCCTTTGAGATTCTTTTTCAGATCTGTGTTGGGAGTTCCCAGGTTTTGATCTATTCATGTGACTGGTGGGCATGATATTCATCCGATAGGCAATCTTCTTAATTCCAAAGGGGAAGGAATTTTAATTATCTTCCGCAACAATAGACCTTGTCTCCAGCAATGGATTGATATATATTTAAATAATGCGTCAGACTCTCAGGGCCCCACAGAGATGGAAATGTCTGCATGCAAAGTGTTAATTACATAATGGTAATCATTCTTTTGAGATCTGTTACGTTATTACAGCCTTCCCTGTCTACGCATTGCCCTTTCCTCAGGATGTAGCTGGTCCTGGGAGGTGTGTGTGTCTGTGTCTGTGTGTCCTGGATGGTTGATGTGATTAGTGGGGTTAGTGTGCGGGTGAGGAAGGGAGTGTCCCACGGTCTCAGCCCACTCAGGGTCCCTAAGATTATCTCATGTGTTGGCTCAGTCTGAACTCACCTAGAATACTATGTGGTTTGAGATTTTTGGAAGGACATTGTTCTTTGTCTTATATTTGAAACAAATGTGCTCCAGAGAGTAGATGAGTTATTGTTTGACCAGTTTAAGCAAAGCCTAAATTGTATGTTCATGACTGTTGCAGAGACTCATGAACAGGTTGGGAGGTGGGTACCTTGTGTCGTCAAAATGTAAATTCCACAGGCAGGCTGTCGATACTAGGCTTTGGAGTCAGGTGACTGTGGGTTTGAAAACAGCTCAGACATAATACATGACTTTGTACAAGCTACATAAACTCTTTTTTTCTCATCTACAAAATGGGTTTAATAATAATACCTACCTGTATTATGTGAGATAATACATGAAAAATATAAACATCTTGCCCTACATAGGAAACACTGCTATTGTTACTTTTTTTTTTTAAGACTTATTTTTGTTTGGAAGGCAGATTTACAAAGAGAGGAGAGACAGAGATTTTTCCATTGGCTAGTTCACTCCCCAGATGGCCTCAATGGCCAGAACTGGGCAGATCCAAAGTCCAAAGCCAGGAATGAGGCTCTTCTTCTAGTCTTCCATGTGGGTGCAGAGGGCCAAGGACTCAGGCCATCCTTTGCTGCTTTTCCAGGCCTTAAACAGGGAGCTGGATGGGAAGTAGAGCAGATGGGCCACAAACTGTTACCCATATGGGATGCCAGTACTTGCAGGCTGAGGCTTAAATCTACTATGCCATAGCTCTGGCCCCTATTATTATGATCTCAAAGTGAACTATTAGGCATGATTCTAAATTACGTGCAAAATAAGACTTCAAAAATATGAATTCAAGTTCTTCCTGTTTTGTGGAAATCTAGACAGAGGCTAGAATAAGGTCAGTATTTGTTGTTTTACTAAGTGGCAAAAATATTCCCTTGAAAGAAGTTGAAGAATACAGATTCGCAAAAAGAACAAAATTAGTAGTCAGAAACAACAATCTTATGATATATACACTAATGAATATAATTAGTATGTATTAGAATAGAAGAGGACATTTGACAAAAATAGGATTATACTGCACAGAGTTTCATAACTAGCTGTTTTTCAGTGAGATCTTCAGGCAAATTTTTGTTTCTTTTTGTTGTTGTTACTGTCATTGTGGTAGAAGACATAACATTAAATATACCATTTTAACCATTTTTAAAGCACATGTGCATAATGTGAGTATATTCAGTGTATCCATAGTGCTGTGAAACAGAGTTCCAAAACATTTTCATATTGCAAAATGGAAACTCTGTATTCATTAACAAACAACTCCCCTTCCTCCTGTCTTTATACCCTTGTAACCACCCTTCTAGTTTCTATGACTCTGACTTCTTTAGATAGTACATGTAAGTGAAGTACTTTATTACATCATGATGGCTTATTTCATTTAGCATAGTGTCCTCAGGATACATCTGTGTTGTAGCACATGTCAGAATATTCTCTCTCTCTTTTCAAGATTTATTTATTTTTATTTGAAAGGCAGAGTTACAGAGAGAGAGGGAGAAACATAACTTTCTTCCATCTCCTGGTTCACTCCCCAAATGGTCACAATGTCCAGATCTGGGTTGGTCTGAAGCCAGTAGCCAGGAACTTCTGGGACTCCCAAGTGGTTCAGGAGCTCAGGAATTTGGGCCATCTTTCACTGCTTTCCCAGGTGTGTTAGCAGGAAGCTGGATCAGAAATGGAGCAGGCAGGACTCAAACCAGCACCCATATAAGATTCTGGTGATCCAACAGGATGCTTAGCCTACTGTGTCACTGCGCTGGTCCCAGAATTCCCTTCCTTAAGAAGAAAATACTTAGTATTCATGTTTGAAAGAAGGAGAATTTGAATGGGATCTTCTGCCTGTTGATTTACTCTCCCAAAGAGCCATAACAGCAGGAGTTACCAGGCTGAAACCAGCAGCCAGAACTCAGTCTAGATCTCTGTTGTAGGAGACAGGGACCCAGCTGTCTGAGCCATCATTTGCTGTCTAAGCCATAGCTGGGAGCCAGGGAGTCAATCCGTATTGTCTACAATCACTCAGCATTTGCCTGAGCCATTTCTCACCTGCTACCTCAGGAGCATGGCTGGGATTCCAGGTAAGGCACTCAAAATTGTAGTGCAGGTCTCCCAAGTGGCTTCTAAACCACCACACCAGATGCACACCCTGATGGTTCAATTTTTAATCCTTTAAGGAATCCACACCTTGCATTCTATAGCAATGGCCTTATTTCCACAATGCATGGGATGGAAACTGAGGCGTGATGGTGGTGTGGTGCAGGTGAGATTGGCATCTCATATCCCACAGAATGCCAGTGTAAGGCCTGGTTGCCTGGTCTCCAGTCCAGCTTCTTTCTTTCTTTTTTTTTTTTAAGATTTATTTATTTTTATTGCAGAGTCAGATATATATACAGAGAGGAGGAAAGACAGAGAGAAACATCCACCATCTGATGATTCACTCCTCAAGTGACTGCAATGGCCGGTGCTGTGCTGATCCAAAGCCAGGAGCCCAGATCCTTCTCTGGGTCTCGCACGCAGGTGCAGAGTCCCAAGGCCTTGGGCTGTCCTTAACTGTTTTCTCAGGCCACAAGCAGGGAACTAAATGGGAAGCGGGGCTGCCAGGACTAGAACTGGCACCCATATGGGACCCAGTGTGTTCAAGTCAAGGACTTCAGTCACTAGACCACTGTGCTGGGCCCCCAGCTTCTTTCTAATATGCTAGGGAAGGAAGCTGAAATGACCCTTATACTGCCAAAACATGGGAGACCAGTTGAAAGTTCTTGGTTCCTGGTCCAGATCTAACTGTTGTTGCCATTTGTGGAATGAACTTGTAAATGGAATATTCTATCTTTTCTGTCACTCTGCCTTCCATTAAATAGCATAAAATTAAATCCTAGAGAAACTGAAGAAATAATCTTTGTAACAATGAACAACGATGGCCTGTATCCTGTAGAAGTGTACCTAAATGCTTGTTGCTAAGCCCTTTTCAAAGTTTTTGTTGTTTTTGTTCTGTGACACAAATGGAAGAAGATGCTAAAGAGATTAGCTTCAGGCCCAGCAGCGTGGCCTAGCAGTTAAAGCCCTTACCTTGAACACACCAGGATCCTATATTGGTGCTGGTTCTAATCCCGGCAGCTCCACTTCCCATCCAGCTCCCTGCTTGTGGCCTGGGAAAGCAGTCGAGGATGGCCTAATGCCTCGGGACCCTGCACCCATGTGGGAGACCTGGAGGAAGTCCCTGGTTCGCAGCTTTGGATCGGCTCAGCTCCAGCTGTTGTGGTCACTTGAGGAGTGAGTCATTGGATGGAAGATCTTCCTCTCTATTTCTCCTCCTCTCTGTATATCTGACTTTGCAATAACAATATATATATATATTTTAAAAACAATAAAAGAGATTAGCTTCAAAATCACAAGAATCACGAAAAATACATGATGTGCCAAACACGTTTAGGTTAGCTTTTCTGATGTATAGAGATCAACATGCCTTGCTTAAATTGCTAAGGGTTTCTCCCACAAACCAAGATTAAGCCCCTCACATTCAGGTGGTTTTCTTCCCCTTCCAAAACCTGCCAGTCCTTTCTCCTCGGAGCTGCACTTGGACAGCTCTTCTTGCCCTCTTCTTGGGTAGGACCCCAAGACTCCCGGAGGGGAAGTATGTGCTCTCACATCCTCTGGCGTCCCAGCCCTGCGTTCTTCTCATTGGGCGCCTCTGTTGCAAGCCCACCCAAGGAACCTTCTGGTCCAAGAAGATCCCAAAATGACGACACTCAGGAGGTGGCAGTTACACGGTCATAGACATTTATTTATCCCCCTCCCAGGATATCCCCAAAGCAGGCTGAAGGCTGTTCATTTTAACAAGAGGAAGCAGCAATGCAGGGACCTGTCACAGCCTAGTCACATTCACACAGTGAGTGGACTACAGAACTGGGGTGCTGCCTGGGGCCTTCACCCCTGTGCCAGCCACACCAAGATGCTGATGAGAGAACTTTACAAAGCTGTTTGGTGACAAGATGAGCAGCCCCCGCTAGGCAGTGAAGCCCCTTTCAGCGAGGCATTTGCAGTGATTCAAGGCCAAGGAATATTTAAAGGACAGTTCGGTTTAAGGCCAAGTGTGAGGCTAGGCATGCTGGAAGATTCTTTGTAACCCAGGACTTGATGAAATCTCTGAGTCTAGCCTTTCAGATGAGGGCTATGACAAGTTCTGCTGTTTCTGGGGATTCCTGATGGAACATGCTTTCCCAGCTCATCCAAAATGCCCACCCTCCATTTTCCCTGGCCCTGGACCAGTGAGCTCGGAGAACCGGTGGCTATGCATGGGCCATCATGGAAATTGGACAGCATGGGCCCCGGCCCAGGACTGGGAGGAGGGGGAACAGCAGTGTGCTAAATTGCAGGGTGTCTGCTGTCCAATTAAATCAGTGCATTGTGTGCCACATGGCAGAGACTCAACACTCGGGCTTGCTCCTGGGCATGAGGCCCAGCTGTTAGTCACAAAGCTGCAGCCAGAGTTCCACAGCACCCCCTTCGACCCCCTTCGTTCCACACGTGGAGGTGTGGAGACCCAGAGAGGGGAAGCAGCTTGCCAGAGATCACACAGCAGCCACTCAGCACATCACTGCACTTGGTACTGAAGAATGCTAATGGTAAGCAGAACAGCCCCAAGCTCGTGTCTCACAGGAATCACACATTAGTGGAACAGGTAAACACAAAATACCAGAGATTGCCATCTGAGCTATGAGGCAGGGAAGTACTGCAAGTTGATCAGAGGGGTAGGGGTGGTGTCTCTGAGAAGGGGCTACTTAATCCAAGACTTGAAAGAAGTGTACGGTGTTGATGACAGACTGGGATGAGTGGGAATGCAGGAGGGACACTAGTGGGATGAGGAGCCGGGGCCACAAGCAGCAGATGCGGAAGGGCTCTGGAGCATGCGGGGCTGTGGGCCAAGGTGAGAGGCCTGGAGTTTGTGTTTGTAGGGGTGTTTTTTGGGGGTGTGGGGGTTTGTGTTTTTTGTTTTCTTTGGCTAGAGAGTGGCAGACATTACTATAACATTTTCTGCCCTTCCCAGATATGGGACTCCCTGGGAGCTATTACCTTGGAAATTTTCAGAAAACACCAGGCAATGCTGCCCACGCAAAATGAGCTGAATTTTCCTGGTCTTAATCTAGTGATCTCTGTGTGCTTTGCCACATCACTCATGTTCATATGAAGTTCCTTTTTCCTACCATGGGTCTCAAACAGACCCAGACATCTGAGTGTCGCAGGAAGCAGTGAGCCTTCCTGATCCAGGGCCAATCCGCGGGAAAGCAGCCAGGCAGCCCCATCACCTGCGGCCTCATGCCTGTGGTCAGCGTTCATCCTTCTTGCTAGCAGGTATAATAGAAAGCGCGATCAAGACTTCTCTGGTGGGCCTGGCCTTGTGGCACAGAGGGTTAAGCCACGGTTTGCCAGCTGGAATCCTGTGTTAGAGTGTTAGTCCTGAAGATCCCAGCTGCTCCATTTCCCATCCAGCTTCCTGATAATGCTCCTGGGAAAACAGCAGGTGATAACTCAAGTACTTGGGCTACTGCCACCCACGTGGGAGACCCGGATAAAGTTCTTGTTTCCTGGCTTCAGCCTAGTTCAGCCATGGCCATTGCGGACATTTTGCTCTCTTGTTACTCTCTCAAATATATACATTTTGATAGAATGGGAGGAAATTTTAAGGTATTTAGACTTTTTTTTTTAGGTATTGGAAAACTCAAGTCCAAAAAAAAAAAAAGATTCCATAAGCAGAGGCATCAGAACCAGAACTGGAAGGCAATCCATTTCTTGTGTAATGCTGCCTGTTATTACATTTATAGGAATGGAGGCAGTGTCACAAACCTGAGGCAAGGTTCTCAAAAGGGGTCCTATGGAACGCTGGACCCTAGCGATCAGTTCTGTGTCAGCAAGTTTGGAGAAGCTGTCATTACTGCCTCCTTCCTAAAGGTTTACCATGGGTGTTAGAGGCCCCGAAGCAGTATGCAAGAGAATACTCATTTAGTGTTGCCTACCTCTGTGGTTCCCCAAGGGACCCAGTGATGGAATGCATTTTGGTATACATTTATTCAAATTCTATGTAATTCTCCTTGAGGAGCAAAAAAAAAAAAAGCCCCTATCTGCCAGGCTCCTAGTGATGGTGCCATAAATGTCAGCTGCCTTTGGTTTGACTGTTATTTGTTATTACAACTGAGAGCTGGGGCCACACTTTCTACCTTGGCTTATGTGATGGCACTCCTTCCAGGTACAGTGCTCAGTCATCACAGGTGATACACTCTATGCTGGGCTCATCTAATCACATTAAAATTCAATTTAAAAAACACTATGTGAGCCAAAAATCACATGCCTGTGGACTTAAAAGGACCAATAACTTGCAGCAGCTAGAATATTCTCTGGTGGAGAAGGGCAAGGGATTTGGAATCTTGAGAAGTCTTCGAGCTTCCGTTAACTGGCTGCAGAACTCCAGAGCAAAGGCCTCACCTTTCTCAGCCCCAGTGACTCATCTCTACAGGATCTGAAGAATGCCTTCCTCAGGGCCCGGTGCTGTGGCCTAGTGGCTAAAGTCCTCGCCTTGCACACACGGGGATCCATATGGACGCTGGTTCTAATCGCAGCAGCTCTGCTTCCCATCCAGCTCCCTGCTCGTGGCCTGAGAAAGCAGTTGAGGATAGCCCAAAGCCTTGGGTGGTTCCTGGTTCCCGGCTTCAGATTGGCGCAACACGGCCGTTGCGGTCACTTGGGGAGTGAATCATCGGACCTCTCTGACCTTGTAATAAAAATAAATAAATCTTAAAAAAAAAAAAGAATGCCTTCCTCGACTTGGTCACTTTGTCAGTGACCAAGAGCTGCTTCATGACAATAGTGAACATTTACCTAGCAATGCCATGTGCACTCTGGGTACCTTCAAGGGCAGAGGCTGTTAGTAGTCCCCCTTCATGGGTAAGAAAAGTGAGGAGGGTTGCCTAAGGTTCCAGGGAGCATGGTGACAGAGCTGGTTTGGGGCTTGTTTAATTCTCCTGGGTATAATGAACTTATCAGGCAAATATTTCCCTTGCCTCCAAGACTCCAGAGCTCAGAGAAGTAAAGCAACTTGGCTGAGGTCACACAGCTGGAAAGTAGACAAAGCTGGGCCTACACCCAAATTCTTTGTCGTTTTTTGTGTGCCACATGTACCGGACAGACGGGCAAGTGAGCTATGAAGAGAACAATGTGCTGGTGTAGGGAGTTTTGTTCCCTGGGGCAGGGACCATGTCTTGTCCTTTATTGTTTCCAAACCAGTCCCTGGGGCAGGGGCCTCCTGTCCTGGAGATGGGTCCTCATGCCTGACTGGGTAACAGTTCTGTTGAGCAATCCCTCCCTGGCTGGGCGGGGCTATGTTGCCAGGGAGCCTCCTGCCTTCCTTTTGGCTGCTGACTTCCCCTTGTCTCCTTGAGCTTCAATGTTTGCTTTACTGTTTATTTTCATTTACTCTGAAAGAGAAACAAAGCAAGCAAGAGTGCACTTCAGTTGTCTGCCAGGCTGAAGCCAGTTTCTGCAGTTCCTGGATGGGATTCCTGTAGGTGGCACTTGAACCATTACCCTCCACCCCCTGGGAAGCGTTAGCAGGAAGCTGGATTGAAAGAAAGTAGCAGAGATTCCAGTGGCCTTTGGATATGAACTGTGGGCATCCTAAGCAGTGGATTAACATGCTGTACCACAGTTGCTACCTTTTGAATGCTTCCTGACCCTAGACTATGTAACCATGGTTATGTGACTTTGGCTGGGACATGTTGCATTTTCTGTGTGTGCTGCTTGTCTTTGATGGGATGCTTACTGCTCTGGAAAGGGGGAGTGAGACCTGAGTTCTCCTCTTGACATGAATCAACAGTTACCTCACTTTTCTGGGTCTTGACTGCCAAATGGGAACTTTCACGTCTGTCTGGCTGCCACCAAAGCTGTCCAGAAAACACATAGTGTGATATAAATAGCAGGTTGTTCACTGTAATATGAGACATCCCTTAGGCGCTCAATAGATAATAACCCACTGACACCAAGGGCAGGATTTGCCATGATGTGTGGATAGCACTTAAAACACAGTTAGGGAGGGCCCAGCACGGTGGCTAATGGCTAAAGTCCTCACCTTGAATGTGCCAGGATCCCATATGGGCACTGGTTCTAATCCCAGCAGCTCCACTTCCCATCCAGCTCCCTGCTTGTGGCCCGGGAAAGCAGTTGAGGACAGCCCAAAATCTTGGGACCCTGCACCTGCATGGCATGAGAGACTTGGAGGAAGTTCCTGGCTCCTGGCTTTGGATTGGCTTAGCTCCGGCCGTTGCGGTCACTTGGGGAGTGAATCTTTGGATGGAAGATCTTTCTCTCTCCTCCTCTCTGTATATCTGACTTTGCAAAAAAAAAAAAATAAAATAAAATCTTTTAAAGAAAAACAGGGAAAGAAGCAAAATGTAAGAAATGAAACTTCCGTATGAGTATTATCATTACAATCATGAAAAACACATTTAAAAAGAAAATACACCAACATATTGCCAGTGATTGCCTTTGAGTTGTGGGTTTGCATGTGGGTTTTTGTTTTTGCTTTTGTTTTGTTTTTTTCTTTTTTAAGATTTATTTATTGCGGACAGCACAATGGCTCTGTTGGCTAATCCTCCCCCTTCAAGTGCTGGCATTTCATATGGGCACTGGTCCGTGCCCTGGCTGCTTTACTTCCCAAGCAACTTCCTGCTAAGACCTAGGAAAGCAGCAGAGGATGGCCCAGTGCCTTAAGAGGCTCCTGGCTCCTGGCTCTGGATCAGGTTAGCCCCAGCCGTTGAAGCCATTTGGGGGGTGGACCAGTGGATGGAAGATCTTTCTCTCTTCTTTGTAAATCTGAGAATTAAATATTTACTTCAGTTACAGAGACACAGGGATACACACACACACACACACAAACACAGCCAGGAGCTGGAAGCCTCATCAGGGTTTCCCACACAGGTGACAAGGGCCCAAACACTTGGGCCATCTTTTGCTCCTTTTTCCAGGACATTAGGATGTGGATCAGATGTGGAGCAGATGGTACAAAAAACTGGCGCCCAATCGCCGATTTGTGTCCTGGCTGCTCCACTTCCCACCCAGCTCCCTGCCTGTGACCTAGGAAAACAGTTGAGGATGGCTCAAACCTTGGGACCCTGCAACTGCATGGCAGACCCAGAAGAACCTCCTGGCTTTGGATCAGCTCAGCTCTAGCCATTGCGACCACTTGGGAAGTAAACCAGTGGACAGATGTCTTTCCTTCTCTCTGTAAATCTGCCTTCCAATAAAACAAAAACAAAAACAAAAACTGGTGCCCATATGGGATACACAAGCTGCACCCTTACCTGTTACTCCACAACAACCAGCCCCAGGGGTTTTGCTTTGTTAGATGTGGACTTTTTTTTTCCTGTTTCTTAAAGTTAGCACATTTTATTTTTACATTTTATCATGTGAAATATGTTTAGCACATGGCCCTTGACAGTGTTTGCTGTTCTCATTTCTAACACTGATATGATCTGGAGCGATTCTAGATTCATTTATTCAGTCTTGTCCACTCTGCGAGTTACTGCTAGTGAATACTACAAACCACCTTGAGAAGAGTGAAGTATGACTCCTGTCTTCAAGAAATATATTTTAGGAGGCCAATATTGTGGTGTAGTATGCTAAGCTTCTGGGGTTCCAGCATATGTGTGCTGCTTCAGGTTTTGCCTTCTCCACTTCCAATCCAGCTCCATACTATTGTTCCTGGGAAAGCAATGGAAGGTGGCCCAAGTGCTTGGGTCCCTGCACTCATAGCTCCTGCTTTCAGACATGCCCAGGTCCAGATGTTGTAACCCTTAGGGGAGTGAGCTCTTTCTCTCTGCCTCTCTGTCTCCCCTCTTCTCTTTGTAATTCTGCTTTTCAAGTAAAAATAAATCAATCTTTAAAAAAATGACACATCTTATCTAGGGGGGTGTATTATGGTGCAGCAGCTTAATCAACTGTTTGTGCTGGCTGCATCCATTCTGGCTCCTCTCTTCTCGCCCCCTTGTTCCAAGAGTTATTTTTTATTTATTTGAAAGGCAGAACTACAGAGAGAGAGAATGATTCTTCCATTTGCTGGTTCACTCTTCAGCCAGCCTAAAGCCAGGAGCCAGGAGCTTCTTCTGGGTCTGCCATATGGGTGCAGGATCCCAAGCACTTGGGCCATCTTCCACTGCTCTCCCAGGTCATCACACTGGAACTAGATTGGAAGTGGAGCAGCCAGGAGAAGAACTAGCACCCATATGGAATTCTGGTGTTGTATGTAGAGTCTTAACTTACTATGCCACAGTGCTTGCCTGGAAGCATTTTATGCTTAGGCTCAAAGTGTAAGTAGACAAAATGGAAATGGGAAGACATTATTGGTGATAATAAAAATAATGAAAGCTAATATTTACTTAGCACATGCTATGTATCAAGCATTCTGCTACTAAATTACGCACTTTGGGGTAAATGTTGGCCTAGAGGTTAAGATGCCAATTAAGATACCATATCCCATATATCCAGGAGCCTGGGTTTGAGTCATGGTTCTGGTTTCCAGTTCCAATGTCTTGCGAATGCACACCTGAGAGGCAGCAGCTGCTGTACACAGCACATGTACATAAATCTCTGTCACATGGAGAAATGAAAGGAACGGTGTTACCCTGTGGCCGAAGTGTACATGAGTGTACATGAGTGGCTGGACAGGAAGGTCAGGGTCAGGCTAGTTGTGAGTGAAAGTGGCCATTTTAAGCTGAGGTGGAGCTGGTCAAAGTCCATCACAGAGTCAGAGAGCTGCCTGGGCAGGGTGGAGTTCAGTTAGTGGAGAAGCTCGGAGGGAAGTCCAGGGAGGGAAGTGGGGTTGGGGGGAAGAGGCTGCATGGGTACAACTGATGAGGGCAGAGTGGCCCGCATCAGTCTCCACCTCACCATGGTGAGTGTACTATAAGGGAAGACTCCATCATACCCTCCTCATTGCAAACCCTTTTTCTTCACCAGCCCTCTTCTCTCTGAGCCCACTTCCTCATCTGTAAAATGGAGCTAATCACACTTCAAGGTAAAGGGTTGCTAGGGTTCTAGAATGAGTATGAGGGCATTTGAAAAAAGCTCCTGGGAAAATGAAATTCAAAGATATTCCGTTTTATGGAGAAGAATTTTTATATTCCTGCATAGGTTTTTCATAGTACCTGTGTACCATGAACTTGTGTATCTGGATTTCTATCTTCTTTTTGTTTTCACCCAAATGAATGAACTTTTCATTCCACTGTTGATGAACTTTTAAGTAGCCTGGTGTTTATGGCAACAGTCAGTTCCTGTGGTCCCCCGCCCCCACAGCATTCTCCTCCTTCTATGTTAGTTGTTGCTTTTTTCTTCACAAGAGGTCTTGACTGAGCTGTCTCCCAAGAACTGAAAAAATTTCATGGCATGTACCAGAAGGCCCACGAGTCTGCAGGGTCTGGGAAAACACTCCCCAGCCGGCACTGTTTGTTTTGGCCAAGGCCCCCTCCCTTGGTTAGTCCCACTCTTCTCTATGTGCATGAAAAGAGGGCCTGGTACCCAAAATCCCATGATATCAGAAATGATACAGCTCAATGCTTTCAGAGACACAAGGTCCTTTGGAAAATCAAATTCAAAGAAGAAGGAGAGAAAATAAACAAAATAAAACCCCTGTATATCCAAATGAGTTCAATCTTCTTTCTGGAAATGCACAGCTAACTCAAGAAACCATTTCCCCTCCTTTCTTCCCATGGGGTTAAAAAAAAATAAAAAGGATAGTTTGATGTTTCATGGAGACTTTATTTTATTCCTGCACAAAATCTGGATAGAAAGATATTAGGCAGCCCCTTCTGTGGATGGAGGGAGAGCCGCACCAGGCTCTGGAGGCTAGTTGGCATTGGGTGGCACAGCCTGCAGTGGAACCCAGCTGACAGTCCCCTTAGCCCTCAAGGCTTTCTCTCCTGTATTCTCTGTTGTCTTGGAAGATGTCCATGCTGGGAACAAACAGGAACGGAATCAGCTATGAAGAGGACCTGGTTTATGAATTTTCAGGCTTGATTTTTGTCACTGTTATGTGTTTAAACACATGGTGTATTTAGACCCTAGGCACAAACTGACCTGTTCCTTGTCATTTTCTGTATAAGGCACATTTTGTCTTACCGCCTTCTTTCGTCCTGAGGTCTCACAGTGCTTGATTATCTTTTCTCCCTAAATAAAATTATCTTTGGGAGAGGCAGGATTCAATTTTTCTCTTTTGTATCTTCTGAATCCTACGTATTTGATGAATTTTCCATAATTACTTACAGAGATGTTAGTAAAAGCAGGACAGGCAGGCAAGATGGTTTGGTGGCAAGAACAGCTTTTGAGGGTCCTTGCCTTGAGCACACCCAGATCCCATGTGGGTGTCAGTTCTGGTCCCAGGGGGCCCTGTTTCCCATCTAGCCCCCACTAGTGGCCTGGGAGGGCATTTGGGGACAGCCCAGGACCTTGGGTCCCTGAGGCCCTGTGGGGGGCTTATAGGGAGCTCTGGGCTCCTGGTTTCAGATTGGCTCAGCTCCGGCTGTTGAAGCCACTTGGGGGGTGAATCAGCAAGCTGGGGTCTCTCCTCCTCTCTAGAGATCCAACTTTGCAGTGAAAATGAATAAATCTTAAAAACAAACAAACAAAAAAAAACAGCTCTTAAAAACTTTTTGGAAAATGGAGGTAAACAATGTTTCTTTTTTTTTTTTAAGATTTACTTATTTGTATTGTTAAGTCAGATATACAAAGAGGAGAGACAGAAAAGAAGATCCTCCATCCAATGATTCACTCCCCAAGTGGCCGCAATGGTCGGGACTGAACCAATTCGAAGCAAGAATCCAGGAGCTTCTTCTGGGTCTTCCACGCAGGTGCAGGGTCCCAAGGCTTTGGGCCGTCCTTGACTGCATTCCCAGGGCATAAGCAGGGAGCTGGATGGAAAGTAGAACTGCCGGGATTAAAACCAGCACCCATATGGGATCCTGGTACACCCAAGGCAAGACTTCAGCTGCTAGACCACTGTGCCAGGCCCGGTAAAGGATGTTTCAAGGGATTTTTAAAAATTATTATCCGGAAGTTGGATATATAGAGAGGAAGAGAGAGAAGATGATCTTCTGTCTGATGGTTCACTCCCCAAGTGGCTGCAATAGCCAGAGAGCTGAGTTGATCTGAAGCCAGGAGCCAGGAGCCTCTTGTGGTTCTCCTATGCAGGTGTGAGGTCTGAAGGGCTTGGGTTATCCTTGACTGTTTTCCCAGGCCACAAACAGGGAGCTGGATGTGAAGCTGGGACACCAGGATTAGAACTGGTGCCCATATGGGATCCTGATGCGTGCAATGAGAGGACTTTAGCCACTAGGTTACTGTGCTGGACCCTCAAAAGATCTTCAAGGGCCTGGCGCGGTGGCGCAAGTGGTTAAGGTCCTCGCCTTGCACGCCCGGGATCCCATATGGGTGCCGGTTCTAGCCCGGCAGCCTCGCTTCCCTTCCAGCTCCCTGCCTGTGGCCCAGGAAAGCAGTTGAGGACGGCCCAAAGCTTTGGGACCCTGCACCCACGTGGGAGACCCAGAAGAGGCTCCTGGCTTCGGATCGGCATAGTATCGGCCGTTGCGCTCACTTGGGGAGTGAATCATCGGACGGAAGATCTTCCTCTCTGTCTCTCCTCTCTGTATATCTGCCTTTCCAATAAAAAAATAATAAAAATAAATCTTTAAAAAAAAAGATCTTCAAAAAGTTGAAGAAAAAGGCAAATTATAAAAAGACTGCATGAATTTCAGAGCATTTTTACATCAAAACAAACATCTCAATTTGATTTTACACAAATTTTTTGAAGTACTTTTCCAGTTAATGGAACGGGCTATTTGTTTTTAAAGATTTATTTATTTTTATTGAAAAGTAAGATATACAGAGAGGAGGAAAGTCAGAGAAGATCTTCCGTGTGATGATTGACTCCCCAAATGACTGCAATAGCCAGGTGGTGATCTGAAGCCAGGAGCCAGGACCCCCCTTCCCGCCCCCCACGTGGGTGCAGGGTCCCAAGGCTTTGGGCCATCCTTGACTGCTTTCCAGGCCACAAGCAGGGAGCTGGATGGGAAGCGGGGCTGCTGGGGTTAGAGCCAGCACTGATATGGGATCCTAGCACGTTCATGGTGAGGACTTTAGTCGCTAGGCCACCATGCCAGGCCTGAAAGGGCTATTCTTAATGATTGGATCATCAGTACTATTTAGAAACAGTATATACAAAAGGACTGCCACATCTGTCCAAAATTTAAAAACTGAATTCAAATATCAATTCCATTATAAAATGAATTTATTAGGACCAGAATGATGGCTCAATTGGTTAATCCTCCACCTCAATGCCCCAGCATCCCATTTGAGTACTGGTTCATGTTCCAGCTGCTCCACTTCCCATCCATTCCTTTGCGTGTGGCCTGGAAAAGCAGTGGAGGGTGGCTCAAGTCTTTTGGCCCCTGTACCTGCATGGGAGACCCAGAAGACGTTCCTGGCTCCAGGCTTCTGGCTTCAGATTGACTCAGCTCTGGCCCTTGCAGTCATCTGGGGAGTGAACCAGAAAATGAAAGATCTTTCTCTTTCCCTCTTCTCTCTGTAAACCTGCCTTTTAAATAAAACAAATCCTTTTTTTTTTGGTTCTTTTATTATTTTTTTAATTTTAGATGATGTTAATATAGTTGATCAGAGTAGGATGGATCAAGGGTTAGGGAAAAGTGGTTGTGATATGATTTCCAAACTTTCTGTTTTTCTTTCTTGTTTCGAAGGGTAGGGGTTGAGCTGTGATAAGGTTAGAAGCCATGCCCAGTCTCCCAACCTCTCCTGTACACAGGGATTGAATATGTTCATCTGATACTAAGCCAGGGTCCCAATGCAGCACGTACTCTGAGGGTTCTGCCTGGATGGTTTCGATAGTTCTGAAATGTTGCTAATTTTGCCGATACCAGGATGAGGGACCCCTTTCAATGTCCATTGACTGACATAGTCAGCCTCAGAGTCTCCATTCGCTTAGATGTTTGCTGTCATCGTTTGGCTGGGGTTGTTGTCCAATTTGTTCCACCAGACATCTCATAGGGCCATTTCTCCAAGCATGCAGAGCTTGCCTAGTGTGACCCAAGGTCCTACCAGCGCATCTTGGCATCTGGCAGGGTGAAAGTCCCCAGTCATGGGCCTAGGCTGACTTACCTCCCCTCAGCCACCACTATTTGGTGCTGGGGAGATGGAACTCCTGTTTGACACACCTAGCGTGACCCAAGGACTCGCCAGTGCTTCTTAGTATCTCTCAGGGTGCAGGCCTAAAAGAAAAAAAAAAAGAGAGAGAGATCTTCCATCTGCTGGTTCATTCCCCACATGGCCGCAACGCCCAAAGCTAGGACAGGCTAAAACCAGGAGCTTCTTTCAGGTCTCCAACATGGATGCAGGGGCCTAAGAACTCAGGCCATCTCCTACTGTTTTCCCATGCACATTAGCAGGGAGCTGGATCTGAAGCAAACAGCTGGAACTGGAACCAGTGCTCACATGGGAAGCTAGTGCTACAGAGGTAGCTTAATATGTTATGACACAGCACCGAGTTCCCAATTCCATGATTTAAATGTAGCAAAAGCTACTGGATATAGGATCTAGAGAATCAGGTGGGATGCCTGGCTCTGCTGTGGATTCTGTGTGTGTTTGCATCTGTGAACTTCAGCTGTGTCGCCTGCAAAGCTAGGAGGTTGAGTAGCCACTGCTCTTCCCAGCTCATGCAGCCTCTAAGACCACAGTGTAAGCTCAGGCAGGAGATGGTTCCAACGGCCCCGAGGTGGGGGAGGGGGAGGTGAGAGGGAGCACCTGTGTGGAGGGGGAGAAGAGGGGAGGAGGAGGGAAGGGGGTCCTAGCTGTCGACCCTAGTGCTCCTGCAGCCCCCACGCTGCGCGGCCTGGCCTGGCTCCTCTGCTTCTGACTGATGGGTGGTGTGAACCACTCACTTTGTCTTTTCAGAACCCTCCCACCCACTGTGTGTATCCGGGGCGCTTCTCCACTTTATTTCAAGTATAAAATGTAGGGGGGGAAAAAAGGAAGACAATGACTGTTTTACATCCTACTTAAAAATCCAGAGGTTAATGTGAATTAATACGTGCAGGAAATATTTACCAATAAATGAAACAAAAGCACACCCCAGCAGCAATGCACAGCTTACCTCTAATCAAGGGTACATGTGAAGCCCTTAAGGAGAATTTATCTTTAATCAATAATTTCCCTTAGTATTTCTTTTGAAGTGTATAGAATTTAGACAACACTTTAACCCACATGGCCTCACTTGGCTCTTCTCAAAAGACCACAGAATGGGAGCAAGTCAGGCATTATCTGCACCTTTCTTCTGTCAGTGGGTGAGGGTCTGGGCAAAGTGTGGAGAGCTGGCCAGGGTTTCCAGGCCCAGTGACAGAGGAGTTGGAAACAAGGCAGACTGCCTCATTCTCCCCAGCGGTGCGCACCAGTACTCGTTACAGCCACCCGACAACCTGGCCTCTGCCTTCTCTGTGATCCAGCAGATGTGGAGGTGGACGCCGGTCTAGGCTGTTAGATGGCCAGCAGGTTCCGCTTGGAGGTGGGAACTTGTCTGGGAGAAGCGTGGGAGTGCCTGGACGCATCAGTCCCAAGGGGCTTCCTGGACACACAGAAGTCTGGGTCCAGTCCCAGCCCCTGCCAGATTGCTGATACTGTGAAACCTACGTTCAAGCTAGTCCTCCCTCACCACCCAAACTGATTGACTATTACTGCCTTCACAGATACTAAGTCAGCCTTTATTACTGTCTTCTCTTTTACCACCACGGACATGTGAATTCCATGAGGACAGGACTAATTTCGCTTAGTTTCCTAGAATCCTGCAGGCTCTTCTAGGCCGGTCTCAGTAAATATTTATTGAGTTGAACTACACTTTAGTTTGAAACTGCAGTCATGCACTGCTCCTTCCGGTTTGCAACAGGGAAACTAAGTCTCACCGAGGTGCAGGTGACTGCTATGGAGCTGAAAGTGGGCAGGGCCGGGTTACAGTCTCACATCTGTGCAGTCCCAATCGAGCATTGGTTCTACTCCTGCCCAAGGCAACCCTTCATATAAAACGAAATCCACTTGAAAGAAGACACTTCCTGCTCGGTTTCGTGCGGGGGGTGAGGGGCTTCGGGAGTGTGAGTTACTGGCAACTGCGTTCCCAAGGGGAAAGGGCCCCAGGATGACCCTTCTCCGAGCTGCGTCCCGGCGGGGCCCGGCCGGGAGGAGCCCAGCACTATCAGCCGAGGTGAGCGCTGCTTGCCCAAGGTCACTCGGACGGGGCCTGGACGGGCCAGGCTTCCCCAAGGGAACCTGAGGAGAGCGTGGAGGGTGTCGGCGCGTCCTCGGGGCAGTTAGAGACCCTTCTTGAGCAAATCAGCGGTCAGGTGAGACATGAACAACTCCTTTCCCGAACCTGGCATAAAAATCTGTAAGGAGTGCCAGCAGACCGAGCCGGCCGCATGGCCTGTTCCCATGTGCTCCACCTGCGCGCGCTCTCACGCGCTGGCCCTTTAAGGCCCCTCCCCCCCCCCCCCCCCCCCCCCCCGCCATGGCTCCTGCTTCGCCTTTGCTCCCTCCCCCTCTAGAATTGCATCAGGCACGTGCTCGCCCCCGTCCGGTCGGAGCTCCGCCACCCCCCGACCGCCCGGCCCAGGAGGCGCCCCGAGGACTCGGCGGCGAGGGGCGGGGCGCGGGGCGGGGCCGCGAGGCCGTACGTGCGCGCGCCCGCCGCCTCCGCCCGCCCTCCCGTCGCCCAGGGCCGGCCCGGCGGGCGCGCGCGCGCCGTCCCCTCCCCTCGCCCGCCGCGTCGCGAGGCGCGCGCCCGCCCGCCGCCTGCCGCGGATCGCGTGGTCGGCTCGGCTCGCCGCGCCTCTCCCCCGTCCGTCCATATTGCTGCAGCCCCCGAGCCGGGAAGCCCGGGCCGCCCCGGGGGCGGGGGGGAGGGTGGGTCGGGACGAGAAGCTTGCCAGGCTCGGGGTGGGGGCGACTTGTGAGGAACGGGCGGGGGGGGACGCGCGCCGAGGAGGCCTGGACCGCAGAGTGGGGGGCCTTCCTCCCCCCCCCCCCGCCCCACCAGCGGGCCTCGGATCTACGGCGGCTGCATCTGACTGGGAAGGGGGGCCGCGCCTAGCGTGAAGCCCGATTCTCCGCAGGGACTGGGGCCCAGCGCCCCGGAGGAAGGCGTCGCGGGCGCCCTGCGAGCCAAGTTCGAGGCGGGGGAGGCAGCCTCGGGCGCGCCCGGCTGCTCCGGGGAGGGGGGGGCGGGCGCGCAGATGGCCACTCAGGTGGAGCCTTTGCTGCCGGGGGGCGCCCAGCTCTTGCAGGCCGAAGAGCACGGGGGGCTGGTGAGGAAGAAGCCGCCGCCAGTGCCGGAGGGCAAGGGCGAGCCCGGGGCGAACGACGTCGGAGGGGGGGAGCCGGACGGCGGCACCCGGAGACCCCGGCTGCCCTGCGCCAAGCCACACAAGGAGGGCACCGGGCAGCAGGAGCGCGAGAGCCCGCGGCCGCCGCAGCCGCCTGGCGCTGAGGGCCCGGCCGGGAGCGACGGGGAGGAGGGCGGCGGCGTTGAGCCGGGCGCTGGCGGAGGAGCAGCCGGAGCCGCGGGCGCCGGGCGCCGAGACTTCGTGGAAGCCCCCCCGCCCAAGGTGAACCCGTGGACTAAGAACGCGTTGCCGCCGGTCCTGGCCACCGTGAACGGACAGTCCCCTCCAGGTGGGTCTCCGTTTGCTCTCCTGGGGTCGAGGGGGCCTCTTCCGGGGACACGGGCGTCCCCTCCCCCCCCAGCGGCCTCCGGGGGTCGTCCCTGGTCGTGGTGACTCGGATTTTTTTTTTTTTAATTACGTCCTGGCTAATTTGGGTCGTCTTGCCTTCCCCACCCCCGGCCGCATGCTTGGGAACCTGCCCCGCCGGAGGGCCTGGCCTCCGGAAGGCCACCGCCTGGGCCGCCGCGGTGAGTGGGCAACGGCGTGGTCCGGGCCTACCTCGCCGGAGACGGGCTGGGTGCCGGGGCCGGGAGAGGGCCTTCTGCCCCCGCCGCGCTGGTCTACGGTGGTTTCCGGTGGGCACCTTCCTGGGAGGCCCACTCTCCCGCCGCGCCCCCGTTTCGGTCGCGTTGCGAGCGTCCCCACGTTGTAAACGCTTAATGAGCATATGTCAGGGGCAGCCCGGCGCCGAGCTCCGGCGGGCCGCACCTCTACACTCCGGATTTAAAAGTTAGCAAGTTTGTTGTCGAGGAGACGGTGTTGGGCCATAGGATCGCCATTCGAAGACGGATTGAAGTCTGTTACAGGGGAGGACGGGGAAAGGAGGAAACCCAGTGTGTCATTGAATTCGGTGAATTCCCTCCGATCCTGGGCGCCTTCCGCCTTGAGAGGGAGCCCCGCGGCGAGTGTGCTGGGGGAGCCGGTTAAGGACCGGCGGAAACCCGAGGCGGGTGAGGGGCCAGCGGCGACACGAGGGGCGTGTGGCCAGGGGAGGGAGTGGCCGGGCTGGGCGGGCGGGTGACAGTTGGGCGCCATGCGCCGAGCCGGCGGCCCCCGCGGGCTGCTCGCGGACACCGGGCCTTGTGCGTTCGGCGCGGGTCGCGGCGGCCGGGGCGGGAGGCGGGTGCGGGCCCGCGGCGCCAAGGGTGCGTGTGCGCGGGTGTAAGTGCGCGCCCCCTTCCCGGCATTCCTCCGCAGCCGGGACAACGTGGTGCTCCCCGCGCGGCAGCGCATGTGACTGCCGGCCGGCGCGCCCCAGGCTTCCCGCTGCCCTCTGCTTTGGGGTGTTTTTGGACCCTGCCCGTTGGGGGAGGTGAAGGTGCGGCAAATCCCGGGCGAGCGGTGTCGGCGTGGGAAGAGAGTGGTGAGAGGTGATGCAGAATATGGAGTCCGCACCCGGAATGGATCGTGGGCTTAGGTGGGGGCGCGCCCTCTCTTCTGAATTGGGGTTCTTTTGAAGTAGGCCCGTGTTAAATCCGCCTGGAAGTTGTGAAACGATGGTCAGTAGCCCTGGCTCTAGTGTTTTCAAACCTCCTCCCCTAATGCAGTGACTTCTTAAGGCTGACTGGTTCAAATAATCGAAATGGGGAAAGGCGAAAGAAACAGAGCGCTTAATGCCTGCACAGTCTGGAAAGTGGATTCACTCTTAGTCCTCCGCGTGGCACACCAGAAGCGCCCATGCTGAAAACAGCATGTTGCCATTTTTTGGTGGTGTTGCTTGAATTGGAAGAAGGATGATTAGGGGTTTACAACATTGTTCTCTTCTAATCCTCTTCCCCTTCCCCCTTTTCCTTCCGAACCCTCTTATGCAAAGGGCAGTGCTGAAGCCTCCATTTTCTTTCCGATCCCTCCTATCCACCCACGGTGTTGGGGAAAACAACTTGAAGACACTTCTTTGGTCCTTCCCCCTCTATAAACTCTGAGGTATAATCATCCCTCGGAGAGCACTCCTCAGAAGTTTAAATGGGGCCGTTCGCCCTGGCTGCCTTCCTCAGCTGCTGCTTAGCTGGTGGGGAACCTGCCTTGTGGGTTTTAAATCGGCCATGACATCAGCTTGTATTGGGTGCCTGAGCTGGCATTTTGTGTAAGTCTAGGAGCCCTTGATATTTTGCTTCACTGGAGTTATTGATCGTGGGAAGACAGCTTGGCTGGCATCTTGCCTTCCTCTCTGAGTGGATGAGGTGATGGTTTACAAGTGCCCAAAGCAAAATTCTGTCTGGTGGATTTGTTTAGTTTTTTTCTCCCTGGACTCAAGGCAAGAGAATTATCTTTTCACTGGTTCAGAACTTTTGCAATAATCTTTGACAAACTAACTGAAACAATTCATTCAGCAGTTTCTCTGTTACAGGCTGCTGTCAGGGCTTGGCTGTTCTTGGGAGAGAAATTTATGGTTGGCCAGTCGGCCTGGCGAGTTTGGTGGTGGCCCTTTCCTGCAGTCCGCATGAACTTCTAAGGCCCATTTGTAGCCTTGCTTTCTTGTTAGCTGTCTGGACAGATTTAAATGTAACACCAGTGGAGTAGCTATGTTGTCTTGGGAATTTTTGTGTTCTGTGATGCATATGTTTTTGGGAGTCTGCAGAAATGAGTGCTTCATAAGCAAGCCAAAAGCTTTCCAAAGGCGTGTTGCAAATGCCTATTTTTAGCTCTCCTTTTGGCTCAGTTGCTGGCTCTTTAAGGAACACATGCAATAACTAGTAATAAAATGTGTTTTATGATACCTTCGTTTTTCTTGTAGGGTTCTCTACTCCTGGTTAAGCTTTCAAGTTTTAGGTTTGTAGTTTTCAGTCTCAGGATTTACATTTTGGCTTTTTTGATTCTCCTTATCTCTTAGGCTGTTTTGAAAATGTCTTCCAATTTTTTCATACGCATACCTTCTGAGTATAAGATACAGGATGATGATAAAAAATGTTTGGTGACACATGCCACGTGTTCAGTTGTTACTTCTAGCACTTGAAAGCTGTGACCTCGTGCCTCACCTTGCCCATTTGTGTAGTAGGGATTAATTAATGATTTTACCTGTCTCATGGGGTTATTGTGAGCATTCATTTTGATGATAGATGGAAGATTTGAGCCCAGTGCTTGAGTCTGTGATAGCTCTTACATCTGGGTGACTGGCGCTTTCTTCATATTTAAAAAGAATTGCACACCTTTTTGTGGTTGTGTACTTCAGGAGTCAACAGAATGTCTCCTTTAAAAGTTCACTTTGCTTATTCATTGACATGAAGGGCATGGTTTGATAATTTTACAGCTTGGAAACTCAAAGAATTGGCTGTTTTCCTTTAGAATGTTTATGGTGATTTTAAAAAAATAATAGGCTTTACTATTTTACACTGCCTTTCGTGAAGACTGCTTTGGGAGAGTGCACCTGTGTGTTCCGGGATGTGGAGGAAGACCAGGGCAGCTTAACTGCGTTTGCATTGGCAGGAACACAGAAGATTTCCTGAGCCCACCCCATCAGGGTGGTCACTGAGTGGGACTTGGAGTTGGTTGTTGTGAGAAACTGCAGCCAATACTGGGGACAAGGCTTGAGACTTAGGTGTTGTGTTTTAGGTACTTTGTGTGTGTGTGTCCTTTTGAAATGAATATAACTGATGGCACAAAAAAAAAGGGTTGTAATCCAGGGATCATCTGTTGCGTTCTTGCCTTAGGTCCTTCTCCAACTTCCCATGACTTTTATAAGGCATGACCGTGACCTCAGTGTTAGAGCTACCTCAGACCCTGGCCCCACCAGCCACACCACAGGAAATGGGCTGTGTGAAGTTAGAGCTCTGCGCTGGATACATAACTTCCACAGTTTATGTTCCAGCTATGGTTCCCATTTGCTGTGCAATTTTGGGTGAATTACTCACCATCTCTGAACCACTGCTAGCTCATTTTTTTTTTTGAAAGATTTATTTTTGTTATTTTTATTGGAAAGGCGGATATACAGAGAGGAGAGACGGAGAGGAAGATTTTCCATTCGATGATTCACTCCCCAAGTGAGCGCAGCGGGTCGATCCGAAGCCAGGAGCCTCTTCCGGGTCTCCCACGCGGGTGCAGGGTCCCAAAGTCTTGGGCCATCCTTGACTGCTTTCCCGGGCCACAAGCAGGGAGCTGGAGGGGAAGTGGAGCTGCCGGGATTAGAATTGGCGCCCATATGGGATCCCGGGCGTGCAAGGCGAGGACCTTAACCACTTGCGCCACTGTGCCGGGCCCTGTTAGCTCATTTTCAAAGCAAGACTCATGATCGTAGCTATTTGAGAACATTGTGCAAATTATAGAAGATAATGTTTATAAAGCCCTTTGCACGGTGTGCGAGACACAGAAACCACCAGTAAGTGCTGCCTATTTGATAATAGCTATTTTTAAGATTTTGTAATAAACGAGTGCCATTATTAGGAATGTTCTTCCGATTCTGATTGTGCCCATGGTCAGCAGGCTCGACATTAGCACAGCTGTTTTCTCTGCCGCTGTTTTTTGTTTTGTTTTGTTTTGTTTTTTAAGATTTATTTATTTTTTGTTGGAAAGGAGGATATACAAGGAGGAAGATCTCCCATCCAATGGTTCACTCCCCAAGTGACCACAACAGCCGATGCTATGCCGATCTGAAGCCAGGAGCCTCCTCCAGGTCTCCCATGCGGGTGCAGAGTCCCAAAGTCTTGGGCCGTCCTTGACTGCTTTCCCAGGCCACAGGCAGGGAGCTGGATGGGAAGTGGGGCCGCTCGGATTAGAACAGGTGCCCATATGGGATCCCGGGCTTTCAAGGCAAGGACCTTAACCGCTGCTACGCTATTGCTCTGGGCCCTGCCTCTGTTCTTCATTTGTAAAACAAGGGAGTTGAATTAGGTCCTAATTTACCTTCAGAATTCTTTTAGTATTAAGCCTTTTTTTGTTTGTTTTGGTAAACTACCTTTTCATTAAAAGAAAAATTGAAATGGAGCTTTACATGTAGATATCATTGCCATTATGATTAGGAACTCCTGTTTTGAACCCAAACTCTGAAGGTTGGTGAGAATCAAGGTACATGGCCTGGGGCAGGGGTGTATGTGTTGCTCCAGACAATGTGTGCCTCATTGTGGGGTGATAGGGGCACACGGTGCTGCTGGAAAATTCCTTCCCACCACATCTGCTAGCACTGTAGAGCTCACTGTGCATTTGGGGAGAAGGGCATGGAGCAGCAAATGAATTGGCTAGGAGGTTGGTACTGATCCTATTTCTAAATTTGAGAAGTGATACATGATGCATTGCTTTTTCAATAAATAAATGCCATTAAAATATTCTTAAAAGATGTATTTATTTGTTTGAAGTTGAAGAGAGGGAGAGAAAGATTGTTCATATACCTGCTCAAATAGTTGAAACAGCTTGGATGAAGGCAGGAACTTCCTCCAGGTTCCCCATGTGAGTGAGAGGCAGGCACCAAGGCACACAGCAGGGAGTAGGGTGGGAAGCAGAGCAGCTGGGGCTGGAACCAGCGCTCATATGAAATGGATCACAGGCAGCAGCTTAATGTGCTGCACCACGCCAGCTCCTAAGTGGCATGTTTTTCAAAGGGGGGATTATTACAGATCAGCAAAGACTTGCAGCATGAATCACATGCATTCTTATGGATCTTACTGGCTCCTGAGTTGAAAAAACTAGGCAATAAGAAGAAATTTTAATACATTTGTCCATTTTAAACTATATGAAGGAATTACTATATTTTGTTAGGGTCAATGATAGCTTTTATGGCTTTTAACTTATATGTTTTTAGTTCTTTAACTTGTTTAACATGCAATTCCAGCTCAGAACTGCTACTTCATCCTCAGTAAATATGATTTAGGGTTCTCTACTCTTATAACCGGAATCACCTTCTTTGCTAAGGTGAGTACACATGGGGACACCTGAAGGGGAGTGGGAGAAGCTGACTTAACCTGGGGCCTTCAGTGGCCTGGCCTCTTGCTCTACTTCACAATTTCAGTTTCTCACTTGCAGCAAGTGCCTGCCAGGGAGGGGGAGGTATTTAGGAGGTGGTTTCTGTCCCTTTGTGGAGAGGGGATAGTCCCAAGCCAGATTGGAAGTCCCTCCTCTCACCCCACCCTGGGAACTGGTTCTCTGCTGAGGGACCTAGACTGGATAGGCATTTTATAGCTGTTACTCAGTACTCACGTTCCTCTGGGATGTGGGTAGGGAGAGGAGGAGGAGGAAGAGGCCAGGAAACCACAAAAACCTTTTTAAAATGGAGAGCTTGGCAAGTGGGAGTGCCCCTGTTTGCAAAAATCCAAGACAAGCTCAGAGGGGGATAATTAGACACAGGGCCTGGGAGGGCTCCCGTACTCCACAGGTGTCTCAGTCCTGAGTGATCTAAGGGAGTGGCTGGAGGAAGAATGACCTTGGCCTGTGGAAATAGCACAGCCTTGTTCAGGGGAAGGTGTGCATTTGCAGTTTTTCTGACACTTACTGTGCCACCTTTGCTTGCTTACCCTCTGGCCCTTATTCCCCAAATGGGCTAATCCCCGTATTGTGGGGATCAAACTGACCGTGAGTTTGGGTGTGATTTATATTCCACAAGATACATTCCAAAGTCAGAAGGTGAAATTTGAGGTCATCTCTCCATTCTGAGGGGTTAACCAGGTGTTTCCTAAGTGGGTGGGTAATCAGGAGTTAGATGGGTTTTCTGGAAGGGCTGTCTGTGATAGTTCCCAGGGCCAGCTGGCCAACTTGGCTGTGGCAGGTAGCCTAGTGTCTCCCTGAGGCATTTACCTGGAATCCTGTGGACAATGTCTGCAGGGCACCTTTCTTCCTTTGAATTGACAAAGCCCTTGTGGGGACAGGCTGAGGAGCACAGTCCTTGATTGATGAGTTTTGTGAAGCTGACCAAATAAATCTGTGAGGGGTAGTAGGGACCTGTGCACCTCGGAGTACTGTTTGTGAACTCCCGCAGCCTTACTCACAGACCCCTCCTGCAGAGGCCTGTGTGTGGCAACTTGCAATGCCCTGCCAGGCTTGCTGTGGTAGTCACCTTACTCTGGAGACACCCATCCCTAACCACTCAAAACCAGCCTTTTCTCTGCTTAGGATGACTTCCCAAGCTTCTCAGAGTAGCCAGAAGCCGTCTGGATGAATGCCTGAGCTCAGTGTAGTTTTTGCTCTGCTTTTTACATACAGTAATTTATTGACGCTCCTGATAACCATAAGAAGGTGATAATCACCATTTATTAGCTGTTGCACCTGTCCCAACCCAAGTAATCTTTGCAGGTGCTCTTTTTATCCCCACTTCATAGATAGGAAAGTCAGACTCATGAATAGTTAAGCAACTCTGTTCTTCTAATTACTTGTGCTAAAAACCTTGAGATCCTTTCCACCTCTTTGTCATCTCACGTCTAATTCACCAGTACATCATTTTGGCTGTTTAAAATTATGTCCACCTGTAAATGCCTCTTACTACCTGTGCTGCCAGGCTGGTCCACTTGTTACCATTTTTTACCTAGAGTATTGCAGCAACCACTCCTAGTCTCCTATTCCTTTGGTAGCTTCTTTAGAGCCAAGTGAAGCCCGGGGTCCTTAGGCTGTCCTAAAACTTGTTGGTCCTCACCGCAGGCCTTCACTGGTTGTCCCTCGTCCCTTCTCCCATTCCCTTCTGACAAAATTGATTCGAACATTTTTGTTATAAAATTTTTTTCATTTGTTTAAATTGGAAAGGCAAATATTCAGAGAGAAGGATATATACAGAGAGAGCTCTTCTGTGCACTGATTCATTCCCCAGCTGGCTGCAACAGCTGGAGCTGAGCCGATCCAAAGCCAGGAGCCAGAAGCTTCTTCTGGGTCTACCACATAGGTGCTGGGTCCCAAGGCTTTGGACCATCCTCTACTGCTTTCCCAGGCTATAAGCAGGAAGTTGGATGGCAAGTGGAGCAGGTGGGATATGAATTGGTGCCCATATGGGATCCTGGCAAGTGCAAAGCAAGGATTTAGCCACTAGCCAATAATGCAAGGCCTTGATTCATATTTTTCTTGGAGTATGTTGTGTACTGCCTCAGGGCCTTTGTTCTAGAATGCTCTTCCCTTGGATCACTGCTAAAGAGGCCTTTCCAGACCATTGTATAATAGACTAGCAGACAGGGCCCAACCATGGGCTCCTATCAACTGTTGTGTTTCATTTTTCTTCATAGCTCTCAGAACCACTATGTCAGGGATTTTGTTAATTGATCTTTTGTGTCTCCAGCATCTTGACAATGTCTGGCAAACTGTGATAGACAACTCTGAACATTTAATAAATGGACAAATCTCATTTTTTTGTTTATTTGTTTGTTTGGTTTTATTTGAAAGGCAGAGTTAGAGAAGGAGAGAGAGGTCTTCCATCCACTGGTTGACTCCCTAAATAGAAACAGAAGCTGAAACTGAGTGATCTGAACACAGGAGCCAGGAGCCTCTTCTGGATCTTGCACATGGGTCCAAGGGCCTAAAGAGTTAAACCATCATCTGATTTCCCAGGCCATAAGCAGGGCGCTGGATCAGAAGTGGAGCAGTGTGGACACGAACCTGGTGACCATATGGGACGCCATCACTACAGGGGAAGGCTTCGCTTACTACATCAGGGTGCTGGCCCCTAATCTCAATTTTTTTTTTTAAAGATTCATTTTTATGGGAAGTCAGGTTTATAGAGAGAAGGAGAGACAGAAAGATCTTCCATCCTTTGGCTCACTCCGCAAAAGGCCACAACAGCTGGAACTGAGCCAATCCAGAGCCAGGAGCCAGGTGCTTCTTCCCAGACTCCCACATAGGTGCAGGGTCCAAAGGCGTTAGACTGTCCTCCATGCTTTCCCAGACCATTAGGAAGCTGGATGGGAAGTGGAGCAGTCAGGACATGAACACAGGGATCCTGGCCTGTGTATGCAATATGAGGATTAATCAGATGACCCACTGTGCCATCCAGATCTCAAAAATTGAAAAATAAAATACATTTTAAAAATATATACATACTTAAATATTTTCATTAGAAAGTCAGATATACAGAGAGGAGGAGAGACAAAGGTATTCCATTTGCTGATTCATTCCCTAAGTGGCTGCCTCAGCCAGATCTGAGCCAATCTGGAGCCAGGAGCTTTTTCCGGGTCTCTGACGTGGGCACAAGGACCCAAGGTTTTGGACTGTCCTCTACCTTTTTCCCAAGCCACAAGCAGGGAGCTAGATGGTAAGTAGGGCTGCTGGGAAACGAACCGGTGCCCAAATGGGATTCTAGCATGTGCAAGGTGAGGACTAGCTGCCAGGATACTGCACCGGGCCTGAAATTGTTTATTTTTATGTCCTTGAAAGGCAGGGTGACAGGAATGGGGGAATGTGTGTCAGAAAGAGAAGGACTGGCGGGAGAGATCCTCCTTTCAGTGGTTTATTCAGCACGTACCCAGGCTGAAGCCGGGAATCCAATACTTGAGCCACCATCTGCTATCTTCCAAGATATATTAACAGGGTGCTCAGTTGAAAGCAGAATCAGTAAGGAGTTAGAGAAAAAACTCTTATGTCAGCAGATTAATTCCCCAGATGTCTGTGTAATGGTCAGGGCTGGGCCAGTCTGAAGCCAGGAGTCTGGATTGCACACTTGGGTAGCCAGGACCCAGGCACTCAAACCATCTTCTGCTGATCCCTGGCCGTTAGGGAGCTGGATTGGAAGAGCAGCAGTGTTACAGGCAGCATCCTTATCCACTGTGCCACATCACTAGTCCCAATAAATAAATACTGGAGTTACGTGAGGGGGGTGGGGATAGGTGTTTTGGGTTGCAGACTGGATATTTTCTCACAAGGTTCTGGATTAAAAAAGGAGTGGATTTTCAAGTCATTCGTGAAATGTAGAACCTGGGGAGTTACTACTGGCTGTCATCTGTTGGGGATAGAGAATGACCGGGGTGTTGGGATATTTCTGACCCTTCAAGGTCACAGTATCTGGAATGCATCTAGGTTTCTGGAAAAAGCACAGTTGCTGATATACGGACTGTCCATATAAGCTCATGCCTGCCTGCTTGTCCCTGCTGTTGAAGACCAGGTGAGAAGAAGTAGTCCTGGTAAAAGTGCCAGGGCACAGGCTCCTAGGTGGCAAATCCTGGTGCCTAAATAAGATCCCCTCCCCCCACCCCCCATGCCCTAGGACGTTATTGCCCATGGTATGGGCTGTTCCCACTAGTCCCTTTGCAGCTTGGTTTTGTGGGCTTTTCCAGACAGCTAGGGTTTCCTTCCCATCAAAACCATCTTTTTACACCCATGCTGAAAATGATGGGCTTGCATTTGCCTAGAGATAGAGGCTGCTGCAATGAGTTCCTGAGGGTGATGGGGCTCTACAGTGTGGGGCTTATTATGCAGCTCAATTCTCAGTTGCAACTCTTTCCCTGTTGCCTCAGGAGCTTGGCTTTCCTTGTTCTCATTTCAGATATTGGAGGTGGTGGTATGTAAAGCAAGAAGGTGCCCCAGAGATTACTTATCTAAACCCCTCATTTACAGGCTAGAGTGCTTCTGGATCAGAAAAACAAAAACAAAAACATAGGATTGGACTTGATGCCATTGCAGGTTGTTTTCGTTCCCCCTCTGGAGGAAGTAGTAGGATGGAGGTGGTTGCCTGTGGACTTTGGAGTCAGTCACAGTTTGAGTTTGGCTGCTCTTAGATTAGTGACTTCTGGGCTTCAGTCAGTGGGCTGTGTCTGGAGTACCCACTGACAGAATTAGCATTGGAGATAAGCAATGAAGATACTTCCAAGTGTTTGGAATAAGTAGTAAAGGCAAAGATGTTTTTCTTCTGAAATCTTGAATTTGATCCAGGCCTTCACTATGCTTAAGAGACATTAGATGCTAATCCTACGTTCCTCTGTTGTCCTGGGTCTTCTGTCCCTGGATCCTTGTACATCCTGAGCAAGAGCAGCAAGGCAGACCATGCCATGTGTGAGAGCGATTTCTGCTTCCCTAAACAAGGCTGGTGCATGCAACTCCATTGTGGAGGGAAACTTAAGGACTCCTTGGGGCCCATAATCTTACAGTGAGAAGCTGAAATTGTGGCAGTTAGTGATGGAGTGGCAGAAAGGAACTCCAGTGCTTTATGCTCAAATTGTCTTATGCCATTGTTACTTCTTTTTCTGCTTCAGATTTGTTTGAGGGAATAGAACAGTCTGCTGTTTGTGTTAAATGTGCTTTCTCCTATAGATGGATAGTTAGGTAGGCAGAGAGAGATATCAGTCTATAAATAAACAGTGCTTGGGAGAAAGATTAGAGACATGGATGAAATAACCTGGGTTTTAGAGCCAAGTATAAGGGTGGAATTTGGGCAGGGTCAGAGGAAGCTGGAGTGTGGGAGGCTTCAGTGCTTCTAGAGATTGTGGGGATGATTCAAGAAGTCAGCGACACAGGTAGCTTGTTGGAATGTGTACACCTGTCTGTGAGGTTGCAGTGATTGAAGAACTAGAATTGGTTTGCCCAGAAAATCAAAACCCAGGATGAGAAATTCTGGTTGTCTTAAAATAGAGTGTCTGTATAAGCTTTTTGTCATTACAGTGAAATATTTGAGGTAGCTAACTTTTTCAAAAAGAAAGTACATTTACCAGACAATTTTAGAGATTCAAGCCTAAGATTGGGTGGTCCTGTTGATTTGGCCTCTGATAGGAGTGGTGGATTATAGTGGTAGAGCTGCAGAGAGCATCCTGTGGCACCCAGGAAGCAGTGAGTGGCTGGGCCTGACTGCATTCAACTATCCAGCAAAAAGACCCTTTAAGGGCGCACCCACCGGTGACCCTGGAACTGAATTAAGTTACCACCCCATTACTGCCATTAATTTAGGACTTACGTCTACGTAAATTCTGGAACCAAATCACATCAAAACTAGAGCATCTGAATCTACCTGCTCCATGTAGCCTTACAAAGCTCTACTGGCTGCGCCTGGCATGGTGGCCTAGCAGTCTAGTTGGCACCTTGCACATGCTGGGATCCCGAATGGGCACTGGTTCTAATCCTGGCAGCCCCACTTCCCATCCAGCTCCCTGCTTGTTTCCTGGGAAAGCAGTCGAGGATGGCCCAAAGTCTTGGGACCCTGCACCCACATGGGAGAGACCAGGAAGAAGCTCCTGGCTCTTGGCTTCAGACTAGCTCAGCTTCAGCCATTGCGACCACTTGGGAAATGAACCATCGGGTGGAATATTTTCTTCTCTGTCTCTCCTCCTCTCTGTATATCTTCCTTTCCAATAAAAATAAAGAAATATTGAAGAAAAAAAAAAAACCTGCTGGCTGGTGGCAGGCAAAAGGCGAGTGGCTCTGGTCAAATAATAAGCTTCAGTAGTGTTCCTCTTCCCCACAATGCATTTGCCTACCACAGGGCTCAGTTGCTAAAAATTGGAAGTGTGGCAGCATACATTCTAGATCTTTTCATTTATAATTTTTTTTTCTAACCTCTGAACCAAAAATCAGAGACAAAAATGACATCACTTCCATGATTGGGCTTACGTTCTGAAAGTCTCAAGTGGGTGTCCTCTAGCTAGCCACCTCAGGCCCAGTCCAGGCTGCTGACAGGTTTTGACTGCTATGCATGTGAAAGCATTTTAAAAGTTATTTTATTTAAAAGTGAGCAACATTATCTAGAAACTTAGGATTTGTAAAAGGATTAATAGCATGTTATCTGTCTCTTTTTTTAAAAGATTTATTTATTATTTTGGAAAGTCAGATATACAGAGAGGAGGAGAGATAGAAAGATCTTCCGTTCTATGATTCACTCCCCAAGTAAGCGCAACGGCCGTTGTGCTATGCCGATCTGAAGCCAGGAGCCAGGAACTTCTTCCGGGTATCCCACGTGGGTGCAGGGTCCCAAAGCTTTGGGCTGTCCTTGACTGCTTTCCCAGGCCACAAGCAAGGAGCTGGATGGGAAGTGGAGCTGCCAGGATTAGAACCGGCGCCCATATGGGATCCTGGCGTGCTCAAGGCGAGGACTTTAGCCAGTAGGCCACTGCGCCAGGCCCAGCATGTTATCTCAATAAGCTGTTTACTATGGGAGAATGTGAAAAAAACCTGGACTTGTGACTGCCAGTCAGTGTCAGGACCCGGTTCTTCATTAAATTTGGCTCCTTTGGGGCTTGAGTTTGCCACCCTGGATCCAGAGTTCCTTTTGGCAAGGGGCCTATTTCATTATGCATAGGAGAAAGGATGGTGGCTTGTCTAATTGACAAGCCAAGGAACACCATTTTGGGAGAAGAGAGTGAGAAAGATTTTAAGACCTAGGGCAGAAATTACGGTCTCTATTAAGGGATGCCTACCCACCTTTTCAGGCGGGCATTGTGACCTGAAGCTGTGAGGCAGTGGGGCGAGGCTCTGAGAGCTGAAGGATGGGCTTGTGTGGGAGCTGAGGCTATCTCTATAAGGCCAGAGTTAGCCTTTGCTCTCTTCCTCAGTCTGTAAAACCCCTTCAGCTGCAGGGCCCTATAGCTGTGAGAGTCAAGTAAAGCAGATGTTAGATCTCTGGGTGGTAAGGGGAAAGAAGTGCCCTGGTCAACAGTTGTGTGTTACAGCCCTGATAAGAACAGAACTGTAGCATCTTGATTGTCCAGGGGCAACAGACACTGGAGAGAGTTCTGCAAGGGAGTTCTGATTCTCACATAGTTGTTGATCTAAGTCCTGTGTAGGTTAGAATAGAAGGCTCTAACAGGGGACAGTGAGGCTGGAGCCCAGCTGTCTAGCCCCAGCTGTTTGGCTCACTTGCCAAGATACTGTAGTCATCTAATTGGGTATTTTTGGACTTTTTTTCTCTTGGCTGTTACAGATTACAGTTTGCTGAGATACTTCATGTAGTAAAGTTTCTCTTGCCAGCCTGGCATGTACTGACTGCTAAGTGTTATACCCCTACCCCCTGTGCTTGCCCAAGGCTGTGGAACATTTCTTTAGGCTTCTAGAAACTTGCTCACAATTACAAGGAGTGGGTGTCCTTTGCAGTATGCCTACAGTGGTGGCCCACCTGCTGACAGGAATGCTGGTCAGGTTCTGGTGTCTGTTCCTGGTTTGATTTGGCATTTGCTGAGATACTGTCCTCTCTTTCTAGACCTGAGATTCAGAACCAAGGTCTGGGGCCCAGCGACGTAGCCTAGCACCTAAAGTCCTTGCCTTGAATGCGCTGGGATCTCATATGGGCACCGGTTCTAATCCTGGCAGCTCCACTTCCCATCCAGCTCCCTGCTTGAGGCCTGGGAAAGTAATTGAGGACGCCCGGCGCCTTGGGACCCTGCACCCGCGTGGGAGACCAGGAGGAGGCTTCTGGTTCCTACCTTCAGATCGGCGTAGCACCGGCTGCTGTGGTCACTTGGGGAGTGAATCATCGGACAGAAGATCTTCCTTTCTATCTCCTCCTCTCTGTATATCCGACTTTGTAATAAAAATAAATAAATCTTTTTTTAAAAAAAAAAAGAGCCAAGGTCTGAGTGAGGCCAGGGTGGAAGTATCAACTAACTCACCAGAAAGAAAGCAGATCTTCTCAAAGGAGACTGTCTTAGCGTTTTGTTTAGAGAAGCACCAGGGCCTGAGGTGGCCTTTTTGTGAAAGGAGCTGACTAGGTTGCTGCTATATTGGAAATTGTTCATTCAGCTTATTTGAGCAACCTACTAAGTGTTAGACCATGGGAATGCAACAGAAAGGACCTGCCCTTGGTGGTTTATGTTCAATAGGGAAACATATTAGTGCTGAAAAAATATTTCTGGTTGTCTGTCGTTACCCAGCAAGTTACCCAGACACTTAACAGCATTAAAAAGCCATTTGATAGACTTGTGTGATAGCCTAGTGGCTAAATCCTTGCCTTGTGTCTGCTGAGATCCCATATGGGTACCGGGTCATATCCCAGGTGCTGCACTTCCCATCCAGCTCCCTGCTTGTGGCCTGGGAAAGCAGTTGAGGACAGCCCAAAGCCTTGGGACCCTGCACCCATGTGGAGACCTGAAGAAGCTCCTGGCTTTTGGGCTTGGTTCAGCTCAACTCTGACCATTGTGGTCACTTGGGGAAGTGAACTAGTTGCTATTGTGGAGCCACAGTTCGAGGTGCCTGTGTACTGGCGTCCTATGTGAGCACAGGTGTGAGTCCCGGTCAGGGTGTTAAAAATGTGTGAAAGCCCGGACTGGTTAGTAGCCTGGGGATGAGCATTCTGGCCTGGGGCAACCTGCAGGTACCAAGTGGTAATGAGTTTTAAGTTTCTCCAAGGAATAGAAGGAAAATTTACGTGAATGAGAGTGTGTGTGAAAGGGCTCAAAGATTTAGAAGCAGGAGGCTTTTGGAGAAAGCAGGCAGCTCTGTAGGAACCTTGTGCAGGATTGCTGACGAGTGGGTTGGGAGTGGGCGACAGCAGAGGGACTTGGCTTGATACCCTCCCCTGGGTCATTGGAGGAGGAAGCTTTCTGGGGATTGTTTCTTCTCACAGTGTATATAAACTGAATTAGTTGTGTTGTGCCAATTGATCAGAAGAGTGTCCTCAGGCAGGCAGGTGGTGGTTCTGGGTTTCAGCTCCAGAGCAAACTTGAGTACTGGACTTCTTATTTGAGCCAACTCCCCTGGCCAGTCCTGGCCATTTGCTCCCTTGTGGAGGTTGGTTATGAGTGATATAGTGAGTAACCTTGAGGCATCAACAGGAGCTGGATTTGTTATTCTGGAGGGAGGGAGTTGTCTTGACCTTGTGTGTGTGTCAAGGTTTGCCTTTCTTGCTGGAATGGGAACTGCTATGTCAGAGATAGCAGGTGTGATCTTCAGGGTGCTGTCAGAACAGACTGCCTGAGTGGAAACCTGGGAATATTTGTTCTGATTTCCGCTCTGCTCCCCAATTATGGTGAGATGTTCCTCACAACTTGTGGAGGGATTGATCTTGTGTTGTCCAGTGGAGTGCCCATCTGTAACTAGGATCTGAGCTTAGCCAGGTGTCCTAGACTTTGCTACTTAGAAAGCTTGCCTCAGTGAGGACAGATGGCCTCGAGGGTGCTCACAGAACCTCACAGGTCCTATTCATTATCCTTTCATCTGGACAACAGCCTATGATTGTCATTATTCTCATGTTTAGGGATTTGCTCAAGGCTGTACAGTAGTTAGCTTGGACCCCACACGATAGCCTAGTGGCTAAGTCCCCTCACCTTGCATCTGCACGGATCCCACATGGGCTCTGGTTTGTGTTCTAGCTGCCCACTTCCCAACTTCGCATCCAGCTTCCTGAGAAAAATAGTCTGGGATGGCTCAGAGCCTTGGGACCCTGCACCCGTGTGGGAGACCTGGAGGAGTCTTCTGGCTTCAGATTGGCTCAGCTCTGGCCGTTGTAGTCACTTGGGGAGTGAACTAGTGGGTAGAAGATCTTCCTCTCTGTCTTTCCTTCACTCCGGATATCTGCCCTTCCAATAAAAAAAATTAATAATAAATCTTGTTTAAGATTTAAGATAATAGATCTTTAAAGTAGTTAGTAGCTGATATTGGAACTCTTGGCAGAGTGGTTCCTAAGATGCTGCCATGCACATTGGCTTTGCATTCTCCCAGACCTCAGAGCGTATCTGTCCCACCAGGAAACCTGTGGAAGGGCAGGTAGCCTGGCTTAGAGACCCTAGCTCTGCTCCACTGGTATTTTGAGCTCTCTGACATTATCCAAGTGAATGTAAGCCAGGCCCTTCTTCCTCCAGTGATACTCTTCAGCTTCTGTTGTCTATGTGCAGATCTGATGGAAAGACCTATGTCGACCTTTTTTTCGCCCCCTCCCAGGCATGATTTCCAGTCCAGGGAGGGGGCCGGGGACCTGGGCAGGAGGAGCTCGCTGTAAACTATGGGCAGACACATTGGAATATATTACCAAAGGAGATACAGAGGACTACTGCATGTGCTGGGCTGTCAGACTTCCTCTGAAGGAAAAATCTTCTGAGATTACCCAAGCAATACCAATTCATTGTAGAAAAATGTCCAAATATTATTTTAACAAAAAGAACAATAATCTTTGATAATTTATCCCATCTACCATTGTGAGTATTAGTATATATTAATAGATTGTACACCTTCCTAGTCTAGTGCTGCCTTACAGAAATAATATGTAAGTCGCATAAGTAATTTGACAATTTTTAATTAATTAATTTATTTTCATTGCAAAGTCAGATATACAGAGAGGAGGAGAGATAGAAAGATCTTCCCTCCGATGATTTACTCCCCAAGTGAGTACAATAGCCGATGCTATGCCGATCTGAAGCCAGGAGCCAGGAACTTCTTCCGGGTCTGCCACATGGGTGCAGGGTCCCAAGGCTTTGGGCCGTCCTCGACTGCTTTCCCAGGCCACAAACAGGGACTTGGGTGGGAAGTGGAGCTGCCAGGATTAGAACCGGCGCCCATATGGGATCCTGGTGTGTTCAAGGCGAGGACTTTAGGCGCTAGGCCACGCCGCCGGGCCCTGACGATTTTTTTTTTAAAGATTTATTTTTTATTGGAAAGGCGGATATACAGAGAGGAGAGACAGAGAGGAATATCTTCCGTCCTATGATTCACTCCCCAAGTGAGCGCAACGGCCGATACTATGCCAATCCGAAGCCAGGAGCCTCTCCCGGGTCTCCCACGTGGGTGCAGGGTCCTATAGCTTTGGGCCGTCCTTGACTGCCTTCCTGGGCCACAGGCAGGGAGCTGGATGGAAAGTGGGGCTGCCGGGATAGAACCGGCACCCATATGGGATCCCGGGCGTGCAAGGTGAGGACCTTAACCACTTGCGCCACTGTGCCGGGCCCCGGCCCTGACAATATTAATAATAAAACCCAAACATGTTTTCAAAATACTGTTTTGATATTTTTCAATGTAGAAATACTATTAATGGGAATTTTACACTAAAGTGTTGACTCTGGTGTGTCTTCACACTTGAATCCCTTCGAGTTTGGACGAGCCACTTTTCAGTGTTCAGAATGCTCATATGGCTCCTGAATTTTTATTGGACAGCATGTTAAGTACATGTGAGAACAGTACTTCAAAAGTTCATTAAAAAAAAAAAACATGACCAAAGAAGTTCATGGAAAGGGAATTAAAGGATCTTTATTTTCATCTAGAAATTTTAAGTTCATTTGAGGTGTTTTTAGAAAGTTTGCCAAGGCTGCAGCTTCCACTGGTTTATGTGAGGGCTGAGTATATCAGACTGGACTGCAACATCCATTGGTTCCAGTGGAAGACAGGACTGCAAACAGAACCGACCCAGCAGTTGCTGATTGGCGATGGACTGTTCCAGATCCTGTATTTGCAAGTACACACAAGAATCTGGTCTGGGAACACCTCAGGCAAAGTTTCTTGGGGGATCTCCCCAATTGAACTGCCGGACTCAGAACCCTAACCATGAAGAGAAATGCAGGTTCCATGGTGTGCCATGGTGTGCAACTGCCAGAGCCGAGCCTCCTAAGAGGCTGAGATGGAGCAGTGAAGAGCATAACCAGGTGCACATGGAGGATATGGCAGTCCATCAGAACCTGCAGAGGACACCTGGTACCACAACAGAGGACAGAACAAATCAGTCAACTACCCCTGACATATGTTGGCAGTGAAAGTTGGGGCAAATGGAGACTCTAAGGTGGACTGTGTCAGTCAGTGGATTATGCAGTGACCTCATCGTGTTTGAAATGGCGAAATTCACAGCAATTCATAACTGTTGAACTATTGAAACCACTTGAGCAAGATGCTCGGAGCATGCCCCACATTAGGGACCTGGGTGGGTGGGAGGCTGGATGGGGCTTCTCCATTTATCTCCCCCATTACCCCAGATACAGAAAAATGTGGAGATAATAGTCTTACCCACTTTCCTGTAGCTCTTGACCCTTTGTGCCCTAATTAACTATGTAAAGATTGTCAAAAATAAGGGTTAAAAAATGGGGAAAAAAGAAAGTTTGCCAAAAATGTGTATTATGAAAAACTATGCTTCCCAGGGGTCATAACAGCTTTGGTCAGGCTGGTAACACTTCATCGGAGGTGGAGGCTCTCGTTTGAGGGCTCCTCTCTGCTGCTGCCCCCTGCAGGCCTTGTGCAGTCCTGGGCAGAATCTGCAAGAACACGTGTGCAGGCACCATCTGCTGAATCAGGGAAGCTGCTTACCAAGGCTGCCCCACAGCATCCCCCTCACTTTTTTTTTTTAATTTAAAGATTTTATATTTTATTGGTAAGTCAATTACAGAGAGACAGAGAGAAAGCTCTTCTGTCTGCTCCCAAAGTGGCTACAACAGCCAGAGCTGAGCCAATCTGAAGCCAGGATCTAGGAGCCTCCTCCCATGAGTCTCCCATGCGGGTAGTAGGGTCCAAGGCTTTGGGTCGTCATTGACTGCTTTCCCAGGCCACAGGCAGGGAGCTGGGTAGCAAGTAGAGCTGCCGGAATATTAACTGGCACCCGTATGGAATCCTGGTCTGTGTAAGGCAGGGACTTTAGCCACTAAGCTGCTGCATCACCCTTTTCCCCCCTTTTTTAAACAAGCAGTTGGAATTTGAAACACAGCTGCCTTTTGAGAGCTTTCGCATGTTTTTGGAGCTTGCTGAAGTTTAAGTGCAGGATGTAGTATTGAGCCCAATGAAGAATAGCACCTTCTCACTGTGTGTGTCTTGGGGAAGCTGGCCAGCTTGTCTCAGGCAGGACCGATGTGGATAGACAATGGGAAATGGTCTGAAAAGCTGTAGAGAAGCTTGTGGTCTGACCTGGTTGAGATCAGAAACCTCAATAATTGATTTCATTATCAGACAGTCCTGCCCTCTTGGGGTGGGAACACATGTGCTTCACACAAGGCTACTTTGCAGCAACAGCCTCATTCTTTACCAGGTCTGAGGTTCATGGGAGCCCTCTTTTCTTCCTTTTCTGCTTTTTTTTTTCTCCTTCCCTGCCCTCCTTCCTCCTTGCCTTTCTCTTTCCCCTCCTTCCTTCCCTCCCTTTTCCCCTCCTTCTCTCCTCCTCTTTTTCTCCATACTCAAACCTTGCTTCAGTTGTCAGCTCATACAATTGGGCTCCCTCCTGGGGGCACCACTGGCCTGCTGCTGACCTCTTCTGTTCCTTTAGAGGAGAGTTGGGGGTGGCCTTAGAATAGCTCAGATGCAAGAGATGCATGGATCCTGGGAAGCCAACCTCCCTCCTGTACCACTGCATCCCTCCTCCTTTTATTAACCTTGCAGACAGTGACAGCTCTTCTCCTCTGAGGTCCACTTTGTATAGTATTGTGATAGGCTGACCGTGACTGCCTGGATTGAAGCTGCTCACGTGGCATCTGGGCTCAGAAGAAATCTGGGATCCATGTGTTAGGGGCAGAAGGGAGGCCATGAATGAACATGAGTGTATCCTGCATAGTTTCAGTCTGAGATTGAACACTGCTCTTCATCTCTATAATTACCATGGTCAAGATTGTTTTACTTTATGTTATGGTATAGTGGTAGGAGCCCAGGGCTGGTATCTTAAAAAAGCAGTTTGATATTCTTGGGACAAGCCAGGAAGCTCACTGTGTTTCCATTCTGCCGTTTATAAAGTGGATAGGACCACTTCAACTGTAAAGTGAAATAGATATAATGGTGGGGGGTGGGGCTGTTTACTGTTGTCACCAAGTGTAAGATGATTTGCGCCGTGGGTTTTGCCGTTCAAGTCTTTGTGCCGTACAGCCTGTTTTCTCCTGTTCCTCTGTCCTATCTGTTGTTTGCCCTGCATAGTTTTTCTTCCATTCACCCCTTCCTCAGCGGAGGCAAAATTCTCCAGAAGTCTTGGTGCTGGACAGAGTTCACAGCTTTGGATTGCTGGTGGCCGCTGTGGAGCACTGCTTTTGCAGAGCAAGTGGTGCTCTGATTTCCTGTCCCCCTGTGCACACTGGTGTTTGCTCCACCTGGCAGGTGAGTTAGTGGGCTGCTAGAACTAGGTTCTGCTGCAAGTGGTTCAATCCCTGGTAGGATCTACAAGCCTGAAGTTGGAACCATTTTAGGGACTTGAACCCAGTCTGCTACCATGGTCAGAGGGGCCTGAGGCTTCGGAGACTTGAGATTGGGTACCTCCTCCTCGCTGTATGACTTTCGGCTTACCACTTAGCTTCTTAGAAAGCTCTTGTAAAGCTGGAATAATAGTTTTTCCACTGTGGAAATTAAGAAACCTAAGGTAGATCCATAGCAGGAGGCCTGGCCTCTGTGGTAAAGGCAACTATTTGTTGATTTTAGTGGACTCAGACTTAGGCCTTTGGGTGAGCAGACATGAAGGTGTGGAGTAAAGAGAAGACGGTGGATTTGGCTGTAAGGGATATAGTGCACCATTTCTTGAGAGAGCCTTCATTTTTCAAACACAGCCAGGGTTTGGAGCTCTAGTCTATCATAGACTGATCTCTTATGACCTTATGTCTGTCAAAACACTTGATATCTGCTTTTTATTGGTGGGCAAGTGGAAGGGGTGGGCTCCTCCTTTTTACTTCCTGGTTGCTGGGGTTTTTGTTTTTGGTTTGGGTTGGTTTGTTTCAAGATTTATTTATTTGAAAGGCAGATTTCTACAGAGGAAGGGAGAAACAGATCCTTTTTTTTTTTTTTAAGATTTATTTATTTTTATTGGAAAGGCGGATATACAGAGAAGAGGAGAGACAGAGAGGAAGATCTTCCGTCCGATGATTCACTCCCCAACAAGTGAGCGCAACAGCTGATACTATGCCGATCCGAAGCCTGGATCTCTTTCTGGTCTCCCATGCGGGTGCAGGGTCCCAAGGCCTTGGGCTGTCCTCAACTGCTTTCCCAGGCCACAAGCAGGGAGCTGGATAGGAAGCAGGGCCGCCGGGATTAGAACTGGCACCCATATGGGATCCCGGTGCGTTCAAGGCGAAGACTTAACCACTAAGCTATTGCACCGGGCCTGAGACAGATCTTTCATTTGCTAGTTGCCTTCACAGGTGTGCACCACAGCAAGGCTGGACCAGGCTGAAGTTGGGGAACTTGCAACTCAGTCCAGCCAGGCCTTCCACAATGATGGTAGCAACCCAGGTACTTGGACATCATTCACTGCCTCCCAGGTGCATTATCAGGAAACTGGATCATTGGCTATTATCATCACATCCAAGCGTGGCCTCCAAAATCTTCACTGTTAACTTCTGCTCTACCTTGTCTCAGCCCAGCAGTCTAGTCAGTCGTTAGTGGGTGGAAGTTTTGGATAGAGCTTAGACATCTTTTATATTTATGTGTAAAGTGTGAGGGCATCTGTGAGCAGGGCCTGGGAGACTGCAGGTGGGCAGCTCCTGGCTACTAAGGCTGTTTTCTTCTGTTCACATTCTTATCATCCCAGGGCTGTATTCTGGCATTTGGGATGTAGTGAGTAAGGCTGAATGGGCCTGTAGGCTGACCCTGACTTACAGAAGAGGTAAATAAAGGCTTTAGGAAACAAGGCTGGCCAACCTGGCTTGGGGGAACTGGTCTCTATGCAAGAACGCCACATCCTCATCTGCTTTTGAGACACTGACTGTCCCATTATTGTTGGGTATTGAGGTTACTGTGTCAGGAGCTGTTACTGCTGCCTTTAGTGAGAGTGCCCAGTCCACCTCACCTCACTTAGTAGATAGCTGCTCTCTGAGAGGCCTCCAGGGCCTGCATCCTTGAGCCTTTCAGAGACAGCAGAGGGTTCAGCCAGGCCAGCAAGGTGAAAGGAGGAAGTCCACAGCTCCCACCAGAGCTCCTTCAACTAATACACTCCTCCAGGGTTTGTGTTGTACAGCAGAGTTAAGCTTGCTGCATTCTGTGTATCAGCAGTTCAATCCAGCTCCCTGCTAATTCTCTGGGGAGACAGCAAGTGCAAGTGCTTGAGCCCCTGCAACCCATATAGGAGATTAGAATGAACTGCTGGCTCCTGGCTGCAGCCTGGTCCAGTGCTAACTGTTGTGAGCATTTGGAGAGGAATCCCCCTGTTGCTGTGCCCCTCCTATCTTTGTCTTCCCTTCCTTTGCCTTCTCCTCTCTTTTCTCTTTCACTTTCAAGATTTTTAAAAGATTTTCAAGATGTATTTGTTTTATTTGAAAGGTGAAGAAATTACTTCCCATTTCTGGTTCACTCCCCAAATGGCCACAGTAGCCAGAGTTGAACTAGTTGATGTTAGGAGCCTGGAGCTTGTTCCTGGATTTCCCACATTGGTGCAGTCATCCTCTGTTTGGGTCATCCTCTGTTGCTTTCCCAGGTCACAAGTAGGGAACTGGGTTGAAAGTAAAGCAGCTCTCTATCCTTATGGGGATATCAGTGCTAACAGATGGAGCGATAGCCTGTTAGGCCACTGTGCCAGCCCTCAAGATTTATTTATTTATTTTTAAAGATTTATTTATTTTTATTACAAAGTCGGAGGAAAGACAGGAAGATCTTCCGTCCGATGATTTACTCCCCAAGTGAGTACAACACCTGGTGGTGTGCCGATCTGAAGCCAGGATCCAGGAACTTCCTCCAGGTCTCCCACACAGGTGCAGGATCCCAAAGCTTTGGGCCATGCTGGACTGCTTTCCCAGGCCACAAGCAGGGAGCTGGATGGGAAGTGGAGCTGCTGGGATTAAAACGGGTGCCCATATGGGATCCCAGCATGTTCAAGGCGAGGACTTTAGCCACTAGGCTGCAGTGCCGGGCCCAAGATATATTTTATATCAAAGGCAGAGTTAGTTTGGGAGAGACCTAGAGAGAAAAGAGAAATGATATCTACCATCAGTTCATTTCCCCACATGGTTGGAACAGCTAGGAGTTTAGAACTCCATCTAGGTGGTAGGGTCTCAGGTACTTGAGCCATCTTCCACTGCTTTTCCAGGTGCATTAGTAAGAAGCTGTTTTACAAACGGAGTAGCAGGAACTCAAACCAGCATTCCAGATGCCAGCATTGCAGCTTAGTTTGCTGTGCTTCAGCCCAGACTTTGCTCAAGTAAGTAAATAGGGTCTGGTGCAATGGCTCAGGGGCTAAATCATGGCCTTGCACACACTGGGATCCCATATGGGCTCCAATTTGTGTCCTGGTTGCTCTGCCTCCCATCCAACTTCCTGCCTGTGGCCTGGGAAAGCAGTAGAGGATGGCCCAAAGCCTTGGTACCCTGCACCCTTGTGGGAGACCTAGAAGAAGCTCCTGGCTCCTGACTTTGGATTGGCTTAGCTCTGGCTGTTGCAGCCACTTGGGAAGTGAACCAGTACTTGGAAGATCTTTCTCTGTATCTCCTTTTCTGTGTAAATTTGCCTTTCCCATTTAAAAAAAAATTCAAGAAAGTAAATAAATAATAAATAAAATACATCTGCTGTTTGGTGTTTTATTCCAGTTCCGCATGAGAAATTTTTTTCTGAAAGCAAATGGATATTAGCTTCTCTACCAGAGGTGTGAAGAATAGATTTTGTATGCTTTTGGCCTTGTCCCTACCCTGTGAGTAGGCACAGTTGTATGCTGAGAGCTTACTGTCCTGAGGGGGATAAGGGCATGGCCTCCTGACCTGTGAAAGAGCTCTAGAGAGGGAGAAACTCCGTGTTCCCACATCAGCACTAAAGCAATCGCTGGTAGCTTTTGGGCACATCCAATCCCTCCTGAGGCTCATTTTCCAATATGGACTCTGAACTTTACAATTCCCTTTCATCCCAGGCTCGGTCCTATGTCACCCTTTTCCAGTAATGACCATAATTCGAAGTGACTTCCTAGGCATTCAGAAGGTTGTTCCCACAGAGTGAGTTTGTGTGAGTTAAGATGATTTTGAGCACATGGGACAGGGGAAGCCTGCTATGAGTTCTGCACCTCCTGAGCCAGGTTGATAGAATCAGGCATGTAGCAGAGCATAGTGTGTTCCTGCCATCCTGCCTGGGCGAGTGGGTTCCTAAAACTCAAAGCCTAGAGAGTCAGTGGAAGCCATTGGCTGAAAGTAGCAAGGTGTAAAAAATGCAAGCTGCTGGGCTCTGTGTGACAGTGGCTAAATCCTCACCTTGAATGCACTGGGATCCCAAATGGGCACCGGTTTGTGTCTCGGCTGCTCCACTTCAGTTTCAGCTTCCTGCTTGTGACCTGGGAAAGCAGTGGAGGATGGCCCAAAGCTTTGGGACCCTGCACCCACGTGAGAGACCTGGAAGAAGCTTCTGGCTCCTGACTTTGGATTGGCTCAGCTCTGGCTGTTGCAATCACTTGGGGAAGGAACCAGTGAATGAAAGATCTTTCTGTCTCTACTCTGTGTAAATCTGATTTTCAAAAAAAAAAAAAATAATAAATAAAACCTTTTAAATTACTGGCTGCTTGTGGAGTACTTGTCAAAACTGCTCCTCCTCGGTTGCTGAAGTCTGTGCAGTGGATGACTTACCCAGATGCCCACAGAGGACATAACAGCTCATTGAGACCTGCAAAGGACGTCTAGTACCATGGCAGAAGATGCAAGACAGAACAAAGTGGACTACTCTACCAGCCAAGCTTTGACAGCAAGTGTCTGGGCAAATGGAGGCTCTAAGGCGGACTATGCCAGTCAATGGACATTGGAGGGATTTCCTCAACCTTGAAGCAATTAAATTAGCAGTATTTGCAGAACTATCAAAACCACTTAACACAGTACCCTTGGAACCTGCTACACATTGGAGACCCTACGATGACATTGAGTTGCCATCCCTCATATCCGGATGCTAATGCGGTTGGACTGCCAGGAATGGCCCTCTCCCCTTCTCTTCTTTTCATTCCCCAAGATACAGGAAGCAAAAGAAAAAAAAAATGGAAGCAACCATCTCATCCAATTTCCTCCATACCTCAACCCTTCCCACCTTAATCACTGGTCCACATGGACATACATCCTCCACAGCTATGTAAACATTACAAAAATAAAATTTAAAATTGCAAACTGCAGTATTTTTCTGTGTGTACCCCCCCCCACACACACATACATACACACATACCTGTTTTTGAAAACTCAGAAAATCTGGCAGCAACAAGTGGATGTTTTCTATTTGCAGGGCTTCGGCTGCTCTTCAATGGGTGCAGCCCCCTTAGCAGTGTCTTGATTGCCAGCTGGTCTGGTGATTTATGGTCTTGCCTGGGGCCTGGAGGCTTATGTCTTGGCCTCTGGGGAATTTAGCTGTTTGTACTGTTTGGTCTGTGCACATCCTCTCTGCCCTTGGTGTTTGAACTGAAGTGTGCTGATGCAACTCCAAGAACAGAGCATTAGGTAGACTCAGGCACTGCTGAGAAAGATGGTGTGGCTGCCAGACTGCACAGTGGGTAATTAACCTTTTCTTTCCCTGGAAGAAAAAGCTCTGGAAGTTTTTTGAGGAGCACCCACAAGTATGTAAATGCCTTCATTTAGTATATACTTACTGTGGGCCTGCCATTTACAGATTGCATTTCTGGGCTGCAGGAACCAGTTAAGAAGTAGCAATAATTCTCAGCTTTTGGCACTCCCGGTCATTCTCTTTTATTTAGTTTGTTTATTTATTTATTTATTATTGCTTTTTTTTGAAGATTTATTTATTTTTATTACAAAGTCGGAGGAAAGACAGAGAGGAAGATCTTCCGTCCAATGATTCACTCCCCAAGTGAGCGCAACGGCCGGTGCTATGCTGATCCGAAGCCAGGATCCAGGAACTTCTTCTAGGTCTCCCACACAGGTGCAGAGTCCCAAAGCCTTGGGCTGTCGTCACACATTCTCTTTATAGTGGATTACAAACTTGGCCCAAGGTGAAGATCACCTTAACCTGGAATTCAGTCTGTCTTGGCTTTCTATGTGATAGGAGGTCTTGAGGAAGTCACTTAACTTTTCTTAGCCTCAGTTCCTCTGTCTGTTAACTGGGAATCTTTATCATGTTACCTTCAAGAGTGATTGTGAAAAATAAGCTGTTGTGTGTAAAGTACTCTGTATCTAGGCCCAGCGTGGTAGCCTAGTGGCTAAAGTTGTCACTTTCACACACCGGAATCCCATGTAGGCACCAGTTTATATTCTGACAACTCCAGTTCCCTACTTGTGGCCTGGGAAAGCAGTTGAGGACGACCCAAAGCCTTGGGACCCTGTACCACCTGGGAGACCTGAAGGAGGCTCCTGGCTCCTGGCTTCTGGCTTCGGATCAGCTCAGCTGAGGGTGGTTGCGGCCGCTTGAGGAGTGAACCAGCAGATGGAAGTCTCTTCTCTGTAAATTTGATTTTCTAATAAAAAATAAATCTTTAAAACTTGGTGCAGAGGGGCTGGTTGGTAGCACTTCCTATGGGGAAGGCCTCCTAAGGAGAATTAAGAGAGCTATGACCCAGCAAGAGTCAACTATCTTGCTTCATAGGCTGTGTGACCTCGGGTAAGTCCCTTTGCCTGAGCTTATTTTCTGGATGACTGGAATAATAGTGTCCCTCTGAGACCTTTAAGTGAAATTATAGGTAGAGAGCAGCTTAGGTCAGGTTTTGGCTTCTAGTTAGTACCCAGCAAAAGGTGGTTTTTATTACTGGTCTAACTAGAACGTGCTCTGCAGAAAAGACTGGATTAGGAAGCTGGTACCTGGGTGCCAAGGTCTGCAGTTGCTGCTACTTTCAACTGTGATGATTGTTCACTAGTATTCAAGGGACTTAAGGAACTGTTAGTGAGAGTGGCTAAATCCATGTCTGGGCAGGCCATTGGACATCACAAGCTAAAGATAGTCTGTTGGATATGGACCTGGATCTGGGTTGGGCTGGGCCAAACTGACCAGTATATCATGTAACTGGATCCTGGCCCGCCTCTAGACTCTGCATTTTGGATTGCTGCTGTCCTGCCAGACACTTCTTTTTTCAGGTCCTCAAGTCTTTTTTTTTTTTTTTTTTAAAGAGTTATTTATTTTTAATTGGAAAGGAGGATATACAGAGAGGATCTTCCATCCAATGATTCACTCCCCAAGCGAGCGCAACGGCTGGAACTGAGCCAATTCGAAGCCAGGCGCCTCCTCCGGGTCTCCCACGTGGGTGCAGAGTCCCAAAGTCTTGGGCCGTCCTTGACTGCTTTCCCAGACCCCAAGCAGGGAGGTGGATGGGAAGCGGGGCCGCCGGGATTAGCACTGGCGCCCATATGGGATCCCGGTGCGTTCAAGGCGAGGACCTTAGCCTGCTACGCTATCGCGCGGGGGCCCTGGTCTAACCTTCTAAAGGTACTCCTCCCTTTCTCTTCCCACCCTGCACCATCAGAGTGCCTTTTAACTCCATCTGTCTTACTCAGTTTGAGGGAAATCTGGGTGGGAGGTCTGCACAGAGAGACCTCTGTGAGGTGGCAGCCATAGCAGTGGTAAGAACTGGTAAACAAGGTGAAGAGAATTAAAACAGTTGTGTTTTTGTTTATCTGTGTAGAAGAATTTTCCTGCTTGGAGGTTCCTGGGTCAGTGGGGGTGGACTAAAGGCCTGTGGGTCTTCAAGCTCCTCCCTGGCTCCACCCCATTCCCAGGCTGGCTGACAGCTGAGAATAGGCAGGCTTTTTACAGAGCCTGCTATGAGGCTGGCCCGAGAGGGACGGGCACAGGTGCATGGTGAAGCTCCCCCTCTGCCTTCCATAGTCAGCATCTTCAGCTGTAACTCAAAGGGTAGCAGTTTTTCCTCAACCCAGAAGGCTGAGTGTGAGGCAGAATCTATGTCAACTGGAGCCACACAGTGCCCTGCTATATCTCCCAGCCCCCAGCAATCTGCTCTGCTCCAAGGCGTGGCTTAAGAGCCTCAGTGGGGCAGAGGCTGGAGTGGAGAATAGGAGAGGGATGAGCTCAGAAGTACTGCCTTTTTCACAGGTACACCAGGGTGCTGGTTAGGGGTTTACCTGTCTTCCTCTTTCTGTTGGAAGGGCAAGTTATCAGATCATCCAGGTCAGCCATAGGAGTGTTAGTTGTCCGGTTCTGTGACCCTGGACTTCCATGCAGAGGACCTTGGTTTCTTGTGGTACGTAGAAGGATGCACTCATAGTCTCGACATGGAGATCCTGCCCTGTGGACCACAGTGAGGAGGTGATGTGCTTCCCTTTAATCTTATTCCACCTCCTTGTACAGTTAAGAGAACGTATATTAGGGTCAGACTCCTTGGCTTCAAATCCTGTTCTGCCTGTTGCCTGTGATCCTGGCACCTTGTGCTTTGACTTACTTGTTTGTAAAATAAGATCAGTGAAAGGAATGAATTGTTTTAATTTTTTAAGACTTTTTTTTTATTGGAAAGACAGATTTACAGAGAGAAAAAACAGAAAGATCTTCCATCCACCGGTGGCCACAACAGCCAGAGCTGAACCAATATGGAGCTAATGGCTTCTTCCAGGTCTCCCACATGGGTGCAGGATCCCAAAGCTTTGGATTGTCCATTACTGCTTTCCTCGGCCACAAGCAGGGAGCTAGAAGGGAAGTAGAGCAGCTGGTATATGGACTGGTAACCCCATGGGATCCCAGTGCATGCAAAGTAAGGACTTACCCTCTATGCTACCATGCTGGGCCCTAATTATTTTAATTTTAAGGATTAAGATTATGCATGCTGAGTTTTCAAGGGTGCATAGCATCTAGCAAGTGCTTATGACATGCTGCCAGTACATGTTGTTAGTATGTTTGCGCTTTGCTGCCATCAGCTCTCCCACTTGGGTGAGAAATCCTAGTGGTTTTATGCCTTCTGTCTGTTCCCTGCAGACTGATGATACCTTTTGTTCAATGTGGGGATGTCCCCACATTGGATATCAACTGGGGCTTAGCACTGAGTGCAGTGTGTCAGTTATCCAGGTCATGGGTGCCGTAGGGCCTGAGTCCCCTGTAAGCCATCAGTATCTAAGCACTCATTTCTGTGTTGCTGGAGGCTGAAGATTGAGGTCATAGCCTCACAAGCTGTGTGTTTCAGTCCTATTTTGATCCTTTTTACTAGGACCATGTGAATTTGACTCGCCCATCTATCTACCTGCTCTCCTGAAAACCTTCACTAGTTTCTCATCGGATAAACTAGGTTCTTGCTCTTTGGACTTGTACATCTGAGAAGGGAGCGTAGTCTGGATGGCATATGGAGTACAGCAAGAGTACTTGGTAGAGCACACTTGTGGTCTGGGAGGTCTCCCCCAAAATGGAAGCCCTAATGGCCAGGGACAGGACAGTTGATGAACAAGTGTGAATGCAGTGCAGCCCTTGTGTTGAGCACTTGCGGCGTCTACCTACCCATCTTCAAGAGGCAAGGCACCCAAAGCATTGAGACCTCACTTTCTGCTGGCCTCCTTGGGTTTGAGCTTCACTAGTTCTCTCTGACCACACATGTGCATTCCTGCTGATTCCTAGCCCTGACCCATCATACTTTTCATCCAAGTTACAGACTCAGCTGCTTTTAAGATTCATTTTTATTGGAAAGTTAGGTTTACAGAGAGAAGTAGAAATAGAGAAAAATCTGCCATCTGCTGGCTCACTTCCCAAGTGGTTGCAACAACCAGAGCTGAGCTGATCCAAAGCCGTGAGCCAGGGTCTTCTTCCAGGTCTCCTACATAAGTGCAGGATTCCAAGACCACAATCATGGAGCTGGAAGGGAAGTAGAGCAGTCAGGATGCGAACTGGTGTCCGAATGGGATCCCAGTGCATGCAAAAGTGAGGGCTTCAGCCAGTAGGCTTCTGCGCCAGCCCCCTTAACCAACCCTTGTTACTTGCCCCACTGAATTTGAATTTGAATCACTCACTCACCTACCCTAAAGCCCTTCATTAGTTTGTTGGATCCAATCTTGTACCCTAGGCATCCTACTTGTGGCTTGTATAAGTCTCTTCTGTTTTCAAAGATCAGCAGCCTTAGGATCTTTCTAGAACAAAACAATATGGAAGGGCCCAGTGCAATAGGCTAGTGGCTAAAGTCCTCACATTGCATATGCTGGAATCCCGTATGAGCTCCATTTCATGTCCTGATACCCCATGTAACCTTCCAGGTCTCTGCTTGTGGATTGGGAAAGCAGTGGAAGACGGCCCGAGGCATTGGGACCCTGTACCCTTGTGGGAGACCTGGAAGCAGCTCCTGACTCTTGGCTTTAGTTCAGCTCAGCTCTGGCCATTACAATCACTTGAGTAAACCAGTGGATGGAAGATCTTTCTCTGTCTCTCCTCTCTGTAAAACGGAGTTTCCAATAGAAATAATTAAGTCTTAAAAAAAAAAAAGCTGTATGGGCCCAGTGCGATAGTGTAGCAGCTAAAATCCTTGCCTTAAATGCGCTGGGATCCCATATGGATGCTGGTTCGTGTCCCAGCAGCCCCACTTCCCATCCAGCTCCCTGCTTGAGGCCTGGAAAAGCAGTCGAGGATGGCCCAAAGTCTTGGAACCCTGCACCCACATGGGGGACCTGGAAGAAGCTCCTGGCTTCAGATTGGCTCAGCTACAGGCATTGCAGCCGCTTGGAAAATGAACTATCAGATGGAAGATCTTCCTCTCTTTCTCTCCTCCTCTCTATATATCTGACTTTCCAATGAAAATTTAAAAATAAATCTTAAAGTCATTCTTTTTAATGGCTGAGTAGTATTCTGTGGAATGTACTACAGTTTCTTTAACCACTCCTTTTTGGATGGACATCTGGGTTGTTTCCGTGTCTTTGTTATTGTAGATTGTGCTACTTTTAATGTAGGGTTACAGATCCTTTTCTCATATGCAGTTTTAATTTCCTTTGGATGTATTTCTAGGAGTGGGATAACAGATAGGGGACTATTATCCAAGATCTACAAAGAGCTTCAGAAACCTAGGAACAGTAAAAGAAAAACAACCATGTGAAGAAATGGGCAAAGGAAATGAACAGACACTTTTCAGAATGACAAATTCAGATGGGTAACAGACATGAAAAGATGCTTAGGCTTCCTAACTGTCAGGGAGCCACAAAATCCACATTGAGGTTCCACCTAACTCCAGTGAGATTGGCCTACATTCAGAACTCAACTAACAACACTTGGCATGGATGTGGGGAGAAAGGTACCTTCCTTCACTGTTGGTGGGAGTGTAGGCTAGTAAAACCACTATGGAAATCAGTTCGGCGACTGTAGGTCAGGCATTCCAAATGGGTGCTGGTCCAAGTCCTGGCTGCTCTGCTTCTGACACAGCTCTCTGCTAGTGTGACTTGAAAAGTAGTGGAAGGTGGCTCATGTCCTTGGGCCCCAGAACACATGTGGAAGACTTGGATGAAACTTCTGGCCCCGGTTGCAGCCATACGGGGAGTGGAGCAGTGATGACTGAGCCTTGTACTCTCTCTCCCCCTTTTGAACAAATAAATTTTTAAAAACAGACAAACAGAAATGCAAAAACCCACAAAGCTTGGTTTTCCCAAAATAGCCGCATTCTCCTTAGGAGTTTGGATTGGTGATAAGAGTGGGCAGCCAATGGGGTGGGCCTTGAATACGATCTCTTCTTGGCCTAAGGGACCTCACATTGATGGGAGTCTGAACTCTAGTATTTGGCTGTATTTTTTGTAGTGTTGGTAAACAAATCAGAGTGATCATGATACACTTTTTTTTTTAAGATTTATTCATTTTTATTACCAAGTCAGATATGCAGAGAGGAGGAGAGAGAGAGAAAGATCTTCCTCCGATGATTCACTCCCCAAGTGAGCGCAACAGCTGATGCTATGCAGATCCGAAGCCAGGAGCCAGGAACTTCTTCCAGGTCTCCCACACGGGTGTAGAGTCCCAAAGCTTTGGGCTGTCCTCAACTGCTTTCCCAGGCCACAAGCAGGGAGCTGGAGGGGAAGTGGAGGTGCCAGGATTAGAACCGGCACCCATATGGGATCCCAGCGCATTCAAGGCGAGGACTGTTTTTCTGTTTTGAAAGGGTTTTAGAAAGAAGAAATAGTTGTCCCACCCACAAACTCTGTTCAGGTTTTTAAGAAAAGTCCTCTAGAATACTTTACTCCCTGAACCTGATTCCTTTTTTCAATACACTGCTAGTGAACCTGACATTATAGGCATGTTGTTAAGCTCTCCTCCTCCTGTAGCATGCTTTGAACACTGTTGACTGTTGGGAAAGTACTTGCCTTTTCAGATGCCTGGCCCAGTGGAATGAGCCTGGTGTCAGCAGCTGGGGATGCCGTTAGCCTAAATGGAGAACTGTCTGGGTCAACTTAGGAGTGGCTGGGGAAGAATACAGAGAAACCTCTCTTGAGATGAAGTTTCTGGCTTTACATCATCAGGCCGCGGAGTGTGGAGTGCTATGTGCTGAGTTGCACAGCTCGATCTTTCAGAAGGCTTGTGGGGGTACGTTTGAGGGGCTGGTGGCTCCAGTCACAGGTAAAAGTCAGGCATGCCGTGGCCTCACAGTTAGGAGTATAAATGTCTGAAGGCAAGGACTGGTGTGATAGCCTAGCGGATGAGTCCTCACCTTGTATCCACTGGGATCCCATACAGGTGCCAGTTGATATCCCAGCTTCTCCACTCAAGGACTGATAGGGATGCAGGTGTCCCCGGCAACGACTTAGCTGCTGCACCAAATATTCATCTGGCCTTAGACTCTTTACACAGACACCTGTAATGCTAGGGGCAGAAAGATTTTTAAATTTATTTATTTTTATTGTAAAGGCAGATCAAATTTGTGGAGAAGAGAGATAGAAAGATCTTCCATCTGCTTGCAAGTTTACTCCCCTATTGGCCGCAATGGCTGGAGCTGAGCTGATTAGGAGCCAGGAACTTTGTCCAGGTTCTGCATGCAGGTGTAGGGTCCCAAGGCTTTGGGCTGTCCTGCACTGCTTTGCCAGGCCACAAGCAGCAAGCTGGATGGGAAGTGAACAGCCAGGACACGAAGTGGTTCCCATATGGTATGCTAGTACTTGCAAGGTGAGGACCTAGCTAATTAGGCTGTTGCACTGGTCCCTCCGACCCTTCTTTTACAGGGGTAGGGCACTTTTTAACGCCCAGGGCCATTTGGATATTTATAACATGATTCACATACAACATTATTAACTATTGTTATGAATTCCACAATTACTATCTGGAATTGCCTTGGCAGGACAGACCAAATGATTTCGTGAGCCTTCCAGACAGTTTCTACCCCACTTATGAAATCTACCATGTTTCAAGAGTTCTGAATTAAAGTATGACATGGATTTTCCTCCCCAGTTGCCATTTTTCCAGAGGATACAAAGCTATCATCTGGGAAAGTACCCCGACTCTTCAAGTGTGTGTCCCTAGGGTTCTGGCTGCTGGCTGTTCATATGGTTTCACTCTGATTTCATCAGGAAGGGATGGGCATGTTGGTTATTGGTGTTTGAGCACCAATAGTCCTTTTTGGGGAACTGCAGAATGTTTGGAGGGTTAGGGCTGATGAAGAAGACGCAGAATTGTCAGTGGACACATCACACGGGCTCGACATAACTATCTCTCCTTGTTTCCACAGAGCATTCTGCTCCGGCCAAGGTGGTGAGGGCAGCTGTTCCTAAACCGCGCAAGGGCAGCAAGGTAAAGAACAGAAGTGGGCATCCCAGAGGGGTCTACTGGAGCTGGTAAACTCTTTCTTGTTCTAGTAAGTGCCACTAGAATGCCTGAGTGGCATTGAACCCTTCTGGGCTGCTAGTGTGAACAGTCGTGATGGTGGGCCCATTTGGCCTCTGACCTTTCATTGCTGAACATTGAATGAGGGACTTGGTGTAACCCCTGGAGCCTTAATGGAATGTTGCTTACAGGTTGGTGACTTTGGAGATGCAATCAATTGGCCTACCCCTGGAGAGATTGCTCACAAGAGCGTGCAGGTGAGTCTCTGGGTTCTGTTGATGTGTTTCTGGCTTCTAGTCCAGAGCCTTAGGACTTAGCTTTGTTCATTTTTTTTAAAAAGCGAGTGTTAATGTTTGGCTTTAGAATTACCATAGGCCACATATTCTTATGTGCCTGGAACTGTACAGCACTGTCTGTCGTTTCCTCTACCCCATGGTAACTCTGAGATAGGTCCTTTTATAATTCTCATCTTATAGATGAGACTGCTAAAACTAAGAGAAGTTAGTTATTACCCCTCAGTGGCCAAGTGGGGATTGAAAGTCAAGTATGTCGTGTTCCCAAGGCTGTGTTCTGTGACACTGCTTTTTGGTATTCTGAGTGAAGGCAGGAATGTGAACATAGTGCTGCCATATCTTGAGGGGGCTTCTGTGGTTGTCCTGGGCCCCCACACAAGGAGGAGTTCTGGTCAGTTACTTCTTCCTAGTGCTTTTTCTCTGGCCGGTGGCCTAGATCCATCTGTTCACTGACTGACCACCTTCAGTTCACAGAAAATTGGTGTAGAAGGGCCAGGGGCCAGCATCGATACCACTGCATAACTACCAATTGAGCATGGGAGACCCAGTGTCTCTGTCCTGGGGATTGTCAGCAAAGACTCAGAAAAGCTAGAGAAACAAATTGTCCATCCTACCTTTTGGCACGTTTGACCATGCTTCCCAGGGAAAGCATTTCAGGTTTTTAGAACAGGTCCTGAGAACATAACAGCCCAGTGCCAATGTTGCAGTAGTTACTTCTGCCTTCCCTCCTAGTTTAGCAGGCTCTCAAAGTTCACTTCACTTGGCCTCCTTATTCCTACTACAGCCACAGTCCCACAAGCCTCAGCCTGCCCGTAAGCTACCACCCAAGAAGGACATGAAGGAACAGGAAAGAGGAGAGGGGAGTGATAGTAAGGAGAGCCCGAAAACCAAATCTGATGAATCAGGAGAAGAGAAGAATGGGGATGAGGACTGCCAGCGAGGTGGGCAGAAAAAGAAAGGTAAGTATCTTGAAGCAAGGCTGGAGGATGTGGCAGGGCTGCACAGGAAGTGTATGAACTCAGGCTGCTGCAGAAACTGCAGGCCAGTGTGAGGTTGGCTGGTGTTGACCATTGGAACAGCTGTCTTGTCTTCAAGACAAGAATTCCCATTGCTCTTAAGAGTTCCCAAAAACCTGCTGAAATGGTTGGGATATAGACTGAGTTGCTCTAATATGAAACCAAAGGTACAGTGTTTTAAACAACATTAAGTTTTACTTCATTCATAATATGTGTGAAATGGGCCAAACCTAGTGCCTTTATTAACTCCTTTTGACACCCAAAGTGACTCCCTGTTTTTTGCTCAAGCTTGTCCTTTTAAGGGAGTCTACCTGGAATTTGCCACTTCAGTTCAGCATTTTCTCTGACTCCATCTCCCTGTCATTAATTTTTATTTATGGAGTGAGGATAAGGGGACACTCCCATTGCCTGATTCAGTGCGTAGATGCCCACAATGGCTAGGGCTGAGCAAAAGCTGAGAACCAGAAACTGAAACCAGGTCTCCCATGTGGGTATCAGGAACCAAATTACTTGAGCCATTACTGCTGTCTCCAAGGGTCTGTGTTGGTGAGAAACTGGAAACAAGACGCTTGAGTCAGGAGCTGATATTGGGTGTCAAACCCATTACTGCAGTATGGAACACAGGGCTAACCTAACTCAGCTCTTTGTAGCAGCATTTTGACATGTGTCTAAAGGCAATCTGGAGAGTGTTCTCTTGTGAGTACACTTGTGTCTGCTTCCAGATGAAGGCTGTCAGACCCTAGAGAAATCTACAGCAGGAGTTAACCAGGGGTGTCACCCTGAGGACCACTGGCCTCCTTAGTTTAGAAGAAAAAGGGGAAAAAATTTAGTCAAGATTACAAGCTGTGATTTGGGAACAGGGCAGGGGAGAAAAGGTGGTTTGGGTATGGTGGGAGTGGGGGGGGGAGAGCTCTCCCCTAAGTGCTTTCTCATATGCCCCTGCTGTTCCCAGGAAACAAACACAAGTGGGTTCCATTGCAAATAGACATGAAACCTGAGGTGCCCAGAGAGAAGCTGGCTTCACGCCCTACTCGTCCTCAGGAGCCAAGACACACACCTGCCAACCGCGGGGAGATCAAAGGTAGGCACTGCCCACTAGGGAGGGCCTGGACATCGAGACACACGCAGACCTGATCTGATGCACTCTCTCCCCTTAGGGTCTGAACCTGCCACCTATTTGCCCGTGCCCGTGGCCACCCCCGCCCCAGCCTGGCAACCAGAGACCAAACCGGAGCCTGCCTGGCACGACCAGGATGAGACCTCGAGTGTGAAGAGTGATGGGGCTGGTGGGGCGCGGGCTTCCTTCCGAGGCCGTGGCCGGGGGCGTGGTCGCGGCCGGGGACGCGGCCGGGGTGGCACTCGAAGTACGTGAGGCCCCTTTGGGCTCCGGGCTGTCCAAGGGAGTGCGGTGGGGTTGTGGGCAGGAATCTCCTTACCCTTATGGCACCCATTTCCCCATAGCCCATTTTGACTACCAGTTCGCCTACCGAAAGTTTGATGGTACAGAGGGGCCTCGCACCCCCAAGTACATGAACAACATCACCTACTACTTTGACAATGTCAGTAGCACCGAGCTGTACAGCGTGGACCAGGAGCTGCTGAAAGACTACATTAAGCGCCAGATGTGAGTGGGCATAAGTTTTCTTTCTGGACAGATGAGTGAGAGGCTAAAGCTTGCAGCTGAGCACGGTGGAGCTAGACACTGGACAGACTCTTTAGTGCTAGAAACACCTGCAACCCTGGCTGGAACTGCAGAAGATGGCCTTTCTCCCATCTTACGGCTAATTTTTCTGAGGTTGCTATTTGTTGCAGAACCATACTTAGCTTAAGGAAATAAGAAACAAACAGAAGAGGGAAATATCTGGCAGCCGCACTCTCAGAGTGTGCTTCATTGGTAGTGATAGCATTGATGGATGCTTGGTAACATTTACCAGTTCCTCACTGTGAACCAGGCTCAGTGACAAGTGCTCTGTAGGCATTAACGTTATTTAATCCTGTAGTTTTAATCTAACAAATTGATATGATCAGGATCTTTTATCCCTGTCTTAACGGCAAGCTCAGATCTGAATCCATCTCTAATTACAGAACATTCATTCTTAAGCACCATGTTGTTTTATCTCACAATTCAGTAGAGGGGAGCTTTACAAAGAATTGGAGAGTGACAGCAGAATGTTACCAGTGTTTTAGGAGCAGGAGAGAAAGTGTGCACAGTCTTTGAATTGGGTTTTAAAGGCAGGTGAAAAGTTTACCACGTGGGCCAAAGATCTAAAAGGGTAGAGGGAGTGATGTGACTCAAAAGTAGGGAGGATATGATGAGATAGTGTAACTTTTGGTCAGTCCTTAACACCATGTATATGTAGGGGGTCACTAGGCGAGGTCGGGTCGGGCTGTGTGAGGCTGCTGGAGAGCATGGCAGGGTGGTGGAATCATACTTCCAAGTGACACCTCTTCTTCCCTCCACTTAGTGAATACTACTTCAGTGTGGACAATTTAGAGCGAGACTTCTTTCTTCGACGGAAAATGGATGCTGCTGGTTTCCTTCCTATCACCCTTATTGCTTCCTTCCACCGAGTGCAGGCCCTCACCACTGACATCTCACTTATTTTTGCGGTAAGGTGCCATTACTGGGGCAGTGGCGTAGGGGAAAGATCTTTACTTCCAGAGTCAGAATTAGGTGTAAGGCAGAAATACGTGGAAGCATCTCCATCTAATGATTTGTGTTATAGTCCCAGGGCTTAGCTACCCTTCTCCCTGCCTTCTTCTCTCTGACAGAACATCTCAGACATTATGGAAGTAGACAGAACAGCACTGTGAGCCCATCACCAGCTTTGGCAGTTTCAGTGTGTGGCCAATCTATATTGCATTATTCCTGTGTCTGTTTCCTCTCTCGTACTAGATAATCTTAGATAGCCAAGCATTTCATTCCCAAATGTTTCAGTACACTTCTCTACAAAATGAAGACTTGCGGGCCCAGCGCAGTAGCCTAGTGGCTAAAATCCTCATCTTGAATGTACTGGGATCCCATATGGGTGCCGATTCTAATCCCAGCAGCCACACTTCCCATCCGCCTTCCTGCTCCTGGCTTTGGATTGGCTCAACTCCGGCCACTGTGGCCACTTAGGGAGTGAATCAGAGGATAGAAGATCTTCCTCTCTGTTTCTCCTCTTCTCTCTGTATATCTGATTTTCCAAAAAAAAAAAAAAAAACCAAATAAATCTTAAAAAAAAAAATGAAGACTTGCTTTAAAAATGTAGCCACAGTATCGTCACATCTAAAGACACGAGTATTGGGCCCAGTATAATAGACTAGTAGCTGGATCCTTGCCTTGTGTCTCCTAGGATCCAGTATAGATGCCACCGGTTCGTATCCCAGCTGCTCCACTACCCATCCAGATCCCTGCTTGTGGCCTGGGAGAGCAGTTGAGGATGGCTGCTTGGGCCTTGGGATCCTACACCCACATGGGAGCCCTTTTCAGAGGCTTCTGGCTTCAGATCGGCTCAGCTTTGGCTGTTGTGATTGCTTGGGGCGTGAATCAGTGGATGGGGGATCTTTCTCCGTGTTTCTCCTGTGTAAATCTGCCTTTCCAATTGAAATAAAATCTTTAAACAAACAAGCAAAAAACCACAAGTATTAATCCATTGATACCAACAGTTAATTTCAGACTCGCCCAGTTGACTAAAACTAAGAATTTTGTAAATATTTATTTTATTTTAGAGAGAGAGAGGGAAAAAAAAAAGGGAGCACAGAGCTAGTTCGAATAGCCACAATGGCTAGAGCTCAGCTTAGAGCTTCTGATTCTTCCACGTGGGTACAGGGGCCCCAACACTTGATATGTCTTCTGCTGCTTTCCCAGGCACATTATTGGGGAACTGGATTATAAGTAGAGCAGCCAGGACTCAAACCAGAACTCATGGAATACTGGCACCACAGGCAACCCATGAAAATTTTTTTTTTTAATTTTTTAATTTTTAAAAATTAATTAATTATTTGTTTTTATTGCAAAGTCGGATATACAGATAGAAGAGGAGAGACAGAGAGGAAGATCTTTTGTCCAGTGATTCACTCCCCAAGTGACCACAACAGTGGGGGCTGTGCCAATCTGAAGCCAGGAGCCTCTTCCAGGCCTCCCCTGTGGTTGCAGAGTCCCAAGGCTTTGGGCTGATCCTCTACTGCTTTCCCAGGCCACAAACAGGGAGCTGGATGGGAAGTGGGGCCGCCAGGATTAGAATTGGTGCCCATATGGAAACCCGGCACGTTCAAGGCGAGAACTTTGGCCACTAAGCCACGGTACTGGGCCCATGATTTTTTAATTTTTATGGTACAATTTTGTAGTTACTGGGATTCCCACCCTCTGAGAGCGAAAATAATCTGGAACTAACATATCCAGATGTGAAGATACAATGTAGTATGCATTTCTACTTCCAGACAAAGATGGACTTACAATGAAGCTGTTTACTATATCTTGACAATAGGATGCTGGACTCTCTGCCATTGTCCATGCCCACAATGATGGACATATGACTGTGAATGAAAAACTATACTTAAGTAATGATATAGAGGAACTGGGGGGTGGTGGATTGGAGCTGGGATAAGGAAAATACAAGGAGCCCTATGGAGCTATATCATAAAATAATAATAATAATGATGATGATGATGAAATGTAAAATGTGGAAAAAATCTGAAAAAAAAAATAGTTTATGAAGCTTAAGACCCAACAAGAACCTGTATTCATTTTGTATTTCTGGTGCTGTAGAGTAAACCTTAGGATGTAGTGATGTCAGCTCATGTGTTCATCTGTGCACCACAGTCTGTGTAAATTGAGTGACCTGGAGACCTTATCACGTGGGAGTTTTAGAGGTGTTCTCTCTTTATCCAGAGCACTCTGTATGTCAAGAATGATGTCTTCTTTTGCTTGTTTCTGTTGTAAGCAAAGCTGATATTGATGATCAGTTCTTACTGCTTCACTGGGAAAGGTGCCATGGTGACGGTCTCATCCTGCTGGTCTTGGGTGCTAGTTGCAACACTTTGAAGGAAAATGATGCCTCATCAGCTTCTCAGTTGATCCCATGGCTTTGGGCCATCCTCAACTGCTTTCCCAGGCCACAAACCGGGAGCTGGATGGGAAATGGGCTTGGATATGAACTGGTGCTGGGATCCAGAAATCTTAATTCTTAATGACAGCAGTATACTTGCTTGTTTTATTTTATAATTTTGAAAGAGTCGGTAATAGCCACTGACTTATTTCCTGAATTTTCACAATAGCTAGGACTGGGCCAATGGCCTTGGAACTCGGTCCATACCTCCTATAGGGGTAGTGGGAAGCTGAGTACTTGAGCTATCATTTGCTATCTCTTAGGATGCCTATAAGCAGTAAGCTAGGTAAATTTAGGAGCTTGGTCTGAATCAGACACAGTAATACACGGTGTGGCTGCTGCACCACTCAAGTGCCCTGACATTACTATATTTGAAACCATGAAAATTTTTTTATTTCCTACAAATTGTATTTTATTTAAAGGTTTATTTATTTTTACTGTAAAGTCAGATTTACAGAGAGACTGAGAGGCAGAGAAACATCTTCCATCACTGGTTCACTCTCCAAGTAGCTGTGATGGCCAGAGCTGAGCCAATCCAAAGCCAGGAGCCAGGAGTTTCTGGGTCTGCCACATCAGTGCAGGATCCCAAGGCTTTGGACTGTTCTCGACTGCCTTCCTGGGCCACAAGCAGGCAGCTGGATGGGAAATGGGGCTGCCAGGGCAGGAACCAGCGCCCATATGGAATCACAGCATGTGCAAGGCGAGAACTTTACCTGCTAGGCTACCATACCAGGCCCAGATTGTATTTTCATATCAAGAACAAAAATCAATTCTTTCATTTAAAAAAAGGCAAATTTGTATGTGTGTTTCTGTCCTTCCTTTCTTTGCTAAATGGACAAATGTAAAACTTGTACTTTTTCAGTTTTTGTTTTTGCGTCATATACATGGGAGCTTGTTGCATATACATTATTGTGGATGCCCCATGAGGAAACTTCGCTAACTTTTAAATGAACACTTGGATTTTTTTATTTGTGCAGTTGACTGATTGATTTGAGTGGCAGAGTTAGAGAAAGAAAAATAGATATTCCATCTTTTGGCTCACTCTGAAAGTGGGTATAGTCTGGGCCAGGCCAAAACCATAAGCTAGGAAGAATTCCATCTGGGTCTCACACATGGTCGCAGGGAGTCAAAACTCTTGGGCCATCTGTTGCTGTTGTCCCAGGCACATTAACAGGGAGTTGGATCCTAAGTGGAACAGCTGAGATTGAACTAGGTGAACCAGGGTTCACATGGAATGCCTATGTTACAGGTGGTGGCTTTGTGCTTTGTCCACAATGCTGGCATGTTTCCGATCTTATGTAATTTGCTTTCATGCTGGAGTGAACAGCTGTGTATATTTATCTTTTCATATTTTTGCCAGTGGTTTTTCAGTGTAGACTTCTGGAAGAATTGCTGAGTTCCACCCCAACAGCAAGCACATACATATTTCTGCTAGGTACTACAGCGCCACAGTCCCTTTCTAAAAGTTTCGACTTTTGCATCCTTGCTAGCATTTTATGAAAGTGCCTCTTTGCACCAATCTCACAGATCAAGCCTATGCTGTTACTATTTTTTTTAAAGATTTATTAACTTTTATTAGAAAAGCAGATTTACACAGAAAAGGAGATACAGAGAGAAAGATCTGTCTGCTGGTTCACTCCCCAAGTAGCTGCAATGGCCAGAGAGAGCTGAGTCCATCAAAAGCCAGGAACCCAGGAGCTGCTTCTGGGTCTCGACCTTGGGTCCAGGGTACTGGGTTGTCCTCAGCTACTTCCCCAAACCACATCAGGGAACAGGATGGAAGTGAAGCAGCCAGGGCATGAACCAGTGCCCATATGGAATCCCAGCACATGCAAGGCGAGGATTTTAGCCACTAAGCTGTCAGGCCATGCCCAGATTTTTTTTTAAAAGATTTTTAAAAGTAGAAAGCTTTCCCTTTATGGTCTTTACCCTTTTCCCCTGGTACCTACAACAGTTTTATCTGTGGATATGATGAAAAATGATGTGTGTATTTCTATGTTTTTACTTAAAAATTAAGACATAATAATAAGTCTTGAATACTCTGATCTGTAGCTGTTTTTTTAGACATGTTGTGTGCCTCCCCTGGAGCACATAAAAGCTGTTCTAGTGAATATGTAGTGTTGTGTGCGCATATAACGCCATAGTTCACTTAAGTTGTATTGTGGCAAGTTAGGTAGTTTCCAGTTTTTCCCCTTTGCATATATTATAGACAGTGCTTCTGTGAGAAGGCTTTTGTCCACATCTCTTACACCTGCTGTTTCATTGTGCAAATATTCTCTGGGACAGATTACTAAAAGTAGAATTATAGGGCCAGTGGGCAGGTGTGTTCTTCATGTTGGTTCCTTCCTTAGCTTGAGTGTCCCATATGTCCACCAGTGATGGGAAAATTGTGCTAGTTATTTTAAAGCACTGCTGGCGTTGTGCACAGTCTCAGGCTTGGGGGATCTGGTTGTCTGCCATATTCCAAAATCTCGTTCTATCGTAACCATTCATCTTTATTCTCTCCTCCCTGTGCACAGGCCCTTAAAGACAGCAAGGTGGTAGAGATGGTTGATGAGAAGGTTCGTAGGAGGGAAGAGCCTGAGAAGTGGCCCCTTCCTGGTCCCCCAATCGTGGATTATTCGCAGACTGATTTCTCCCAGCTTCTCAACTGCCCTGAGTTTGTCCCACGCCAGCACTACCAGAAGGAGACAGGTGGGTTCTCAGTTGCATGCTAATTGCATCCCTAATGCCCGTCATCTCCACACCTCTGCCCTCCTCCGTTTTCCTCTGAGTCAGAATCAGAAGGATGGGAGGGATAAGGACTCTCCCTTTCCACTCTGCAGAGTCAGCGCCTGGCTCTCCTCGTGCAGTCACCCCAGTGCCAACGAAAACAGAGGAGGTGAGCAATCTAAAGACGCTGCCCAAGGGCCTGTCTGCTAGCCTGCCTGACCTGGATTCTGAAAACTGGATTGAAGTGAAAAAGAGACCCCGGCCTTCACCAGCACGGCCCAAGGTGGGTGAACTATGTCCTTGCCCTTGGGTTTGAGGGCTGTACTTTGCAGTTCTTGGTGGGAACATCACAGAGACGCTGAGCTGTGGCTCTGTAGCTAGCCAGCTAGCCCAGATGCTTCAAGGTTGTGATGCAATTTGAAGTGACTGGTAGTGAGTCCAGTAAGGTAGGTATCACCTGTTTTTTCTTTTGAGGATCACCCTTTGAGCATCTTGCTGACACTTTTTTTTTTTTTTTTAAGATTTATTAATTTTTATTGGAAAGTCAGATATGCATAGAGAGGAGGAGAGACAAAGCAGAAGTTCACTCCCCAAGTGGCTGAAACACCTGGACTTCAGCCAATCCGAAGCCAGGAGCTTCTTCCGGGTCTCCTATGTGGGTGCAGGGTCCCAAAGCTTTGGGCCGTCTTCTACTGCTTTCGCAGGCCACAAGCAGGGAGCTGGAAGGAAAGTGGGGCTGTCGGGACTAGAATCAGCACCCATATGGGATCCTGTTGCATGCGAGGCTAGGACTTTAGTTGCTAGGCTATTGTTGACACTTTTAAATGACATCATTTAAGTGAAAATCACTCCCACCCCACTCTTCCTTTAAAGATGTATGTATTTATTTGAAATGCAGAGTGACAGAGATCTTGAACCTACTGGTTCACTCCCCGCAAAGGCTACAGCAGCCAGGGTCGGGTCAGGCTGAAGCCAGGAATTCAGTCCAGGTCTCCAGATGGTTTGCAGTGACTCAGGTACTTGAGTCGTCATCCTCTGTGTCGTGGAACACATCAGCAGAGAGCTGGATCAAAAGTGGAGCAGCTGGCCCTCCAATATGGAATGCCAGTATCGTATTTGGCAGCTTAGCTTACTGCACCACAGGGTCCATTGTGATAAGAGATACATACACACACACATATTTATTTTTAAACTATATTTTTATTTTTATTCACTTTTTAGATTTTTTTTTAAAGATTTATTTATTTTTTATTACAAAGTCAGATATACAGAGAGGAGGAGAGACAGAGAGGAAGATCTTCCATCTGATGGTACACTCCCCGAGCAGCCTCAACGGCTGGAGCCGAGCCAATCCAAAGACAGGAGGCTCTTCCAGGTCTCCTACATGGGTGCAGGGTCCCAAGGCTTTGGGCCATCTTCGACTGCATTCCCAGGCCACAAGCAAGGAGCTGGATGGGAAGTGGGGCCGCCGGGATTAAAATTGTTGCCCATGGGATCCCACCGTGTTCAGGAAGAGGACATTAACTGCTACTCTATCATGCTGGGCCTAAGATTTGTTGATTTTTATAGGAAAGACAAGTTGACAGATCTTCATTTCCCAAATGGCTGCAATGCAAGAGCTGAGCCAGACAGAATCCAGGAGCCAGGAACTTCTTGCAGGTGTTCCTCTCATGTGGGTACAGGGTCTCAAGACTTTGGGCCAACTTTCGTCCGATGATTCACTCCCCAAAAAGCCGCAACGGCTGGAGCTGAGCCAATCCAAAGAGAGGAGCCTCTTCCTGGTCTCCCACACAGGTGCAGGGTCCCAGAGCTTTGGGCTATCCTCGACTACTTTCCCAGGCCACAAACAAGGAGCTGGATGGGAAGTGGAGCAGCCAGGATTAGAACCGGCACCCATATGGGATCCTGGTGGGTGGATCTGCTATGCTATCACACCGGGCCCTCTTTTCATCCTCTTAACGAGAGCAGTCGATGTTCCCTGCTGGTCTAGATGATCTGGCTGTCGTTTCCCCCATGTGCATCTGAGCATGTTGTCCACTGCACAGCCAACAGCAGCTGAGGAGATCAGGTCCTGATATATGTACTCCAAAGTCTGGCCACACATCCTGTGATTTTCCCTGTGGATGGAGTCTGGCTCAAAAGTGACTTTTTCTGGGTCCACTGCAATAGTTCAATGCTGAATCCTCACCTTGCAAGCCTTGGAATCCTTCTGGGCCCCTCTGCCTGTCCTGGGTGTTCCATTTCTCATTGAGCTCCCTGTTTGTGCTTGTAGCCTGAGAAAGCAGTAAAGGATGGCTCAAAGCCTTGGACCCCTGCACCTGAAAGAAGCTCCTGGCCTCTGACTTCCAGTTGGCTCAGTTCCCACCATTGCAGCCATTTGGACAATGAACCAGCAGATGGAAGATCTTTTCCTCTGTCTCTCCTTCTCTCTGTATATCTGATCTGCCCTTCCAATAAATAAATAAATTTTTTGTGCCTGGCACAGTGGCCTAGTGGCTAAAGTCCTCACCTTGAACACGCCAGGGATCCCATATGGGCCAGGTTCTAATCCCGGCAGCTCCACTTCCCATCCAGCTCCCTGCTTGTGGCCTGGGAAAGCAGTAGAGGATGGGCCAAAGCCTAGGGACCCTGCACCTGTGTGGGAGACCTGGAGGGGGTTCCTGGCTCCTGGCTCCAAATCAGCACAGCACCCAGCTGTTGTGGTCACTTGGGGCGTGAATCATTGGACGAAAGATCTTCCTCTCTGTATATCTGACTTTGCAATATAAATAAATAAATTTTAAAATATATAACCAGGGCCCGGCGCGGTGGCGCAAATGGTTAAGGTCCTCGCCTTGCATGCCTGGGATCCCATATGGGCGCCGGTTCTAATCCCGGCAGCCCCGCTTCCCTTCCAGCTCCCTGCCTGTGGCCTGGGATAGCAGTTGAGGACGGCCCAAAGCTTTGGGACCCTGCACCTGCTTGGGAGACCCGGAAGAGGCTCCTGGCTTCAGATCGGCATAGCATCGTCCGTTGCGCTCACTTGGGGAGTGAATCATCGGACGGAAGATCTTCCTCTCTGTCTCTCCTCTCTGTATATCCACCTTTCCAATAAACAATATAATAAAAATAAATCTTTAAAAAAAATAAATAAATAATTTTTTAATGGATTTTCCAGATTTAAAACAAAGCAACATGCTGTCATACCCTCAGCCCTTCCTATCCCCCTTTTCTGGGAAATGTACCCTCCTCTCCCCCCTCCCCCCAGGCAGGGCTGGGGTGGGTGTCCGTCCCAGTCTGGCATTCCTTGCCTTTACTATACAATGACAAGGCCCAGAATGCTTGCCAGCTAGGCAATTGCCTACAGTTGGGGTATGTATGTATTTTTTATTTGAGAATAAGAGAACGCATTCCCCCATATGCCTACAATAGGACAAATGAGGCAGGCTGACGCTGAGTACCAGAATCCTAATTTTTCACATGCGTGGTAGGATCCAGCTGTCTAAGCTGTCACCACTGCCTTTCAGAGGCTGTGTTAACTCCAGTGAGAAACAGGCATGAGTCAAAACTATGCACTTCAGTAGGGGTGCAGATGTCCACTAGTCCAAATCCTCACCCTGAGTGGCATTTTTCACAGGAAGGAATCATACAGTGTCTTCTGGTGGACTTGTCCCCAGTTTCCTTGACTCCTGCCTGCTCTTAGTACCCCATGTCACTCTCTAAGGCTGTATTTCCAGTGGCTTTCCCTTGACTTTGTTATTACTATCCCATTCATAAAGCCTTAGGGCCCTAAAAAGAAGGAAAGAGAGGACACAGGCTTGTCACCGCCCGGATATATATGGAGTTAGTGTAGATCCCGGCACTGATGGTTGAGTGACCACAAGAAACTCAAGACTTCCACCTCTTCCTCGTAATATGAAGATAAAGGAGGGTTTAAATGGTTCTAGAATTAATAAAGTAATGTCTATATGGTACATAATGGAAAATCAGGCAGCACACTTCTAGCTTATTGGAAGAATAGAGTAGGCAATTGGATGAGTGGATCAGCCTGACCTATGGGGAGCGTGTGGACCTCCAGTTCAGCTCTGAGTGGAGGAATGTGGCCTTCAATGCGGCTTCTCTCCTTTCGTGGAGCTAGCTCTAAGAATTTCACTTGGGACTTTCCTAGTGTTCCTAGGGCCGCGGTCATCACTGCCTCATGCTGAGAAGTTTCCTTGTCCAGGTACCCCCGCCCCCGACCCTGCCAATGCTGACATCTCCCCTTGATCTGCTCCTTTTTTAGAAATCAGAAGAGCCCAGGTTCAGCCATTTGACCTCTCTGCCTCAGCAGCTGCCCTCTCAACAGCTGGTTTCCAAAGATCAGGATGAACAAGAGGAACTGGACTTCCTATTTGATGAGGAGATGGAGCAAATGGATGGGCGGAAGAACACCTTCACTGCCTGGTCTGATGAGGACTCTGATTATGAGATCGATGACCGAGATGTCAACAAGATCCTCATTGTCACTCAGACACCACCATATATGCGCCGGCACCCAGGAGGGGACCGCACAGGCAATCACACCTCACGTGCCAAGATGAGTGCTGAACTAGCCAAGGTCATTAACGATGGGCTGTTCTACTATGAGCAGGACTTGTGGACTGAGAAGTTCGAACCTGAGTATTCCCAAATTAAGGTGAGGTTCAGAACCGGCAAGAGCGTGGGGTCCCACATTGCCTACCTTCACTATGTAGAGAATAGAAGTGTTCTTAGCTTGACTGGTCCTTCCAGTCCAGCCCCTGTGCACTTATGTATGAGAAGAGGATGGTGACCCGCCCTTTGTTGGGTGAGGAAGCAGCGAGAGTAAACCTTACTGAGAGTTCCTCTCTGGGAACTGCCTGTTACCTTGCCTGCACATCTACATTCAGCATTGAAGTACATGGCTGGACATTTTCCAGGACTTGAATAAGGCTCAGATGGTCCTTTCTGCTCTTCTATCCTGAGGCTTATCTGAAAGTTTACGAGGCTTTTGAAGAGCTTGCTTAGCATATGGGAAATGGAGAGAAAAATTGTTGTTGCCTGGAAGCAAGCAGAATATCTCTGTTGTGAGTTTTTAACTCGTGAGATTACTTGGTGGTGAGCTGGCTAAGCCTGTGTCATAAGTAGCAGCCATGTGTTGGGTGGAGATGAGGAGACAGCCTAGCAACTGTCTGACAAGACAGTGACATGAAGTGTGGGAGCTACTGGCATGCCGGGGTCAGAGTGTGGAGTGAGTTTCTGAGGAACTGCTGTCTTACTGACCATAGAGCGGGCAGGACAGGTGCAGACGCTTCTGGAGTAGCATGCACACTCCCAGGAAGAGGGCTGAAGTATTGTGCAGTACCGGAAGTCCACCTGTGTGGATGCAGAAGTTGCCCTCTCCACCTTGCTATCAGTCCTGATTTCTGAGCCGACTAGAGTGGCGTACTAACATCTCTCTACCCCTCCATCTTCTCTACAGCAAGAGGTTGAGAACTTCAAGAAAGTCAACATGATTAGCCGGGAGCAGTTTGACACACTAACCCCAGAGCCCCCTGTGGATCCAAACCAGGAGGTCCCCCCTGGACCTCCCCGGTTCCAGCAAGGTGAGGGTTGGATGCTTAAGACTCTGGAGCACCCAAACTGGGGGCCTTCCTAGCTTGATGACCTGACTTTCTGCTTCTGCAGTTCCCACTGATGCCCTGGCTAACAAGTTGTTTGGTGCTCCTGAGCCCTCCACCATTGCCCGCTCTCTACCAACTACTGTCCCGGAGTCGCCAAACTATCGCAATGCCAGAACGCCCCGCACACCCCGGACTCCGCAGCTCAAAGACTCAAGTCAGACCTCACGGTTCTACCCAGTGGTGAAAGAAGGACGGACACTAGATGCAAAGGTGAGGATCTCTCAGCCTCAGTCTTTGTTCCACTGCTCCCCAACCCCTCCTTCCCCCATCCCAATTGCTTGCCTGAGCCCAACCAGGTATGTCCCTACCTGTTCTGTGTCCTTACACTGCCACACTTAACCTGGAATGGAGTGACCACATCTGCAAAACAGACTTGGTCTGGGGTGGTGCCACGAGTAGCCCAGAGAGGACCAGGTGGGAAGCCGAATCTCGGCACTCCTATCCTCCATTTCTTCATCTGTGAAATAGGCATTTCTGTTCCCAGCTCACATCTATGTGCTTTATCTGAAAGAGTAGATATGACTTGAAAAGGCCTGTGTTAGTGCTGCAAGGATGATGCTCCTCAGAGTTGTAGGTCAAACCTTAAGTCCTGGACTGATCTTTGCAGATGCCTCGGAAAAGGAAGACAAGACACAGTTCGAACCCGCCTTTGGAGAGCCACGTGGGTTGGGTGATGGATTCCCGTGAGCACAGACCTCGCACTGCTTCCATCAGGTGTGGGGCAGGAGGGAAGCGGAGACCAGACTACCTGTGGGGTGGTTGGTGGGTCATGAGTGACCAAGAAATTGGTGTGAAAGTTAAAGCCAACCTCACCTAAACCCTAAAATTCAGTTGGGTGGAAAGCATATTTCTCGGCTTAGCAAGGGGAAGGTTTCTTTCTTTTTCTTTTTAAGATTTATTTATTTTTTATCACAAAGTCAGATATACCGAGGTGAGGAGAGACAGAGAGGAAGATCCTCTGTTCTGTGATTCACTCCCCAAGTGGCCACAATGGCTGGTGCTGTGCCAATCCAAAGCCAGGATCCAGGAACCTCTTCTGGGTCTCCCATGCGGCTTTGGGCCGTCCTCAACTGCTTTCCCAGGCCACAAGCAGGGAACTGGATGGGATGTGGAGCTGCTGGGATTAGAACCGGCGCCCATATGGGATCCCAGTGCGTTCTAGGCGAGTACTTTCGCCACTAGGCCACGCCGCCGGGCCCAGAAGGCTTCTTTCTAAAGTTAATCAGCTGATACCAGATTTTTAGACCCATCAGACAGATTGTATCGTTAAATGATTTTCAAACTGGGTGTCTGCTGCCCATCTCTAGCAGGGTGGCCAGTGAGTTAATTAAATGCATTACTTAATAAATCTGTTGACCATGTCTGGGTGTTGGGCCCAGATTCCTTAAGCTTTTCAGTGATGTGACCCCAATGCTTACTCCTTGCTGGGGAACCTCCCGGCAGCATGTACACAGGATTGTCTGCGGAGGTGGCAGACTGCAGATAAGTGTGGTTTTGAGAAACATATCAAGGAAGTGACCCACAGTGGCCCGTGAAGGAAACTAAATGTTAAAAGTTATACATTCAGTGGTTAGAGGCTTTGATTTTGCCAGTGGAAGGTCTCTGCCTTTAAATAGCTCTGTGATTCTGGGCAAGTCTTCTACTCTATTAAACTACAGTGACCTCTCTAGAACCTTGTTAAGCAGATCCATGCATAGACGCTAAAGGCCTGATGCACTGTGTGCGCTACATTGTTCCGGATCCTGTCAAGAGCCTGGATCAGAAAGACTGAGTCTGAGGGTGGGTGGGGCTGCTGTGGGAACCCAGTGAGCAGTGACTCTTTCTCATGGCCTCTGTAGCTCCAGCCCCTCCGAAGGGACACCTACAGTTGGCAGCTATGGCTGTACCCCTCAGTCATTGCCTAAGTTCCAGCATCCTTCCCATGAGCTGCTCAAGGAGAACGGCTTCACACAACACGTCTACCACAAGTATCGTAGGCGCTGCCTTAATGGTAAGAAGTGCAAGGGGGAATTGGTGTGGACCTGTGAAGCCTTGCTTAAACCCAAAGTGCAAAAGCTGGGGGCTGGGTGGGATGCTGGGGAGCAAGACTTGGTGTGATGGGGAATAAGAAAGATTAAAGTGAAATTTAGGCCATTTAGTTGCAAATGCAGGAAACTAAAGAAGTGGCAGAATATTCCTCTTCTTTTGTCTTGCTTTTGTTGTTGGTGTGTTTGTGTGTGTGTGTTTGTATTTCGGACAAAATTGTCCATACCAAAGAAAAAGTATATGCACAACCCACAAGGTATCGTACTGTCTAGAAGACTTTTCCAAACTGGCTTGTGTGCCAACGCCAGCCAGCACTTTTTTTTTTAAAACTATGTGGTCGGTTACAGAGAAAGTTTAGCTGACCTCTGCTGTAGGAGATGGTGTAAGTTTCTCTAGATATTCTCATGTGTGCACTTTACTATTAAATGTCTTTTTTTTGTTGTTGAATTATGAAAATTTTAGATCCAAGTGGTCAGAAAGTGAGACGTCATGTAGCTGTCCCAGTTAGCTGGCTGTTGTGAAGCTGCTCAGAACCAGGGTAGCACCCACTTGTAGTTATTAATTCATCCGGCTCTCACTCTTGTCAGCAGAAGATGGTTACTCAGATCTGAGCTCATCTTCCTTTCTTCCCCTTTTCGTGCTCTGGGTATCACAACCACCACTGAAATGACTTGTATTACATACAGTTCATGCACTTAACGTTGTACGATGTGGTGGCTTTCAGTGTATTCAGTGTTGGGTCTATCACTAGAAGTGATCTTGAAACATTCTTCTTACCCTAAAAAGAAATCTCTTCTAGTTGCTACACAGAGATGGATAGGTGCGCGTGTGCGCGCGCGCACGCACACACACACACACTCACTCTCTTTCTCTCTCAGCTCTGAAATTGCTGGGTGCTTTTGTGTCTGTGACTATGCCTGTTCCAGACATCATGCACCAATGGAGTGCTACATCTGTCTTGTTGTGTATTGGTTTTTTCCCTGAAACATGTTTGTTGTAGCCAGTCATTCAATCCTTCTCTTTTTTATTGCCAATCATATTCTGTTGTGTGGGGAGTTTTTTGGTTTTTGGTTTTTTTGCCTACACAGTTAGCACTTGTTAGACATTTGAGTTGTTTCTGTTTTGGGCTGTGATAAGTGATACTGCAGTACTCACTCTTAAAAAATTTGCATTTATATTCAATCGGAGGGTGGCATTGTGGTTGGTGGTATGGTTTCAATATTTCGTGTTTTGAGGAGATTTGAAAACTGCTTTCCAAAGTGATAGGACAGTTTTATGCTCCTTTTAGAAGTATATGAAGATTGCAATTTTTCTACATCTTCCCAACAGCCATCGCATGCTAATGGATGTGAAGTGGTTTTGGTTTGCATTTCTTTGGTTGCTAATGACATGTTGAATGCTGTTTGTATGCTTATGGGTCACATGGGCCATCTGTTTATCCTTGGTGGAGATATGTCTGAAATTTTGATCCTTGTTTTTTAAAACTGAGAATTACCTGTTGATGCCTACTTTTGTCTTACTTGAGAGTAATCTTGGTTGAGCTAAGCTGGCACCCTAGTTCATAAACTGGTGCCACTGCTTTTGGCAAGGCTCAAGGACAGAGAGGCAGTAATACCCAGTAAGTATAAGCTGACTGACAGAAGTAAGAGATGACTAGCGAGGGCGTTTGGAGGAATAGAGGACTAAGTTATTTTCTCCCAAGATCCATTGTCCTTGAAGCCAGGGCATTGTGACCTTGACGTGTTCTGCATCCCTTCTTCCCCATCAGAGCGGAAACGCCTGGGCATTGGCCAGTCTCAGGAGATGAACACTCTTTTCCGTTTCTGGTCCTTCTTTCTCCGTGATCACTTCAACAAAAAAATGTATGAAGAGTTTAAGCAGCTGGCTCTGGAGGACGCCAAAGAAGGCTACAGGTAGGTGGCTCTGGCTGATGTCTGGCATGGGGGCATGGGAGCCATCCAGAGCTGCAGTTTTCCTCAAAGATGTGTATAGTTCACATGGTTCACACAAATGATCTAAAGTGATTGTGCCCATGGTCCAGAGTTTCTAGAAAGCCCATAGATAACCAATGTCGTTACAATCTTGTAGGTGCTTTATACCTGTAAACGAGGATATACCCATGTTGTCTCTTATTTCACCTGCACCCCCTTTTTGTTTGTAGAGATGGCCAAGAGGCAGACCTTTAGCCTAGCAGTTCCCACATTGAAATTCCTGGTTCAATTTCTGGCTCTGGCTGCTGGCCCAGCTTCTGTCAGTGAGGAACCTAGGAGGCCATGGTGATAGCCCGAGTGGTTGGATTCCTACCATCCACATTGGAATCCTGTATTGAGTGCTGGCTCCCAACTTCTAGCCCAGCCCTAGTCTCAGCAGTTGGAGGCATTTGGGGGAGTGAACCAGTGGGTAGGAGCACTGTGCACTCATTCTCCAATCCTGTCTCTTCCTTTCAAATAAATACAATGAAATTTTCCTCAGAAACAGCTTTGTAAGACCTTCTCCCAGATTTTAAAAATTAAATGTTCTCTTCGTAAGAAGTTTGAAAAAGAATTTATAGAAGTTTATAGAAGCTGGAAATGGGGCCTGGCACAGTGACTCTGAATGGCTACATCCTCATCTTGCAGGCGCCAGCATCCCGTGTGAGCACTGTTTCATGCCCTGGCTGCTCCACTTCCCTTCTGTCTCCCTACTTGTGGCCTGGGAAAGCAGTTGAGGATGGCCTGATGCCTTGGGACCCTGCACCCCTGTGGGCGACCTGGAAAAGTCTGCTGGCTCCTAACTTTGGCTCAGCTCACCTCTGGCCATTGTAACTACTTAGGGGAATGAGCTAGCAGATGGAAGATCATCTTCTCTGTCTCTCCTCCTCTCTGTGTATCTGGCTTTCCAGCAAAACTAATTGAATTTTTAAAAATAAAGGAAAAGTCAGGTGTCAAAGATTAACTGCTCAGTTTGTCCCCTTCCAGGCTTTGTGTGTGTATAGAGGAACAATTTACAGATTTATGAATGAAAATGGGATTGTTCTACATAAATTGTGAAATGTCTTATTAAAAAATTCTAAGCATTTTTTCAGTGTCCCTAAGTATGTTTATGAAACACTTTTTAATCATAACTATAATAACTTGTATTACTCCATTATGTGGATTTATCATGATTTTTTTTTAAAGATTTAATATTTTTTTAAAGATTTGTTCATTTTTATTGCAAAGTCAGACATACAGAGAGGAGGAGAAAAAGAAAGGAAGATCCACCTCCCAAGTGACCACAATAGCCGGTGCTGCGGCAATCCGAAGGCGAGAGTCAGGAGCTTCTTCCAGGTCTCCCACATGGGTGCAGGGTCCCAAGGCTTTGGGCCATCCTCAACTGCTTTCCCAGGCCACAAGCAGGAAGCGGGCCGCCGGATTAGAACCAGCACCCATATAGGATCACGGCATGTTCAAGGCGAGGACTTTAGCCGCTAGGCCATGGCACCAGGCCCAGATTTAATATTTGATAGAGTGTTAGGGGGACACATAGTGAGATCTTTCACTGGCTCTTTTTTTTTTTTTAAGATTTATCTTTTTATTGGAAAGGTGGATTTACAGAGAGAAGGAAAGACAGAAAGAAAACTCTTCCATTCACTGGTTTATTCCCCCAATGGCCACAATGGCTAGAGCTGAGCCAATCCAAAGCCAGGAGCCAAGAGCTTTACCACAGAAGTACAAGGTCCCAAGGCTTTGGGCCATCCTCTACTGCTTTCCCAGGCTACAAGCAGGGAGGTAGAAGGGAAGTGGAGCAGCTGGGACATGAACTGGTGCCTTTTAGGATGTCAGCACTTGGAGGTGGATAATTGAGCCATTGTGTTGCCCCCTCCCAAATTGGCTCTCCTGTTTTCATATGACCACAGTGGCCGCATCTCAACATAAAGAATGCTCCGCATAGGTCATAGGCATCCGAGGGTTTGGATTGTCTTCTATTGCTTTCCCAGGTACATTAGCAGGGAACTGAATACAAAAGTGGAACAACCAGGACAAGGATCAACACTCAGATTTTATCAGAGCATTCATGGAATGCTGTCTGCTGGCATTGCAAGTGGCAGGCTAACCTGCTTTGTTACACACTGGTCCCTCTTGTTTAAGAATGCCCACAAATGTCTTTCTGTATGTTTAAATATCTGTTTATTTGTTTGAAAGGCTAAGAAATCTTTCATCTGCCATATGACTCCCCAAAAGGCCGTATCAGCCAAGGCTGGGCCATTCTGAGGCCGGGGACTCCTGATTTCCCTTGTGGATGCCAGGTACCCAATTACTTGGGTCATAATCTACTATCTCCCCAGGTGCATTAGCAGAAAGCGTGATTGGGAGTGGAACAGCCAGTGCTTAAAGTAGCTCCTAATAAAAGATAGGGATGTCTTAAATGGTAGCTTAACTCACTGCCCCACATCACCCACCCCTGATTTTCCTTCAGTATTGTTAGATATTTAATATCTAACAGTTATATTAACATTGACTAATAATGCTGCTATAAGTTTTTGTCCATGTGCAAAATAAAGTTTATTTATTTGAAAGGTAGAAATCAGTATCTCCTACCTGCTGGTTTACTTGACCAGATGGTGAGGGCTGGACCAAACCAGACAGGAGCTTCATCCTTGTCTCCCATGTGGGTAACAGGAACCTGGGCACTTGGGCTGTCTTTTGCTTTCCCAGGCATGTTGGCAGGGAGCTGGATTAAAAATGGACGACGTGGAGTTCAAATTGGTGCCCATGTGGGATGCCATTGTTGCAGGCAGTGTTTAAGCTGCTGGTCTGTAACAGTGATTCCTATGTGTCAAATCTTAATCAGCATTTTTGGCCTTTTCTTGGCATGTATTTCTAGGAATTAGGTTTCCAAGTCAAGTCTGCTGTTTGGTTTGGTCAAGCGGCCATACACAGCACCTAGTCCAAGGATGAGCAGCTTTCTCTGTAAAGAGGCAGACAATAAATTTAATGTATTATTTGTTGGCCGTGGGATCATTGTCTCTTCCTATAGCAAAAAGCAACCAGAGGCACTATGAACAAGTAGGTATGAAGAGGTGTAGATGAGGGACAGGGCATGCTGACCCTCAGCACACTAGAAACATCTTAGACTATTTCAAACGGGCCTTTGCAGCTTGTTGGCCTTTTTCTCAGGATAAAAATAATGCTCTGTTGAAGCAGTTTGATAGTTCCTCTTGCACACAAACATTCATTTTGTACCTTGATTTTGTTGATGTTTGTTCTGTGTTTTCTAGATATGGTTTGGAGTGCCTTTTTCGATACTATAGTTATGGCCTGGAAAAGAAGTTTCGGCTGGACATATTCAAGGATTTTCAGGAAGAAACTGTGAAGGACTATGAGGCTGGTGAGAGCAACACTGACTCATGAAACTTGGGCTTCTCCCTGTCTATTCTCCTGTTTTAGTGGGGTCTCCCATGTGTTGTGTCACAGCCCTCTCCTCTGAGCCTCACCTTCCTGTCAGTCCTACTCCTCTACCTCTCTCCTCTCCCTACAGGCCAACTCTATGGGCTGGAGAAATTCTGGGCCTTCTTGAAATATTCCAAAGCCAAAAATTTGGACATTGACCCCAAACTGCAAGAATACCTCGGCAAATTCCGACGTCTTGAAGACTTCCGAGTAGATGTGAGTGAAAGCCTGTTTAATCCTGCTTTTCCTCGGAAGAAATTGGACCAGGAGTTGAGATGCTAGAATTCTGACCCCAGCTATGCCACTACTCAGGGACCCTTATCCCTGCCAGTTTGAGCTTTATTGTTTTTGTTTTGTTTTGGTTTGGTTTGGTTTGTTTTTCCTGTGACTGCAGGAGAGTGGGAGGAGAGATTGTGAAGAGATGGAAGGTTTGTTCCTATCTCAACCTTCTTACTTCTCTTGGTAGCATCATTACATCATGTCCTTCTCCTCCAATCCCAACACCCTCCTTGCTGTTCACCTGTTAGCCACTAGTTGATTGAAATGAGTGCCCAAAATAATGTATTTGTTCTTTTTGTGAAGGACCAATCCCAGAAATTTGTAAATTGATAGCCATTTATCCATCCATCTTGTTGGAGCAGTGCCTCAACAGTGACATCCAGTGGCAGGTCTGGGCTATTGCTACAGAATGTCAAGGGATGGGGGGGCTGGGAGTAATTTAAGTAGAAACTGACAGAAGACAGGAGAGACTAATAAAAAATTTTTTTCTTCCAAGAATATTTACTGTTTTAGAGATCTGAGATCTCTGCTACCCATCTTATTCTCTTCAGACCTTTGATAACAAAAAGCAAAACAAAAGTAAATGACTGCTATTTCTCAGGTTTATTTTTCTTTTTTTTTCCTCCCCTCTTAAACCTAAGGAATAGTTTGTTCTGTTTTTTATTTGATTTTGTGTCAAGATTTTTATTTATTTTTTATTGGAAAGTAAGAGGTAAAGAGAGAGGAGAACATCTTCCATTTACTGGTTTATTCTCCAAATGGCCAAAATAGCCAGAGCTGTACCAGTTCTAAGCCAGGAGCTAGAACTTTCTGTGGGTCTCCCACATGGGTACTATGGCTCAAGGACTTGAGCCAGCCTCCATTGCTTTCCCAGGCCATAAGCAGGGAGCTAGATGGGAAGTGGAGCAGCCAGAACTCAAACTGTCTCGCATATGGAATGCCCGTGCTAAAGGCAGAGGCTTAGCTTGCTATGTTATCATACTGCCCCCCTTGTTTCTGTTTTAAAGGTTGATTGATTGTTTTGATAGAATTCTAGCAAGAGGGAGAGCTTCCATTTACTGGTTCACTCCCTAAATGGCCTCATGGGCCTAGCCAAAGCCAGAAGCTCTATCTGGAGTTAAAACAGGTCATACTGTTTTAATAGGCACACTTTCTTATGCTGTAATCCAGCCCCCTGCTAATGATGGCCCAAGTGCTTGGACTCCTGACCTCAGCCTGACCTAGCCGTTGTGGCTGTTGGGGAATGAACTAGTGAATGGAAGAACGATCTCTCTCCTCTCTCTTCCTTCTTGGCCACTCTGCCCTTCAAATATAAAACTCTTAAGAAAGAAAGTGACAAGCTTATTTTTTCCCTTCTTAACTACTCTGTCCATTCATGAAGGGAGGAGTTTCAAGTGTAGAGAGTTTTTGTGACATGTGGATTTGTTGGTGTGGAAGAAGTTCCCAGCACCAGTGTTGTTGCTCATTGTTACGGAACTATTGGCAACAGGGTAGGCAGGGTGGGTCATAATGTGATGCTGCGTTCAATGTCCTGTTCAGGGCTCAAAGGAGCATCTGGGCCTTTTGGGCTGTGATAGCTCCGCGCCCTGCAGGCCTTAGCCAAACGTCACCTCCTAAGTCGGATGTCCCCTGTCAGGCTGGGAACAGAAACTTACCTGGATAAACACCTGGCCTTTGAGAATGAATGGACCTAAATTTCGTCTTGGCTAATTACCAACTGTGAGATACTTCTGTGCTTTACTTTCTGTAACTGTAAAATTGGGTAATCACGTACACATGAGAAGGTGATGAAGCCCCTGTGAGAGAACATGTGTAAAACAGCACACTTCTGGGTGTGAAGAAATGCTTAGGACTAGTAATTTTTTTCTAAGGTTAAACTGCTTGTTATCTGGTTTCAGAGGTAGAAAATAGATCTCTTGACAGCCCTGGCAAGGAAAGAGGGAGGCATTTTGCCCCCCTTATCATCTGTGACTCTTCCATGTGTTGCAGCCCCCCATGGGTGAGGAAG